>NC_139930.1:12238346-12876020 GCF_963514095.1 Eutrigla gurnardus | reverse complement strand
CCTCTAGAGGCGACGACATTATATCACAAAACTAAAATGTGACTTAATGATTGATGCTCGTCCTCTCGTTTAGGATGAGGAATGTTTACGTCCTGGAGAAGCCACCGATCTCACCTTCCTGGAAGAAGATGGAGGAAAAGATTTGTGGTCACCCTCATTTTGTCACGTGAGATCTACACGTTTGCTTTCCTCAAAGTGCACGTTATCGTTGAACGGTCAGACCTCGCATATCAATAACGGGAAACATCACATTAACTAACTTTTCCCTTCCTGCAGACACAAACTTGCAGACCAAAAGACAAGGAAAACACTGGACAGAGGAGACTTCCGCCTCTTGCATTACGCTGGGGAGGTTACGTACTGTGTTGTTGGTAAGAGATGTAAAATTAATTTTGACAACAAATTGCCTTAAAAGTGAAAACATTTCAACTCATCTGTGGCAATATCTTATATTTTAAGATGAATAAAAAATAATTTTAACACGAAACATCATGAGACTACAACATGAAATCATTAACACAGAAAGAAAATATGTCTAACAAAAGAAAAGCTCCCCCAAAATATATTGAGATAAATAAAGCACATACATACACATAAAGCAGTTCATGAATTCAACTTTTAATTTGTAAAAGGGGAAAAATGTGCGAAAAATACTGCTATTTTAAAGTTTTTCTTTGTTCTTTAAACTTTCAGGTTTCTTGGACAAAAACAATGATCTCTTGTATCGAAATGGGAAAGAGGTAATTTCATTTAATTTCTTTAGAATGAAGCCAAGTGACTCGCAAATGGATTTGATTCATTGTATCACACAAATATATGTTCCGAATCTACTGTTCGACTTCTGATATCATCCACCACTCCCAAAAATAGAAAATTAGAACTGAATATATACGTATAAGTAAAGAAAATGTCTGATGTTTTGGGTGCTTATACTGATTTCCTATTCTCCTTAAGGTCATGCAACAGTCCAAGAACGCTATTATCAAACACTGTTTCCCTTCTTCTGAACCGGACAGCAAGAGGAGACCTGAAACTGTAAGAAACAATTCAGATGGTGACGTTCGATGACCTACTAATTATGACTATTGACACTTGTATACCTGCCATTGTCCTGTGACTCTCCAGGTGGTGACTCAGTTTAAGAGCAGCCTGGTTGGCTTGACTGAGATCTTAATGTCCAAAGAGCCCTGGTACGTCCGCTGCATTAAACCCAACGAAGCCAAGCAGCCAGGTGTGTCCCGAAAAGACCCGAGAGCCTTTACTGTATGTTCAGATCTGCCAGCACATGAAGTTGTACCACCAAGAGCGATGGGAGATGCCATGAAACCAGGCAGGCTAAAGGGACATCTGATTACAAAGGACCAGGAATATAAGGAAAACAAAGTGGTGTTAACTTGATTACAAAATGAATCATGGGGTTTCTCTTTTATCACCCAAAAACAGGTCCGAAGTAGCCTTTTTAGGAAATTGTTCCAATGGCATCTAAGAGTTCAAAGGATCCACCCAATGGTGTTAAGATTATGAAAGGGTCAGAGTTTTGGGAAGATGTTCTCCCCTATAAGGGGTTCTTGGTCCCCAAAGGTTTGATGTGTGGTGTCCCCTGCAGGACGCTTTGATGATGTGTTGGTGAGACACCAGGTGAAGTACCTGGGGCTGATGGAGCATCTGAGGGTCAGGCGTGCTGGATTTGCTTACCGACGCAAATACGAGATCTTTCTCCAGAGGTGGCTCAGAACACTTTCACTCCTGTCTTTGTCTAAAATGCTCATTATGTTTTTTGTTTTCTTGCAGTAGACATTTGCCACAATTTTCAGCTTTTGGCTGCGTTTGACCCTGTGGACTTCTGTGCTCAGGTACAAGCCTCTGTGTCCAGACACCTGGCCCATGTGGAAAGGCACGGCAGCAGAAGGTGTGCGGTGCCTGATCAAACACCTGGGCTACAAACCCGACGAGTACAAGATGGGCAGGTAGATGTTAATGTACGGGTACAACAGACTATCTGTGATGGGTTAACATGGAAGAGATGAAGAAACTTCTCAACATTGTCTCTTCCCCTCAAGGACAAAAATCTTCATCCGGCACCCTAGAACTCTGTTTGCAACAGAAGACGCCTTTCAGGTCTGCAAACATAAGCTAGGTGAGATGTTTTTCTGCGTATTTACTTGCAATTCTAGATTGAGCTTGATGCCACTAAAGAGTAACTGTAACTGTTATCGTTGCAGCTACAAGGATTCAGGCCAAGTACAAAGGCTACAGAGTCAAAGGAGACTACCTGAAACAGAGAGAGGCTGGTGAGTTTTAAAATGCCCACTGATGCGTCTATAAAACAAATTAAAAGCTTTTAAATTATCCACAGGTATTACAATTCATCACGATTCTTATCTCACATAGCTACTAAGATTGAGACCTGCTGGAGAGGTCTGCTGGCCAGAAAGGAGCGGGAAAAGCGGGCATGGGCTGTCAAGGTCATCCAGAAGTAAGTACACACAACAGCGTCTGATTGAAATACAGTCATGGTGTGTTTAACAAGGCTATGTTGTGAGGTTCCCCCGTCTATCGATTTGTTCTAGGTTCATTAAAGGCTTCATGACAAGAAATGAGCCGCCCTGCATGGACAACAGTGAGTACCTGGCATACGTGAGGCAGAACTACCTCACACGTCTCAGGGACAACCTTCCCAAAACAGTTGTGGAAAAAGACTCTTGGCTCACCCCTCCGCCTATAATGCATGAGGTCGGTGATACTTTTTTGTTTATAGGTATTAGGCTGCATGCACGAGGGCACAGGTTGGTGATTTTGGTTAACGCTGCAGCCTGTAAAGGTGTCAAACTGTATTTATTTCCCAGTTTTCCCAGCTGTTGAAGAAGCTCTACATTCGCCACATGGTGCGGAAGTATGTGCGAGGAATCGCTCCACAGAGGAAAGCACAGGTACAATCCTTCCCTCTTTCACACACAATGTTAAAAAAATACATGCACTCACAACATATTCATTCTACATTTAAAATAACAGCTTAATAATAATAATAAAAAACAATGTTTGTGGGCATATCTTACTTTCTGCTTTCTTTGCATTTCGTTGTTTCCAGCTTCTGTTTAAAGTACAGGCAAGCTCCATGTTCAAAGGGAAAAAAGAAAACTACCCCTTCAGTGTGTGCAGACCTTTCATGGACACCAGGATAGGTGAGACCGCTGAGTTATTTTCTTTTTTATTGAGTGCACTTACAGGAATATAGAATGTAGTATTAGTACTTTTAAGTATGGAGCCTGCAGATGCCATGAGTAGTACATTAGATTAAATGTATGCATTTTCCAGAGTTTTGCTCTTAAAATTTGAAAAACTAACATTTTCACACACAAATGAAGTAACAAAACCTTATTATGCACACTGAGACACTTGCCTGTTAATGGACTATTTTGCAGACAGCATGCTGCAGTGTCGTGTCATTGTTTTCAATGTGTGTAAAATCCTCTCTCATGGATTCTCTTATTGTATTAAGGTGCAGAAGACATAAGCATGAAAGTGCTTCAGATGATTCGACATGAGCACATCAAGGTAAAAACCAACATCAGAATTGACTTTGCGTCTTTGTCCTTTTTATCCACTCTGACCTTGTGTGTGTGTGTGTGTGTGTGTGTGTACCCACAGTACAGCGTGCCGGTGGTGAAGTACGACAGGAACGGATTCAGGCCTCGTCTCCGGCAGCTCATCTTCACCCAGGAAGCCGCCTACCTGGTGGAGGAGGCCAAGATCAAGCAGCGGATAGATTACATCTCTCTGAAAGGCAACCAGCGAGACAAAATAAGCATCATTATCTTCACCACACATTTGAAGCTGTTAAACGGATGTTTATTCTTTATTATAGGCGTGTCTGTCAGCAACCTGAGTGACAACTTCCTGATCCTTCACGTGACATGTGATGACAGCAAGCAAAAGGTAGACCAATCAACACGCTGGTGTCTATATATCTGTATGTAAATGGAAAACAATGTTTTGTCTTTTTAAAATCTGTTCATTCAAGGCAAAGGTTTATAAAATCACCACGTCGATCACGGTCGAAGGACTGATAATCTCTGTTCTTTTAGGGGGATCTGGTCCTGCAATGTGACTACCTGTTTGAGGCCCTGACTAAGCTGAGTTTTATTGCCCACAAGCAGAACTGCATCAAAGTGGTCCAGGGCAGGTACAGCACTTGGATGTTGTGTATTAATATGAAAGCTTAAAAAAATGTAAATGGTAAAAACGATAGATGTGCCTGCTTCCTGGTGAAAATGCTCGTTGTCACTTGCAGTGTGCGGTTTGACATCCAGCCCGGCAGAGAGGGGTTTGTGGACTTCAAGAGTGGCCAGGAGTCCATGGTCTACAGGGCAAAGAATGGCCATCTGATGGTGGTGAGTGTGGACTACAATCAAAGCATCATGTTAATGAAATGTATTAATATTTGTATACACAACTGACCAAGGTCTTCACTTTCTTCTTTAGGAATCTACAAGAACCAAGTCCAGATGATGCTAGCGGTGATTTGGGATGATGTTACTGCGAATCTTAGTAACAGCCATGTTTGTTCTGTAATCCTGCTCCATGGTTGTTGCCAATTGTGTTTCGTGACAGTTTATTTGTACTTTTTTTTTTGCATCTTTATGAAAATGTTATCCAACCATGTGGATGAAAATATTACACTGCCAATATCTTAGTTGTAAAGCAAAAAGCAAACTATTATTAGAACATATCCAGAATATTATTATTGTTCCTATGTCTGGAGTTAAAATCATCTCGCAGTGAAAAAAAAACTGATTCCAGCCCAGATTCATGGAAATCAACCATCCTTATGTATCCTATAAATAGAAGCACTTGTAATCTTTTTTTTATTACATGTATCTGAAATCTCATCTAGATGATAAGAGATGTGGAACCACAATGGACAATGCATGTGAAAAGCACAGTTTTCATTGGGAGATAATTGCTTAAGTGCAGAGCAAAATACAGCAGTGTTGTAAATGCATGCTTGACAATCTGATGAAGCGGCTCCCCCTACTGCCTACTGCAATCCCTACAGGTCCCCTGTTTTCAGGCTGAAACCTCTGATTTGATGGAGTCATGTAAAGAATAAAATTTGTATCTACCTTCAGCTTTGTTGCAAAGAAACAAATAAGGACACAACTTGGCATAAAAGTGTAACTTCTTGTCTTCTGAGATATGAATTTTGTATCAGTGAAGGCATCGTTGGATTGTCCAGAAGCTTAATCTGCAGCACCCCCTGCTGGACAACACAAATACCACCATGAGAAGATATAAGTATACTTACTGCTCTGCTACTGAACAACTAGAAAATTCCCACAGTCCTTAAATGCTATTTCTAGGTCATTATGGGGCAAAAAAATAAATCTTTCACCCTTCTAACTTGTATATGATTTTTACTATGTTGGCAAGATAAAGACTCAAATGGGATCTTTTTGTTCTCAATTCGATGAATCACATCATTGCACTGATTAAGAAAAATATTTTCTTCACATCACAGCATGTTTTATTTAGCTTTTATCTCCATGATTGTTTCTTGATTGATTAGTAGTAGTAGTAAATTGATTAGTAGATTAGGTAGTATCTTTATCTTTTAGATCCAAAGTTGAGTCTGACATACAATCTCAAATCCATTAAGCAGATAATAAATCTTACAAACCGAACGACACTGAAGAGAGTGGGGTAAAGGTAGGCATGTGAGGATGAATACAGACATTGCTATCGCAATAGCCTCTGGTTGATGATTAAACAGCTCTTTGTAAACGTCTGTGGTTAAAAGGGCCAAGGTTTAGAGAAACACTGTATATCTGGGACTAAATCGCTGAAGCAGCCAAAGAGAGCAGCAGAACCCTCAGTCATGACGGAAAGATTCACGCTAGTAATATTTGCCCTTCTGGTTTCCTCTATCTGCAGGACATCAGGTAAGTATCTACACACGTCTAAACTGTAACATTTTATTTAGTCTCTGACATTTGGAAAATTGCCTGCCTGGAACCATCAATCTAATCGCTTTTAGATACGTTTTAAAATGAACCTGGTGGCACACTCCAGACATGAACCGCTTCCTCCTTATTTGGAACAGGACAGACATGTGAAGGAAACTGTGGGGAAAGTTTGGACTCGTGTTCATGCCACTCGACATGCACGTCTCTGAAGAACTGCTGTGTAGACTATAAAGAGTACTGCGTGGACATCTTTCCTTACTCTGGGTCTGCTTTCGGTGGGACGGATTTCATCGTCCTTGATGCGAATTTCAATAAGACTTCAGAGATTGTATGCAGGTAAGCCTTTCTTTTACAGCTCAGTTTTATGATCTTTGATTGATTTATTATGGTTAAGAGACATACATGAATGTCTACCAAGTCCTCATAACACTTCGCAAAAATCTTCTCATTTGGTCCCAAAAACAGTCAAAAAAGTATAGAATGAACTTGCATGCTGACGTTTAACACACAGCTGACGCACATTATAGAAATCTGCTGATCATTCTTTGTAACGGCAGGTTCAAAGACAACATCAACACTGTGGGGTATGTGGATGAAAACAGCAGAGGCCACTGTATCTCCCCACTGCTGTATGAAACAGGATGGGTTCCCTTGCACATCTCCTCCGATAACGGCACCACATTCAGTCGAGCTGGATTCTGGCTCTCAGGTACAACAACTGTCTGCATATTCTTACGATGATGACCGCAAAAGATCTTCAATACATTTACGCATAGTTTTTCATTTTAATGTTAAAAGTTGTTGACATTATTATGATTCAAATGTGTTGCTACAGTACATACTGGAAAGTTAGGCGCTGAGTTTAAGGCGACTCTGGTGAACTCAACAAAATGGCAGTATTATGGTACCCCTAATGTTGGAGGGACTCTTGAGATGACATGGAATACCTCTTTGGTCCGAGCGGAGAGGGTCAATATCGAGCTCTGGGGATACAGGGAGACAGGTGAGTACGCCTAACGAGACATTTACGCTTTGTATATCACACAAGTATTAATTGGGAAAAACACTGAATTCTGTCAAATGTTTTTCCGTAAAGGAACACCCTACACAGACACCTGGCAGGGTGAGTGGGCCTATCTCTACTCACTTGCAAAGGATGAGCCCAACAATGGCTCCTTTAGCTTTTTGCCAAAACCAGCAGAGAATGGCTTTTCAAGCTGGGAGCTTGGCTCTCTACGTATCAGCCCCAGCACCAACCCTGATGGCATGTGGTATGTACAAACCCTTCCAGAGACTGTAATAAAAAACAGATTATTGACAGCTGTGCAGAATTTGTCAATGCGTTTAATTTTAGGAATGTACAAGCTGCGTGGACTGAGGATCACGCTCTGGCCTGGCATCTGGAGGAGACGTTCAGGCAGAACTCGACGGTTTGGGCCCTGGAGAAATGTTTAGCGTGGGACCAGCTGGAAAATCAGCTGCCCAACTTCCTCAGCGAGGTTATAGACTGTCCCTGCACTCTGGCTCAAGCAAGAGCAGACACAGGGAGGTTTCATGTAAGTGTGAAGAGACGCACCTTTAGATTTGGCTGCAAAGGGAACACGCAAATAACCTCCTGCACATAAACTCTATCAAGTAGCCAGGAAGCATTAATGTGTTTATGGTGATTGTCAGCCTGTTACTAATGTTCACTGCTTATAAGTTTAAAGTCAAGGAGAGTCCTCTGGTAATTGTTGTTTTACAAGCATGTAGCACCGATGTAATGCCTTTAATGAATATACAGTCAGGGTGAGGCAAAGCCATTACTGTCTTCAATGGCAGGCTATTAAAACGACACACGTGCAGATAGTGACTGAAGAGGATTATGATGCAGGAACAGGAACATGCACATCCGGCTGCCTGGTTAGTGAAGATGCTGTATCTCTCTCCTCAGACCGATTATGGCTGTGATATAGAGAAGGGGAGCGTGTGCACATACCACCCTGGGAGTGTTCATTGTGTGAGGGCTATACAGGCCAGGTGAGTCATTGAAACAGAGGTGGAACTTCAAATACCCTCCTATATATATATATATATATATATATATATATATATATATATATATATATATATATATATACATACACACACCCACACCCACACACATATATATACAACTAATTGATAAAGCATTAATAAATTATTTACAAGGCAGTAATACTTACAAATGAATAACTATCCCCCGCCATGCGATGCAAGCTCGGTCTGTCGGTTGGTCAGTTCACCAAGGAAATATCTCAAAAACCATTTAATGGATCGCTATGAAATTTGGTTCACACATTTGAGTCTCGTTCAGGGTGATCAGATCTACCTACAAATACCTGCAAAGCTAACGACACTCCCATCAGTCTCCGAAGGGAGCTTTAACGTTTAGTCCTAACGTCTGCATGACGACGCGTCCTTCAAGGAGACACTGAAACCCCTCTAGTGTAGCTGTAGACTCTTGTTTAAACTGGTTTCTTGCTTTTGGTTGCAGCCCTTCCCCGTTTTAATAATTTTTGGAAATGTATCAACAGTCCCAAATATGCAGCGGGACAACAGTGTTGCTATGACAGCACTGGCGCTCTGGTGCTGACAGCAGACTCGATCGGGGGAAGTACTCCAGACCGAGCACACGACTGGGGCTCACCCCCGTTTCAGAAACCTCCTCGAGTTCCTGGACAGTCCCACTGGGTCTATGACGTCCTCAGCTTCTACTACTGCTGCCTGTGGTCTGACAACTGCCACTACTACTTCAAACACCGGCCCTCCAGCGACTGCAGGCGTTACCAGTCACCCAGCTCCGGTGAGGGAATCATCAAGCACGGATTTACGTTTTTTTACGCGATAATTGTTCAATGCAAAGTTTTAATTTTTGTGTGGAATGAACAGCGGTGGTGTTTGGAGATCCCCACTTCATAACATTTGATGGCGTCAGCTACTCCTTCAATGGCAACGGGGAATACACTTTGATGACCTCAACAAAGAAACAGCTGACAATCCAAGGCAGAACAGAGCCTGTAAACGGTGAGTTACTAAAGCCATTGAGCTTTTAAACCTCTCTTTCTTTCTCAACAATGATCTGTAAATGCTACCACTAAATGATAAGCATTTATACAGTATATTAAATACACACTGCATGAACTATGACATCAACTGCTTTTCCCGACATCACTGATCTGATTCTCTCCCCAGCCACGATCAAAGCTACAAAGTTGACGGCTGTAGCCATGAAAGAGAAATCCTCTGATGTTGTTGAGGTGCGGCTGGGCAGCGGTCACGATGACCTTGAAGTATTGCAGAATCAGAAAACCCTCTCCTTTTCCGAGCAGAGCTGGATGGACCTGCACGGTGAGACCGTTTCACCCTTTCCTGTTTATGATGATTTATTGCCCTGATAAAAGCTTACAACGTGTGTGTCCTTTGTGTTAGTATAATGTGGCAATGCATAGGGATATGGGCATAAGATTGAGCTCCATCTTGAGCAAATACAACAGGAAAATGCTACTTACACATGCAAAGATCTAAAAACAAAGAAACTGTTACAACTTTGGCAGTAAAGTGTCTTACTAGGACCCACACAGTAAGAAGCTGATTGAGGAAATCAGGCTCTACAAAGTGAGATCTTGACACTATCTCATTAAAACAACAAGAACTGCCTTCATCGTAAATAAATTTCTCTCTAGGTGTGTACGTGTTTTCTCCTACCTCTACAAATGTGACCGTGATGTTCCCCAGCGGTGCCGGGGTGGAAGTACGACTGAGAGAAGGAACCATGACAACCACCGTGCTTCTGCCAGAGGACTTCAAAGACTCCACTCTCGGACTGTTGGGAAAGATGAACGGTGACGCCAAAGACGACCTCGTGCTCAGCAACGGGGAACTTGTGCAGAACCCCAGCAACCCAGAGGAGGTGTTCAGCTTCGGGGCAGGCTGTAAGAAATGATTCACAATGCAGATTAGGTTCTCAAAATTCATGTGGTGTTTATGTATGTTGTGAAACTTACTTTTATGTATGGGCTGTATGTTATATACCCAACAAAACGTTTTGGTTCATGTTCCCTTCATGTTACCCTTTCATGGTGTGGAAAAAAACATTTCTCTTTTTGTCTTTCCGTGCATATCAGGCATTTGCATTTCTGTCAAATCATTCTAATTTTATGAAACATTAGTGTGAATCTTTCTTTTTGTCTTGCAGGGGCCATCTCCAACAAGTCTGCCTTGTTCACATATGATTCAGAGTATCTTTTGGACACATATTACTTTGCTCCGAGGCACGACCACAGTTTTATTCCAGTGTTTTCTGTCCCGGAGAGTCCAGATGATTCGTTAGCCAATCAGGCATCTAAGATATGCACTGGAGAGGGCGCTCAGTTCTGTCGGTATGAGAAGAAACGTTTTATCTACTTTTACTCATTGTAATAATTATTAAAATTATTATTATAAATGATCTTAAAGGGGAAATCGACTGGGGGTGATGGCTAACATTAGCGCACCCTTCATGAAAACGTATACTCACTCTCTCCCGCTCTCTATTGTGACCTCTGGTGGTGCTTGCTGTGCACTACATCACATCAGTGCATCATAGAAAGCGTGCAGGCCATGCAGTGACCAAAAGAAATGTTATCATGACATCTGCTGATTAAGCTTAACATGTAAATACATGTCGCTTCTGATCAGTACTTCTGTCCTGCAGGTATGATATCCTGGTGGGTCGGAGTATAAGAATGGGAAACGCTACCAAAGTGTCTTACCAGAGTCACATTTCTCTTGTGGAGGATTTAAAGCGAGGTGAGTGTATAAAAACACGAGGGGAAAGTTATTGTGCACATTTACTTGGTGTTATTTACTGTTCTACTGTGCAGTGATATCCTGTGGATGGCTTTCACCACCGACTAATGGGGAGAAGATCGGGACCGTGTATTTACAAGGAGCTAAGGTGCAGCTCTCCTGCGATGACGGCTACACCCTCAAAGGATCTGCAGAGCGCGTTTGCCAGGGGAACGGCCGGTGGTCTGGAGACAACACAAACTGCGTGGTTCCCAGTATGAATAAAATATGAATCATCCCCGTTCAATGATTCCTATCTTCACAAATCAGCAGTGGCAAATTTGTTTTTGTTTGTATTTAAGCATGCGGATGTGTGTGTCTGAGTTTGTGTGTATCATATGATCCATTGAATCAGCACTGAAATGAAATGCCAAAAAATATTGAATCACTCAATGCAATCAATTGGAAAGACAAAGAATGTAGCAACTCCACGGCCCCTTCCTTAACCACAAAATAGGCCTAAAACCTATAATTCAGAAAATATCTAAAAAATGAATGACGTAACCAAGCAAAGCCCTTCCTTCTAAAGGCCTTTGCTGTGGACCCCATGTGAACATTACTTTTCCACAAACACACCGATATATTGACTTGGAAAGTGTTTTGTTGTAGCCATTGCTATAACGGGCTAGATTTGGGAGGGGTTTTGGAATTTTCTATTGGAAATTGATCACGTTCAAGCAGGCTTTGATAACAAGCAGGTAAACGATGCACATGGAGGTCAAAAATCATCTCCCAACTCCAGGAACAATACGATTGTCAAATCAACTTTGACGGTAAAAATCTCTGCTGTCATGTCACATTTCATTCATGCTAAAATGAGCCCTTGATGGTGTAAGAGAAAAAGTTGAGGGATCTTTAGTGCATCGACTGGGGACAATGATTGTTTACACATTTTTACATTTAATTTATATATGAATGGCTTTTCATGTAGCCAGAAAGTTGGAGAATCACTAAAATCACAAGGATTCATCTTCTAGGCACTTTGGACCAAAGAAGTGACCCCACCGACCGAACAACAGCCACCTAGAACCACGCCAAGTTTATTGTAGCTTAAATACAAACAACAAGGATTAACTTTTCCCTGCCTGGTTTCTCTCTATTGAAACAAATACATAAAAGGCTAAACACGTTCAAGTCATAACACATGTTCATAATGCTCAGCAGAAAAAAAAATACTTCCCATAAGAGACAGAAGTACAACTAAATTGGACAACAACAACAAAATAGTTGAATAAAAACATGAACACCTTTAAGATGGCTGCTTAAGCAATGAAACATTCTGATTGGTTGGTGAGGTTTGTTGCATGTACTCTTCTTGTCTGAATCAATGCAGTAAAATATCTATTTAAGACTTGTTTTAAATCAAACAAACTGATATAAATAAAAAAGACATCTTTGCCATTTTTCAGGTAATCTCGCAGGAATTGTGGCCGGCTCAGTCATCGGAGCAGTAGCACTGATTGTAATTATAACAACGATCATACTTCACTCCAGGAAACAGAAAAGGTATGGTCAAGTATCTTCAGTGGATGTATCATTAATCTAACATAACATATATGTATAATTTCTTATGTTACACCACATAATGCTCTTATTATCTCACTTGATATGGAAAAAGTTTGTTAGAGGCTTCCTATTGTAGATTCCTGCTTCCTCACTGTTTTTATTCATTTCTTTTTACTTTAGAAAAACTGCACAGAAGTCAGAAGAAGTTGGGGCAAGTGAGGCCTTCTAAACACAACTCTTCATGCTTCAAAAAAAAGTAAAGATTAATGCATTGAGGTAGAATATATCATAAGGTTGAGCAAAGGTCACTGCATGATTAAAAGTTAACTACACACAACATCTTTTACACACTGCATCGTCCATGGCAGAAAAGTATTGTGTTACATTTTTTTGACCGCACCCACCTATAAACACAAAGCATTCAGGGTTGTAAAACTAAAGTTTTATAAGTGGAAATGCATTTTATTACTGAAAGATTGTGGGTTCATCTACTTCACAGTCAGTCATCAAGTTGTATGATTTATGTACAAACGACCTACGGCCTAAATCATTAACTTGGTGTAAATCGGTTAAATAAGACAACAATAACACTTTAACATAACATTACTGAGGCAACCTGTTATTGTTATTATTGTCATACAGCATTTAGTGTTTGGTCTACTGAAGGAAATCTTTGGTCAGCTCTTCTCGTCATCTGTATATTTACGCCTGCAGACAATATGAAATTAAATGCACTGTGTAGTTAATGTTTGTGTACTGTATACTGTTTTTTTTTTTTAGCTTCAATTCAGATTTACTGTGAATTATGATATTCTTCTATTAGCCTACTGTGCATACTGCCAAACCAACAGACACAATGGGCCTCATGCAGGGAACAATATGGGACCAAATGTCCTCTCATTTTTATAATAATAATGTATATATCCACAATGTGTTCATTTTGTTAGTAATCATTGACTTCTATGATTCCCCAATGTTTTCTCATTTTTGTTCTTCTCATTGATAATAAAAATGTTAACCAGTGGCCGAGAGCATTCTAGAGTTAATAGCTTTTTTCTCTCCCAACAAAAGATAAATAGAAATTAAACTATACATTGTAGCCTACTAAAAGGCTACATTTACATGACAAGGAGACGATAATGATTACATTGCAGATTCAGATTTTACTCACAAAATATAACAATTAAAAATACATTTTAATTAAACTATGCAGCTGTATATAGGAATTGACAGCTCCACCAGTAAAGTTAACTACATTGATGATAATGTCACTCTCAGTCTAACAATTAAAATCAGTGTTACTGTGCAGTATTAATAGTTTTACTCTTAATGAGCTATAAGTAGAATTCATTAGCTGCCCATTAGACACACATACAAGCATATATAATTGTGTTAATTGCAAAACTTACACAATGGCAGAGTAGCGCTGTTCCGGTCGGCTATCTGCTCGTGGTCGGTGGCTCCAAGTGAGGAAAAGTTTGGTCGTCCAGCCTCCATGTAGCTAGCATGCTATATCCAGCATCCATGTAGCTAGCATGCTATATCCAGCATCAATGTAGCTAGCATGCTATATACAGCATCCATGTAGCTAGCTAGTTGGAGTCTTCTCCTTCTTCTTCTTCTTCTTCTTCTTCTTCTTCTTCTTCTTCTTCTTCTTCTTCTTCTACTACTACTTGTTGCCAATGTTCGCTTATTTCCCTCCAAACTCTGCTTAGTGCTTTCCCCCTCTGACAATGAAAGTTTAATATTATTTCCATGTTCTCTCCTGACTTATTCCCTGGGATTCCTGAGCGAAAATTGTACCCACACCACTGTTGGCTTGTTTTTCTCAAATTATATTAATTGAACATGTTTTGTGTCCAAATTGCACCATATCAGACAGTGCACGTCCTCGGGTCGAGAATGGTACCCCACATTTTGCTAATCTCTCGCAAGATGGTAAGGGTTAAGCATTGACCTTGAAAGGATAGGTCGTCTGGCAGCGAGTCTCAGGAGAAGCTTTGCAAGTGTTTGCAAATTGTGGCAAACACACTGCCAAGTGTGAAGAGTAGATATGATGACGGGGTTCTATGCAAAGCACCGACATACTGACAGTCCGACAAGGACATAATTCAAGATGGTGTTTCTAACAATAGTTTTCTGTATTTACTTATTACTTACTTTTTCTAGAACAATATTGTCTTGTTATTACCTTGGACTGCTTTGGATGAGTGCCGATGGAAAGAATACAGATATTATCTCATTAATAAATGCCATTCCTCTCTGATTGCAAATGGCTTGATATATTGTTTTGAATCTTGGTTCGTTATTTGTGCATCATACTGCCCATGAGGACGTAGCTCTGGATGCTAAATTCCTCACCACCATGCCACTGCGTCAGTGCCCCAGTCCATCATTTTGTCCTGGATGTAAACACACTTCAAACTCTGTAATTTGCCCCACATAATCACCACATGATCTGTTTGTGTGGCTTTTTTCCCTCTTCACTCTTGTGTTAAGAAACTGGAAGTAACTCTGTTGTTTACCGTGTGACTCCGAATGTACTGTTCCCTTACATAACACGAGGCTGTGATTTCTATGGACAAAGAGCACCAGTATGTGACAAGACTGCAGAGGCCACGGCTGAATAAACTGTCTGCTCACTGCTTCCAGGGTCATTCAACAACAACTTGCCACAGATACTCCAGAGATATAAATACAAAATAGTTAGCATTGTCCTCTCCATGCCCGGGGTAACGGAGGGGTAACACTCCAGCTCATGACATACCAAGTCATTGTCATCCTTTGGATCGCACTCAATGCTGGACAAGTGTTGGAATGAACCAGCTGGGTATATATGTGTGTGAGTGGAGCGTTACCGATGCCAAAGCAACCTTCTTGCTCAGACCTTGTGCTCACTTTCTGTTGAGAGTAAAAAATACAGCTGCCGTCGTTTAGGGCCCAGGTCATTAATCTAGACTTGTTTGTTAGGGTGGAGCTACAGGCGTTTGCTGTTTCAACATCCTTTCCCTTCATTCTGACCATATATTCAAGGATATGGGGGAACAAAATAAAATACTATCCCGTCCTATTTTCCGCCGAGATGTGAGCTGGGATCCTTTCCCAAACTGGACGCAGCCAAGCCGAATCTTTACGCAGGATTTTGGCCTGCCTCCTTTTCTGGAACCCAGTGATCTGGACTGGATAGACTGGTCGAAGAGGAGACTGGCATCTTTCTCCTGGCCTGGAAACACACAAACTTCCCTTCTGCCTCCGGTGGTGAACCAAAAGGGTCCGAAACAACTGACAAGCGGAGTGTCAGAGATCCAAACGGGGAAGGACAGATGGAAGATTAACCTGGACCTCAATCACTTCTCACCCGAGGAAATTACAGTCACAACAAAGGAGGGCTATTTGCAAATATCAGGTACGCTGCACGTGATTCTCTGATTTCTCACAACCTATTTGTGAGATGTGACAGAGCTTAAGGAAAATAATCGGAATATGTCGACTTAAGCAGCCCTTGAGCTGAGGAACTTGTGCTTTATCACTTACATTATTTCCAACACATTTTTTAAAAAGTGTGTCTGTTTTTCATTAAAAGGAAATCACGAAGAAAGGCAGGATCAGCATGGATCGGTTTCAAGGTGCTTCACCCGGAAATACAAGTAAGTTGTTGTAGACTGTGAGGAATTTAAAAAAATGATTTAGTTGTGATTCAATACATTTGCTGTGTGTTACTTTTAGAAGGCAAGAGGTCAAAATAAAGTTACTCTTCCTTTTTTTGAAGGCTGCCACAGGGCGTGGACTCGCAGCACATCAGTTCTTCAATGTCTGGTGACAGAGTTCTGTCTGTAGAGGCCCCCGCCCCTGGGACGTCCATCTGCAACCCACACAATGAGGTCGTCATACCGGTCCAGATCAGACAGACCCAGGATGGTGAAAAGTGAAACCAGTACGCAAGGATTTGAAACAAGAGTTAGATGCAGTCCAAGTTGTGTGTAGCTCTGCTTTGTAGCACTGGCATGAAAAGGACAATTAATTTGTTTTCCTGCTTTGAGATACTTATACTGTTACATCACCAGTACAATAAAGTACTGGTCTAACGGGGCGTACCCACCAAACGCGATGAAACTTCATCGCGCGACAAGATTACATGTAAAGTCAATGCAAAGACGCGATTAGACGCTTCATCGCGCCGGGCGACGCGATGGACGCGATAGCGCGGCGCGATGGACGCGATGGACGCGAAAAATCGCTTCATCGCTTCATCGCGCCATCGCTTCATCGCGCCATCGCTCGAGTTGAAATAATTGAACTTTTGCGGCGAATTCGCGTGAAGACGCGCCGCGACAGCCTATCAGCGTTGAGATCGTCACCGACGTGCTGACGTACGGACGTCCTGGTGTTCCCTCGCTTTTTGCCACAATATTTATATATTATATTATATTATATATTGCCCATAATCAAAGTTGGGGGGCGCACGCACGCGCGCGCACACACACACACACATACATACATATCAATCCCAGCTCTTTCACACACAGAGATCTTTTTTTTTGCGATTGTTTATCACTGGGGCTTATGGCCGGCTATGAAGCACCAGTTCTGGGCAGAGCAGCAGCTAAACCTCCCGGTCCTGTACCCTGGTTAGCAGGTCTTCAAACTGGGCAACAGTCAGCCTGAAGTACCGCTGGAACCGGCCGTCGTCCAGGCGCAGCTCCTGCAGGAGACGGTGGAACTCGCCGAGCTCACGCCGCCTCCGTAGGGTAGCATGCACCCAGAACCGACGTCGGCGCCTAGCCCGCAGACGAAGCTGGGAACTTCTCCAGAGTAGATACAGTGCAGCGATGGTGGTTATCTCAGCCATGATCGACGAGAGAATGAAATGGCGGAAGAAATGTTGTTGTTTGGGCGAGCTCGACGCGATGACGCGATGCCGCGATGAGGCGTTTTTTGGCATATTGGACCGGCGTCAAAACTGGAGCGTCTAGCGCGACGCGATTTCATTTGTCGCGCGTTTCAATCGCGTTCATCGCGTTTGGTGGGTACGCTCCGTAAGTAGTCTAAAAATCTAATGCTCACTCTTCAATATAACACACAACCAACTCAACCAAATAAGGATTTTTTTTCTTGTCAGCACTTAAAAAGGGATTAGCATGACCGTGTGTTCCTAACAACATAGCACCGTTTTTTCATGCACTTCTAATATCTTCATTATATGAAATAAAACACACAGCAGCTGTAGATGCGACCTTACATGACCTAAGGGAATGTTGGGATTATGGCTGAAAATACTGGCCAAGAATGGACAGTGTAAATGAACTATTAACATCCACAGCTTATTGACTTTATGACAAAAAGTGTCAAATTGTGCTTCTGTGTAGCAATATAATGTAAAAGTCATAGCATGGATTCATTGTGTGTGTTTGTCCTTGAATTTGTACATTGATGTATTGAATAACCAGCCTGATCTTCTAAGTATTAAACTGTGTCTGCTCTATAAGTAAACTTTTT
Source organism: Eutrigla gurnardus (assembly GCF_963514095.1). Classification (NCBI taxonomy): domain Eukaryota; kingdom Metazoa; phylum Chordata; class Actinopteri; order Perciformes; family Triglidae; genus Eutrigla; species Eutrigla gurnardus. The sequence goes on along the minus strand of NC_139930.1, from coordinate 12,858,207 downwards.
TTTAAATTTTCTCCTTTAGCGTCCTTCATTATTGATGCCTTTGTTAGCAGATTATAGGATCAATAGGAACCAGTTTAACCTGTATAGATTATTCATCCATTGCTCTATTTCTCATGACTTTCCATAATGTTATTGTCAAATGGTCCACAAGAGGGCACTGAAGTCCTATTTAGTGTCATATTTGGACACCGTCCTAGTTCCCTTTGAGCAGTTTTGTTTGTAGTATTTAAGGCAAGGCAAGGCAAGGCAACTTTATTTGTATAGCACATTTCATACACAAGGCAGACTCAAAGTGCTTCACATCATAAAACAAAGTGAGAAGAAAAAAATAGAAGAATTAAAAGAAAATAATAAAAATTTAAAAATGCATTACAGAAAGAAAAGAGAATAAAAACATATTTGCAATAATTAAAAACAGTGCAGACATTAAAAGATTTAGCAGAAAGCTATGGTGAACCTAACAGTTTTCAGTCTAGTTTTAAAAGTGGTCAGAGTTGGGGCAAGTCTTACATCTTCAGGAAGTTTATTCCAGCCTTAACTTATTTATTTAAGTTAATCTTATTTATGTATGAAGACTATTATCAACAGTTTCTCTCAAAGTTCTTCTAGATCTCCCTTATTGGCTGTAAGTTTATTTCACTGAATTCATTAATTTTAAATTCACTCTGGTGAATGAGGGCTTCTACATGTGATGCCATACTTCAGAGCAAATGTACAGCACCTTAAAGCTCAATAAAAAGAAGGCTTTATTAATGTATCAGCTTTATTTCTGCAACTGCAAAAGTCATAGCCTCAACTGATTTGATGAATGTCACTCAAAAGTGAATAGTGACATGTACTGTTTGAACTAGGTATTGTATGTTGAAATAACATCCATCCATCCATCCATCCATCCATATATCCATCCATCCATCCATCCATCCATTGGGCGAAAGCAGAGTTCACCCTGGACAGGTTGCCAGTCTATCACAGGGCTAAGAGACAGACAACCATTCACACCTACGGGCAATCTAGAGTCAACAATTAATCTAACGTTTATATCTTTGGACTGTGGGAGGAAGTCAGGAACCCAGAGAAAAGTTAACATGACATGATTTACTGTCTTCGCATATGGATTAATGCGTAGGAAGTAATTGTCTAAGATACGGTGAAAAGGGCAGAATTTTGTTGGAAATACATACATAAATATTACTGGTTCTGATTGCTTTCTTGGCTTCATCCTGCTCACACACTCAGCAGCAGACACAAATGGGAAAATATAGAATTTAGACCTACAGCAGCGCAAACGAGTCAGTAAATATAAGCATATGCTTTCTATCTGAGCCAAATTACTCTAAGATTTTATTAAGGTCTCGGCTGATTGCTATATGGCTCCTAGAGTGTTTCTCTTTGTTTGGATAAGTTGCTTGGGTATAGGGTTTGTGCTAAGGAGTAGTCAGGGCATTTCCTGGTAGCTACTAGCTGGTTGCTAGTGGTTGATGAGTGGTTGCTAAGGTGTTCCAGACAATTTCTTAGAGGCTGGCATATGAAATGGTTTCCATGCTAATTGTGTCTGCAGTCATAGAAGAAGTACTGGTAGTGATAGAGGCAGCAGTGTGACAACACATGTTATATTTCGAGGTATGTTCAGCACCATGGAGAGAAACACAAGACTGCATTTTAATATGTGTCTCTGCCGCCCTCCAGTGGCCACATTAAATAAGGACAGCAATAGGCATTTACTTGTGGCAAAAGTATAAAAATATGTCTCTTTGCTTCATAAGTACTGCAAAAATACAAGTTATGTTTACAATATATGGATGAAAGATCCTACCGATGTCAACAAGAGGAGTGTTGAAAAAATAACGTTTACTGCATATAGTAAAAAAATCAATCATACAGTGGACTTGCATTTTTATATTTTTGAGACCATATTCCGTCCATGCAACGAGCACTTTACAAGATGATACCATAAGGCTGTTCTATTCTTAAATATATGGAAATCTTAAGGATTTAAAAAAGGATTGGATTTGTTCTAAATGTATAAGAACAAAAATTATAACAATATGATACAATTTTATTTTTTAAAACAAATACAGACTTCTGTATTGTTTTTTTTTTTAATTCTAAATAATAATAATAATCCTGTGACAGAGCCTGGCGTGAACTGACTTTAAGCTCGTTGCCTGTAGTATTGCGGTGTCTCTTTAAAGGAAGGGGGAGTGTAGAAGAGGGACAGAGGAAAGAGATGAATAGAAGGCACCAGAACCACCTACCATGACCAAGTGCGCTGTAAATGTAGGACAGAAATTCGAGTGGAATACAAACGGATCATCAAGCGACATATTCGAGGGGGAACCATGTTTGGATGTGCCTTATCTGATTCAAATATTTTTAAATATGGTACCACATGCGATCACTGGAACACAGGAAAAGTATTTTTCCACCCAAACATTTCTTGCATTTTGAAACGGATAAGAAGAGTGGCAGTAAAATACATCCCTGTGCTATCTTTCTCCGATTATCAATGGTAGGCATTGCATAATTCACTCTTCTCCACCGGAGCCATTTGGTTCCTCCTCTTTGAGAAGAGGGGGACGCCAGAAAAAACGACCACATCCAGTAGCTGCCTTTCTCGGTGGTGCCTGCAATTGTTTGGCAATGCCCTTTTCTCTCTTAGGAAGAACTTGCAGACAGTAGCGGGGGAGCACGCAGGGGAAGGATGCATTTAAAGCTGGATGTGTGCTGCATTCAGGGAGATTCGGCAATAACAGCAGCTCTAGCAGAAACAGCGAGTGCGGAGGGCCTGGGAAGCACCCAGCCCCACTATCTCCTCCTTTTCCTCCCCCCTGCAGGACCATGCTTGCGTGAGGGATGAGGCTGTGCACAGGGACACCAGGCCAGAGCTGCGGCCTACTTCTCACAAGAGCCGGTCTCTCGACTGCAAGATCTGTGAACACATTGCCACCATCAAATCAGCATCTTTGGTACGCAGCTCCCCCTTCTCTCCCTTTGCATAAAAAAAAAAAAAAAAAGAGGGAAAAAAAAGGAAACGTGTGTGTGCTCGCTCGCGCGCGTGTTGGTGTATGTGTGCGTGTATGCGTGCTGGCGGAGGGGAGGGTAGGGGTGTCTGTGTTCTCAGCTGTACATCTGTAGTCATGGCAACCAGATCCTGTTAATGGATGTCATTTTTTTTCCTCCTCCATCCTCAGCGTCCCTCTCTGCCTCTGCTTTTACGTGTGTGTGTGTGCATTGCACTTCTACGTATTCCGTATAAAATCTCTTGCCTGATGTCTATTGCCAAAGAGATTTAGTTGCATTCTCACATCTTCTCTCATGGTTGTCTTAAATAGTAATTTTACACGTCGGCTAAATAGTGGCATCATACCTTAAAATGTATTATAAATGTCACGTTTGGTGCGGAAGTGAGTGATGGAATAATTCATGTTGCTAAGAGTGTAATCTAAATCAAGAGTAAGCGATTTAAAAGCAGAGCCTCTGTGTATAAATGTGTCTGAATCAACCCTCCTTAAATCCTTGGGTCAATGTGAATGTGTAGAAATCTGTAATCTGATTACTTTCCAGTTTGCACCTGTATGTGGTCCTATTCTGCCTTACCAGCTGTTTGTCTTCCTCCCCTGTCTCCACCGTGGCAGTTGTTCCACTCTGCCTGCTCCATTTCTTTTACTTCCTGCTTCCTCTGTTCCCCTGTCTAGGTCATCAGGTAGATCCAGGAGCATGAGCAGGACTTTGAGCTGCGGGAGCAGATGTCTGGGTATAAGCGCATGCGGCGGCAGCACCAGAAGCAGCTGATCGCCCTGGAGAACAGGCTAAAGGCCGAGATGGATGAGCATAGGCTCCGGTTGCAGAAGGAATTAGAGACACATGCGAACAACACTTACATTGAGCTTGAAAGACTGGCCAAACGCCATGCTGCTCAAACGGACAAAGAGGTACAGCAGGCGCTATTTATGAACGAGGCAGCAACTACACAGTGATGTTATTCCAACATGCCAAACTTGTTTGTGTGCAGGCATTTCTGGACAGTTAAGAGATCAACAAAGGGTGTTGATGTGAATATTTGAATGTCTCCTCACAGATGAAGTCAGTTGCAGCTGAAGAGAGGCGGATCCAGCAACAGATTGTTGCTCAGCAAAAGAAAGAGCTGACTAATTTCTTAGAGAGTCAGAAAAAGGAGTACAGGCTTTGCAAAGACAAGATCAAAGAGGTAAATATTCCAAACAAACACATTTTTAAATTCTGTATATCATATCTGTTCAATAACATTTGTGTTTTTTTTTTCACTTGTTACATTATAGGAGATGAGCGAAGACCCTTGTACACCCAAGGAGGAGAAGCAGGAGCGTCTGTCCAGGCACAAAGAAACAATACAGCGCTCTCAGGCTGAGGAGGAGGCTCATCTGTTGGCCCAGCAGAGGCTGGTCTACGACCGGAGCTGCAGGGCCCTCAAACGCCGGAGTCTGGTCAGGAAGCACGAGTTTGAGCAGGAGCAACTGAGAGAGGTAATATACCATTCTGCGTCACATAACAGAATGTGTAATCGTGGACAGTCTCACAACTAAATACCACAATTTTGGATACGACTATTGATGTTTTCAGAAGTTGTTTGGACACAAGTATATTTTGTGAAACAATCGCTGATCTATTGCGACAGCCTGGCTTAACGGCTGCAACAAAAGTGGGAGACCAGATGGGTTTAAAGTAATTCATGTAGAAAGTCAGTAATCTGAGCTTGTGTGGATGTGTGAAAATGTCTGAAACCTTCAAAACCAAGACCGCAAATGTGTCGGCAGAGGAAGAGAAAAGTTCCTGTGGTGAGCTTTTACACTTGGAACCACATCAGCTGAGTCCTGTAAGAGAAGCAGCCACAAAACACAGACCCCCTAGTGGATCGGAGGGGTCGTCACAGTGATGACCAAATCAATACCCGATTACACAGGGGGGGAAAGAGTGAATGGATTAAAATACAAGGGATACAGCTAATTGTTTTCATTAATAAGCATGAGTTGATTATTGTTTGAAGTTATTTCTTCAAACTGCTTCTCTGACAAACTTCCCAAATATCCAGTAGGAATCAATGTGCATGTTTATGCCTTAGTGTCCTCAAATAAATCAACCAGCCTTACAGAAAAGGAAAGTTGAATTTGTGTCTGTTGTCATCGGCAACGTGAAACTGACGTCAAACCTGTTGTCCCAGGAGCTGAACAAGAAGGGGACCCAGAAGGAGATGGAGCACGCGTTGATGATCCGGCAGGACGAGTCCACCCAGGACATGGAGCGCCGGCAGCTGCAGATGCTGCAGAAGCTGCGCATCGAACTCATGCGGCTGCAGCACCAGACGGAGCTGGAGAACCAGGAGGAGTACAACGGCCGGCGACAGAGAGAACTACACAGGAAACACACTCTGGAGCAGCGGCAGCAGCCCAGAAACCTCAAGGTGCCTCCAACTTCTTTCTAAATAAACCTGCAACAAAAACAAACAAACAAAATGTCTCAAAGCCATATCTGTAATTGGCCTGTTTTGTGTTTCTCCTGTAGATGCTTGAGATGCAGATCAAGAAACAGTTCCAGGATACTTGCAAGGTGCAGAACAAGCAGTACAAAGCTCTTAGGAACCATCAGCTGGAGGTCTCTCCCAAAGGCGACCATAAAAACATCCTGAAGAGCCTCAAAGAGGAGCAGACACGCAAGCTGGCCATCCTGGCCGAGCAGTACGAGCAGAGCATCAACGAGATGATGGCCTCACAAGCGGTACGAGGATCCTGAAGCATCTTGTCATGAATAGCAGACGTGGGCCCTCATTCGTCATTTGTATGTTGTATATTAATTTGCACATTTGCTCTTCATCTCAGCCTCAAACGTCACATCTCTGTGCATCGACCTTTTAGAACCCTGTCACACATTTGACTGTTTAGAGCTAGAGTTTTGTAATGGTTTGTTTGGTCGTTGACGTGTTGACGTGTGACTACCTAGATGCGACTCGACGCGGAGCAGGAGGTAGAGTGCCAGGCCCTGAAGCAGCAGCTGAAGCAGGAGATGGAGCTCCTGGACGCCTACCAGAGGAAAACCAAGTCACAAATGGAGACCCAGCACGAGCGAGAGCAGCAGAAACTGGAGCAGAAGGTCTCCATACGCAGAGCGCACCTTGAACAGAAGGTAGGCATAAGATCCAAGCCGTTCTAAAAGCACTTTAAATGAATGCAGCATGACGCCGTCAGCATGACGCCGTCAGCACGACGCGTCCGGAGAGACACCTGTTGACAGCAGCAGATTTGTTGGGACAGTTCTACAATTTAGTGCACTGCTTGCAGCCACAAATACAAAAGAGGGAAGACGTCGGGTTAAGATGCTGTTATGCAGGTTTGCAGTCGGGGGAGGCAGGAGGTGGTTAGAATTGCTCAGTTGCTAAAAGTGAAGCTCATCACTGGCTGACGAACAGAAGAGGCTGTTGAGTCTAGAGCTCTGGAGCCTTCCTCAGGCCAACAGGAGAGTTAGTAAAAAGGGCTGAAGTGCAGCAAAAAAGTAATTGTAAAAAAGTTTGTTCATGTGAGTGAGTGGTGCTCCAGGAAAAGGGGAAAGTATGGAGCCATTTTAAAGGTAAAAACCCTTTATTATTTTCATTTTTTTTTTTTTTTACATTGGCTTTACTTTCATTATAGGGAGTCTCTCAAATTGCTTTGTTTTAATATTATTAGCCATGCTGGTGGTCGGTCGGTCCACCACTTTGGTCCCCGACACAATATTTAAAAACTACTGCATTGATTGTCATCAAATTTGATCCATATATTCATGTCTCCCTCAGGATTAGGGCCATCATCAGGTCAAAACTTGAATTTGTATTTATGTGCTTTGCTAATTTCCAAATGTTAGCATGTTTACAAGCTCAAATAAGATAAACTTTTAACACGGTAAAAAAGAAATTATACCTGCTTAGCGTCAGTATGTTTACAGTGACACAAAGTAAAGAAAATATACGTTATCTTAGAAATAATATCAAGATATCATGAAACATTTTGAATTGTTTTATTCATTAATTGGTTGATTAATTGTTCAAGCTATAAAATGTATACAAATACTTTCACCCTAAGGAACAGTTTTCAAATTGTATCAGTAATATCATGCTGATTGACATGTTTGAGCTTTAGAGGCGTTGCTAAAGGTAAGGGGAGCCGGCCCTGACAGGAAAAATCCTTTAGGAACCCTGAATATCATCACTGAGAGTTACTGAGTTACTGAGAACAAAGCCTCACTTAACAACACAAGCTTAAAGTTAGACTCCACAACGAAATAACTACCGTCGGTGTTTTTCGATTACAGATGGAAGAGGAACTGGCTGCACTCCAGAAGGAGCGCACAGAGAAGATCAAGCACTTGTTGGAACGCCAGGACAGAGAAATGAACACTTTTGACACAGAAAGTAGAAGCCTCGGCTTCGGAAGCCTGGGATCACTGGACTTCCCCAAAGAAGACAACAGATGAAAGTGGATTTATCTTTCCAGGACAACATATCTGTGCCCCCCCCTCCCACCCTCCCCACTTTTTTCCGCTTTCCACTTGACCGTTTGTTACGTTCCGCGGTGACAAAGCCGGATAACTTTCTCTGTTGCTTTTCTTCTCTCGTAGATATCGCATCTTTGAATCGAGGCGTTACGTGCAATGAGAACTTCTTTTTGTGAAACTTGAGGGGGGAAAGTAAAAACAAAAACAAAAAAAATCTACAACAACATGTCAATAAAACTCAAACCTAGTCAGTGTAACTCAAAAAACTTGTGTGTTTAAAAATAACAGACTCTTTTCCTCCATGCCATTTCCTCCTTTTTGGTATGAATTGAATAAATCAGGAAATTTTAGTAAAAAATTGGCACTTTGATATGTTTAAGTAGAAACCCATCATGTTCGTATGATGCTTAATGTGTTTGTTACATGGAGGGACATTGTGGAATGTGAGCTGCGGACTTCCCCCGCAGCGTTGAGCTGCTTTGTCTTTTTTTTATTTTTTATTTTTTTTATTGGTTTTCATTTTGTTTTATTTCATTTTACGCTCTGAATGTGAATATTACTGTATGGGGTCACTGGAAAGGTCAGAGTTTATTCATTTTGATTTTTTTTCTGGTCATACTTCCATATTGTGCTTATGCATACAGTATACTGTGGTCCCTCACTTTTCTAGGCAACAGTTCTTACCCTTTTTTTTATTTGATATGTAGGATCAATTGGCATTAGCTTAATCAACCCCGTTTATCACAATTCAAGATCCCACTTGGTAAAACTGCTTATTATTGCATGCACTTTAAGGACAAATTCAGGTTGTGAAGTGAAGCATGAATCTGTCAAGAGATTTTAGCTGTTTGTAAATAAAAGCATTTTTTTTTTTTTGGTTTTGTTTTAAACCTACGGATACTGGACATAAGCGCCATATTTGATATGATAATTTCACAAATGCCTTTATTTAAGTTGTGCCTGAAGCAGATTTTAGTTCCGTGTTTGTTATATCTATATTTTATTTACTGAGGCCGGCACCATTTTGTTTTTGGTTTCATCCAAACTTGTGAATCATTTAATGTTCACTAGTCAAAGTTCTTGTAAAGGAAAAATGGTGAGAATTGTGCTGTATAACTTTTGATATGAATATTTGTACATGAGAATATAGCTAGAACATACAGAGACACTGGTCTATTACTGGCAACAGCTTAATACAGATTTTGCTTCATTTTTGTTTTATAATAGAGAGATATGGTCATACAATAGCTCCGTATATTGCTAATTCAAATCACTAGACTCAGATTGTATAAATGCTGGTGGATGGAACAACAGACTTCTTGTAAACATCGGTGCCACGATCTTTAATGGATCGACGGTTCTACAAAAGCAAAACACAACGTGTGAGTCCAGATTGCATTTGAGCGATTAGTGTTAAATGATCAGATTTACATTATTTTTTTGCCATGTTCATTATGGTCATTGAACAGGTTGCACAATGTTTCCATTTCTACTAAATGGAAAGATAATTGTTTGGTGCTTAATTTCTAATACCACCTTTAGCCTTGTAGTTTTTTGTCTTGGAGAGAAGATTGATTTTTACAAAATGTAAACGTGAAGCATTTTGAAACCCCCTCTGAGTCAAAACACTACTAAGTTTTTCAAACACTCATGACATATTTAGAGTACCCCATGCAGTGAAACCCTCTAAAAATGAAGTTATATGTATGAAAAAATAAATACTATTTTATCACAGGTCAGTTTTTGAAACATTGTTTAATGTGGTGGTCTTGAATGCAACCCTGTTATGTTTGGCAGGTATTTCTTCACCTGTATTTTTTTTTTGCTTTTCATTTCAGAGCCACAACTTGTTGATTAATGTTCGGCCGTGTTCCTCGCAGGGCTGAAAGGTCTGATTTAACAAAGTATTTTAAAAAGGAGGAATATAATGACATTCTATTTCTGATGGCAATAGAACTTAAATGCTCTTGTTTTACACGCAGAAACCTAAATTTCTGAATTTGTTATGTTTGACCAGAGTGTGTTCTGAAGTTGAATGGCTCCTCTAGATTTTTCAGCCTTTTACATTTTCACAAACTTTCTGAAATTTGATGGAAAAAAAAAAGTTTCTCATATGCAGTAAAGGCCTTTTGTCTGGTCACACAAAACTGAAGCCTTGTGGAAAAATGGTTCCATAAAAAAAGTGCTATTGGGGTGCTTGAATAAGGTTTGCCTGAGAGCTTCAGAACGGTTATGAACCTTACAATGTGTGTGAATTTTAAGTTACTACAAAGATGTATTTAGTTAGAATAAAGGGGACTTTCCTAAACAACCTTATTCACCATTTCCTGTGCAGTTCAAAGACAAAATAAAAGAGATTCTGTTGAAAAAGTCTCAATCAACATCCTGCATCTTATGATGGTGCATTTCTGTTTGTGGTTGGATTTCCTCATAATGCTCGCTTATTTCGCAAAGGACTTTTGCTGTAATGTGACCTCTGTGATCTATGCTATCAAACACAGGTTCATCTTAACTTACTGTAAATCAACTACAAACCTAGATGCGGGTCAAATTTAACTCGTGTGAACCAGAACCTCGAAATGAGAACAGGAGGTGAGAGGGAAGTTGCAGTGAGTTTCTGAGCTTCCTTATATTTCAGGGTATACTCGCTTGATTTAGGGTGTTGTTTGGGGGCTTTTTTTAGCGAGCCCTTGCTGTAGGTGCTGGCAGGAATCCGCCTGTAGTTTCCTTGAATTGTCGACGTCTGCGGCACCATCTGCAGCCGTTGCCCTCCTAACCACAACCCCTGTGTGATCCCCTAGGGCAACTGGAAAGCCCCGAGGATGGCAGCGGAGTGGTTAGCTTTTACCTGCAGATGTGCTGACAGCGTTGTGGTACGTCGCGTTCCCCCCCCCCCCCATGCCTTTTTTTCCCCAAGCAGTCAGTAGTTTGACAGCAATGCGGCATCTAGCGTGGATGCCTGAAACAAAGACAACATTACCACCAAAAACCATGGAGGTCACCGCTCGGCGAGCTGTTTCCGTCCTGCAGTCTGACCTCTCGTTAACCCCCGTGATGCAGACAGCTGGCTAAAAGCATTAGAGGGTGTCTCCATGCAAAGTGAGTGGCTGTGGGGGACAGAGATTAGACGTGAAAAGTCCAGTTTGTCATATATTCATCCTCCTGGTCCTTCTGCACGTACTGCTTAAGGAATCCACTGCAGGATGCAACACGGTCGCATGTCACGATGAAATCATCCTCTGATAACGCGCGTCCGTCAGAGGCTTGCACGAGTGGCGTGATGACACCGACATATTGCTGACTTAAGCTATGCAGACCCTCCCTTTTTACGCACTTGTAAAACTTTGTGATTGAGAAATGTGTTTCCTGTGACTTCCTTGCACGAATGCACCACATGGAGATATTGCTGCAAAAAAGACAAACATGGTACGGGGAGCTGTTGTTCACAGCTCTGACAATATTCTGCATCAAAATCACGAAGAGAAAACAAATGACCTCAGAATACTCGGGGATTGTTTTCATGACTCCTCTCATGAAATTCAGCCATTTTTGTTGTTGAATTATTTTTTAAAAAGCCGTGGGAAGAAACACAAATCCATTTTTTCTTTGCGTTAGATTGTTTTCCAAAGAACACGTAGTATGCTTTCATTTGAATTTAAGGTACTTTACATGTTGCTCAAGGTACAGTTGCACTCATTATGAAGAAAGTGCATAAGAAACCACATCACTGGGCAAACTGGAAGTTGTGAGGAAGCAAAAGGTAGCTTCTCACAGTGCACAAAGTTCTCACCTTCAAAACCAACACTCTCCAGAGGCACGTAAAACTTTCAGTGAACTGTGTCAAAGGGTAGGCTGACCTCAGTCCTTAACATGACACGGTTTTCAGCAGATGTCCTTTAAGCAATTTAAATCACATTTGTAGTATATTTTTACATGCCCAAATAAAAAAGGACGTGCTATTTAAATGATCTCCACCATATGGTCAAATATTCATAATGAGACAACGTCCCTACATGCCTGCTCTGTGATCGGGCATGTAGGGACGTTGCCCACTTGTTTGATAAAGAGGAAAGAAGAAAAAAAAATGCACATCTGAAAAAAGGAGGACATTCTGGGAAATTTGGTTGCCTCACAAGTGCACGTCATTTCCTCCTATGACAAATGTGTGGTTTCTGTCTTTTAAAAAACTTTTAAAGGAGTGTGATTATGATGAGCCCATGCAATTTGCCTGTGACACCGAGAGGAGAATGAATGGGCGTGTAAAGAGTATGCATTTTCAACAGTTTATGGAAACAGCAACAAGTAAGTTTTATTACATACATTTATCTATTAATACAAAAAGACAAATTGCATCTTTTCTTGCCGTTGTGCTGCTATTTGAGTGTCTTAACAGTTGTTGTGAAAGAGGCTGAAGTTTCAAATTCAACTTTACTGCTTAACAGTTTTTGAATGGTCAAGTTTTTTAGTTTTTTAACTGTAAAATCTGATATTTAAAGACTGGCTGACAATGTTTGTAGGGCATCTAAACATATTTTAACCACAACATATGGTTCTCTAAAACGTTTGAATGGATAACAAAGCAGACTTCTGGTTTCCTTTTTTTTCTTGCTGAACATATGCAAACTGAAACATCTCTTGTAATCAATCCTGCCTTCCACTTTGGTGGTTTTAAAACTGAAGTTCCCCCTCACCGCTGGGATGTAGGATAACCTAAACTGACCAGTTCCTCTCTCCGCAGCGTTACTCTCTCTCCTGCTGGTTATGGCTGTTGATTCGACTGTGGTAGCGAGCAGAAACCAGCAGTGTGGGAACTCTCTGCAGCAGACTCTGAAGCTAACCAGACTTGTACAGAAGGAATCTGTCGACCTCATCAAAACATACGTGAGTACAGACAGAAAAGTGCTGTATCTTATATTGCTGTGTTAACCCCCCATTGCTTGTTCTGTGCTCCACCCTTTTACCTTTTCTTACAACATATAATTCATGTTCCTCTTTAAAACGTGTGGCTTCATTTACATCTGATCTTCCTTTTGTTGTTGTTGCAGAAAGCCTCTCAAGGAGAAATGTCAGAGCAGTTCTGCAAGGTGTCAGTCAACGACGTCCCTGACCCAAACATCTCCGGCCTGGAGCCCTCAGAGAGGATAGCGAGCATCCACACGCAACTCCAAGTCTTCCTCCTGCATTTCAAACGGGTGTACGAGCAGCAGACAGACTTACAGCCGCCCACGAGCCCGCTGCTGACGGAGCTCAGCCGTGTCAGTGCTCGCAGCAGGAGCCTGGCCGCTCTCGTGAACAGCTTCTATCAGAGCCTCTTCCCCAACCTGCCCCTACCAGAGCCAGCAGGGGGGCCCACGACGCTGCCTCCACCTCAGAACGTCTTCCAGCAGAAGGTCTACGGCTGTGTGGTCCTCAAGACCTACAAGGGGCTCCTGGCAAATGTTTCTCAAGAACTGAGGATCCTAAAAATCAAATTGTGCAGAAGGAGGATACAGATCAACACACTCTTCTGAGGTTGTTTCCAGCAACAGAAAGACTTTAAAAGATGAATATGTATGAAGGTGGCTGGTACATCAGTGTAGTGAAGCCTATTTATGGTATTTAATAATTATAATTTTGTAATTTAATAATATTTATTTTCTCGTTTCAAATAAGAGGAAGGCTGAGTGTGAAGGTATCCCTACGCAAGTTATGTTTATTTAATTTGTCCAATATGTTACGTAAAGTCCTACTTTGCTATACTTGCTGTATATAGAATTATTAAAAGATACTTTGCAGCTTAACTTCTTCATGATCTTAATCTTCATTACTTAGTGAAGTTTTTCAAACATGTACAATTTCAGAAACTTGGGATTGTTTTAAAAAACAGATTTTTATGCACTACATGTTTATTCCTTTAACAACGATTTTCTGTGCAAAAAAAGGGGAAAAATACAACAACAACGAAAAAAAAGTATAATTTGGAAGCATCTTGTGCAAAATGTGTCCATCAAGAGGAGTTAAAAGAAAATCAGGAAGCTGCTGAGACGCTGACTGTGTGATATCAGCTCGGAATGACGCATGTGTTCGACTCAAGGCGGTATCGGATAGGAAAGATTTCATGAAACTGGCGGGCTGTCTGGCCAGTCACAAGGTGTGGGTGGGTGTGGGTCAGATAACTGTTTGTGTTGTTTGCACACTTGCAGCCTCATATAGATGGAGATGCAAGTGTGTGAAGGGTGGGATGGAAAAAACAGAAGAGAGAGAAACCCCCTTTATTCTATAAATGAATCACAGACACCACACGCAAGCCTTTGATCTATATATGTTTATTTATATAACATAGATACCAAATATTGTAGTTGGAATTAAGTAATGCTTCACTAAACTTTCCTCAGATCACAAGCTCCGAGGAAACTGGAAGTAGATGGGGGATTCACTCTGGGTCATGAATCAAGTTCCCTGTTATAACTCGGCTTTATTTTAAGCACAAACAGAGGGTACCTCAGGACAACAACCACTCCTCAGTCGACATGTTTCACTGGTTTTCACTAACCACTTTATGTTTTTCAAGACCACAGAGACCTATGAGGTAAGGTATACCCCAGCTGACACAGCATTTGTTAAAAAAAAAACAACAAAAAAACTAGAAACACCACGTAAGCTGCATAATTCCAACACCAACACAGCATGTAAAGTCCAACAGAACCGGACAGGCGTGTAGACTGAACCAGGACCTGTTGTAGTTGTTGTAGATCCACCCGTCATCAAGCTAGTTCTGCACAACTGCAATACACTGTATACATTTACCATTATCTAGTTCACCCACTCAATTCCAAATCTGTCACATAATTATCGCTGCATTCCCCTTTAATGATATTTTATATAATTCCTTTGCAAAAAAAGAGGTGAATTGGTGACTGTAAATATAATATTAAAACTAGGATGTATCTAACGTTACAGTAAAGTTACAAATTTGGTCACGTGATCCAGAGAGGCTAATTTATTGTATAGCAATAATGTCCAGCTAATGCAACTCTAAAATGTCCTGGTAAATAAAACAAAATAATACTCTTTATCATTACATTTGTGGGACGTTGGCAAGCTTGTTTGAGCTCATTTGAAACGGAAACAACCAACTAACTGTGTCAGTGCTAACATTTTGAAAATATCTCATTATTAAATATGTCACTGGAGAGTCTAACCTGCTTGAAGACAGCCCCAGATCACCCCTGTTCATAAAAGGTCCGTCTTAATGACCACACTGTGGATAACGCACTTTGAGAAACCGGTTCTTCATCATATCTTTATGGACTAGATGAAACCCCAGACACAGACCCTCAAGAGAAGGTTTGGGAGTGGACACACAAATAGGCTGCTGATGTGAGGCAGGAAAGATGAAGTGGCAGCGAGTAGGTCGGCCAGGTGAACGGTGTGCAGACGAAGCTGACGAGCAACGGCCCTCAGAGACAGACTCCTTACAAGTGAAGCAAACAACATGGGACATGTATGAAAAGTCAAAGGTTAAGCAGGGTTTAGACTGGCGTAACGTCACACTGGGGCAGAGAGCGGGTGAAGAGCCGGGGTTTATATACTGATGAGGCTGATGGGAAGCTGATGAACTGCAGGTGAGTGAGAGGGGCTGAATGGGGAAAGTCAACCTCATGGTGGTGCTAGAGGGAAAAGTCAGGGGATTATCAAAATCATGAGGATGCATCGTTTCATAACCATGAATGTGAAATACATGGAAAATACTCATTAACCTGCTGTTACATGATGGATCGTGATTCTCCAGTCCACCAATGAATACAAGTAGGCAATCAGAAATCTGAACCACGACTTCAAGTCATTTTACACATTTTATTGCAAAACATGGACAGCTTTACAGAGCTTTACAGAGTACCATGTTAAAAAGCACAGGATTATTATTTTATTATTATCTGAAGGGAGTGAAAAAGTATAGAAATGACCTACATTGTTATCCTTAATGAGTCAGGTGCAGGTTCATTATCATGCTATACGTGTTTTGACCCCTGGAGGGCAGCATACACCCATGACTGAATATGTTGAAGTAGGAAGTGCTTCAGGCGTGCTGATGAGGATCTTTGGACATTCTAGACAGTCTTTTCAATCACAGGAAATATTAAAACATGAAGTGTCAGCATACATCCAACAGTAACACCACATATGGGGACATAATAAATTGTTAGAGACAGCATGAGCACCCAGTCAGGTCACCCGGATCAAACTGTGGTTGTTATGGTTATAGCATATGGCATACACTGTAACCGCTACACCAAATGACTTCCCATTTATAATCCACTTACATTGCTTTCATATAGTTTCTTTTCTCCTTTTCTTTTCCCATCCACTTTGCTGTGATGGAGTTTGAACCCTATTAAAAGGCTTATATCTGATTAATGCTACGACGGATGTTGTTGCTTATAAATAAATACATTCACACACAAAATATTGGAGTTAAAGTCAGCTAACGATAGCAGCTTTTGAAACAAACACTAAGAGCTTAGGTTAAGATTAGAATTTTATATTCTGAACTAAAGATATTCAAACTTCTGACATGATGAAGCTACAAAAGCTATTTATGAGTTGGACGAAACAGGGCCTTACGGTTAGTTTAGCTTTAGATGCTGCCTTTACACATTTAATCTTGCATGACAGCAATCCCATTTCCTTTTTATCAGAAATACAACATCATGAACTGAAGTCACATCTGTTTTTAACGGGGGTTTTATTGTGCAAATGTCGCGTGCAGATCATGCACAAAGTGCTGGAAGTTCTGTAATATGATTAAAAAGGCATCTCATAGTATTGGTATTGCTATTTTAAGACACATCTAAATATATTTAAAGACAAACCTTTAAATCCCTGATACTTAAAAGTTATCAGTTCATGGCATTAACGTATTTAAAAGATTCTACGAGCATCAGTATTTGCATGCATCTCCTAACCCGGACAGGGAAATGTAATTATTGCTTATTCCAGGCTGACAGTTATTGCCTTGGATATCTCGTACTATTGCTTAAAATCAAATAAAACTACCTAACATCTGCAGTTTAAATGTTTTCATTGAAGTTGCATAGTTATTCAAACGGGAGTAAGGCGTATCATTCAATGCAAGCGTCAAACCGGGAACAACAGATAGCGAAACAACGCGTCCTCGTGAGTTTCTCCAAAGTCAGCAGCCTCACTTACACAAGGTCGTTGCATCCATGTTCAAAAAGCGAACGTTCATTCTTGTCTCAATCTCAAAGTCATGCAGCAACTAAAAAGAAAAGAGATTTACGTTGCTTAAAATAAACACAGATGATGACGTTGCCATCCTTGAAAGTGGTATACTGTATGGTATTAATAAGCAGGTAGTTTTAGCAAATGTATATGATAGTGTGTATTGTGTGTGCCAACCTTGAGGAAGTGCTCAAATGTGATTCCCTCATAGAATTCATCGGGTTCCTGCGTGTTGACAGACAAACAATGAATCAAACTTCATGTAATCTTGATATATATATGGATACGACGGCTCACATACCATGTGACCCATTGAGATGCTGGCCACCTCCAACATGGCTGCATCAGCGATGCTTTTGGCTGTGTTCTTCTCCAGTCCCTCGCTGAGAGATAACAGCTCCTCCACCACCTGCACGGATGGGAACAACAAGTTATTGAAAATAATATCACAACGGTGGCGACAAGTCCCTGATCTACAATGGCTCCTCTCCTCACTCACTAGATCCCAGTAGAGATAATAGAGTAATTACTGGTAATTGGTGATGTGCTGACTAAAAGGTGCGTGACTTTTGGTGGAAGTGGGCGGAGGCTTACGTGTCTGTATTCCTCCAGGGTGATCGTCCCGTCATTGTCCGTGTCGTGCATGTTGAATAAAACTGGAGAGGGGGGGAAAAAAACACAGCTCTCAGTTCATCGGGCTGCGTGCGAGCGACAGATAATGTCAAGCATGTGATCATGTGATTTCCGAGGACACACATCTCAGTTTGTCCCTCCGGAGGCTCTCGCGCTGCTCCTCCGTCATGTGCAGGGTCGGGGGCCTGAAGTGGGACATGACCAACAGAAACTCCTCAAAGCCAATCTCGTCCACGGTACCGGCGCCGTTCTGACGAAAGTTTCTGAGGGAAATACAGGGGAGGAGCACATGAGCGTACGGATGGTGCAGTTCTGAAAATAACTTATTATCTCGCCCCCCTCCCCCCATATTCCAAGTTCAGGCAAATTTTCAAACCACAATCACTGTACCTTCTGTCAAAGAAGGCCTCTGTGATCTGCGAACGGATAGGATTGCATGCTAGATCTGGGATTTGGCTGAAGTGTTCTCTCCTGAGGGCATGAAGAGGATTTTTAAGGAGTGGCATATGGAGTCACATGCTACAAGAGTTACACACTGTATTGTGCCGATACGAAAGCCTGTTCGGCGGGTTCACACTTCCAAAGAAAGTTGGTGAGCCGCCAGGACGATTTCGCTGGAAGAGACCAATCAAGTGACCTGATGGGCGACAGTGAAAAAGTACACGGGGAAACATACAGCAGAGTTTCTTCATTGTGGCTCAGCAGCTTGAATCTTTTATGCAGGACTCCAATCTGCTCCAATGAAACTGAAAAATACAAAACAGAACAGAGGCAAGGATAATTCTTATGGATGAAGAGTCTAAAAACAGATACAAAGATAATAGTGATGGTAACAACACAGCATTGTCTCACAAGTTTGAGCAGCTTTGTATATTCATATTCTTATGTAAAACACGTTGGCTTGGTCTGCCACACTCTTTCACATGAGGCTACAGGTGAATTATAGTTCTCTTAAACAGTTTCACCAAAGCTTTTAATCCAACGTCCCTCTTTAAACTTAGTCAAGTTAACTTAAATGAGTCATTACTGCACCACCAGCTGCTTATTGTGTAATTACAGGATACAGGATGCACTAAAGGCGAATAATGATGGCCTCTATTACACGTTATTACCTTGAAGTGGTTGGATTATAGACTGGGTTTAAAAACATAACATTTGCTGGTGTTTACACACATCATAACGCAAACAACAGCGATACTCACAGCCCGTCTTCTTCGCCAGATCCACATATTCTGGTTGGCCAGGTAAAGTCTGCAGCGCACCCATTCCCTCGATCTTCCAGCCCCCCAGTCCGGTTTTTAACGGGACCAGAGTCACAGATGAAACCGATAGATTTGAATCGGATCTCAGAGGATCATGTCTGAGGATCCAGCGTCTCCACCTGGGTGTCTGCGTGACGGAGCCCGAGCTCACGCTTGTGTGTTTCCCCCCTGTGCAGCAGCAGCTGTCTCATCCTCCGCAGGCTACTTCCGCGACTACCCGGCTGATGACGACACATGTTTAGGAACAACAGGCTGTTTGAATTATTTACACAGGCGCGTTTATTTATTCAGAGGCTGGAACCATTTTATCCACTGTACCAAGTCGAGTAGATAAAGAAGATAGAGCTCAGACATCATACAAGCAAGATATTTTATTTTGTATAAATTCAAAAAACTGTGTCTCAACATGAGTTATCAATTTATTTAATCAATCCATTCCTGTCAGTATCAACCTCAAAAATGTGTCCAATCAAAATAAAATGTAATAAAAATTAAATTAAAAAAATATATATTTTGGACATATCAAAGATTCTTTGAAAATGATCAAATAGAAGCTGAAAAATACAATATTTGAGTCTCTCAAGAAGTGGGCCAACATATAGACACCATCATTAAACAAAGGCCCAGAAGAGGATGTAGTACTTCCTGCACCAACTCAGGAAGTTCAACCTGCCTCATACAGTTCTACTAATAATCTAGTCTGTTCTCTACCTGCTTCAGAGTGTTTGGGATGAGCCACTAAACAGGACAGGGAAAGACTGCATATCACAGTCTCTGGGCCAGCCTGCCCTCCATCCAGGACTTCTACACGTCCAGAAACATTCACCATCACATCCTGGACGCAACCTGTTTCATCGTCTCCCCTCTTGGGGGCGCTACACGTCACTGTAGGCCAAAATAAGCAGCCACGGAAGCAGCTTCTTCCAATAAGACGTCAGTCTGATGAACTCAGTATCAGCCACACACTGTCATTAACCATCTAACTCCCAATCACTTTGAAGATTATAATTGCTCAATTTTTAATAAAAATAATTAGTTTTTCTGTATGATGTTGAAGCTCTGTCTGTGTTTGTGCCAAATTGTATAAAAAACGTTTCATCTGCTGCATCAGAAGTTTATTCTATTTCTGATCTTTTTTGATTTTGTATTCCAGTTTATGCGGAACAGCAGGCAAACATGTGTGCAAACAACACTATCTGGTGTCTAAAAAGTGTTTATTGATCCTGATCACTGCTGCCCTGGTGTGAGACTGTACAGGTGCAAGTTTCATGCTAAATGTATTATTGATTTAAAAAAAAAAGGAAAAAGAAAGATCTATGTAGTACTAAAGTTCACCACATGGTGGTAGCATTTTATCAACTATTGTGTTTTCGTTTAAGCAGGGGTAAATATATATATATATATATATATATATATATATATATATATATATATATATATATATATATATATTTATATATATATATATATATATATATATACTATAGTTTATTTCATGCAGTGTTTACGCTGAATCACTTGAGGGGAGTGTTCCCATACCATGGTCCCATGGTCCCATACCGCATCCTTCTGTTTACATTAATGGTGTTGAACACTCATTTTCAGTATTATGAATACATTATATAGCATCTACATCCTTTCACCACCGCTATGCACTAGCTGTGTCTTCATTAAAATTGTAATAAGATGATCCCAACCTGCCCTACTTTGCAGCTGTTTCCTAAGCTGTCGAGCCCCACCATCTGTAACTGTTGCATCCTCCCGTCACGAGCAACTAGCTGTCACCGCTAATAGCCGGCAGCAATTGAACCGCCTGAAATAGAAACATGTTCCCCTACTATTTTATCCAACTTGTTTACATTCCTCATGAAGTCAGATGATGTGTGTATAACTTCCCCGCACAAAATTCACACCTGAGGATTGTTGCTTAGGAATAATAATGTGAAAGCCCCATCACTAATCAATTATTAAATGAAGAAAGGTGCAGTAATGGAGCTATATTGGGAGTTTAAGGAGGTCACTGGAAGTCGTTGTACTTGTTACAATACAACTTAGTTAATCAGCGTCTCTCCTGAAGACATTATCATTCTCTTGTGAGAGCTCTTCATGCTCTGTAAGTCGTGACTGTGATAAAATGCAGTGTGTCATAACATTTGTCCTTAAATGAAGTCCTAGATTTTGAAACATAGCTCCTCTACAAGACGGGGGACTCTAGATTAGGATAAAGCATGACTCGCCTTCTCCTGATATTGTATTTTTACGGTGCAAATTCTTACACAGATTTGACATTTAGCAAATTATGTAGACCCAAATTCAAGCTACAGGGCTTTTGGGCCCACTATGGGATCCGGGACTCTGGGGAAGTCGCCCGGTTTGGCAAGTGGGTCGATCCAGCCTTGACTTGCAGAATAAAACAACCATAATGTTTTTTAATTGGCCCAACTACAAACAAATATGCACTAGAGTATTATGTGAATACAGTTAAAAACATACTAGAATTCACAGGGGCAAAGCTCATATTCATTATTTGGTCTATTTTGTTTACACTGTGCCACTTAGAATATAAGCAATGAAAAGGAGGATCATTTAAATATCTGACAGCTGAGAGTGAAGGAAGATCTTGAAGAAGCCGACCAAATCAGAACATGTCCAAGTATTTCCCACCGTGCAGGAGAATTTATGCATCTGCTGGTACACACAACAATTCATTTTCTTTTCTTTATCAGTCTCTACCCTTGAAATGTTCTTTCCCATAAAATTGTCTCGCATAAAGCGCGTTGTGCACGTTGCAACTATTACTGAGCTCACGACCGTCGATGGAATTAATTTGAATGAAGACTCGGCTTCAGAGAGGGAGGGGGGAGGGAAACATGGATGTGACGGTTAGATATACAGTATATACGGAGACAAAAAGGGGTGGAAAAAAAAGTGTGGCCAAGGAGAGAGGGCGGCCTGAGCCTGTTTTGCATGCACGGGGGGGGCTTCTGTGGGAGAAGGAGTTGACAGGGCGCCGCAGTGCTGCCTCCAGCTCTCAGACAACAGCTGCTCAGAAAGAAGAGACGTCCTGAGGGTGCTGCGACATGTCTCGCTCTTTCTCCATCTCTCTTTTCACCTGTCTGCCTCTTCCTTCACCCAACAGACACATTGCCCTCTCCTCATCCCCCCCCCTACCGCCACACACACACACACACACACACACACACACACACACACACACACACACACACACACACACACACACACACACACACACACACACACACGTCAGGGAATGAGGTTCATATAAGAAATTGGCATGCTGCCCGTGCTCCGACACAACGCTCAAATTAAAGCAGCTGAATTTTTAGATTGGAACCTGTTGTTTGTTCTGCTTATTTGGAGGGATGTTTATGAAGAATAATTATCATCGGTTTAATAGAAAATGAAATATTCTTCCTCTACTGTTTACGGAGTCGCTGATGACAGACATTCAAGAAGACAAGCCTTTGTATTAACATCAGAAACCTATTTATTTTATTTGGCATGGCATCATCAAGTTTAGGTGATATTTTTTGATCCATTTCCTCAAAAAAATAATAGAAAAGCAATTTCTGCTGAGGGATTTCATCCACATCCTAAGAAACACACACTGCAATATTTGTATTTATATTATCACCACATCTTGTGTGAGGAGGATGTCATTATATTTCATAATAGCATAGGGAGATAGTTTGATGTGACAGCTCACATAATTTAAGAGTGATGAAAACTTTTCCTTTCAAGGACAGAAGCTCATTAAAGACCGTCTATTTAGCATTCATATGCAGTATACAAACATTCGATGATTGGTTTATAACACAATAAAACATTGTTGTAAGCAGATATCTATAAATATATGTTTGTATATCATTTCTTCTCTTCCTTTGAGCACCCGTAAGTGGACGCTTGCTTGGGTACTGTTAATTACTTTCATCCCTTTCTCACACATCCAAACGTCCAGACAGGGTGCTGAGGATTGAGTGAGAGATAATTACCGCACCTCATGGGACAGATACTGAAAAAAACCCCTTCTATGTGGCTATAAAGAAGAAAAAATATTCACAAACAAAGACTTTGTGTCCAGGAATGACAATGCTTGTCATTCCTCGGAAGGTTATTTCACAGCTTCTTTTTAAAATTCAGTTTCCTTTTGAATTACAGCACATAAAGGACGCAATAAGGTGTGTCTTCTTGCCCTTGGTTTGCCATATAAAAAGGAGAAGGGATTGCAAAGACGTGGACAGGGCATGCTCTGATCTCCAGACAGAAAGAAATCAATTTCAGAGTACAAGCAATTTAGACACAGCCAAAGACAAAACTCAGTTACACCGTTTTATAAATATAAAAGCGATTATATCAGGGGCAGGGAGACCTAATTAAGATTTTTTTTTGTAAATCCATAAAAAACTATGCAGTTTCAAGTAATAAAAATGGTCTTTTTCCTCCAACAACTTGCCCCTCTGGGGTGAACCCTTAGCTCTCCCAGGCCAGATGAGAGATTTAATCCCTCAAGTGTGTCCTTGGTCTGTTCTGGGGTGTCATCCCAGTTGGTCATGCCCGAGAGCGCCTCCTAACAGAGGCTGGCGTTTTTTCCTGAGATGCCCGAACCACTTAAGGTGGCCTCTCACAATGCATGGGAGCAGTTGTTTAATGTCGAGGCTTTCCACGATCATTGAGCTCTCTTTAGAGGGGGAGCAGCCACCCAGCAGAGGAACCTCACCGCCTCTGCAATCTCATTCTTTCTGTCAGTATTCAAAGCTTGTGAGGATCGATTGATAAATTGAGTTTTTACTTTTGTAGCTCAGATCTCTCACTTCGCCACCTCGCGTCCAGAGCCAGCCAGCTGACGCGCCTATAGCTTGTGATCAATCTCACGAAAACCATCTGAACCTCATCTGAACTCCTCCACTTGTGGCAGCTGCTCCCTCCTCACCCAGATTGAGCAATCCACCTTTTCTCCGCATCACATTCGGCTCCAACCTCTCCATTAAACATCGAAGGTCACACACCTTTGAGGTAAAAAGGACAGCATCATCTGCAAAAAAGCAGAAACGCCAAGAGTGTCACCAAATGTGTTTGTGTTGTCTTATTAGTTTTTAGCACACTGATTCAACCAAAATGGTTCTACCCAAGTGCCTGTATTTCAGCAAAGTACTCAGTCTGAATTTAAATGCACCGCTGAGCCCCCATCCACCAAGTCACTGTTGCCAAGTTTTGGTGACTTTTAAAATCCCTTTTTGACTTTTTTTTAAAAAGCACAGAGTGGCAAATCAAGCAGCGCGTTAATTAGTCTGTATGTGATAACCAATCAGATTCAAATTGTTTGTCCAGGGAATTAATTCTTCTTTGTTTTTATTTTAAACAATTAAACTTATTTCGTTTTTATTTGTTATCAAAGGAAGAGTGAGTGTTTGCATCCTCTCTGATCGTGACACAAACACAGAGGTAGATTTAGATGCATATAGATGATAACACTTTGATTTAAAAAAGCATTGATGCTTATTTAACCTTTACTCATACAGGTAATCTCATTGAGACCCAGGGTCTCATTCACATGTATAGACCTGCATTTGCATGAACGTGTACTCAGCCACTTAGACAGCTACACACTGGGGCTCTCATCGACCAACCAAATTCTTTCGGTTAATCGATTGGTTGATTTAGGACTGATCTGTAAAAATGTATTCTTCCAAAAAACAAGCGTTACTTTAAATCCTGTGTCTACCAGAGATGTGTTCAAAGAGTGCTTGGAAATCAATCATTCGGCATGAAAAAAACATAAAACAATGACTAATTGATAAGTAGATTATGGACTCAGAGGGGCGGCCCTATAAACACACCAATAACAAACAAATCATGATGCACTTTTATAACAAACAGTGCAACTTAATGATGATACAACGTATAAAGCAAGAAGGAGAGGATGGCATTCGATTGTGGCAGGCCGTTGTTGTGTTTTTGTTTTTTGGAATGGCTGAAAAAAAAGACACCACCGTCCATTTTATTTGAATGCAGAGCATCGCTTCCCACCACAGCTCCATTCACGCTGAGAAACCCAAAGCGTAACGGAGCTGCCATGCCCAGTTAAGGTTCTTAAGTATGATTGTAGGCTATGTTGCCGAAACAGCAAGGTCAGAGAAGAAATGGAGCTGGGTTTATTCGGCTGCTATCTCTATCAAATGTTTGCCTGCCCCTCCTGGGTTGTTGGTGAAGGAGATGTTGGCTCAAGTTTGTGAAAGCTATTCCCAGCTTTAACCTATCACACAGTGATGTCTTATTTGCAGATAATTATCCAAATAAAATAAGTTCAGGGAATTAAGGTTTTATGCCCTATAATGTTGTTTGGTGAAGGAATCATCACATGCAAAAGGTCATATTCATATTCTTTCATTAAGAAGCTTCCAGTTGCTGCTCTCAGAGATCCCGTCCCGCTGCACTGACCTTACATGTGACCACAGTCCATTACAGAAGTTTATGGACTCTCGGCTCTGAATGCCAACATAATAACTGCTTGGTTAACTGTAAAGTGATGCTTTAATCTGCTTCACCTCACAGACAGTCGGTGGGTTCATTATTAGAAATTCAGATCATGATGATAAGTTCTACTGTGTAGAATTGTCCATACGTGATATGCATATTTTGCAATCAGAAGCAAGCACAGCTGCTCAAAACCTCGAGAGAGAGAGAGAGTGCTGAGGAGATGAGGGGCGTCGCAGAGGTGCAGACTGTCCTGCACTGGAGATGAAAAAGTGATGATTGGACGGAGCGCAGGAAACCTGTGGTTATCCTGTGCTGTGATTTGATTTCTAATTTGAAATGAAATCAGAATTGTTTTTTGAAATGTTCAATATGTTAAATAATATGCGATTAACAGTAAATATGTCAATGTGGTGGCCTCAAGGAAGAGCCAGTGCATCACCAAAGTCATTAAGATTGATCGTCCAATATCTGCTCAAAAGTTTACATGGACAAAATATATGTGAAAACCATGCGTGCTAGAGGAAAAGTACGTTTCATCCAATAATATTATATTTCAGAAGCAGTGAAAAAAAACAACTTTATTAGGAATATGCATCACATGAGCACAATATGAACAGAAAATGTAAATGATGTGATTATTGCTGTGGGTTAATATTGACTTCTTTTTGAGCCTCAGATGTTCATACTTAATAGGATGCAATCAGATGCGCAAACCCCCCGCCATCTCTGTTTCTCCAGTTGTAATCTTTTCCATAGATTCCATCCATCTGTGTTCATGCTCTGCCTATAAAATCATAAATAGAACTGATGTCAGGATTTGGAGAATAGCATATTCAGAGATTTACTGAGACAGACTCCCTGACCCACTTGGCAGGAGACATGCCCAGCAACAACGATGATAACAAAAACAACTATAAAAATAGAAATAGAAATATGACTATAATAATAATAATAATAGCAGAACCATGGCAACAAGAGCCACGATCCAGGCTCAACCATGAAACATGAAAACCTGCAAGGCAGGATTGTTAGCTGCTTTTTAAAAGATCCCACGGATTCCTCCTGTCTGAGTACACAGCAGTGTATATTTGACCTTTAGAAAGGAAAGAACACACTTAAGCTTACATTAAAATGCATTGTCATGAGCCAAGGTCAGTGCGAGTAAACACACTGTTCTTCAGCCATACCTGTCTGAATTAAATAAGGTGTTTGATATCTGGAATTCTTGATTTAAACAACTAAAAAGATAATCGTAAGCAAACGTTGCAGAGTTATGGGGTTATTTTCTTTAATTGTCTCGTCAAACAAACCTACAACTGGTGATTCATTGTTGATGATGAATAACTGTAATGTATTCAAGCATTAGGAGTTAAAACGGATGTGACCAAAAGTATTATTGTCTTCATCCTGAACAATTCCTGCAGCTTTCAGGGGCCACTTCAAAAGAGTTCAGGCCATCAAGGGAGTTTCAGCCACGTTTGTCCTCGTCTTCCTGTTGCTTTTTCTTGTTGTTGTTGCACGGGGAACGGGAGGCGTCCCACGGCGACGGCAGCTTTGAAGTTTGAAGGGACAGTAAAATCAAACAAAAAAAACAACAATCTGAAGTAATACTATATTATTTATCTGTAATATACTGACTCATGAATGAGTTTAGACACTATCAAAAAGAAAGTAAGAAAGTCAGATGATTTGTTGCAGTGTTTATGGTTTTAGTAATAGACAGTAAAAACCCTGATTCGGTGCTTTTTTTCGTAGGCTCACCTTGAAGACGTTCTCAGAATCCGTTTAGTCAGGGGATTGTTGCATTTGAAAGATGCTGACTTTCATTTGAAAGTTGAGCAGAATCCCCCCCATCCCTCCCGTCCCTCCCCTCCCCTCCCGCTCTGCGCCGTGGTCGCTCTGCGTCGGGGGCAATATTTGTGTTTGTGACCTGTGTCTCCTCCTTCATCCGTTCTATTCACTTTCCCTGCGCTGTGTGAAAGGCATGATGGGAAGTGCTTCGGCGGGAGAGATGGCCAGTCGAGCAGCTACATTATGTCCCCTCTCCCCTGGTCCCCTGCTTAGCACTCTGCAAAGACCTGTTTTGCCCAGATACCCGTGCCACAGCACAGCGGTGATCGTCTGTATAATGTTTACCTGCTGCATTGCAGTCAAGGTCGGAGGATTGTGATGGCTCTAGCGCAGTTTATAAGCAGATGAGAGGTGAAGAGCTGTTATACACTGTTGAACTACAGGCTCAGATGCATGGGGGATTTAGCGGTGTACTGTAAGTGAATTAGGCTTGGAAGTGCGTGTTGCTGCAGTGATGATCAGCTCCTATGAGTCTTCTTAGCAGGGGTCTGTGCCATTATTCATGCATAAGCCTTTAGAGATTGGAAACCTAATCTTCAACATAAGGGCTCATCTGTTATATGTGCATGTACATATAAACTGCTGATTGCAAAAACATGAAGAAAGGGGTCAAAGGTATCACGTCCTTTTCGAGGGTATCACTTGTGTTGATAGATGATGGCATTGCTGTCTGATGTCTGTTGTTCTCTTGCTGCAAATACAGATTTTTAATTGTTTATCAAGGTCATTAACATTCAGTCACAGTCCGTGATGCCGGGCAGTAGATCCATAATGAGGCGGCGGTAGGGTAATCCATCACAGTGGCGGGGAGCAACGCTTGACACGTGGCATCTAAAATCTAAAACGAGTCAGTCATATACGCGGCGCGGCGGCGCTTTGAAAGTTTTTCCAAATTAGCTTCAGGGAAGATTGAGGGAGAAAAATGGAAGAGATCTCAGATCGCAAAGCTCTCTTCCGTGAGGGATTGCATGTGGTCAATCAGATTTGAGGCAGCAGGAATATTGCTGCCGATCCAAAGGGCAACTTTTATGAACTACATCACTCTTCAGAAGGTGCATTCCCAAAAGGTTAGCCATACATGTGTTGACTGCATTTTTCATAGAGTTCTAAAAAATGTCTTGTTTTTACAAAAATGTGCTTTTAACCTGAAAACGATTGCCTATTAGGAACTAATTACATACATTTAAGTCATGCTCACTCACACAGGTGTCTTCATTAATTCTTTCTGATTAGACCCTCTCCTCAGTGTCAAACTGGGTGGAACTATAATGAGATTTACACGATGTGCTAATAGGAATATCCCATCCATTCTCTGTAAACGCTTATCCTATCCAGGGTTTGGGAGAGGACACCAGTCTATCACAGGGCTGACACATAGAGACAACCACTCATATTCACACCTTTGAGCAATTAAGAGTCAATCAATTAACCTTCATCATGTCAGAATATATTGCTTGTATTTTCTGCATCATTTCAAATATTATGAAAGAGCAAGTAGTTCCAAACCAGGTGTGACAAACACGCTTTAAGAGGGATCAGTCCATCAAGAGGTCAATATGCAGACACAGGCTCTCCAAGCATTCATTATGTGGTCCACTAGATCACGGGTTCAACATTTTATAGTGTTGTGTTTAATGAATTTGGACGGCCGCCACACGAGAGGACTGACCTCGTAGTGTCGGATATTGTTTTGATCTTGCCAACTGACACTTAGTCCTCCATATAGAATGAAGAAGCGAATGGTTTTTGACAAAGACGCGTTCCAATCAAGCGGAATAAGTGACAACACCTGAGCGGGTACATCTTACGGACAGGTGATTAAGGACAACTTGCACCATTATTCAGCTGCAAGTTATGTGTAAGCACGCCTTCAAAGTTCCCCTGCGATACCCTGTCACATCAAAAGGAAGTAAATAAAGGGACATCACGGCTGGCGGGTTATTGAATTCACATGTTGTTCTGCTGCGTTTCCTGCTCAGTCAAACAGGTGACTGAGAAGGATTTCCTCCACGGTGACAGGCATGTTCTCCAAACCGTCTCTGCTTTGAGCTTTCCAAGAAAAGGAAGCGAGAAAAAAACCTCCACGTGTGCACGTAGGCCGAGGCACGGCACGTCGTTTTGATACGTCGGGGTTTCAATCGGGATTAACACCCCCTGCTGAATGAGATAGGTCTCTTTACGGCATAATTAATGTGCAGTCATGAATAATTTGTCGTTTTCCTCAAGGTGAGGAAGTGTGTCAGCTAAAGGCAGACCCGGA
The DNA here is from genome assembly GCF_963514095.1 of Eutrigla gurnardus. Classification (NCBI taxonomy): domain Eukaryota; kingdom Metazoa; phylum Chordata; class Actinopteri; order Perciformes; family Triglidae; genus Eutrigla; species Eutrigla gurnardus. Next base: position 12,828,981 of record NC_139930.1, on the reverse strand, counting down.
GAAGCATTACTGAGGGAGAAAATATAAGAAACAGTCATGAGAATTAGAAATGCTTTGTTGGCCAAACTAATTTAGTTTGAGGGATTTCCTTCAAGTATCATGAAATCAATTAGAAGGACACACACACACACACACACACATCTGGGCTGTACCACATCAACAAGGACTGTCTACTACATTAAAATGTAGAATTTGGTTAATTGTGAAACCTCTTTGATGTTAACTATAATTATTCAGCTGTGAAATAAAGCTGAGAAAAAGCTGAAAGTTTCAGATATTCTCTCCTTGGTGACATTCTTCCTGTTGGTTGATTAACTAAATGACCAACAGCTGCCAGGAGTAAGGTCTGTCATGTTCTCCCCAACTAGAGAAAAGGAAAGGATGACTTGGAACAGACTTGATCCACATTTCAGTAAAATGTAAGAACATTTCTTTGACTAAAAGCCTGCATGACCCTAAGTCTTAATAGCAAGTGCTAAATTGATGTAATGATGTCAACGTTGTTGTCCACGTGCCGATATGTGCCTGTTGTATTAAACAGAGAGCGAAAACAGATAATTTTAGTTTTATGGTTGTAAGACTGGTTTATGTCTTTTTAATGTTGGTATTTATCATTTTTAAGTATCTGTGTTGCCCAGATATCAAATGAAAACAAATCAAGTCCAAGAGACATGCAGTTTAAGATTGTGGACTCAATCATCATTTGTGAACCGCAGCTCGATAAAGTTGAGGGTAAACGTTTTCAATATCTCTCTATCAGTGTTTTTGGTTATTTTTGTAAAGATTTTGCAAAAAAAAAAAGTGGTAAACAATTTTGTACCCCCTCGTGTCCACATGATAAAAACGCAAAGCAGCCAGAGTGAGGTATTCCATAATAATCAGGTGTGCAAATAGGCTGGGGTGGCAGCAATCAGCCGTACCTGTAAACATGACGGATGGGCTGAGGGGGGAGGCACTGACCCCTTTTGCTTGTTTAGAAGGAAAACACACCGAAATTTTGACACACATAATTTTGGTAGAATTAGAGGACAGGGAAAGTGTAGAACTCATCTTCCAGACTTTTATTCTAATCCCCTGATGATGCCTTGTAGATAGATTCTATATATAACGCACATATATCTGTTCCATATGTAGATCACGGCATTTCATTATGTCATCTTAGGTTGCTGTATCACCGATGGCCTTATTATTCATGAGTCTAAAGCCCTTGACTCTGGGGGGGTAGGACGTTTATCTGAAGGCTCGACGCGACTCTTGGTTTGGTTCAATATCTGTTGAACCTTCGGCGTCTTTGTTTCCCATCACTTTCACAAATGAAAAAAATGACCTTACGCAGCGGCAGCATCCGTCCCGATTCAAAAACACAATAAAACGTGAATCTGGCGACACACACATCCAATCTACATGATTGCAAGAGCAGCCCCTAAAACTGATTTTTTTCTCCGTCAGAGCTCATGTGCATAGAGGTGATTAATAAGGCAATGGTGTTGAAAGACCAGTGTATTCATGAGATGTGTTTTAAACATGCTGATATATCTAAATCAGACAGCTGCACATAAATCAGAAAGCCTCCATCCAAGAATGCCCCGTCTTAATTGGCCGGGCCAGTATAGCGGGAGGATATAACCTTCTGAGGGGTTGCATATAAAAAAAAACACACATTGTTTGCATTCTGAGATGTGACTAAGTGAGCAGCTTAGGGATTTACATTTTTAAGTCAAACATATGATAAATATGGTGATAAGGGGAGAACGTGGGTGCAGACGGGGGGAGGAGGGGGAAACATGAAGACCAAAAAGGGAAAATAAAGAGAACATTAGAGACGGAGGGACGGACGTAATGGCTTAGCCAGAATGGAGTTCCACCATTGTTATTCATAGAATCGCATGCTTGGATTAGACAGAGGTTTCTCAGTCACATAACATTCTCGTGGCCTGAAATTGCCATTTAATTCAATGACATCTGGCATGATTACAAGGCAAAATGCAGCATTGGAACAGCTGTCCAAGGAGCTGGATGCTATAATGACATCTTTAATTATTTTTGGCAAAGAGAGGGAATGAACGTAACACAACAACTACATTCATCTAATCTCACTTTTATGCATATGCTGTGATATCGTTTCTTCATCATTATCTTTGCATTTTAGCAGTATTTGGGGAGATTTGAGAAAGAGGATGAAAAGCTAGACTGATGCAACAAACCTGGGCCGGTTTCAAACCCACGTTCCGGTTTCTTGGTTTGTACTCCAGCCCAGTGAACCGCCAGGACACCGTTATCTTTTTTCTTCACACAGTTCCCCCTTGAAATGAAAACACTTTTATTATCACCTGCTGGACCGTACAGAGTTCTACCGCAACAAATCTGATAATGAGATCTTACTTATTGCATCTCACTCCTGATGCACGACTACGGCTGCAGACGTGCATCCTGCATCAACAAGCACAGACTTTATATTAATGTGCACATTAAGAGATATGCATTGAAAAAGTGCCACATTAATAACTCACTGGAGTTTCAGTGACAGCTAAAGGAATATATAAGCTCTATGATGAAATGGTATAAGCCAGACTTTGAATATATATTCATTTGCTGGAAAGAAAGTTTGACATTATTAAGCCTCCATTTCAGAACATCCACCAGACCTCAGCGTAAACCTGCCTCTCAGAAACAAATCTCACAATCAATCAAACATGATGCCGCTTCTTTTGATAGGACAGTGTGTGCGAGTCAATCCAGAGAGTTGGAGTCCGTAAAGCTCAAACACAACCAGATAATCTTCGCTGAGCGTGATTTCTGGCAGAGCATCTGATCCCCCCCCCCTGGAGGGCACTGATGGCCAGTGTCATATCAGGAACAGTCCTCGTCCAGAGGCATTGTCCAGAGATAACAGGCCCGCCGGAGAGCAGGGACATTAAATAGATGAAAGGTCTGGGAGGAGCTGAATCCACATTGAGCTCAATAATATTGAATTTGTCGAGCAAACGCTGCATCTCTGAGAAAGTTTATTGCACATGCAGATTTATCTGAAGCTGCACGTAAATCAAATGAATGATTCGATATGTTAACAAGAGGGTCATAGATACAAGTTTCATTTCTGGATAATGGCCAGAAGACACGTATCTTTCAGGCTAACATCTTGCCAACACTGCCTCTCTGTATCAGATACAGCCAACGCAAAGTTAGTGCCAATAACACAGAGAAACGTGTGACAGGTAAGAAAGTATTTATTTAGTAGTCAACAAAAGCACCACAGAGGAATGTACGTCTACTTGCAATGAGTGTGAGTGACATGTATAAAGGTAGTATTTCAATCCAAACTGACATAAGCATATGTAGGCAGGAAACAGTGAATAAACCCTTCACTTGGACACAGACAACCATTCATGCATAAATACATAAATGCATAAATTGTCTTGCAATAAATTCCTAAAGCAATCTTCTTATAAATAAATGTTCAACCTGGACTCGGCTCATTCAGAGTTGATGCATTTCGCTCCCGTTCTTGATGTAGAGTAACAACCTTTACACGGCTGCATCTGCTGCCGATGTGTCTACGGGCGCTGGCGGGATTTCCCGTCCCGTTTCACTCTGGTAATTGAAACTGCAGGTGTGATGCCCAGCGCGCAGGGACTTCATTAGTAAAGAGAGAGATTTTTACCTGACCCATTTTCAGAATACCCCGAGTGCTACGGATAGCTTCTTTTGACATCCTAACTCCTGCTTCGACACGAAGAGGAAGGGTGATTAATTTATCGCTCTGGCATGTGAATCCATCGAGAGCCTCTCTGAGCCTTCTCCAGACCTTGTTTCACAGAGGTGTGTAAGGCCAAGGTCAGTACCACTGGTGATCAATCTCCAATGTTTGTCTTTTAAACATTGTCAGATTCTTGCTATAGCCTCTGCCCAAAGCCTCCGAAATCTCCGACGACGCATCTGTGTATTATTCATGAAAATGTTTTTTGTTGTTGCTTCATTCGACAAAAAACATCAAATACGGATGCTGTTGGGAAACTCAGAGCAGACTTTTCCTGTCAAGCTGAGTCAGACAGATCATTTACAGATCTCCCTGCTGATAGATTCATGCAGACGAGCGCATGGAATTGTCTCGTTCAGAAATCACTTTCTTGGAGCCGACTGCTCGCTGGAAGGGAGCAGGCGGGCATGAGTGGAATACCAAGTGTCACAGATGGCAATCATCGTTACCAATGGCAGATGTGCAATACCAGCAATTAGCTGACTATAAATAAATAGTCATCTATTAAATCTTAAATGTGTAAAACTTCTAGATAAGGAGTTATTGTTCACCTGCACAAAGGAACAGACAACCTTGTGTTTGGTACGTAAATACGCGCATGAATAACTCTGGTGACATTAACAACAACAATCTGGAACCAGATCTCCATCATTTTTGTCTTCCATTTGTCATAGTATCTCTGAAATTAAACCTCAAGTTGAAAGTCGTTTGTCTGCACAGGGAAGCTGTTTCCTGTGCAGACAAACAACTTGTTGTTCAACAACAAGTGAGACTCCTTATTGAGAGAATACACACTGAGAGAGGAGTGTAGCATCCAAGTGTGTCAATTTGAGTCCGTTTTATTTGTTGTCCTTCAGGGTGTTTGGTTTATACGAGGATGCTCGATGATTCCAACAAAATATGGAGCATTTTTATGGGTTCAGGTGTAAGAAGGCTTACCAAGTGTGATTAATTGTAGAATCACTCCCCCTAAACGTGTTTGTCTTAAAGGTCCAACAAAGACGTTGACTTTTTCAGATAATAGCTGTCAGCTGTTACCAAAGATTAGCGTTTGAAGACCTATAACTTATTTCGATAAGCAACGACTATGATGTTCCTCTACGATGCAGTTGTGTCCGATCCTGAATGAGTCTGGAGTCGATAACAGGCACAGACGTAACGGGTCATGAAAATCTTATTTAACTCTGTGTCGACTAGGGAGGCAGATGTGGATTCATCCCAAATCTGCATACCCAATTTACATTTCAAAAGGAAGCAATCTTTTTAATTTCCATGAAATTGGGTGTCTATTAGAGGATGACTTATATACACGGGCTACACAAATCCCTCCAATAGGATTCTGACTCGGAGGACATCACACTGGGAAATAACCATGCAAATTATTGCTGTGTCAACCACCTCTCCTATTCTTCTACCAACATTACCTTCCAAATCTTCATGCTCAATAGCTTATCAGACAAATAGATATTTAAAAACCTAAATATTCTTCTCTAGAGCAGCATAGTCGGGAGTTTCTATGTTTTATTAGGTCAAGTTTTGAGTAAAAAAAAAAAAGAATAAAACTTTTCCTTATCAATCATTCTCCACTTTCCACATTTGTGTAAATCTAATGCCCTCGGTGGCTTGCTTACAGATTTAATGGTAGCTGTAATGTTTAATGCGGATATATGATATTGCTTTTTACTTCTGTTGCCCTGAGACCACAGTCCAAATTATGTAACTTCTTATTCTGCTCAGATGTATAATCCTTTGATGTTTCATGGGCAAGCCAGAAGTATTTTGTGACCTAAATCTCTAAAAACACAATTGGGTACTTACATGACCGATCTATGAATTTAGGTCAACGTACCACTTTATGGGTCAGTCCGCCTGAAGAGTAAACATTTTGCAAAGTTTTCATGCTATTCCACTGAGAATTCAGACTCATTCCTTTAATTTGAAACAAAGGAAAGTGATGATACTCCAGAGGTCAGACACATGTGTTCCTGCATGAGACGACATTCTCACGGAAATCAGTTGAATCACGTGAATTTACATCTCACACAACTTCCCATTTCTCTCCCCGAGACACAGAACTTTGCCAAGAAGTGTCACATCAGTTTGTTATGTATCTTGTAAATAGTTCCTTCACCTCTGGCTCTGTTCCATCCAATTATCAGACAGTCTGCAGGCTTCTCTTAACTCAAACTATTTGTTTGTGTGACATAAAGCTTCTGTGTGGCATCTTGCCATGACACTAGTGAAATATTCCTTTTTAAACGTCCTTGTGATCTACATTTAACATCTGTTCTTTGACAGCGTTCCATATTCTTCCTTAAATTGATTAACAGACATAAAGGGTGACTTCACTATTTTCTAATGTTTTTTTGTGTCTGAGGAAGTGGACAACAATCTGCACCTTGTTGAAGGGCTACACTGCAGACAGCAGATGCTAAACGTCTGAGTCAACAAACAGAAAATGTGCTTGTATTCTTTCTTGCTGAGAGTTAGATGAGAAAATCAATCCCGCCATGAAGTCTAAATATGAATTAGCTTGAGAACAAGGGACTCCATCCAAAGTAGGGCTGGGTGATACATACACGATATTAAATAGCATTTTTGTGGTCACATAATGGGTTGTATGAATCAAATTATTACAAGCATTAAAAGGTCAAACAGGATGAATATAGTTACATTGTATCTGCTACAGTTTCCAGGACTGTCGTGACTCCGTGTGCTTCCTGATTTCAAGTGTTGTCTCATCATTTGAACAGCGAGGGCGGCAGACACGCTGCACACTGACAGATGCTATAATGTGAGCTGGACAGGCTGATGCCAAGAAACACAAACAATGAAAAGAGCCGATGACTTAAGTCTTGAGGCTCAAACAAAATTTCAATCCTGCTTGCACTTCTGAAGTCCTCCAACTGAAAAACTAAGATTTTAGAAAACATATGCTGAATGGTTTTTTTCCACATCTAATCTCTAAAACTCAACTGGGTTGCCTTCGGGTATGAAATGTGCTTTATAAATAAATTTGCCTTTCCTTGCCCATCGATCCTGTCGTCTATAACTCTTGGCAAGAAAGCAAATAAGCCTATTTCCAAAATGTCAACCTATTCCCTTAAGGATGCGGTTGGCATTTTGGACTCTACTCTTCACTGGTTTTCATTGAGCTCAGTCAAGTCAGGGGCGAAAGCTGAACACAAGGAAAGGGGCGCAGTTTGTCGGAAAGAATAAACCTGAAGATGTGAGAGCCAGATAGTGGGGGAAATCGCTGATGAAGAAAGAGATGACAGCAGATTAACAGGATGGGAAGATGAAATGGTCTTGCCTGAAGGGCGGGAGAGTACAGAAGATGGTGGTCGGAGATTAAAAAGGGCTATAGTTGAACGAGAACAATGTTAACCAAATGGTAACGCACAATAACGCCTTTGTGGCGAATCCGATGTTTGAATCTAAACAATGTTTAATTTTCCAATTTAATCTATTTGACAAAGACAAGGGGAACAAGAGCTTTAGAAAAGCGAGATAAAAGAAACCCAAAGTATGCAATTTCACGGCTAGTTAAAGAAAATTAATGGAAACGGTTCATTTGAAAGGTCATCTGTAACTCCAAAGCCATGACAAAGCTTTCTCTCTCGCTCTTGCTCTCAGACGTCCTCTTCCTCAGACATACTTTGACATCATCAAAAACATGTGGACAGAGAAGACAGGTGTTTCTGTTAACATCACACTGAGATTTGTGGGCAAGAAAAAAGGAATTTTGAGACGCAGCTGAATCCAACAACCACAATCGAGTTTCCACGAAGAGACTTCTTTGTTTAAATTCCACAGCCTAGTTTCGTTGATACTATCTTTATCTTTAGGATGTGATTTGAGGAGAGGCAAAATACGGGGACTGTCCTTGTCTGGCCAAAAAACAGCCCATGGTGTTAATAGCCAAAGGGATAATTACGATGTTAAAGACACTTTTTAACGACTCAGTTTTTTTAATGACTGAGAAGACATTCATGGTCATTTAAAGGCAATAAATCAAACTGAACATTCAAAAGCCATTTAGTTGAACATATTCATTACAGCTGTCTTTAGTTCTTCTAGTTGTTCAACACGGGCAGGGAAGTGAATATGTGGTTGGAAATGGAAAGAAGGAAGAAGCACAGGTAAGGAAAGCACAGGTGTAAAATAATGTGATTAACGTGGGATGTACTCAATTTACACTGTAGATGCAAATGGCTAAATCTGGCTCAATGTGTTTGGCTGTGCATGTTAAAGGTTGAGTAAGGGATTCTATTCAGAAACACTTTTTGTTATAACTTGAAATCCTCGTAACATACTGATAGCAACAAATATATTAAATGCTCCTTAACAAAAAAACATAATTTGTGGCAGTGGCAGGACTGTAAAAACCCTGTCCAATCAACAAAGTCGGACCGGAGAAAATAATTGAACGTCCTGACTGTCTGTTAATATTTACTTCCTGATTGCACTCTGCCGATCGTTGTGGTGTTCTGGGGGCGTGGCTTTGAACAGAGGTCTGAACGAAGGGGACGGGACTTTTTCGGTTCGGTGATGTGTTCAAAGTCAAAGTTTCTGTTGTTTTCCAAATGACCTACTCTGCCTTTAAATAAACACACTAAACTGAATTAAACTTTGCTGGGAGGCAGACCCAGCTGGAGAAACAGATTTGTGGATCGGCATTACATTTTCGATGGGGGGCACATAACATAAGAGAAGTCAGAGTAGAAAGCCATTAGTTTTTACTTTGTTGGACTAGGAATAATTAAATATGCATGTGATCACAGTCTTTGATTATGGCCAATCAAGTCAGCTCATTAAAACAGTGTAACAATCTCATAATGGCTGAGGAAAGTCCAGACCCCAATGAAAAAAAACTGTGTGAGAAGTCAGATCACGCAAAGAGAACTCAAAAATACAAGTACACAAAAAACGGTGGAGTTACCCCCTGCTGGTCATTAGAAAGAATGCACCTAACTCTTCAGACCTGGAGACTGCCTCTTGATAACAATGCAGTAATCCTTTAAGACTTGAGTCCAGCAGCTTTGTTCCAGTGCAGCACCTCTTCTGTGGAAATGAGCTCAACTATATCTAGTTGCAATTCATCTCTGAGTATTTCTTTATTCCCCAGAGAGATGATGTTCAACGTCCCCAGAGCCAGTTTCTGGGTCCGCGGTGAAGTCGACCAACACCGCTGTTCTTCTCCCTGCAGACAACACACTCCAGCACAGTAATGAGTCAAGGCTGTGAAGGGTGTTTAATACAAATTCACATATATTATTCAAACTGTGATTGGATGCACGCTAAACACACTATATGAAAAAGATGTAGTTTGATTTATTTATATATTTTACTGTATTTTTTATCAAGACATTGTATGTTGTTAAACACTACTCTTCTATTTATCCACATATATTTATATTGATATGTTTTTTTAATGTGCCCAATGTCATAATGACAGCCAGCTAATACTTTTTCAGCATTTTTATTTGATTATTTACTGTCTTTAACCCTTTCTGTTGTGTGTGACCCTGTGTGTTCCCACCATTCACACACCTGATGGCCACACACCCATCTGCACACCTGCTCCTCGTTGCCCTTCGTTAGCTCCCCAAGTATAAATCCGACCTGCTCTTCGGCCCCAGGATTTAACTGGAGAATAGAGAAAATATATATCAGACTTGGGGAAGGGTGGGAAGGACTTATTGGTGTGAATGCTGAAAGCAGAAACTTAATTTAAACATTAACCTTTCTGCTAAATTAGGACCTGTGTGCGGTTACTTTTGAAATGTTTCCCATTCAAATGAGTGGACGACGCAAATTCGTTCCTACAGATGGAAACTCCATTCAAAACATTAAAACATTCCACATATTTTTATACAGTATATTAAGGCTTTTATTCAACATTTAAATCCCATTCAAATCTCTTTTTTTTATATTAAACTTTTTTGAAGCTTAGTGAAAATGCCTTTCTCACACTTTTACATTGGTGTGTATTGGATGGACTGTTCAGAGCCAACTGTTAGAATGGAGTGGAGGTTTAAAATCTTTAAAAGATTTTCTCTCATTCCTATTTTTTCCCTCTTCATACCTTATTTCAGGTCAAAATGTAGGGAAATGCAATAAACCAATAAACAGCGAACTGTTTTCTAACCTGCATCAGATACTGATTGTGTCTCTCTCTTCTCCTTCCCTACATCTACAAAATAAACCCTCCATAGAGTTACTGTATCTTAACAGGAAGTGCAGGATGATCCTTGTTGTTCATAATAAAAACCAGGCATCTAAACAGGGAATCAAACTACCCGTATTATTCAAATTTTCAATACTATTCGTACAAATGAAACCCATTCCTAATTTCACCACTATTCCTATGACTTCCCTGTCTTTATATAGCCAGTAATGTAGTGTAGCTTCAGCTTTTCAAACAAAAACTTTAAAATATTCCACATCTTTTATACACTCTTGATCTTATTCACATTTTCAAGGACATTCATACAAATTAGAACAATTTACACCTTTTCTACTACTTCACTGTCTTACACATTTAAATCAGCAATTCAGCATAGTGTCAGCAGCCAGCATTCTTCAGAATGTGCATTTCTAGTTTTATATTATATTATATTATATTATTTTACTCTTGGAAATTTCAAAAAGTTGTAAAAAAGAGTCTTCATAAAATATAAACATGCATGATTTCTATATGTTCACTTCTCATTATGTACACTGTGTTAAAATGTTTGCTATGAAATCAGGCAGAGGGGGTCACATGTGTTCACTTGCAACTCTTGTGAAACACATCGTTAGGTAATACTGGCCGCATAGATGGAAAAATAAAAAAAGAGGAACATGAGAAAGTTGCAAAACTGCCATTTCAGGAAAAACAAGATCAACAGATCATCCTGTTATTGAGAATGAGCAGCGAGAAGGACATTTCCCAAAGTGCTTGCATCCTTAGAAAGTTTCAATTACAGCTTTACAGCTTTCAATTTTCTATTCGGAACGTCTTTTAGTGATGATTTGTGTGTTACATTATCATATTCTATTCAAAAACCTTAACTGCTTTCAGTCCATCTTGTGTGGTGGGGAGCGATTTAATAGGAGATCGGGACTGTGTCCTGTCTGCGCAACCTTAGTTGCCTTAAATCAGTCCCATCATTCCTGTGATGTTCATCGTGACATTGCCTTGTCTGAAATGTAACACAGACAATAAGATAATTGATACCCAGAAGAAATCTGTCAGTGCATAATAGAGTCATTCGCTTAATAGTTTGTTTCACAATCAGACGCATCCATCCTGGAAAGACTCTTAGTAAACTCTTTCAACTGAGTGGCACCACGGCAATTGTCTGTGTTATATTAGACAACTTGACAGGAAAATATTCAGTTTGAAGAGTTTGTAGAAACCAGGAATCCGTGATGAGAGCATCTGCTGCTTCATTAAGGAATCTTGCCAAAGGACCTTCATTCTCCGAAAGCGACGAAGCAACAGACGTCAATTTACCCTGTGGAGCTTTAATTGTAAACAAAGACAGTTTTTTTTTTATAAAAAATAAAACTTTACTGACAAGTCGCATCTGCACATATTAGTAATCACTCGGCCTCTGGATCGGCATGTGAGCGCTCCAGACCGCCAGCTTGTTCCACTCACCGCTGGACAGCTCCTTCGGCTTGCCGGAGTGGGCCATCTGGCGGCGAGCTTACTGGGCCGGCAGTACAGCTGCGAGCTTCTAACGATACAAAGTTTAATGCTTAATCTTAAGCTTAAACTTAATATTCCTTTAAGGCCTAACAAACACATTCAATGCATCTTTAAAGGTCCAAAAATGATGAAAAACACATTTTCTCACCTATAAACTGGTCCTCCCTGAGCTTGTCAACTCCCAGGATGAGGAAAACAAGCGACACCTGCATGGTCTCTGCAGCCCCCCCACTGGTACAACGGCGCTCCTACAGGCTGTTCAGATTCAGCTCCTGTTGTTACGTAACAACCTGGTGCTCCGTGAATAAATCCCGATGCGGGTGAAGCTGGAGATAATCCTCCCTCAGTCTCACGCGCTCTGGTGCGTCTTCGCTCTGGCGTGTGTCCGACAGAGCGCCGTTTTAATGACAATGTGCCGGCTACGTCCGTGTTAGCTTGTATGTGTGCTAACTACTTCACACCGGACTGCTTCAGTAACGAGGGTCAGTACAAAGCTGGCTTTGCCTCGACACTGACCCTCGTAAAATGATCTGTCCCAACCATACGGGACCAGCAACTTCACCTGACACATGAGCCATAGCGATACATCCACGTAAACACCACTAGCGTAAGCAGCATCGTCTCTCTCTAAGTAGGCGATGACAGACGGAGCTCATTAGCATTTAAAGGTGCAGACACAGAAACAGCCTGTTCTCAGCAGAGCTCATTTGAGCAACTTTTAGACAGCTGAAATTCAGGACCACAGATGGGTTTGGGGCAATGCATATCGAAAACATTGTTGTTGGACCTCTGACAGCTGTGTGGAATTGAGGAAAAACAGTATAATATGGGACCTTTAAGGCTCATAAAGCCTTTTTGTGTATCCTTGTACTGCACGTGTGCTGATAAAACAAACGTGTGGAAGGTCAGCGCATAAATTATTGCTCCACAGCACCACTAGTGGTCAAACACGTTTACATCCTGTCTCACTTTCACAAATTCACTATCAGAAGTATTGTCTCATCTCGGATCACAGTCTGGTTCACCTTCTGTGTTTTTCCAAGGACAAACGCCAGCCTGTTGTGTGCGCTCTTACGCTGACTGGCTGTCAAATACAGGACCTTCCTGATTTGAGGCCAAAGGGGAGGGCAGGAAGAATTACCACTGACCCCCTGTATAAACTAACCATCTGTTCAAAAGCCCTTCCTGAACCAACAGCAAGATTATATCAAGAGATGGTGCCTGGCCCAAAAGATGAAAGTCTTCTTAAGATTTTCTTGTTTTCTTGTAACTGCAATTGTGAGATAATGAATTTCTTCTAACAGCAGAAACCAATGGGTCAGTCACAGCAGTCAAAGCCCCAATCAGTGATCCAAACATTTAACTTGCGATTTTTCAGTGCACGTCTTCTTAAAGCCACCGTGGTTGACTTAAACAACTGCAGACCAGAAAACACTGATGTGCCTTATCAAACGTACTGCCTTAATATTGCCACCAGTGACTTTACAGCAAAGACTGAAGGATGTGTGGAGAAAACAGCTTCATTACTCCAGAGGCGAACAACCCGGAGAACTGTAAAATTGGTCACAGAAATGGTATTGATCTGGCTTTTCAAAGCACGGTTGTGACTAGACTCGTAATGTTCCTTTAGTAAAAGCTCCCTTTCTGCTCTGTCTACCCCCCAATCAACCAGCTGCATGTGATATCATCATCAGTTATATTTGGATTGTCGTAAAAGTAAAATAAATTACTGTAAATCTGAATATGATCACTTGTATTATATTTGATGTTGTTTATTCATAAAAGACCTTGAGGAAACACCTTAGTGAACAGTCAGTGATGGGGAATTCTTTACAAAGATGAGAAGTATCCTGAGTCATGCTGGATAGTAAATGGAACTGCCCATCTCCACAATGCAGGGTGACCTTGTCGTAAACAGAAATGGTCCTTACACAGTTCTCCGCCTGGGCTGTGGTGTAATGGAATTGGAGACGGGAAGGATGAGCCAATGCAACCAGCTTGTGCAAGACAATGACTGATTGTCTGGGGAATGCTCCCCTAATACATTACCGCGACATAATTGACTTCAGTGCAAGACAGGATGCCCAACAGTTTGGCCTCAAGGTCACAGTTTTGGGCCGAATAGGTAGGTGAGAAGGTTTGCATCAATACTAGGTGAAGAAAGGAGTAAAATTCACCATTTTCTTTGACCTTGTGAACAGCCTGAATGGAAAAATGTTGGTTCTCGACATCGCATAACAACCGTGGATCCCATTTAATATAATTCTGACCTCCAAAGACCATTCAAGAGTTTCTCCTGGATATTCAATTCATCTTCACGCGTCTGCTGAGAGATTTGTTTTCGAGAGGAAACAGTGTTTGAAATGCAGAATACATCCATACATCTTCCTGCCATTCGATGAATCCATCCGCCACTCCAGTCACTTAACGGGGGCTCGCCGACTGCATGCGTCTGGCTTCAGTCTCGGGCTAAATGGCAGCATATTTAGCGTCATCACCCATCAAGCGACTGTCAGTTGGCAGTGGCTCTTACCGTGATTGATGGTCACCCCCTGGTGTATAGCGCACCGCGAGCCAGCCGACCACCGTGTCACTATTCGTGGTTAATGACCCGCTTGAGGGCTTCCGTGACCGAACGGAGAGCAAAAGTTGTCTTTGCACGTATCAGGACCAGTGCTCTTTGGACACACATAATATATGCAAACAAATGGGTAAACAACCTAACATGATTATATGATTATTGCAAGGCTTTGTCAAAGTTTACATTGATTATTTCAATTATCCATGACTTATGAATGAATGATTATTTACACTTTCTTGTTTGAATAAAAATTTCGCCGGCAGCGATGTGTTGTATTCTGTGATTACACTGCAGTGGGATTAATCTGTCGTGAAGATTCATGTATTTATTCTTTATTCATTCACGTTAATTGAAAGCAATAGTGAAAACATTGTATATGTGGTCCGCGTGTGATGAATGTGCACTTAATGCTCTTTCTGGGTTACTGCTCATTAACTGCTGTTTACGTCTCATTGTCTCAACTCCAAACTCAGCCAAGGTCTTATCATTCTCTCAGTCTGTGCAGTGATTTGCTGCGTGGGACAAAGACATTGTGCTTCTGCAGTGGTCCACAATAAAACAAGAGGGAGTTTTCACACAAAGCTGTATTTCAGTCTGATTGTTACATTTTAAAAAGTGCAAAGCCTGAAAGTTTTACAAGAGAAAATAGCAAAGAGAAATCTGTCTTCTGTAAATTCAGCTCAAATCTATAATCACTTCAGTAAACCTCGTTTATGCCCCCGGGATACAGAGGAGAGAAGATATCGAACAGCAGTGTGTACATGGGCAAGGTTAAAAAAACAACAAAAGAAATGTAATAAAAGAGCAACAGCGAGATTTTGTTTTCCCAGGTATTCCCTGTGTATGTTTACCAAAAGAGCTGCCTTCCAGCAGGGCCTTGCTACCGAACACAAAGATGCCCTTAATGCTGTTTTCCACCCGTCGGGATGTTTTTGTTGCTGCTTGGGTGGCAGCAGCAGCTCTGTTCTCCTGATTGTGGGATTAAATTGACAGAAGGCCAGAAACGGCATCGACACTCTGTCCTCTAGACACGGTGGCAGCTGTGTGAGTTGATGAGTGGCCTGTTTAAACCACGACTGGTATCGCATTCATTTCTGCTTGCCTCTAAACGGATCTAACGCAACACGTTGATTGGACATAACGGGAGGATGCTTGCACAGGGTGACAGAATGCAGTCCACCAGCTGTGACCAACATCTTGTTTATTGATAGAAGGAAACATCGTACAAAAACATGTTTACTGGAAAAATGGAATCCAATTTAAACAACATAAGTTTACCTCAAGAGGAGTTTTCAAGTTCTCTTCATGTCAGTGTGGGTTTACTCCGGGTTCTCTGGCTTCCTCTAGTCCAAACATGCACGATAGTAATGACTCTAAATGACCCGTAGGTGTGAAAGTGAGCGTGAATGGTTGCCTGTCTTGTGTCAGCCCTGTAGTAGCCACAGGTTATGTCCAGGGTTCACCATGCCTTCACCCAATGTCGCTGAGTTCGGCTCCAGCCCCTATGAATAATATAATAGTACAGATCATCTGGTCAAAAAACATAAAATAAGGATATCATACAATGAGAATGCCATCTTATGTGTAGAAATAAGCAATTACTGACGATGGTTGTGTAGATTTTCTTTAAACTAAAAGGATATTTGTGAACCACCAATAGTCACATTTCTATACCATCTTAGTCAGTCGGTCCCCAGACAGCCTCGACGCAGTCCGAGGAATTCAGAGTGGTACAGCACTCCGTGTCCTCATTATATTTTAATACATCACTTGAATATGTGGTGATGTAACAATTCAATAAGCCTCTTTTCAGGGATCTTTTGGCCCTCATTTGGCCCTCGGGGTGCAAGAAGAAATGAAATACGCCGCTATTAGTCATGAAGAATCATGATGAATATTTCATCAGGATGCCAGGGAATTCTCACAAACGCCGTTAATGACAAAGCACGCCATCTGCCACGGCAACAGGTAATTTAAGGAATCCATCATAATCCATTGTCACGGACGTGAACGGTGATGATACAGTAACACAGACAATGTCTGGTTGTCTGCTCTCTAAAAACAAGCATTAAGTTTACGTTCCAGCCCGGCGTCTTCCAGCTCGGCTGGGTGAAGTAAGTATTAATAGCAATGAATAATACATTAAAAACTTGCATTTCCTCGTCTCATTTTAATATAACTTGTTTTGCAGCACGATGACATCATAACCCTCCTTAAGCAGGATGGTTCATTAAACCCTTGGTTCACGTATAAACCGGAGTGAGGTACAGTCTGACCGGACCAAGGACAAATTAGTGTCACGGAAGTTGACTGAGCCAGAGCAAGTGCTCGTGTTGAATGTAAATTGCGATAATGCATTTTATTATGAAATATTCATGAATCACTGTGCAACACAGGTCGCCTTGTACCCCAATGTCTAATTGCCAATTACACTTACAGCGCACAAATTCCGATCATGAAAGCGATAATGAACACTACAATATAACAGAAATTGTTGAAATCATGTGTTGGGTCATTTCATTTAATCTAAAACCATAAAAATAATAAATATCATGATGACTGCGTTTTGAAGGATGGTTGAAGGATCTTGTGTTAGAAGATAATTGTATGAAGGTGACCTCCAGAAGAATTTAATCAAGAACACCGTGTCCGTGTGTCCATCCAGGGGAAAAAAAAGAAGAAAAGAAAAACGCCAGCGGTGGAGATTAAGAGATATGTCAACAATACTGACATCTTAAGAGTCTCTCTGGTGGAGAAACAAGAAAAACGTGCTCTCTTTGCTGTCAGCACATTACCCTCTTAATGTGTGTGTCGAGGTCTGCAATCTCTGAAAACTACTCAGCTAGAGGATAATTACACTTTCTTTTTGCTGTTTATTATAATGCTATGACTTTGGGATTTATCTTGAACAAATTCAGCGAGGCATTTCATCACAACGCTTTTACAAAATTCCTCTATAAAAACATGTGCCTCCAAAGTGTAAACTTTTCCATTTGGTGAGAAAGACTTCTTCATTTTTAAGCTTTATGACAATTTGCATAATCCAATGTTCTTTAGATAACGAATGTATATTTTTAGTTTTAATAAGTAGACATTTTCTCCACCTGTTTAAAAATATCACCGGGATTAGAAATGCATGGGTTTCTTTCAACAGCGACTATATATTTAAGATTTATAAAGTAGGATTCTCATTAATCTTTCTTTACTCTTCTCATTTATAATCTTCACACAGTACTTTTACTATCATTTTTCTTTCTGTCTTCCATATATATCATCTGCATCGGAGTTTTCCCTCTTGATTTTTGTTCTTTATTCATATTTGAGAAAAATTGACTGGAATTGATTCTCCTCTGACTGGGTGCTCAAATGCATATTACTTGCAGTAATAATCCAAAGAACAATCCTCTACCAAACCGAGAGAAAAGTAACAACAGGTATCTAACTCCCGGAGAGGCGTTACCATGCCGATCACATAAACGCTGTCTGTGATGCGACCTCATACTTTCTGGAGCCAAAGGTTCTTTTTGTCACTTACAAAAGCAATCAATAATCCCATTTAATATTTGACGGTAAATTGTTTTGCTGTAGGTGCCATTGATGAGATTTTTGGAAGTTCTTTCTGCACTGTTAGTTTTATAGATTGAATTTGCAAGTTTGTTTATTTAAATATAACCTTTTGTTTCCTTAGTAAGTAAACACGAATCCCAAGGAGTGTTTCAAGGAGTGTTCAAATAATGGAGACATGCAAACGCTTATAAATATCGTTCTATAGTCAAATACTAAACGCGGTAGGGACATACCACGTGTATGTCTAGTACTTTACAGCTTTTCCCAATGAAAAACGTGGCTTTTAAAAGACAGTTAAGAGAGGTTCCAGTGAAAAGTGTAACAATACAAAAACAGGGTTCAGGCCTGCAGACTTTCATTAACTCAATCAGCCTCGGGATCCAAACAACGACCCACAATGTCTACGCTGCTGTATGCTTTTGGTTTCTGTGTAAATAAGGCTTGTTTTTGTAAAACTCATTGCATTAGATTAAGATCAAATCTAAGACTTGTCTTAAAAAAAGCAGATCAGTACAGATTTTGTGTTTTTTAAACTGTTTAAATGTTGATTTCTTTGTCTGACTGGAAGAAGTCAATGGAATTTAGGAGAGTTTTCCTCCGAGCAGCCCTGAATATTTTCCACTCTAACTCCGTAGACGGCCTTCGGCGCTCCCCAGAGGCTTAATTTGACGATGGGATGTTGAAATTGTTGCCACGACTGAGGTTCTCTCGACCAGCATCAGCCCCCGGGCTGGGATGATTCGCTCCCCACTGAATGACCACCGTGGCTCGTTCTCACCCCGGGTCTCCTAGTTGCAACTGCACAGCCATTAATTGCAATGCAGAGGTGAACGTCACACTGCCGTTACATAAACATGTGGGCAGGTTTTGGGTGTGAGAAGTTTGGGAGTGACGGCTCAAAGTGGCCGTCATGGCTTCTCCAGAGAATAACAAGCATTGTGGTTCGGCTGTTGTATAAATAAAACGAGTCTGTTTTTTAAATGTGTAGACTTTAACATTTGTGACGGTTTCATAGATGGTGTCTGTGTTGGATATTTGATGTTAATTGTGTTTGAATTGTGCTGCAAACATACAACAAGCTGCATTAGGACATTTTCAATAATTTTGATCAAAATATCTTTTTAGGAACAGCAAATATTACTGCCTTTGGTATAAAAAGACACGTGTGCTGCTGTTCGGCATGTGTTTCCTCCATTTTGAAGACTATGTGGATATAATTAGAGTCCCAGAGTCTCACATATCCATGACGTCCGTGTTGGAGAGAGAACAAAGCCTGTTATTCAGGTTTTAAGTTTTTCTTGTGTGAATACGGAGCCAGCAGGGGGCTCAGGTGCTGTAGAACGAGACAATCCCCTCACATTCAGATGGGAATAGACCTGTCAGTCCTGGAAACCCTTGAAAAACCCAACCAATGGAACCACATGCGGCGTTCTCAGCGCGCGCCGCTCTTATCTGGTGTGAACCAGAGTGGAAAGATACCAACGCAAAGCATCATCGTGCGAGATGCAGGCATTCTCAACGGGTAATGTTTTTTTGTTTTTTGGAGGGTTCGCTCACACTGAACAATCATCGCATTTCAGTGATTCATGCAGCTGCGTTTGAACAAGAAGTTAGGGTGTCTGCTGCTTTTTCGGGAGTTTAAATACATTCATAAATAATACGTTGCCTGTCTGTGGGCTTGTTCATTTCCAGAAACTGTTTTTTTTTTTCATTAGCAAATTCAAATTCCCCCCATAAACCCTTGGCCTTCAGAAGATTCCAAGATTAAAAAATGTCACAATGGAAATATCTTAATTTGTGCTCAACCTCCATTGATAAGTGAGTGAAAAGGTACTTTCCTTTGAGTTGTTTACGCTTGTTTGTCACTGAGCCTTCTTTATAAGCTCCAAGTCCTTTAAATTAATAGTTTGACATTATGGGAAATGCACTCGTATGCTTTGCCGTTGAGAGTTGGATCAAAAGATAGATTCCACTTTCATATGTGCAAATGTGACAAAATCTGCCTATTCTGGCTCCTCCCAAGCTCACTTATGAACATAGGTCTTATTTGTTTTATTCATACAAAAACATACGCATAAAAGGGACAAGTTTCTTTACTGGGAGCAGTGACTTCTTGAAATTAGTGAGCTGGTGAGGTGATGGTAGGAATATAAAGATGCTAAGTCCCACACCTTCCTGTTGACCACTATGAGACCTTATTTAGGAAAACATATGTCCAGGTAACCGAGGTAACAACCATGTTGGTGACATACACTGGGCAACACAAGATAGGCTGCTTCACACTAAACTCAATTATATTACAACAAACCAACCACAAAGTGTGACTTCCTTGACTTTTACATGGACAACACTATGTGTAATTTATTACAAAGGGGCTTGACTGAGCTTTGTTTCCTTTGGACAGAGCAAGGCTAGCCGTCTCCTCCTGCTCTGCTCCGCTAAATGTCTGCTGGCTATAGCTTCATATTTATCAGACACAAAAAAGCCAATGAATGCTTCTCCAAAAATACTCTTGTTTATCGATTTGGTTGCCTTTTGGTTTCGGGTGGTCGCTCCGTCTAACTAATACACATCTCAAAACCACAGCTCAGATTAAGAATTCACGGAATTCATCTTTGATTATGAGCTGTTTACTGAATGGCTGAAATGTTCTCGGTACCGAGCCGCCCCGAGGCTTGAATCTTTCAATACGTGTCCCTCACCTTCCATTTGGCCTCCAGCCCATGAGCTCAAGAGCCTTAAAGTTGTTGCCATAATTCTCACATTTGCGATGGATTATGGAACATACAGGCTTTATATATATGAATATTATATATGATACATATTCTGAGTCCTGTTAACATTTATCAAGGGGTGAACATGAAGATAATCACATTATAGTTTGGAAACGGTCAATGGACAGAAGCAGCAGCAGTGTGCGCGTGTGGGTGTGTGTGCATGCGCGTGTACACGTGCGCGTGCTGAGGGAGCCCAAATGAGAGTGGAGCAGACAGCTTAAGAGAGAGAGAGGCTCAGTGCCTGATACAGCGCGTCTGTATCAGATGAGAAGGGGTTCACCCAGGATTCCCTTCAAGCGGCTCTCCAGGAAAAAAAAAGAGAAATGTAACAAGCGTCTGTTTGTACCTGCAGAACCGGATATCAGCTCGTCAACCGCCGTGTTTTTTTTTATCTCGTGTCATCGATTCGAAGATGCCCAAACGGGGAAGAAAAGTGAGGCAGATTATGTCGGGAATGTACAGTTTTAAAGACGCGTTGTAGGAAACTGCGGACCAAAAATAGCGTTTTTTGTTTTTTTAAATGTGTGTTCTAGTGCAGGAGCATGAGCATTTTTTTTATCTTTTTGACAGCATCGCTTTTAATGAGCTGATCGATATTGAATATTATAAAAGTTTTATTTGTCCATTATATTTTTTTGTGAATGAAATGGCATTCCCTATCTGCTCCATATCTTCGTCGCGGTGAGCTGCTGCGGGCTATGCATTGAAACCGAACGCGATTAACGCGGTTTAAAAGGTGATTTTCCTCATATTAGTAATTATCGAACATATCGACAACAACAAAAAACATTGAAGTTCGCCTAAGGTGGTGGATTTCCTGTTTCACCTCCTTGAGCTTTTTGTTTCCCCCCCCTGAGGACAGCAGCAAAGGTGTCTCTAAACTCCGGGTGCTGGGATATATGAAGATCGCGACACAGTTGGTTTCCCCTCGCAGAAATGCCAGTGCGTGCTGTGACCACCAGGTTCATGTACAAGGGACTTTGCACTATTCCAGATGTCCTCACGTATCGGACCCCTGTCATCCTGCCCGAGGATGAGGTGGAAGGTGAGTCGTGTGCATGTTCTCCTCGCCATGTCAAAGACTTAAAGCCAAATCAAAACACTTCAGGACCCTGGAGAGCGTCTTTTTCCTGATCAATTCCAGTTAGTCTGCTTGTAGAATGGATTAATACACATATCTTACATTATGGTTTAATTATTCCACACAATCTGGGAATGCTCTACGTTCACCTCTCTCTTCAAGTGGATTTATTTGTACACCAATCAGGCAATTTTGTCTTTTTTTTTCAATTCAAAATGTCATGTTTTCCACTAATAATTATTGTAAAAAAGTGCCCCATACATGGCACATTGATATAAACTTGCTAGTTTTCATATACAATGCCATGTCTCCTGTCTGCATTCATGGCACCTGTTAGACCTAACTGCACTTGATATAAACTCACCCTAAGTCGTCTGTGTTTGAGCCCAGAGAGAAGATTTTAAAGTCAGAGAGACAAGGCATGAAATCTGCACCCACAAAAAAAAAAAAGAGCCTGAAATGGAGAAAAGGGCTGTGATGAATGGAAAACGTATTACTATAAAAATGCAGATTAAAATACTATTCCTGGCAATTGTATGGCAGATGAAACTCATTAACAAGACAGGAGATTGATCCTTTTTGAGTCTTAAATTAAATCCTCTCACCTCTTTCCGGTTTGTCTGATGCTGTACTGTCATTAATTAATAAACCATCCATAGCCATGGCTATACTTAAGCTGTCTAAAAGATTCATTGGAGCATTACGATCGTTCTTGCGATAGTACTCGTGGTGCATATCTGTTATGAAACAGAGGTTTTTGTTTTGGCAAATGGTCCTCACAATGAGGAGCTGGCAGGGAATTGGAGCACAGCCTCGCAGACTACAATAAAGAGATAACTCAGATCAGATATCACCAAGTCTTTTATGCGAAGGGACTTCCATTTCCTTTTCTTCTGTCTGCAGGTTTGCCCGCGCCCACAAGTGGCTGCCTGCCCTTGCTTTGCTTTGAGACACTCGTTTGACATTGAAAATCCACTATCTGCAATGATGACGTAAATTTAATCAAGAGGTTGGCCGTGGAAAAGCCAGAATTCAGAGCAACAATGAAAGAGAGCGCCGTCTGTTGCACGAGAGGCCGAGCAGCCAATGGCGACGCGGCTTTGCAGGTGGTGGAGAAACCTTTTCAAACTGTAGTTTCCTAATTAAATATTCAGAACAGAAACCGAGCGAGACCACTCAACCGTGAATGCATTTACCCAGGGAAAGATTCACTGAGCACATAATGCGTCGCTTCATTTACATGGCCTCGCACCTCAGCGGCGCGCCGGGGTAAACAGGGGCGCTCCCTTCCGTCACCAAGCAGCCCCACCGGTGCCTTAGAGAGCACTTTGCATGCAGTTGTTGAGGGAGGGGCGAGAGTTTTCGGACGAACATCTTCCATTTACAGGATCCGCAGACAGGCTGAATCAACAACCTCCCACTTACTGACCAGCTACCCTTTACACGACAACTGCTCCACCTGAACACACAGCGTGGGTGCTGCTGTTCATGGTCTCTGAGCAGCACTGCGGATGGTGGTCCGGTGTTTTTCGGACTGAAAACGCACCCTTTTTTTCTCCAAGGTCTGCTAATCAGACACCACACATTGTTGCCTCCCTCCAAAATCTTTAATTACCACAGGGCAGAAGTTCCCCTAATTGCTCAACTCATATAATTACTCTCCCTCATCATATTTATGATTATGATAATAGCTTTTTCCGAGCAAGATACCCAGTGTAACTTGGGATCTTCTGAGAAATACATTACAAAACACATCACTGAACTGCTTGATACTAAGACTTCAAAACTAGCAATAAGCGCCGTAATGGTGTCTTCATTTTAACTTTATAGAATCCACTCCAAAGATGAATAACTCTCAGACACTAAATCCAGATGATTAAAGGGCAGACAGCAACGTTACATTAAATATAGGTTGATTATCATCTGGTAACTAAACCCTGTTACTTGTGACTGTGTTTTACTCTCTGTTGTTCATGTTTATCTACACCATTCTGCATTACCTGCACAATGTCTTACGATGATTCAGATATAGCCGAATATCTATACTTCCTATGCATCTTGACTAGTGGTGCTAAAGACATGGAATTTGGTTTGTAAGTTTGGTAGAAATCATGAAACTGCAGTGAGCACAAACCTCTGATTAAATCAACAGGAAGGTCTCTTGACTTTGTTGCCGGCTACCATTCGAGTGTTACATGTTACATATCAAATACAACTTCCTTTAGGCCGTTGACAATATCCTCAGGCACTTCAGTGTTTACTCCGCTAGCAACGCCCTCAGATCAATGCTGAAACAAAGCAGATGTGCCGAGAGCAGATGGTAAATAGAAGCCGTTTCGAAGAACAAACTGAACTCCCCGTTTCTTTATAGAAGAATAAATTTGAACTTTTTCCGTACACAACATTAGGGCCTCAATGGATGACATGAATTTTTATGATGTGTGTCTTGGTATATGTATTTTTTTTAAATGGTTGTATCATTTAAAAATGAAAGAAGAATAGGAAGGGAATAGGAAATGCATAATATTCATCATTTAGAAGGAGACTAATGAAAGAGAATTATTTAGCGGCACATTTAATGAGGATTTTCTTACTACATAATACATGTTTTTGCAAGTGGCATCATTCAAACGTAATTATAACAAATATCCTCGCAGGTTCCAGTTTAAAAGCATCGCTTAATTGAATGATTATACTTACCCAATAACACATGGATGATTATTCCAGGGGAGCACTCATGGAGATTATCTGTAAATCTTTGAAATCCTGCCATCCCAAGACATTTGTGATCTTAAACGTGACATTTTATGTGGCTCACACTCAGATCTACAATATTGCCACAATATTTAGAGAAATCTCTCCAAATCATAGAAAGTAGTGAGGATTACAGAGGCTTGCAGTGAATGGAGACACTATTGTTTTTACTGGTGTAGCTTTAAGGGGGCTGATTAAGAGCTCACAGCTCTTAATGGAAGTGGCGTTTCCAGGGAGTGTTTTTTGGAACAGATGGTTGCCGAGGTGGGCGGGGTCAGTGGCAAGGCTCGCTGCCCTTTTCTTCGCCCTTGTGTCGTGCAGTTGTCATAAACCCTGATATGTATTCAAACCATTACTACTGTGCAAGCAACTTCACCACAAACCTATATGCTTGTATTGTCAAGGTTTTTTTAAAATAATATCTCACCCACCAGTTTGAGCTGCAATTATTTTAAATGATTTACCTTGGGCAAACAGTGAGACATTATGCTGTGCCAAGTGTTTCCCCATTTAATGAGTGTAATATTAAAACCAAGGCCCAGAGCCAAGTTCAGCTGGGAAAACTGAATGCATCTTTATAGTGTGACGACCATTCTCCCATTACCCTGTATATTTACACTCATCACATATAGTATTTTTAAGACACTGTCCATTAACCAGTTTGACGACGAGACAATTTATTGATTATACGATCCTACCTTGTCAATATTAGAATGAACTCAAACACACTTACAGTAAGCTGGCAGACACTTAAACTGCACATGTGTTGAACCTGATAAGACTTTCTCTCCTGACTTCCCAGCAGTTACACTCTTGGAGGTCTCTTCCAGCTTGCATCACTCCTCGGTGCGTCGCTGACAGAGGATGTGAACAGTATTTATAGATCGCAGCCAGCAGGAGAATCCCCCAGACATCAGGCATTTTAGATTGGAGACCGTCTTCCAGTTTGGATGCAAAGCTGTCTTCTTTTGTGCTTTATAACTGTAGTGTTTTTACAGCAACATTGTCTAAAGACAAGTATGTGTGTACTATAAGTGTGTGTATTACTGTATTACAGCAGTCTCTATAACTGTTACTATGAGTGATATTTGTCAGGCCAGGTTTACAGTGGCTGAAGATGCTTTATATTCATAGATTTGTTTTTTTATATAAATAATTTTTCACAGCAAATCAAACAACACCAAGGTTAAAAAATACAGACATGCGCTGTCATCTTTGCGCTAGTTTAATGCGCCTCCCTCTGTGGTCAATGACAAATGTCTGGTCATTACCGCCGTCTCCTTCACAGTCACAAACAACATAATTAAGCACTGTTACAAGATGTTAATTACGAGACTGTGTCCTTACTCTCCCCTTTTCTGTCTGTTGACAACAATCGTATTTCATTGACATCATCCTACTGAGTTAACTGATGGAAACGTGGAGAAATATATCAGATCTGCCCCCATTTCATTGCACACATAGATCAAATCAGGGGTTGAGCCCCTGCCCTTTGCCCTTGAAGAGACAAAGTGCCCTTTTTTATTTATTTATTTAAAAGATCAATTCCTGTTTGCACACATCCTGTCCTGTCTCCAGGAATATCGATTGAATCAAAAATTCAACCTCCCTCCCTACTTCCTGGAGCACGCACTGCATTCACTGCAAACAGTATCGTATGTGTCCAGAGAAAGTAGCCTATAAATACACTTCATTCTTGGTTTATATTAATGTGCAGGGCTTTATAGGAATTGTGACACTATTTGACAAGTAGCCAAGTGAAAAAGTGAAAAGTGATCCTATCACGGTGTCGGAAATATAAACACCTGGCAGAGTACTCAGAACCGCCTCTGAGGTAGTCCCCGCTCCAGTCGTTGTCTCCAGGCCCACATTTTTACAAGGATGACACACACAGAGACTCACAAGGCGTGAGTCAAGCTCTATTAGTTAATCATTCTTAATAATTGCTTTACCCACCCAAAAAAAGATCATGTCACCATAATTTCAACTCAGCCTGCAAAAAGCGGCAGGTAATGGGAGTATTTAATACTTTTTGACAGCATGGGCTGTTTAGCCGCAGGGCTCGTGGAGCACGTCCTCTACATCTCTGGTGTGTTGTATGTAAATGTAATAATGTGAAGATGCAGCAAATCTGTAGAATGAGGTGTAAATGTATGATGATGGGGTGACTTATCATTTTTTTTTCACAAGACTCCCCACAGGGCCAATAAAGTACACTAAGGTACATTCATCATACTGTATTTTTGACTAATTCAGTTCACACAGAATCAGTTAAATTGATCTAAAACAGATATGTATGGATGTTTGTATCCAGTGTGACGCTTTCATTGCTGGCAGGTCTTTGCTGTGTATTTTGGGGTTCATAGTCAGCCAGAAAAATCAGCTGGATCAAGATAATTGTGTTCCTAGCAGTTGCTGCACAATTTAAGGGTATTTTCACAGCCCTTATTATTCATTCGTACATTATCATTACTCTGAGAGTATTTGTACAGTGTACAGACCTATTTCGGTTGCAGAGGTCCTTAATGTAGCTCTTCCCAGCTGTGCGGCATTTTTTTTATTTTTGCAGCCTCTGGTTAATATGATTCACATGTTTTCTACCTTTCATTATCAGTGAGAAGGATGTCATGGGTGTCATCACAGTGTTATTGTTGCAACCACCTGGGAGGAGCTCTTATTTAATGAAAAGAGTCTGATTCATCTCCCCTCTAACCAATTTCATGGAACTACTTCAATAAGCTTCCTTTTGATAGAAAAAAAAGAAAAGAAACACAACAAATAAACATGTTCGTCATTTAAGGAATGAATGTGATGCCCCTCCCACTGTTCTGGTTGTTCTGGCCAACCTCAGCAGGAAGTTGGCTTACATATATATATATATATATATATATATATATATATACCAAACCTTTAAATCAGGCCTTGGAGTTCCAACATTACTCAAGTTTCAGCAACTGGAAGGGTAATTTCTCACCTCAAATTTGTTCAGAAACAGGTTTTAGCGGCCTCCTGAGGGTGATATAACTGAAAGTCTTGTAGCGTATTTCTCCAGCTTCCAATTCGGGGGGACATGAAATACATTGTGCACAAAGGATTGTGGGGGTTTTAGGAGCGTGAAGGATACACGCAAATCCTGTGAAAGAAGGACTCGGTCCTTGGTAGAATTTGAAGGATCCTGATCGTTGGAACAGTTCTTCGGTGGCATTCGATGACGTAGCATCCTTGGAAGGATCCTTCCTCAACAATGAGAAACACCCACGTCCTCACGCCCTTGATACAGCAGACATCCACCCTGCATCGCTGCCTATTGGTTTTGCCCCTTCAATACCTCCACATCACATTGACATTAACCCTATATTTTTACTTTTAAAGGACCAGTGCGTGGGATTAAGGGGACTATAGTAGCAGAAATTGAATAGAATATTCATTCATCATGTTTTCATTAGAGAGACATTCAGCTGGTTGCAATAAGCAACGGCCACAAAATTCATCTAAAAGTTATTTTCATGCATGCACTTAGAGTAACTTTGGAGACCGGAGACTGCCTGTTGTTATGCTGTTCAACTCCTGTGGAGAGAAAAGACCGATTCATCTACCTCCTGCTGTATTAACTCTATTACCATTTCCTGTGCAATGTCATGCTCGTTACTGAGGGCAGAGAGGGATTTTTGCAGTGAACTGGACGCTCACTGGAGGGTCCTCTCAGCGGTGGTGCATGCCTTTCCTTTCCCTTCCCCTCGCTAACATTGTTTGCTAACAGTTGGTTATTACAACTGCTTAGGAGGTTTTTGGTTTGGCTTGTTAGCGTGTTTGTCTTTTGGCCTGTGTGTCTGCATTATTATGGGAAAACTGGCCTGAGCTTCATGAAACTTGGTGGCACGGTAGCGTGGGCCAAGGAAAAACCTATTACATTTTGGAGCAGAAGCGAATCACGGGTCGGACACATGATTTATTTTTCACTAAAGGAGATGGATTTGGTGGTGGTGTGTCTCCCTGTGTCCTTGTAGTTTTAAAAGTCAACTAAAAAGAAGTCTCATCCCCGACAAACAGAACGATAGAGTCACATTGAGGACGATAGCAAACTAATGCTAGCCACTCCAATGCTACTTATGTATCAGTTGAGATGATGTGATCGCCAATAAATAGTGATAATGATTCTGAATGGGTGAAAAAAATCATTTTTTGGAGATACAATACAGTATGTTTGCTTTTGTGATAAAACACTCATGAATCATGAATGTCTGGTTTTCCTCTTTTAATACAAATGGCAGGTTAAGCATATCAATGTGATGCACAACAGTGTTATCTTTCTCCAAAATGCCATGTTGGTCTCACACGCTCCTCTTCTTGCTCAAAGCCGTTATTTGGGGTTTTCCTAATTATTTAGCTGAATGAGCTTCATTGCCTTTCTGCCTCTGCCAGTGGCACCGGCACACTGCCCGTGTGCAGCAGTTGGTTTCCCTGGCATCGTTCCTATTCTCGCACCACTTTCATGGACGTTTTTAGCTTTAGCAATAACCAGCATGAATCCCTCTGCTGGTCGGTCAGAAAGGTCAGCAGGATCTCTGTCGTCCTGTTCTGTTTCAGTTCACTTGGAAGGTCAGCACACTTTTAAGTCCAGGGTTTTAGATCTCAGGGTTGGCAAAAGTGGCTCTTTGATGTTCGGGACACAGAAACTCAAGCTTATCATAAATTGTATACCGGCTCCTGAAGGTTTCTGAGGGCTTAGTCCTCGGGGAAAGCGTGGGATTTTGGCAGAACTGTGAGGCGAAAAGGATGACGAGAACACCTGCTTTAATTACACGATAAGTGAAAGAGAAAAGTGATAATCAGCTCAAACAAACTGCTTTACATCGCAGATTAAATACACATCGGCAAGCCTGCGCGCTCTTCAGAAAACAATCAGCATCATGATACTATGGCAGCTGTTGGTCTTAAGTGCCACGAAATTGTCAGTTAATGTTTCATTTTGTTCTTGCGTGGCAACATTTTAGGAATTTTGTGTTTCAGTAAACGCAAAAGGCAAAAGGTTTAATGTCATATCATATCATGGAATTGGTTTCCCCCCATTTTGGCCTTAACTGACCCATCCTTGAACTGTCTGTTGAACATGTGTCATACCGTATACAATATTCTTGAGCCACAAAAACAGCTATTTCTTCTGTGGGCCCCGGCATCCTTTTAAGGATAATACATCACGATGTAAAGAATGCATCTTATTTCTTATATCTAATATATAATGTATATCTTCATGTAATCTCCCTAAACCAAGTAACAGCAAATTATTAAGTAAAATGTTGTATCTTTGCACAATATGATTATTACTAACACATTAAACAAAGAGTTTGTTTCCTGTCTGGTAGACAGTATTTGTCATTGTAGACACCCATGACCATGTTTTCCCCTTGACTTGACTGAGCACCGATGACGACAGTCAATGTCCTCACCTCAAAGACAGACACTCTAAAATATTGTGACACGTTAGTCATAAAAGATGTAAGTCACTGACAATGTTTTAGAACATTTATACAATCAATGTATTGTCACTGACATGAACAACAACTTATTTTGCACCAATATTAATGATATGCTTTATGGTGTTGAACAAGTTGATATCTATTCTATCAGTAGAATGAACCCAAGGTTCATAAGTTTTAAAATTCCTGTGATTACATACAGTACAAGGACTTCTATGGCCTGGGTCTGATTTTAGATAACCAGGCTGTTTCACCCTCAAAGCAACGCAAGGTTACTTAGATTCTCTGATCAAGGACTCCGAACAAAAGCTTTGTTGAATATATTCATCCAGGCTCACTTTGACTAGTTTTCTTTTTTTAATAGTGTTAAATGTTTAACAAAGGTGGTGGAACTATCATGTGTATTATCTCTGTGTATGTACTCATGTGTATCTGTTTTATGGTCGTATGAGTCAGACATGATAATGTCAAATAGTAAAAATAACCGAAGCATATAATGACGTTTTTAATGATCAGTCCTTGTTGAGACTGCATCAGAGATGTATTTAAAAGGCTGTGTTTGTGTGTTATTGCTTCATATTTTGTTCAAATTATGTGTCAACGCTCTGCATTGGAGTATAAATTAACTTCAAAATATGGGCCCACAGGATATGAAGATGTCTCCATCGCCTCTATAAATCCTTGTTAAGTAAATGTACAATCTATATGGATATAAACATGAATGTCGTATATCAGAAATAAATATAGTTCACAACTGTGATGGGGAAGGGTGGATGATACAGAGAGAAAATAGAGCAATGTCGCATATGGACTGCCAAAACAACGTCAAGAAGGGAAACGATTGTAAATGGACGTTTTTTTAAAACCAGACGATAAATTCGATTTTTATGAAGTCTTACTTTTCAGAGACACTGTTTTGTTCCAAGTGATTTCTCTGTGAATATTTCTTTAATATTCGCTCCTCACGGTGTGAAACAATCAGTAGTCCAGCAACTGCTCAGCTGGCTCAGTGAATTCATTATTTGTCACTGGGGCCAGGTGTGGTGACATTGAATCTCGGGTGTTGCTGAAGGGAGATAACACAATCCAAGCAGCACTGCTGGCTGTAATTTAGACAAATATGTTGTGTCAAGGTTTGGAACAGACATTGTCGCTTTTTTCAGAAGAGTCTCAATGACTATGACAAAGACCAAAGGCCTTATGCATTTTCCCACAAGGCCATGGAGTCTGCCACTTTGGGCTATCACTTGTAAATTGCGCTCTCCCAGTCAGTCATGTACACAAGATGGATGGTCAGGGCTTGTTCACTTGTGGGTTTGAATACAAATTACAGGTGGGTCTTTCCCAATCACATACTTGCATGCAAATTAGTCGTCTCCCTGATAGAGGCTCTCAGTATAATTTATTCATTTGAAGTTCAAATTAAGGCTCTTGCAGCAGGTAAAACCCAGAACTGAATATAGGGGGATATATATGTTGATGTTTGATGACGTAGACTGGCTGAGTCGGCTACAGTGCTTCCGTCCTGTCATTTGTGTTAATTAAAATCTTCATTTGCTTGTTCTACTTTTACTTTTTTCTGCTTGTAGCACACCAGGCTTGTATTTCACATGTAAAATAGCTTGTCTGGTTTCATCTAATGACACGTAGCTACTGAGCGAGCATCGGAGAGGTCTGTAAGACTGTATATTTGAGGATCTACATCAAAAAGAGCCACAGAAATACCGTGCCTTTGATGTGCAACTGCTCTTTTTACCACTTCAAACGGAATACCGTGATGCAGGGTGAGGGTGGGAGCCAAATGGCAATGTTTATGGATTACTAACCAACGGTTGTGGTTCATTATAAACACATGAACCTGCTCGCTGCCTCCTGTCGCAACCAATTGTGCCATGGCTACAGGTGTTGGCTGTGAAGGTGCCTGTTAGTATACATCTATAACAAATAAGGACTTTGCACCATATCAAAAAGAATATTTTTTATTAGAGCATGTTTACATACTGTACACATACACATAGGCAGATATTGAAATATATACATGTGATTAGATCATAATATACTCTTTTTCGTCTTCAATTTAAAATATATAACAATATTACTGTTTTATGGAAGTGCTTTCTTTAATGTGTCTTCTGCCGAAAGGCATCTGTCACACGTAGGGGAAATTTCAGGGAATATCCTGTGTAACCTCCCCTCAGAGTAATGAAGAAAACATTTTCTTATCAGGTCAGGTAACAAAATAGAACTGGAAGCGCACTCAGGGAGCACAGACCTCCGCCAAGGCCAATCAAATCTAACATTGAATGGCTTCTTCCTGGGCTATTGCTGCACCCTTCTACCTTGTTACAGAGAAAGCAGGCTGGGGCTTTTTTTTCCATAATCCTGCTGACAAACTGACAAAAAAACAACAAAATAACTGAAGCAAAAACTTCCTTGGCAGAGGTTCTGCATCTTAATATAACCATGGGCTACTCTTTATCTATTCATTCTATTTATCTATTTTATTTCACCTCAGGGAAATACTTCAATGATGCCGAGCTGCACTTTGCTCTGTGCACATATATATATATATCCTCCATCGTGCTAAAACATTCAAATGGTGTGTGTGTGTGTGTGTGTGTATGTGTGTGTGTGTGTGTGTGTGTGTGTGTGTGTGTGTGTGTGTGTGTGTGTGTGTGTGTATCTCCGTACTGCTGAAACATTAAACTGCTGTGTCTTTTGTCTCTCCGTGGTGCTGAAACATTCAAATACAGACTCTCTGTCTCTCCCTTAAGTGCTGCGACATTCAACTGTTGTTTCTTAGTCTCTGCCAAAAGCACTGTTACGCTCAACTACAGACTACCTGTCTCTCTCTCCATGGTGTTGCAACATGCAACTACAGACTACCTGTCTCTCTCCATGGTGCTGCAACATGCAACTACAGACTACCTGTCTCTCTCCATGGTGCTGCAACATTCAACTACAGACATCTGTCTCTCTCCATGGTGCTGCAACATGCAACTACAGACTACCTGTCTCTCTCCATGGTGCTGCAACATGCAACTACAGACTACCTGTCTCTCTCCATGGTGCTGCAACATTCAACTACAGACATCTGTCTCTCTCCATGGTGCTGCAACATGCAACTACAGACTACCTGTCTCTCTCCATGGTGCTGCAACATTCAACTACAGACTACCTGTCTCTCTCCATGGTGCTGCAACATTCAACTACAGACATCTGTCTCTCTCCATGGTGCTGCAACATGCAACTACTGACTACCTGTCTCTCTCCATGGTGCTGCAACATGCAACTACAGACTACCTGTCTCTCTCCATGGTGCTGCAACATGCAACTACAGACTACCTGTCTCTCTCCATGGTGCTGCAACTACAGACTACCTGTCTCTCTCCGTGGTGCTGCAACATGCAACTACAGACTATCTGTCTCTCTCCATGGTGCTGCATCACTCAACTACAGACTACCTGTCTCTCTGCATGGTGCTGCAACATTCAACTACAGACTACCTGTCTCTCTCCATGGTGCTGCAACTACAGACTATCTGTCTCTCTCCGTGGTGCTGCAACATTCAACTACAGACATCTGTCTCTCTCCATGGTGCTGCAACATGCAACTACAGACTACCTGTCTCTCTCCATGGTGCTGCAACATTCAACTACAGACTACCTGTCTCTCTCCATGGTGCTGCAACATGCAACTACAGAATACCTGTCTCTCTCTCCATGGTGCTGCAACATTCAACTACAGACTATCTGGCTATAAAGATAATTATTTGTCGTGGGAATATATATCGTTGTCAGTTTGTGAATTCTTATAGGAAAAAAAATATAAAGTAACAGCAGACTTATCGTTTACTACACCTGTAGTTTAAAATTAGTTGGGGGTTTTTTTCAAACAGGACATATTCAGGTATGCCTCCATAAACATCTAAGAAACAGGGATTATACTTTTTAAGATATGACTCTGAGTCATACTGCTTTAAACTCTTAACATAAACAAACACGTGTGCACATTTTTCAAATAACACATTAAAGTGAGCCAGCATGCTGTTGCTTACAGTGTGAAATTGTAAGTGATAAACGTAAACGTAAAAGTAATGACTGTCCTTCTTCTCCCAACAGAGATTCGTGAGGCTTTCAAAGTATTTGACCGTGATGGGAATGGCTTCATCTCAAAGCAGGAGTTGGGGATGGCCATGCGCTCACTGGGCTACATGCCCAATGAGGTGGAGCTGGAGGTCATCATCCAGAGACTTGATATAGATGGTATGCTTCTCTCTCTCTCTCTATCGACCTATCTCTCCCCCCTCTCAGTTCAAACGACATACTGAATATAATCCAACATATCAGCTACAGAGTGACGTGTTTGTATTTCCGTCTGTTTCATCAGGTGACGGCCAAGTTGGCTTTGATGAATTTGTCACATTGCTTGGTCCTAAACTCTCTGCTGCTGGGATGCCTGATAAGTTCCATGGAGCAGACTTTGATTCAGTGTTTTGGAAGGTATATGTTCCTATCAGTGTCCATTACTCCATTCTCTTTTCATTTTTAAATTCATTTTTAAAAAGTTTCCCTTGTGGCTTTCCTGTTTTTGCGTGATAGAGAGTAATCTGTTTCAATTAAAATGACAATTACCGATTCCATTATAGTTATTTAAATAATGAATTCTAGCATTATTCTTACATTACGTATAATATTCCCACGTGCTTCTCTGAAATGTTTTTAATTAACTCATTTCCAAATGGCCTTGACACACAACAGCACTCTGATAATTACAGCACATCACATGCAGCATCTTCATACCATTGCATTTAGTTGCATAATCAAGTAAATGAGTTCACTAGAAGCTACCCTATACTGTCCCTGTTTGTTGTTGTCCTACAGCTAATTTGCGTCACCGAGGGGCTTTGAGACAGGAACTTTATTCTCTACTAATTAGACGTTTCTTGGCATTTCATGTCTCCCCAGTGTGACATGCAGAAACTGACTGTGGATGAGCTTAAGAGACTGCTTTACGATACTTTCCGTGACCACCTCACCATGAAAGACATTGAGAACATCATCATGACTGAGGAGAGCCACCTGAACAGTCCAGAGTCCCATGTGGACATTGACAGTATGTTGCATGGAGATTTGATTTCAAACATTGTTCTTCACATTTTTAAAACTCTGTTGAGACACTGATGTACTCATTTTTTGTTCTAACTTTTTTCCACAGCGAGCCCAACTCAACAGGAAAAACACACGTGTGTGCGTAAAAGCCTGATTTGTGCCTTTGCCATTGCATTTATCATCAGCGTTATGCTCATTGCAGCAAATCAAATGCTGCGCAGAGGAATGAAATAAACGCTACACCAGCTGGTTACATAGAGGTTTAAGGATGGACAATGGGAAATCAAAAAGAAAATCAACCAACCAAAATACTGGACTTTTTTTGGTTTTGTTCAATGTTTTTCAACAGCTACAATGATTCTATCACAGCTTCTCTCAATTACGGACAAAATGATGTCACGCAGTGATTTTGTATGACCATGAATAACAACATACCATGGTAAAAAAGAAGAAAGAAAAACATTTCAAGGGCTGATTAGTATCCAAAAAAAAGGAGTATGTCATTCAAAATTGTGATGTTTTCTAAGAATTTAAATAGGAAAGCACTGTAGAAGTGTGTGCTGTAGTAGATGTGCTGTGTCAAATATAACAAAGCATATAGATGTTGTTGATGAGAACGCTGACATTTGGAATGCACCCAATAATGATATTACTAATGATAGTAATAAAGCAATATAAAAGTGTTAAAGGACTGCATATGAAGTAGCTTGAAACCACTTATAAAACCACATATAATGATTGGGCACTGCAGAAAAGGGTCTTTTTTTTTTAATCTGAGGGGTTTTTTCCAGTCCGGAAGTCCAACTCAGATCCTGTTTCCCATACTTTGCTGAACCAGGACCGTTTTGATCTAAACCTTAACAAAAGAGTAGCCTGACTAATTCACTATATTTAAATGATCCTGACATTTTAGGGAGTATGGCTCTTACCATGATATTATGAAAAGACACTCATTATTCCCAGAGAATGAATGATAAAAATGTTGGTTGAACTGATCAAAGTTTTCACCTATCCTGTGAAATATCTCAACATCTACAGGATGAATTGGCACAAAGACATTTTTAAAATTCAGCTTAAACTGAAGTAAAGGTGGTCCATTAATGCACAGACCAAAGGCACATAAACAAAGACATGAAAACAAGTATTTCCACCATGACGATGAGAACCCAACAATTGGAATAAACAGGCGAGCAACCCCAGGAACACATTGAAAGAAAGAACAAGAAAGAGCATCAGAGGCGGGAGGGATTGAATGACGTGTGAACACAGCCTGCGAGTCAAAGCCCCATGCTGTGTACTCCAGTGAGCCGCTCCCACGGGCCGTTTCTCAAGATGTCACAGCTTTCTAAAAAATAACGGGTTTGTTTTTGAAAGCTCAGTGAACCTTCTTGGGGACTGTAAGCAAACAGATGTTTTTTTCCAGCTTAAATGTAATGTTAATTAAGTGAAGTCCAAATAAAAGGCAGAACACATAAGGAAATCACAAAATCGTGTGTGTGTGTGCATGGGTATTTATGCAAAAAGCCCAGACTTCAAGGCATATTCACACAGCATGTAAGACATGCATTTCATACTCACATGCTGCCAGTGATACATGCTGTGTATTTCCAATCTGTGCTCCTAGGCACTAAAATGAGTCCTAATAATGAGTCCTTATGAATGGAAATTGTTTTTGCTGTATGACCTGAGCTACCAGCTGTGAATACAGTCAACCATGACAAGTTTAGAGCTTCAACAAAACCAATTGTAATATTTATAGCAAATGGGAATGAAGGATATTCAGTTCCAGCGACACACTTGCATGTACATTAAACTAGAAATAGGTATGTGTTCTATGTGTGTGAGATCAAAATTTGAACTCCGGTCTATGTATTCAAATAATTATGCAATTTGTATAGTAATCATTGCAGCAACAACAACAAACAAACAAAAAAAACTCAGTATTTTTGTGGACGTGCAGACAATATCAAAATACTTTGAAGTATGCTGTGAACAATAATTTAACATATCATGAAAAATGTTGTTTTCTGGCTTTTACATGGACCACCAAAACAACATAGTGTTTAAAGTATAACATGGTTATATTTTCTTACTTGAAAAGTGATACATTAAATCTATGTGATTTTATTATGAATGTATGCATAAGAAATGTTTTGTATAAAACAAACAATACACAAAAAGAACAAAAAACGATCAGGTTTCTGATATAATTCCCAGGTTGACTGGACGTTCAGATACAAGTTTTTGTGTGTATTAAGGCCATGCACTTACATTAACTTTTCTGATTTGTTAAGATTCATTTTTCAGAATGTTTTCTTTTACAAAATATTTGTCAAATTTGACAAGTTTTACAAAATGCTATATATTTTTTCTTGCTCTTTTTATCTTAAAGTTTATCAAAGCTATATCACAAGAGTATCATTCTGGCAATAAAACAGATATTTTATCACATATATAGTAGCTGTTTTGTGTATGAACTACTTATATAACATCACATTACCTCTTCATGTGAACATATCATGTAAGGTTTGGGTTTTGTGTGAATGTAAAAAAAAATAGTTATCGTGTCAAATCTTGTCTTAAGACATATAAGCAATTATTGTGTCCTATTCTGTATGTCGCAGTGCTTTAATGAGCAGATTTATGTACACTCTGTTGACGGATTGTCTTAATTGTTGTTATTAATTTGATTTGGACTGTGGGTGTCTTCTGTCCTGTGCCTTTGTCATTCAGAATAAAAACTATGCTTTCATGCCTTGACTTAAAGTAACTTTAGAAAGATTTTTTAGAAAGGGAAATCCATTTTACCAAATCATGGGTTTTGACAAAAATGACGCTAAATGTATTTTTGAATTGAAATGACCCATTAGTATAACAATTGTATTGATGTATTATCTTTCTCTCCCCTATAAAAGTCCCTCTAGCCTTCCAGTTAGTATTTGTATCATCCTGCTGTGTGACAATATTAGTAATTTTATTGTCTAGATTGAGAATATATGGCTGCTTTCTTTCTGTAGCAGTTACTGCACATGTCGAGGTTACTGCATCAATTATACACTAATGTCAGTGGTGTCTAGATGCATGTAATCCAATAAAAGCTGAGGCATTAAAAAAAGAAGCTTGCTGCTTGTTTTACTACTGTTTATTATATGTTATATGAATGAGTTCTCTCGTGCACCCTATAGCCTGAAAATATACAGTAACAACTGTTGTTTTAAAAAAAACACATTTTCCTCTACAGTCTGCCTGATTATACACATCACAGACTGATTTCAGTTTCATAAGGAATGTAAAATATATATACTTCACGACCATGAGTTACTAATATGATTTTGTGTCAATTTAAAAAAAATGATTTAGATAAAACAATAAATACAAGTCACATTGTTAATGTTTGTTGTTTTAAGGATTTGTCAGATATGGTGAAATGAAACCGTGTGCTCCCATGTGAGAGTGAAGTGCTTCATTAAGCTTACGCGTGTCATACAACAAGTATACTATTATTATTATTATTATCATTATTGGTCACCTCTGGTCAAGTTGACCTTGACCAGTTTTCCATTAAGGTCATCAGACAAGTAACTTGAAACTGGAGAAATCCCAATTTTCTTTGGTCCATCTAAAAGTTGAATTTGTGTTGCCATTCAAAGGCAAACTAAAGTTGCAGTCAACTGAACTCATCCGTGTTGTCACATTTCTGGTTATTGCACTAAAATCATAGCTCATTCTGAACCATAGGGTGTACTTAGCCAGGAGGGGATTATGTGTGCATTTCCTTCCTTATTTAACATAAGCAAAGCAAATTACTAAATATTAGTTAAATCCATGTCTGCTGTCCATCAGACGACTTCTTTACTGTCTTTGTTGCTGCATTGCTGCTGTGTTACTCCCAACGCCTGTCGATAAGCAGAAAAGTCTGGAACCAGGTCTGGAAGTGGACTTGTCCTGATGGCAACAAAATTGGGTCCCATGCAGAAAACTGTTGCTCCATAACACTACCAGTGGTCAAAAGCACTGAGAGGAATTATGGATATGACAAAAAAATACAAAACAGAAAAAGAATTACAGCAATTTAATGAGGATTCTGCTATAGGCAAACACATCAACTATAAACATCCCGTTATGAGGAATGACCACATGGAGGGCCTTTGTCACTTAGAAATACATTAATCACAACTCCAAGGGATCTGCATGATAGTTTTAACTTACTTTCTAACCATTAAAACTTCATTATGAAACTTATTCCGGATCATTAGGTCCCTATCTTTACCATTTAGGAAGTAAAATGATGTTTTCATCTGGCTGGGTTTGAAATAAAAGTCAATCACATCAGTGAGTCCCCTGGTGATGCAGCAGAGGATTCAAATTTAACAAAATGTTATTTCCATCTGCTCAGCAATTCTCCATACCATTCAGGACAACGTGACACCAAATGTAAATCCTGGAGTCTCAAAGTCTCAAAGTAAAGGCATTCTACTTCTAATCTCAGATCATAATGAATTTAGAAGAACTACTAAACAAATAGGACCTCTACTGTGTGGCATATTTAAAGTGACAAATGGCAACAAACAGCTTATTAGAATCAACTGGAACCTCGTTTCAAACTGACAAAGCTTCAAATAAGAACGTGGCACCGTCTCTGTATCACATGACTTCTGAACCATTCCTCTTTCTATTCCTGTCACATATCCAGTTGACAGTGATTTGAACCACAAAGTGAAGATCTTTCAACCCCATTCTGTGTTCACTTTGACTTTCCATCCCCCAGGAGGAGGAGGCAGGAGGGAGGGTGGGAGGTCAGGTATGGAGAGGAGCTGTTGAGGTATGTCACTTTCTTCTTGGGCCTCTTCGCTGTCTTCCTTGTTTTTTACATCTCTGCAGGGATTAATAATGGAACAGCTGAATTCTAAATCAACAGAAATGACCACTTGCAATACTAAAGTGTGAATAAAAATGAGAGTGCATACCCTTTGACACTTGGGGCAGTTTGCTTCTTTTCCCTTCTTGAGAGCCATTCTTCTATACTTGGGGGAGACCTCCTCCTGTCTTCAGAGTCCTCTCTGTGCCGTCTTTCATCTGAAACACATTCATCTCAATCCCGTCAACATATCATCATTCACACGGTCAACCGTGCCTTTTTAAAGTTTGTTTTAAACCCACCTTCTTCAGCTTTACATTCGAGCTACTAGGAATCTGGACTGTGTTGAGGATGTGTGACATCTCAATATAAAAATATGGATATTTGCTTTGTGCATTGCATGTTAGGAATATTGCTTTGGGGTCTGCAATGTATTAATTTAGTTCTCAATGACACCGTAGACACCATTACCCTTTGGTCACAACTTACCTTCCACCTGTCTTTTTAAGTTGTATAGATCCTCTTCGGACATGTGAGAAAACCTGCAGTTAGGGCCAAAATCACAAATTCCTAAAAGACAAAAAAGCCAGGGAAATGGATTATTACAAAAAATGTATCCAATATAATCTGCTTGTCATTGGTATAGTGAAACTGCTCCATTACCTTTTTGGAGAAACTTCCTGCAGGGTTTCTTTGCTTGCTCATCACACAGAATGGCCGAACAGTCTAAAAAGTATATAGTGTTAAAAATATAGTGTTGTCATTGGTTGATTATAGAATCCTCCATCACAAAGTGAACAGGTGGGCAGAAGATGCCATAATGAAATGTAAGAATACCAATTATCCAATCAGAATTTCATAAATAAGACATGCACAGCGGATCACTGTCACTCTTTTCAAATAGACATTTATAATTAACACATATGTCAGAAAATATAGCATGTAATTTGCTTTTTATTGTGACCACGTCTCCAAGGCCAAAGGTCACACTGCAAGTCTCACCTCTAAAATAGTCATACCAGGCCTTCTTAGCTCTGTGATGCTGAACACCGTTCAGATGTTTTTTCCTGTTATGCATGTTATCCTGAAAGGACCGGTCACAGTAGTCACAGTAGTATCTCTTCCCCATGGTGCAGGCTACCGTATGTGCTCAAACCAAGATGTCACCTTTTACAATTGCTGAAAGACAGTGAACAGTGAAATGAAAGATATTAATATAAGTGGTGTCTGTACATTGTTTCCTTATGATACAACATCAACTGACTGTTATCATCAAGCTCAAGCATATTCATAAAAATGACAAAAAGACAGTCTTTTAAAAATTAAAAAAATGTAATTACAAATGATAATTTGTGTGCTAAATTATTTTTCAGATTAATGGATAAATTGTTTAGTCTATAAAACACAAATTGTACAAAATGTATAACCTAAAATGTATTTAGATGTTAAAAAAGGCTGATTATGCTGCCATCTACTGGTTTAGTAGTGGAGGTGCCTTTATTTTGAATGCGTCTCGGTATGACTACTAGTAGTATTCTACTCTTTCTACAGAGTATCATCCAAATTCTGAAGGTAAAAAACTGTTCGCAGATATATTGATCATGTAAGATAGCAGTTCGATGTTCGCACGAATACTTCACAGTGTAACCGAGAGAAGCAAACGTTAACCACACCGAGCATTCGTCCGTAGCCTTGCTAAATCTGGATAGTTGGCTTACATCATCACTACTACAATGACAGTTTGCTTTAAATCCTTTTTAATATTTAATGTAGACGGTAAAGCGCACAAACCATTGTCGAAGCTGTGCTTTCCTCCTCTGTGATGTCGGTTTTTATAAACAAGTCCTACTCGTAACTCACAAGGAGCGGAAGTGCGTTTTATAATTTGCGGAAAGCGGAACTATCGTGTCGTCTCAGCTTCCGCTCCTGCGCACTACGTCAAACCACCGACATGGCGCTGGCTAAGTCCGTCTACAATCTGCTCTTCAGGAGAACGTCGACTTTCGCTATAACCATCATGGTTGGCGCAGTCTTCTTTGAACGACTATTCGACCAAGGCGGCGACGCGATATTTGAGCAAATGAATCGCGGGGTAAGTGAGCCTTTTTTCGGAGTTATAATACTGGTTTTATCCTGACCTTGTAAGCAGAGGGCGAAGTGGCGCTAGCATTAGCTCTGCTGAACTAGCTAGCCCGGTACAAGCCGTTAACAACTGTGGCTGTTGAGAAAATCTGTCCGTTCACATGATGTAACTAAACCTACCTAATGTGCGTTGTTTTGTAGAAACTGTGGAAACACATCAAGCACAATTACGAGGACAAAGAGGAGGAATAGGAGCCGCCGCGGGGTCACCTAATGCTGAAGTGCAACTGTTGTCACACTTCCATGATCCATTCTTCCTGGACTCCACATCTCCACACAGCAGTCAACATGGACAATGTGCTCAAAGTCGTGCCCAGTGGGAGCTGATTGACTGTCGAGACCACCATGAAGATGGAGCAATGGATCCTGTCCCCTCCTCATCCTCCTCCTCCTCCTCACTGCTATATGTAAATCCTCCGGTCTCTTAATTGTACATTGTTAAATTAAACGCGTTAATGTCATACAGAGCTCGCAATGTTTTTTGCTTTATTGTCTCGACTATGGCACGCATGTGTCGAAGCATATTTATAAGACTGACGTCACTAAGTTTCACTTTTATTTGACCTAACTGGAATTATCATAGACATATCCTGGCCATAGCGCTGCACGGTGGTGCAGTGGGTAGCACTGTCGCCCGGGTTTGCATCTTCTCTCCGGCTTCCTGACATGCAGGATGGGGATAGGTTAATTGATGACTCTAAATTTCCCGTGGATATCCTGGTTATGTAATCTAAAAAGGCTTCAGTAGCTTGATATCAAATGAAATCAGTAACTTGGTATATATTTAAAAAAAAAAAAGCTGGACGCTTTTTGAAATATTTGTTTACTTGTAGTCCTTTTTCGCGTAACAAATGTATAGGTTTAATGTAGATTTTATGTTATTTCAAGGATAATATTTTATCTTTCTTTTACTAAAAAGCTCAAAAGAAATTCAAATGTCAAAATAAGCAGAGAGAACCCAGTATTTAAATGAAAAGGCAATGCTATATGCAGTAGTTATTTTCTCTTCCAAATGACGGCAGTAAAAGCTTCGGTCTGATTCTGAAACTAAAGTGCCACATAATAACCATGCAGAGAACAGACAACTACATCTACAAGTCAGCACGTTTCACAAATAAATGAAAATAAAAGTAATTATAATTACACTGTATACAAAACATATTTACAAAACAAGAAGCACTGCCAGATGAGCAGAATAATACCAGTTATCGGTCTATCTTGTAAATATGGAAGCCTTCCTTACACCATATTGTGTACCTCCTGTGTTGCTGTAGCCGTTGACCCTACTTCCACTATGCAAGAAAATAATTAGTTAAATCTCAGTTCTCTGTTGACATACAATTATAAAGCTCCTATTTTGATTAATCTGTATGTATAACTGGGTGTCAAAGATACTATTTATAAGGATAGCTGCCTGGCCATATCGGCTGAAAGTAATGTAATCTGCAGTATCTGCCACCTTTTAACAAAAATACTGATGATATTGATCAGTCCTTTGCTTATTCTTAAATTGAGGTTCAATTCTACAGATGTGCATACATACAATGATTTGGTTTTCACATCATCTCATATAAACTTATGTAAACTGTTATGCTTGGTGTCTGACAAGGCCACCACCATTCAAATTCATTGCATGCAACTGCAGCTAATCCTCTGGACTCTAGGGGGCAGGTTAGCATTGCATGTTCCAATGAATTACTACTTTCAACATCATTGGATTCTGTGTGGCTCAACAGAAGATTGCACCAGGGCCTAGAAACAATATTCACAATAATGCAGAAACATTCACTTCGTAAATCATACCAGGAAGGCATGACGGAGGGTTCTTACTGTTCACATTTTGTTATGTAGTGCACAATGTTTAAAATTACAACAACAAAAACTGAGAAGAAGTAAATGGACAACAGGTGATGAGTGGAATTAACTGTGACCCATCTGTTGAACTATTTGGTAGTGGTAAAAAAAAAATGTATTCTCTTTTAATGCAGATATACAAACATATGACAAACATAAATTAAAATTATGGATGCTAAAATGAGGAAAGCAAGTAAGTACTTTGATTCAAGTAAAGGCATCATACACACAAATCTAAGTCAAACATTAAAAACAGTATCTTTCAACCAACCCCATAGTCTAGTAAGCCACAGACTTACACCCAGGTCTGACAAGTATTGTATTTCAGGTGTGAGCATTTTCCCACAGATTGTCCTGAATTTTGGGTCAATATTTGCCCTCATGTTGTACCCCAGGATGGAGGACTCTCCAAGTGGCTGCCATGGCAGGAAATGTCTGTCCTGAATCTTCTGGGCTTCGACTGCACCTCCATCCTTGATACAGATATCCTTCATCTCCGAATTTCTTCTCCTCAGCTCGTCTACCTCCTTTCTCATTCTCTCTCTCCCGTACGCCTCCACTCTGGCCCAGAAGGTGGCATTAAAGTGCTGATAGAGTCTCCAGTCGGCCCCGTTCCACTGTAAAGCCTTGGCTCTCAACTCGGGGGTCAGACGGGATACCGATGAGCTCCTGCGAGCGTTGAGTTTGAAATGCAGGATGTCCTCCATGGTCCAACACAGCGTGTCCTTCAGCAGGATGAGGGACTCCTCGAAGTATTCTGTGATGAGAACCAGATCAAAGCGTTTTGATAAGTTATGAATATGCCTCATTGTACGAGGATCATCGGCCTCAAGGTTGTTGTCAAAACCAAAGTCAAAGAAGAGCAGATTTTTAAGGTAGAATGAGTTGAAAGAGTCTGGACTGTAGAAGGTTTGTGGCTGGTTTAGAAACTCTGCCAGTTGGTTATCCCCAGTGATCCTCCACGTGAGA
This sequence comes from Eutrigla gurnardus, assembly GCF_963514095.1. Classification (NCBI taxonomy): domain Eukaryota; kingdom Metazoa; phylum Chordata; class Actinopteri; order Perciformes; family Triglidae; genus Eutrigla; species Eutrigla gurnardus. The sequence goes on along the minus strand of NC_139930.1, from coordinate 12,784,354 downwards.
GGAACTGCTCTGTGATAATAATGAAAGGAGGACTCAAACAGATCCGCCGGGTCGCGTAGGATGGTGATGTACACGGCGTCTGGAGGCAGGAGCTTGGCTACTTCCTGATGGTCGAAGCGCATGTGGTTACAAACGATGTTGAAGCAGTCTCCAGGCCGGTAGTCCTTCACCTGGGAGCACAGGAAAGGCGACGGGTAGAAGAAGTCATTGCGGCCATCGGGGAAGGCGAATTTAAGCCCGTGCTTTTCTCCGAACCTGAAGAGGATGTTGAGTATGGTACTACTAGCGGTTTTATGGGTCTTCATGAACATGACGTTGACAGTGGGGGAACACGCGTCCGACTTTGGGCTTTGAGAAGACGTGCTCACGTTTTTCTTCAATGGTCCCGTCATGCTGAGAGGACACGTGTCTTGTTGGGAGACCCTATGAATAAAATGCAAGGATGAGAAAACATCAACTGACTTCACTCAATAAAATAATGCTTTCCTTTTAAATACCTGTTTACTTGGGACGGGTTCATCAAGCAGTACACCCAGAGCATCACGTTGGTCAGTAAAAGCCCGGGAATCAGCCTTCGTATCACAAATGTGCACTTTTTTCCCTGGGGGTCAGGCATCATTAACATCCAATGGTGGACCTGGAAAATGGAATTAGAGAGAATGCATCTATAGGAAAACTTTACAGGACTTTAAAGTTTTGATACACACCTTGTTGGATTTTGCTGTGTAATTGTGAGCAGCTCATAAACATGTGTAACGCCCTGTAACAATCCTTACATGCAGGTGAACTAATTACACCCTTACCTTACTTACAGCAGAGACTTGAATGTGTATTTACAGAAAGCCCAGACCTGACCCATTTAAATCGAATGTAACCTGGTGTTAACTTCTGTGAAAAAGTGTCTTTATCATTATAAATTGTAGGAAAACGAAATGGCACAAAGAGGAGAGATATTACAGATAAGCAAGAAAACTGCTGCATCGTTCTTTCTATGGAATAACAGAGCCCCCATGTTTACACTTTAAACATGTTTATGGTACTCGGTTCCCTTCACACCACGCAGCAGAAAGAGACACACAAAAAACAAAGATTAGGGGAACAGAAGCTTTGTGTGTTTATGTAGTCTGTTCCTTTGCATACCAGCTGTGACTTCTTATTTTTAACACTGATAGTCACATACGCAGTCCATTTGTCAAATGTGATGAGAATACCTATCGTGTGTTTACATGACAGTAGTTGTAGTACACGAGGAAATAAATCAAACTTGATTAAAGCCTACAAATGTGTATTAACTTCAAATAACAATTCTCCAGACCCATAATCCTAAAACATATCCAAAACATATTTGTCAAATGACCTCAAAGAAGGATACGTGTGGATGATGTATGTGTGGAAGAAATACAAATAAAAAGCTTGATTTACCTGCAGATGACAGCATTAGCAGTTGTCAGGGTGAGACTTTTCTACAATGGTGAAAGAACAGCCTCCAGTCTATTGTTCCACATGCTGTACACTCCCTGATGTAGTCTCATTGGCTGTGAGGACTGAAAGAAGTCAGGTGTCAATTCTCCTCCCACTGAATTGGTTTGGAGAATAGGCTACAAATAAACAGATAGAAAGTATCTTCTGAATGTACACTTGACCATGTGACCATGTTTAGTAAGTATGTAGGCTAAATAAAACTATTTCTCTTAAGTATGAACATTGCAACTATAGGTGTAACCAAGGTACAGTAATACCCAAAAAATGTGCAATTATATATAAGTGTATGTCTATTAGCCATGGTGACATTCCCCACAACACTGTGGTGTTACAGCAACATTTGACCAACTCCAGCAGCAGATCAGAGAATGATGATGTGCACTGATGAATATCTTTTTTTTTTTTTTTCATTATTGTTGTTTATGAGAACTTGTTGACCCACTCGTAGTAACTCGTTGGTCCAGTCACGAGAACACTTGTCTACCCATGAGATATTTTTTTTGTTTTTGTAACAATGCTTTTGACTTTGGCTGGAGGTGAATCATCTCTGATTCAGTTGGTCACATGACACAGGGCACTTGTGCCAATCATCATGCTATTGGCATCACGATACGTCAGTGAGGACAACCAGATCTGTCACTATACGAGATAACATCAGGGTTTTATCTATCCGACCCGGCTGTAGTGATGGCTGCCTACGATAGCAGAAGCTGCATTTTGAAGGACTTCAAGATTTAGTCTTAAAATCATTCATATGTGTTTTCAAAAATCCTCCCCAATGACTCAATATATTTGCAGCTCAGGGTTGTTTAAGTAAATGTGCACTTCCAACATCCAAAACACGATCCTGGTTTAATGCTTGCTGTATTTTATTGTGTTAAATGATTACATATATTTTACAAATGTACAAGATATGGTATAGCTATACATACATATATATATGGTGCTGAGGAAACCAAACACAAAAGAAAGGAAAAACATCAGCAAAACATTCAAATAAAACCAAACACCCACGTTAACACAACGCCTAATTCATTCCAGCTTTTCTAAAATCAACATTCCATGTTCAAACATTGAGCTTAAATCACACAAACTCTACGTTCCACTAACAAAGGCAGCACGTATTTTGTTTGCATTAACATTTGCTTTAGGACTTTTAAAAAGAACATTTTACAGTATTCATTTCCAGTCCATTTCAACACATTTTCCATGACTTTCATTCAATCAACCACAATCTTTCAGAAGACAAGGCAACACAACTTACACCAGATTCAATGGCTCTTCAAAAACCAATTAACCTCATAGGCAGCTCTCTTCTTATGCAGTTTACGCATCCGTGCAGGTGTTCGTGGAGTACTAACAGCAGTTTTCTGCATAGTTTCTGTTGTTCTGGTTTGACATCTATTGCTGTTGTTTGACAAACAGACAATGCTCTTGACTTCTGACCATCTGGCACATGTCAAATAGGACACAAGGCACTAATAATCCCCTGAAATGGATCAGACTGAGTCTCTCTACAGCTTCATTCCACTCAGAAGACTGAAAAAGGAGTTTGCACAGGTAGTTGGCTCATTTCCTCATTTTTAAAGCACATGAACTATGACAGTTCACAATCAGAAGCAGAGTCTTTCAGTTTTGAGTGATCAAAAAGAGGAACATATGATTTGTGATGCAACATTTGCTGCCATTTTTATATAGTAAAAATCCCTACGCTGTACAATGATAATCAAATTATTTGTATAAGTAGATTTATACAGTGACACCAGCAATAAATATTCTAAAATAATGTACAATCCTCTCGGACCTAAAGAGTGTCTTTTACAGTTAAAAAAGCACAAGACAAGTATGCCCCCTTTGGTAACCATTAGTTCGCTATATTCTTCTCTTAGACTCTCCTGAATAAATCCATGCTTTATGTAATGGAGGATCAATGTTCAGAGGCCACGTTTTGAGTTCAATAAACTAATTCTGATTTAAAGACCAATATCAATCATCACTTGTCAATGGGGCAGCACAAACATCTCGACAGTGTGTCATTATGGACTTCTATTTTAAATATAATGCTATAAGCAAAATGAATCTCCAAACCATATGACACACACGTCATTAGAACTGCAAAATGTTCCTTCACACTGTGCAGCTTAGCCGACGAAGGATAGTAATCCCCCTCTACACTTAGGAGAAACAACTGTGGAATGATAACAGAGATGCTGCAGGTGATATTCAGTCCTCAGTAGACAGGTTTGTAGAACATCTGTCCACCTAGCACCCTGCGTTTCAGCTCCGTCCACAAGAGGCTACGCTCTCTCTGGGATCCCTTCATGAAGCCACGGTTCTCTTGAGCACGGCGAGACAGATAAGGAATGACCTCATTGACGGGTCCATATGGAACGTACTTGTAGACCGGGAAACCTGCTTGACCTGTTTTCAACAAGGAGACACGTTTACCATCAATGTCCACATCATTAAGTGCTGCTTAAGGGGGGGGGGGCTGATATCTAAAAATGGGTTTTTGATATTACATATCAAGTGATAGGACAAGGTCAAACCAGTCCTTATGTTTAACTAGTGGATAAAGGTCAGGGCTGCTGCAGCATTAACATCACTATTCATGGGCTTTAACAAACCACTCTACTTGAACAACTGATCACCAGATCACTGCACGATCGTTGAAATTGCAACACATCTTTAGAAACGAAAGCTCAGTGCCCTTCACATTGGCACGTCTGTTGTTAGTCTTCCGTATATCGCATGACAGGGTCAAAAACTGTTTTTGTAAATGTGTGCACCCTAACCCCTATCTGAGTAGTGACGTGTTTCTGTTCAAACTGAAAGTCTCTGCTGAGCCAGACTGACGTAATATTGTGTAACAGTTCGGACATTGAGAACCTGGAGTTATTTGTTCCCAAAATATCTATCAACCATTTTAAGTTCAGTAGCCGGCTGAGTGTTGACTAGCTGACGTGTGTAGGGGCTACACTCGGGTGGAACATGTACATGACCATGTGACTGTGTGACGTAAGCCTCTGTGATTCCATAACTGTTTACTTTAAGTATTTGAGTTCAACATACCGAGTGGGAAGCTGATCTGGTCACACATCCCCAGCAGCTGTCCAAAGTAAACCTTATTCTCCGCGGGTGAGAGGCCCATCTCATTCATCCTGAAAAAAAAAAAAGCGTTAAAGAGCGGTTACATAAGAGTGTATTCGATTACTGATTTGCCAATCTCATTCTGTAAATCCTAATTGCTTTGGAAGGTTGACAAATGACACAATTTCACTCAGCACAACAACCTAGGCATTAGTTGAAACCATTAGGGACTAATCCTTTATGAACAAGGGCTTTACGGCTTTTGAGTTTGCTCAAACAGAACGTACTGTTCGAGGGTAAATTTCACTGTCTCCTCGTTGTGCGTCGCAACCATGATATTTGCTTTCCTCCTGTGGTCGATCTCCTCCAGCACATACTCCAAACACCTGGACAAACATCAAAGCAGATGGTGAAAATCCAGGCATCTTCTAGCTGAGCCACAAATGGCCTTGATAAAAAATCTTACTTGTGATACATCCTGTTAGTGGCCTCATAGTCCGGGTTTATCGGGTCTTCGTAGCCAATCTCTTTGGCCCTGTCTCTCTCTTGGTACATGTAGGCTCCACGAACCAGTTTGGCACCAAAGTACCAGCCCTCCCGTCGTGACAGCTCAATATCCACAGTGACGTTATCATAGGCTTCCTGAAAGTATCACAAACAAGATTAAAATGGTAAATGTGTCAAACAAATTTTCCCGAATAATGACATTGCGAGAGCCCCCTGTGATAACTTCATATTACAGCTTTACTGATACTGTGGTTACTGTACAGGGGGATGCTATTGTAAACAAACAAAATAACTGTTTAGGCTTTTTTAACCATATTGTATATTTAGTAGCAACAACAAAAAATAATGTGACTAAGAATGTTGTTTTGGTTTCACAGTTGAGACAAGCAATCGGGATTTCCAGAATAATGAAGAGTGAAAGTGGTCGTGTTGAGCTGTAATGAGGGTCTTGGTCTCACCTTGAGGTAACACTGGTACGTGTTGAAAATGGTTGGTTTTTCTCTGTTGAATCTCCTCTGCATTTCCAGGGTTAGTCTGCTGATAGCTGGTTGAAAGTACGTCTGCTCTGCGTCCACCATCAGCCTCACCCCATTCTCCACGGCGTGCTGCATGGTGCAGACAGACGAAGGGTATTAACTCGTCATTAATGTGCGACACAAACAGGGGTTCTTCACTTCAGCAAACTATACAGTTCAGATTTATTTGATTTGCTTGAACCAGGTTTGATTGCAATCGCTTTCATTTTGATTTCTATGTTGTTGTATTGTAATTGTTTACTAGATGCACATTCATTTGTTGTGGCATCTTTACCTTGGCCAGAACATCCACTCTCTGTAGCATCCTCTTCATCTGCCTCTCCTCCTCGGCTGTAAACGTGTTCAACAATGGTTCCAATTGGCCTGTCTGCACAACAAAACAAAAAAAAACATCCCTTATTATATTTCTTATAATATTCAAAATTCATTCCAAAATCACCACAACAAACAAGTACACAAAAAAAACACACAAAACCAATACAGGAGACAAACAAACAAAACAAACAAGCAAACAAACACAGGAAGAAAAACCAAAAACAAGAACGACAACAAACACTAGCCAGACATCTACAAAAATGCCAGATTGTTAATATATTCAGCCTCGGGGCCTCAGACACAGTCAGACTCCACGGATGGTGTACCAGTACCCGGATTGCTATGAAGCCTCTCAAAAAAAACATCAACTACTTTGGCATAAGCCATCTTCATGACCAGGAAAAAGCCACATATGCTATCAGTATGTGACAGACAGGGCAGGGTGGTGGGTGTGGGGGTGAGAGCAGCTAGAATGCCTCAGCCATTTTCTCCAGTGTCCTTTTTCTCACTGGATACAGTCACATGTGCAATATTACTGGACTTATCCAAACTCTGAAGAAATGTGCAAAGTACACATGTTCCAAATGAGATTATTTTTCAGGTCAACAGAACAAATGTTTACTTGAAGATATGCTATTGCCACTAGTGAGTACTTATCTTGTGGGGAGAAGTTCCATTTCTTGTGCAAACAAGACTTGGATCGACAACTTGTTCCCACATGTTCTAATGTGGGGGAAAAAGTCACTGTTTTCTTGCTTAAAATCTATTTACTAATTAATTTATCACTATTATATTTGTTTATAAGAACATTATCTGTATAGTTACATTTATCCATAAAATGTAGGGGTCTGAAATGGGAAGTTCAGGAAGTATGTTGCACTTTTCCTCCATAACCAAAACAGAAGTTTCTGTTATTGAATGCTGCATCACGCCTGGGAGCAAAAGGGCACCCTTTAGAAGATGATATTAAGTCCTTCTGTCTCCATTACACAAGACAGTGTACAGATTAGAGGAAATCCCCACACTGATTTAAACTGAGGACCACTTGCATGGGCCACCAACTGTGCATTTATTTCCCTTTCCCGTTTCAGAGTCTGGGCACACGACCAAATATTTCCGGGACTCACCTCAAGGTTTGGCACCATAAGTAGATTGGACATTTTTGTTGTATCGTTTATTAAACTGTTCCAGTCCAGTAGGTCTATCGTTCTAGCAATCAGATGTGAGAAAATATATGTTAAAATATGTTAACACAATACAGAATTAATACAAGTAATAATGTGAAGTATATGTTGTCATTGTAATAATGTGTGACCATCTTACCCCGACAAACCCAGCTTCTCTCCAGTTAGCAAGTTCTCTATGTCACCCACGGCTCCAACACCCATCTTAGTCAAACTTTCCTACAAAGAAATATTTAGAAGATTAAAAAACATATTGCAGCTTATCAGTGTTTTCACAAAAGATCTTACAAACAACCAAAAATGAGGACACCAGTAAAGGATGAACCTGTAGTAGACTGACACACCTTGAGCTGTTCCATCTCCAGCTTTTGTTCCAAAACCATCATTTCAGATTTCCCCTGTTGTGCTGCGAGGACGTTAAAGAACCGTCTCCATTTGACCAGGACTTCTGAAAACTGGAGCTGTTCAAACACAGAACAGCTGATGATGATCAAATTCCAATACTGCATTTGAATCATACTGTGATGAGGTTAGGTGGACAGTATTTTACATTACATTACCCTGTAATAAATGTTAAGATCTAGAAGCCCTGTTGTTGCCCATCAATAACATTCACACCTTGTATATAAATGATGATATAAAAATAAATAAATTATCTTTCAGTTAATATTAAAATAAAAACTTACAAGGAACTGTGGACGTCCAAGAGCAGTCATTTTGATGGCAGAAAATCCATCTACTGAGGCTCCCCCTGAAATTAATGAGACATATTATGCTACTCCATGTTGTATAACTCTCCACCCATTTTAACAGGTGTAATTCAACACTATCATTTATAGTGCAAATAAAACATTTTCTGATAGCCAATATGATAATAATCTCATAATTGCTTCCTCAGAAGCCAATTCACATGCAACTACTTACCAGAGGCTCTAATGCAGTTTATGAATGTCTCCATTTGGTTGTCACATTTGGACTCATCGGCATAGAAGTACGTCCGAGCACTAGTAACGCCTCCGCGTCTGTCCCCAAACTGACGATGGGCCTTGTACTTCTTCTCACGATGATCAGCATCTGGAGTTAGAAGAAGGAAATGTTACTCAGAAAATACTCAGCAAGTACTACTACCACTAATATTGCTGGTGATACTAAGAATATGTATTTAGGAATGTTTCTTGCTGATAAACCAACCTTGGTTATCACATCAGATTTGAATATAAGACCAGAGAAAGCAGTGGATGGTGAATGATATACTTGAGTTTCAATCATCAACCACGTCACATGCAGCAAGTGTCTTCTCACTTTACCCACTGGACTGGACCTTTCAGATGCCACTAAATCCTAAATATAACCCGTACACTCCAGGGTAAACCACATGACTAGACATACAAACAGCAACACTTGGTTAGTGTTGCTTCCAGCCCATGCTGAAGTAACTGAGTATCAAATGAAACCTGTATTTCTGCCGGCTAACTGTAGAGCAGTTCTTTAAAGCATGCCGTGTCTGATTGCGCAACACATTCTGAAATTGAACAGCACACTACATTACATTCAATAAATCAGTTATTTTCAAGATATATACAAACCTGGATGTTCTTTCTCTGCTACAGAAACACATGCACTGAAAAAGAAGAAAGGATTGGCATCAGAATAGAATGGCAAACGTTGCATCTGACTCAGACTGTTCACTTTCCTGCACAACAAAAAAGAAAAAAAAAGAGATTATTTCATCTACGTTTTCTGTTTTTTAACTTCTCATGTCATTCACGTTGTTCCAAATCAGTTACTCAGTGGGACAGTGTGTCAGTGAGTATTTTTGAAGAAGGAAAAAGACAGAAAAACATCTCTTTGTAGAGGAAAGAGATATCATTTGTTGTGACCTTTTAAATGCAGTTATGATGATGATCCTCTCTTAAAGACGTGTTGTGACACGAGTGTTAGCTTCTTTGTAGGGAGTAACCATTTTTTTTCTTTCAAAGGAGAGTCTCGATATTTGTTGATGTTTTTTGGGCCTATTGAGGACATCCTGGGTTGATGCCAGAACATTGCATAACACCGGACTCCTTGTGTGTGCCTCACAAAGGAATCCGGCACATTACTCTAAAAGGCTGGCAGGCGTTTCAGTATGCTACAACCCCCCAGCTCGACCAATCACAGGAGAGGGAGCTTTCCTAGCCAACCAATAAAGGACAGGCATTATCTGGTTTTGATTACAGTCTTGTTTATGTTGAGGAAACACATGTGACTCATATTAATTTGATAAGAAACATAATGGAGGTTAGAACTGAAGTGATAAGATAAGAATTGAGTCACATCAAACAATAGTTTTATTATTCATGTTTTAGACACTTTGTTCCGTATGTTAATAAAGGGGTCAAATTATTATTTTGAGAGAGACAGAGAGAGATACGTATGGCGTATTTATTTGATGATTGTGGAGTTAAAGAGAAGAGGAAGGACTAGAAATGTGAACACTTCTTCCTACTACTTTTCATGTAATATCTATTTGTTGTTTATGGGAATTGAGTTTGCTATAAATGCACTGTTAATTGTATTTGTTGTTTTTTTATCATGACTTTACATTTATTACTTGAGTTAAACTATTTATGGCACTGGCCTGTGCAGTGTTTCATCCAGTTTCCTGGAGTTTGCTTTTTAGGCGTACCTAGTCTTGAGAGCATGTGATACAGGCTACATAAATAGACTTGGCTCAACAAGTTTTGCATGTTACATAAGTCTCTTACACCAGTGCAAATGTGTCCAAATATAGATATTGGAAACCGATTAAATGTGCTTGGTTTAAAGCGTCAGTAAAACATTTCACTCTATGTGAACAGGTAATCCTAACAAGAAAGTAGCCTACATTTGTCGCCTTCACTAAACTCCTGCTATCAGGCATAAACATGACTTACTCCATTTCCTTCTTCTCTGCCTCTTCTTGAGTCAAGTCCTCTTCAACGCTGTAGTCCAGAACTGCCCCCACACCGAAGGCCTGATTCTTCTGAATTAAAGGCTTGATGGAGTTGTGGTCTTCTCCTGCCACAAACTGACCATAGAAGGTCATTTTCATCATCTTCTCAAACATCCACTTACCGAACACCTTCTTTGTCAGATCCATCAACTGAAAGATAACAATAAGTTGTATTTCAGTTAACCACAGTTCAGTTAATTAGAATTTAGTTATTAGAATATAGCACCAAGTAGTATTCACTTAATTATTACGCGGTTATACACTTACAAGTTGCCTCCACAAACATTGAAAAGTACTTTTTGTTGTTGTTAACTGGAACTTTTGAACAAAATGAACTCACCTCTTTGTTCTTTTCAACGAGGACGTCAATTGTGCAAAGCTTGAAGACCAGCAGACTTCGGAGCAGCTCAATGTTATCCTTGCTTTTGTAGGCTTCTTCCGTGTTCTCAAAGTCAACGTGGATTTTATCCAACGCGTTTGGGACATTTTTGGTCTCGCTGATGAGCTCCACCGGCGACGCCTCCACCACGGTGTAGCCATCTATCTGCTGATCTTTCTCCTCTTGGCTCTTGGTGGATGCCACCGTTGACCGACATCTTCCAGGCGATACGCGTATTTTCCCGACGTTGCCCGGGTTTAACCTAACAAGACCTGCTACAAACTTTGTGTACGACATGTTTTTTCCCCTCCCGTTCTCAACGCAACGACGAGCAGCGGCCACACTTCGCCGTAGCGTCTATTTATATGGAGCTGCCAGGGGGAGCGCGCGCTCGCCAGTTGAAGTCGTCTCGCGGGGCGGTACCTCACATGTTACATCGCTTACATCACTGGCTTGAACGCAGTCATCGCACGTTGCTTAGCGTCGCGTGTGCGCGTATGACTGCTAGTGCGCGTTCTCGCGCGAGTCGAAAACACCCTTGCAAAGTAAACCACAGTGAGATTACAGTTTCATATGCGACGTTATGGCTCATTTACCCACATCCTCTGTCACATTAGCTCTCTTCACAAATTGTTAGCTGTTTGTTTCAAATAGTGGTGTCGGTTGCATCAATCTGACTGTCTGACAGTAAGCAAATCTTTAATAATCACATTTTTATTTATACATATTGCATTACATTACATATCACTTTAGCAATGTAATGATTACAACACTATATTACTGTACGTTTTTAGTATTAAACACAATTTTGAATTGTGTGTTTCCCAGTGAGCAGATTCCTCATGAAGCAATGTCTTGAACAAGTATTATGTAATTGGTTGTATAACAACCCACCCAGAGACCTAATCTCTGAAATGTCCAGAGAGAACTAAGAACAGCATGAAGTAGCCGACACAAGGTCAAAGTGAAGGACTTGGGGGTTCTGGGACAAAAAAACTGTGAGAATGTGCAGGAGACAATTAGAATAGAGCACGGAGCATCTTGTGTTTTCAGTGGTAGAAGAAGCATTTGTGATTGATTGAATGGAATCATGACTGGCAGGTCACTGTCATCCAGATACACTACAGAGGCCATTTTTTAATGAAATAGAGACTTAGACATAGACTTTCTCTTTTTCATCTTTATTGATCCCTTTGGGATGACTCCCGCAAGGAAATTGGGTTTCCAGCAGCTTACAAAACGTATATATATTATAATAAATATAGAAGGTAAATAATATACATTAAACAATAAACTCTTAACTCAATATATATAAAGTAGAGATAAGAATACAAGTAAAATAAAAAAATAAGTTAAGTGTAGAGAACTGTATAGCAGATAAATATAAAAAAATAGAGATAAAATATATAGGACCTTATATGGCATTGTGTTTTTTGTACATAGGATAAATGACATTAGCGGCAATTAGCAGTTAAATTAAATTAAATTATTGCACTTAAGTGGTGGATTAAGTTATTGCACAAGAAAAGAAGAAGAGTGTCCAGGTATGTATGAGTAGATTATTAATTATTAATTGCACAGTGAGCGGCTACCACTCCTTCCCTTCTGTCCTCTTAACCCTATTTCCTCCTCCCCCCAGTGAGGAGTTGGAGAGTATGATGACATGAGGGACAAAGGAGTTCTTGAGTCTGTTGGTCCTACACTTGGGAAGGAGCAGCCTTCCCCTGAACAGGCTCTGGGGGGTGGCATTGTCAATAATGTCCAGCAGTTTGTCCAAAATGAGTTGCTGTGGCCTCTGAGATGTGTGATTGATATTTACAATGTATAACTGTGTTTGGATATAGCGAAGAACCTACTTTTTTTATGGCATCATTAGGAGTAACATGTTCCTTTTATTTCCGGCGAGAGGCAGCAATGCGCTAACCCTCACTACTGTCTGCCGGAAATTGAAGTAGAAGAAGTCACACAGCCGCTTGCTAATCCGTTGCTTATGCTGCTAGCTAGCTAGCTAACAGGGAAGCAGGCGCATAGCGTGCCAAGTCTGTTAGCATTACATCTAGGAAAGAAGGCACTCTTACTTGTGTTCAAAGGTAATCTCCCCTTTTGATAATTAACGTGTTGGGTACTGGATGCATTTGATGTGTACTGCTAAAATAGATGTTTCTTCGAGTGTGAGAAATATTGGTGCATTTTGGCTGAAACAGACTAGTTAGCCCGACTAGCCGACCTTACATTATCAACAAAGAGACTGATGTTGTGTCGTAATTAATGGACTACATAACACGTCTTAAACCTACACTTTTATCACACAAATGTCAAGCTGAACCATTCAATTAAAATATGTTCTATTGCATGGTTGCATACTAAGGATCTACGTTGTAAAAACCTCTAAGGAGCAGCTTATCGTGTTTAACCGGCGCTAGCTAAACCTAGCTAGGCTCCTGCTGGCTAGTTTAGCCGTGGCCTCAACACAGTTTGCGACTACGGCAAAGGTTAATTCTTGGCAACCACGGTCTTTTGCTGCCTTTCATTGTAATGCAGTAAACCAGCCCTGTGTGTGTGTTTGTCCTCATGTGTTTGTTAATGTGTAAGGACATAGTTTGGTGTTGTGTTGCATTGTATTGTACATTTTTTGAAGGTGTACGCGAATTACACATAAAATGATCCATGGTCCATAATTTGTTTATTTATATAAACATCTACCTGCATTGAAGGGATGTATATCAAGTAAAGTAAATACACACGGGTGACAAATTGAAGATAATACCTGAATAAATTAGTTGAGTACCACAACAAAAGCAGATGCTTCCCTATGGCTTAATGTATCAAAACGAGATGAATCATTTGCAAGGGCTTTTGCAATCACCAGAGCTCAACCCAATTGTCAACGTATGGGAAATGTTAGGGCCATCAAAAATATGTTGGATTTTCCTTCAATTCATCAACCATCTGTACCTATTCTTGTCTACACACACACACGCACACACACACGCACACACCTACTGAAGGGCGCACATTGTATTCAAGCAGGTGTAAGCGAGGTGCATACTTTTAGGCAGTATAAAACGAACTGTTCATTAAGCTTGTAGGAGTTTCATTAACCTGTGTTTTTAAAGTTTTCAGGCTTGGATTCGTGTGTTTTGCCACTTGTCTTGAGCTCATCATTTATGAATGGCTGCATCCTCCTTTAGCGTTTAATTGTCTAAATTAAGGAATTCAACGGAGAAGGACTACGTTTCGGATTGGAACTAGGATTAGGATATGGACCTCTTCAACAGCTATTTGTGAAAACAAAAAGTGATCTTAAAGTCTGCAGGTACCCCCATTCTGTGTCAGCAGTGCCACTCACTCAACTACCATGTCGGACGGACGAATCTATGTGGGGAATCTTCCTGTGGATGTCCAGGAAAGAGACATTGAGGATCTCTTCTACAAATATGGCAAAATCCGTGACATTGAATTGAAGAACAACAGAGGCACTATCCCTTTTGCCTTCGTCCGATTTGAAGACCCACGGTGAGTTTTAGGGATGGTTTTGGCAAGTCGAATCACATATCCCCTGTTGGATACCTTAAGTTTATAGGGTATAATATCATCTCCAGTGACTGGCAACAGGGAATAAATGGAGACGGCAATTCCAAGTTTATGTCCGCTAGTCAAACAAGCGTACTTTGGTAAGGAGTTCTTTGCCCTCTTCTCTTAGGGATGCGGATGATGCTGTCTATGGAAGGAATGGATATGGATATGGAGACTCCAAGCTCCGTGTGGAGTATCCTCGATCTTCTGGGGCTAAATTTGGTCCCATGGGAGGTGGAGGAGGGGGAGGAGGAGGAGGTGGTGGTGATGGTGGTGGAGGAGGAGGAGGAGGAGGAGGCGGCGGAGGAGGAGGTGGAGGAGGACCTAGGGGAAGATTTGGACCTCCAACTCGAAGATCTGAATTCCGGGTCATAGTGACTGGTAGGTGGACGTCAGTGCATATTTTGATCTCTTTCGCGCCACCTGGAGGTCAAAGGAATTGGTAGAACTGTGGACGTAAGAGTCGTAGGCAGATGTTTCTCTCATTCATGGCGGACTGGAGATCAAGGGACTAGTAGAAGACATCACGAGTCATATGCAGATATGCTTCTGGTTCCCTATCTCATGGCAGACTGGAGGACAAGGGACTAGTAGAAGACATCACGAGTCATAGGCAGATATGGGTCTAGTTCTCTCTCATGGCGGACTGGAGGAAAAGGGACTTGTAGAAGACATGTAGACTGTAGATATGATTTTCTCTCATGGCGGACTGAAGGATAAGGGACTAGTGGAAGCCATCATGAGTTGTAGGCAGATATGTTTCTCTCACGGCCGACTGGGGGACAAGGAACTTGTAGAAGTCATCATGAGTCGTAGGCATATATGTTTCACTCTCTCATGGCGGACTGGAGGACAAGGGACTAGTGGAAGACATCATGAGTCGTAGGGAGATATGTTTCTCTCTCATGGCGGACTGGAGGACAATGGACTAGCAGAAAACATGAGTCATAGGCAGATATGTCTTGCTCTCTCATGGCGGACTGGAGGACAAGGAACTAGTAGAAGACATCTTGAGTCATAGGCAGATATGGTTCTGGTTCTCTCTCATGCCAGACTGGAGGACAAAGGACTAATAGAAGACATCATGAGTCATAGGCAGATGTTTCTCTCATGGCGGACTGGAGGACAAGGGACTAGTGGAAGCCATCATGAGTTGTAGGCAGATATGTTTCTCTCATGGCGGACTGGAGGACAATGGACTAGCAGAAAACATGAGTCATAGGCAGATATGTCTTGCTCTCTCATGGCGGACTGGAGGACAAGGGACTAGTACAAGACATCATGAGCCATAGGCATTTATGTTTCTCTCTCTCTCTCATGGCGGACTGGAGGACAAGGGACTAGTAGAGGATGTCATGAGTCACAGGCAGATATTTTTCGCTCTCGTGGTGGACTGGAGGACAAGGGACTAGAAGACATCATGATTCGTAGGCAGATATGTTTCTCTCTCATGGCGGACTGGAGGACAAGGGACTAGAAGACATCATGATTCATAGGCAGATATGTTTCTCTCTCTCTCATGGCGGACTGGAGGACAAGGGACTAGTAGAGGATGTCATGAGTCACAGGCAGATATTTTTCGCTCTCTCGTGGCGGACTGGAGGACAAGGGACTAGAAGACCTCATGATTCGTAGTCAGATATGTTATTCTCTCAGGCCGGACTGAAGGACAAGGGAATAGTAGAAAACATCATGAGTCATAGGCAGATATGTCTCTCTCTCATGGCGGACTGGAGGACAAGGGACTGGTAGAGGATGTCATGATTTGTAGGCAGATATGTCTCTGTCCCATTGCGGATCCGAGGTCAAGGGGACTAATTGGATCAGGTCAAGTCACCTCCTTGAGTCATGAAAAAGGAAACGGTAAACTGATACTGGTCATGTTTGCAGCATAAACCCAAACACTGACTGTCGTGACTGGTAGGTGTCATTTTGTCATTGTCTATCATTAATTAGGCTAATTTGTAAGCAACATTTATCTTGTGATTATAGAAGTATGTTTATATATTTGCCTGACTTGACCAATCATACTAAAGCAAGATTGATGGATGCCCAACACTATGGGATGGTATGAAGCTATTGGTATTCATCAAAACATCCACCCAGTAATTGCTGTTTAGTCAACCTGTTAATAAAGGTGTTGTTTAACCTCAAAAGGTTGACACTTTGAAAGAAGAACCTGTCCCTGCGATGATTTGAAATTGGCAGGTAATTCAAAGCAAGGAAGTGCATTTAGTGTTTTCCCCATTCCAGGGTTGCCGCCAACTGGGAGCTGGCAGGATCTGAAGGATCACATGCGCGAGGCAGGAGACGTTTGTTTTGCAGATGTGCAGCGTGATGGAGAAGGCGTGGTGGAATTCCTCCGTAGAGAGGATATGGAGTATGCATTGCGCAGACTGGATCGGACCGAGTTCCGCTCACATCAAGTGAGTTCCCATGATGCTGAGATTTAATTGTCCCATTGCCATCAGATGGGGAAAACGACAAATACATGTATTTTTTTCTTTTTTGTAGGGTGAGACTGCGTACATTCGCGTCTATGAGGAGAGGGGCACTCCCAACTATAATCGGTCGCGTTCCCGCTCCAGATCCAGAGGTCGCTATTCCCCCCCCTTCCAAAACAGAGGATCTCCCCCTCCACGCTACCAATCGCCTCCACGCCATGCTATGTCGCGCCATAGTCCACCCCCCAGAAGGCACCCTCCACAGCACCATAGCCCACCGCCGCGTCATTACCGATAGAAAGGCCTGCCATTTCTGGAGAAATTGGGGGAAATGTTTTTTAATAAATTTTTTTTAACCACAAGCCCCCTCGTGAGATAATCACTATTCGTCATTGTTCGTCGTCATCGTTATTTCTTCCTACATGCATTCCATGGTCGTCATCACCTCAACACCCTCTTCCTCCCCACAGCCTTAAATATGATTTCCCTTGTTCTCTAAACACCCATATGTGTTACCTGGAATCGGGATTGTTTATTTTTTTAATTTTCTTAGTGAGGTAATTGTATTTGATTTCCATATAACATATTCAAGGTTTCTTTTATAAAGAAATCCGGGGTTGTGATATCAAACCTTGATGGAAATGTTAGTTTATTGGCCAAAACAGATTACACAATCCTGCAGCTGTCAGGCTAAATGTCAAACAGCTTCTTAAATTTTGACAAGATTTTCCTTATTGTGTGTTGCATTTTTTGCCAATCGAAGAGCCTGTGATGCTAATCAATATCATAGTCCTATTCATACATGTACAATTAGTGAGCCTTTTAGAGTAGTGACATGTTGACTGTGAGCCTCACCTGTCAGATTATTTTGTTTGAATGTGAATCTCTGACCGAGGTGGCCTGTAGGTCTGTATTTGTATGCATCTCTTTGTTTACCAATAAAATGCAAACTTTTACCGTTTCATGTATTGTCCTCATGGTTTTAATAGATTATTGTTTGATTTATTGAGGTGAACTAAAGTGAAATCTCAAAGGTTGAAGCAGATGTTGAACTTCTGGTTGAACAAATGTCCTCAATGTTGGTACATCCAGTGCTGGATGTAAGGAAGCTGTTTTCACAGCTGACACTTTTGCTACATTCCAAACCCAATATGCATTTTTAGTTTTTGTAAAATAGCAGCTGTTTCCATGCAGTATACATCCAATTGAGACATACTGCATCATAACGTTTACCTTCTTGCCCATATATCTGGGGTGTATTCCAGAAAGCAGGTTTTGCTGAAACTCTGAATATGTTAACTGTGTCCCTCTGTGTTCTGCCAGATAATTTCTAAGCTTTCTTAAAGCATCATGTTCTTCAGCTAAACTATGTGTTTTTGCACGGATGACTGTTGTCTCCAAGCTCTGCCATTAATAGCAGGAAGAAAAGGAAATACAGTTAGAAACAAAACAGAAAGTAAGCATGTAAGTGTGAAGGTGTGAAAATGAACATGAGGCACATGGATTGCAAAATATAATATTTTTAATACGCAATAAATTAATTATACCTGGTGACAATTTGAGAAGACACACAAAAAATAAAAATCTATTTATTTCCAATGGCATATTTTTATCTTTCTGTTCATCATTATCAGATAAAGCCCATATACAGACATTGTATTGCATTTAATAAATATGTCCTTGCTTGGTTTCTATTTAAATACGTTGTATACAGTAAATCTTCTGACAACAAACACAGCAATACACAAACAGCAATACTCAGGCATGTTTTATAAGATCATATGGAGACACATTAGCAGTGATATCGAAGCACTGGTATTTAAGCCACAGTGGACCAAACATGGGTGTGTTTTTGCAACTGTGAGTGGCACCATTAATAATTTTTTTTTAACTGGCTGGTATCTAACCGTGTAGATCATTTCAGATGTATCTGCTGAGATTTTATAATTTTATACACCTGGATTCACAGACCTTATTAAGCCCTAAATTACATTTTTAATTCTAATTCTAATATATGTTGATTTTCAGCTGAACAAATGTCATTCCATTCACCTCCTCTGTATTAGAATCTCAGCAGAAGATGGTGTAAATCTACGCACATAAACCCAAAAGGATCTGCACGGCTACATACTAGCTACCACTGACCCTTTTATGTAATAACTTGACCTTCTGGTGCTTACTAGACTGTGAAAACCCGATGAGGACTTCAAAAAGATAAAATCCACATGTAGCTCAAATACAGTACAATGAGCAGAAACTGTGAGAAGGAGGTGTACAATTGTAAATCTAGTGATCAATACAGCCAAAAAAGAGAGCACCAAATAAAATTCAGCAAATCTGGGCACGAGTAGACTACTCTTTCAAATGAATCCATGAAAGAGATAAACCCATCAGGGTGCTGCTTTCTGGGTTCACACTAGCTTTACAGGAAACAAAATGTAGCTGAGAAAAAAGTGCACTAGGCAACCACGATCGGCAGGGCAAGACAGGCAAAAGTTTAGTGGCGTACTGGCTTTCTGAAGTGAGAAAACAAATTCTTCAGCCCGAGCAGCTTTGTGTTATTTGAGGCGAGAGAAACGTGGTCTCTGCGTTTGAACCAGTGGCGAGAACCCATCACTGCATGGAAATAAAAGTTACTCAATGCATAGAAGTCAAATAGAGGAGGAGAACAACGTATGAGAACCAGAAGAATGGGTGATACCGTACTGTATATGCAAACTATATGCAGATCATGCTGGACTGCCAGCTGACACCAGGTGAGGACCATCAAGCCTCGGAGAAGCCGGCAACTGGTCCTCAAAATGGCTACTGAGAAGCAAATCACACATACTACTCGTACACTGCCCTCTCTGATGTAAACAAAACCAAATCATCTAATGATGCCACATATTGTTACTGAAAATATATTCAAGTGCATCACGAGATGTTAAATCCATGGTAGCTACAATTTCAGCGAAAATAAAAAAAATGATATTGAAAATATATTCAAGTGCATCGTGAGATGTGTGGCAGGTATAACAAGAACAATACCATGACGAATTTGGTTGCTGTATCCCTGAAAAAATAGCTCAATTTTAAGGCAAAATAAATAACATCCTGAAGCGTTATCAACAAGGGTACATTCACGAGGTAAACAATAACACTTTCAAAATAAAAGCACTGCCCATATTTGCATCTCCTGAATATAGAGAGGAGCAACTGGAAAAGAAGTTGTCTCTGAATAACGGCCCAGTTGTCTTTTCAGTACTCACCAATCAGTGCATTTCATTAACATTTATTCCTTTTCCTCTTGAACACATGACTATTACGTGGTTGTGTCTTGTATCTTGAAACAATGTAGCGCAACGAAACACGGGAGCAGCAGTGGAACAGTAGCATCACTTGTTTTCTATGAGGGTCTGCACTTTGTTGACCAAGTCTCGGGCCATCATCAGGACCTGGGGGACGTTGTGCCGCTCTGCCATTTCTGAGAAAAGAATGTGAAGACCATTGTTTAGGAATATGAATGATTTTTATCGCCTTAAAACTCAGTGAGTGGTCGTTTTAATTTGGAAGGTGATTGGCGAACACTGTTTCCACCATAGTTTAGCATTTTTTACATTTCCCTTATCTCAGCTCACCATTAAAGAACTTGATGATGTCTGTGAAGTCCATGTTATTTTCTAGGATGATGTCTCTATACATCTCCACAAGTGCCAGAGCGATGAAGAGCACAAAGTGCTCAGAGGACGTGTACTTGGCTGCCCAGATCGTTTCCCACACGGAATACACGTCATCATACACCATCTCTGCGTAACATCAACAGAAGTTAATCAGATTACATTCAGTATCACATTATGTTAAAATGCTAAATTCTCTTTTCATGGATGATTCAAGCCATCACCTCTTTTGAAGTCGAGTAGAAACCAACGATAACAGAAGTAGAAGTGAGTGTAGTCTCCGTTCTGCTGCATCAGCTCAAACAGCTCAGAATCCAGGATCTATTAATCAAAATGTCATCATCAAGACATAGGCTTTTGTGTTTATATGCATGCACACGCGCGTCGTCTATGCACAAACCTGGATAAGAGAACGCATATTGGCAAAGTGAGAGTCCATAGCACCTCCGTGAGGAAAATTATGGTTCATCCTCTTCATTAGTTCAGTGAAGCAGCTGAATGCCATGACCTCTGGGAAGCACAAGCACACAAAAAGTGACTATGAGCCATTTATGTGCATTTAAGCAAAATCCATACTGAGTTTGCATTAGTGTTACTCACCATCATCCAGAATAACCAGTAGAGGAGCCAGCAGATCACACATGCCCTGGACATAACCTGTATCGAGATGCTGCCACACGTAACTGCAAAAAAAAACATTTTCAGATTTTATTGTTTTGGCCGGAGACGAAACGTCAGAGATATTTAGCGCGGCGGCACATTACCTGCACATGATGTTACGCAGCTTCTCCAGGTTCTCAGGAGTGAAGTACCAATATGCTCGGTCGCAACGTCTGACATCTTTGTCAATTCGATGTAAATTGATCAAGTACACGTCCAGTGTTTCTTGCTGTAAAAAAATAAATAATGATTCATTTTGTTGAGCTTATGATCAATAATGAAGTGTGTCTATATTTCATGCATAACTTACAGAATAGGATTGTTCTCCTGAGGGTTGGTCACGTTTGGCGTCTCCTCCCACCTCTGCAGGCTCCGCTTCAGCGAGCACATTTTCCATCTCGGGCTCCTCTTCAGAAAGGCCCAGGTCCGTGCCCTCAGGACTGGTGTCCAGATGGTGATCCAGGACAAGGTGCTCCGATGCCATCTTCTCTCTTTGCGCAAAGGAGAAAGGAGGAGCAGCGAGACCCGCCAAAGGCCTGGACTTGATATCCTCAGAGGTCACACACGTCCCCGCAGGAATGTCCTCCATTTCCAGGGCAGATGGAGAGTCGTCTGAATCGGCCGTGTCCGGAGACTGCCGGGAGTGGGGCGGTATTGAAAGGCTGCCTCTCGATGCTGACTGGAGAGCGTTCAGCACTTGTCTGACAGGTGAATTAGAACCAGGCTTCTCAAACGGGATTTCTGCAGCTTTGTCTTTTTTGATTTCAGCCAAGTCACAAACCGTCGCTTCAGCATCCCTTCTCGTCGACTCTGTGGCACAGGCCTTTTTTTCCGGAGTAGTTTCAGGCTTTTCGGGACTCTCTGGCTTTTTCCCGCTCTCCGGACATAACGGCTCGATTTCCAGATTTTTTTTCTTGTGTGCTTGAAAAGTCAAGGTCTGCCCGAGTGGAGGTGCTTGGAAATATTCATTATGAATCTCTCTTTCTAGCGTCAGAACATTCGTGCTCTCTGGAACACTTCTTAAATTCATATTTGTGTCGACAGCTTTCAAATCTTCAGATTTCTCATTTGTTGTTATGTTTTTTTCTTCCACTTGGGGTTTTTCCTCTGATTCAGATGTCTCTTGTGACTTGATTCCACAGTCCTTAACCGTCTCACCTTCTGAAACGGTCTCCATCTTTGTCTCTGAAACCTCGTCCTTGGCTACCGGGTCCATTACCTCCTCCCCTCCTGGCTGTGATCCAGTTGTAGTTTTCTCATGAACGACTTCTGATGCTTCCTTTGACCCCTGAGAGGTTGCAGCCGACTCTGTTACAAGAGGGCTATTCTCTGAACCTGGATGTGGATTTGACAGACCTGGGGAGGAGAGGCTGCCTGAGGGAAGTTGTTGGGTGTCTGCGGTACCACTTGTGATGTCCTTCGGTGGACTACCATGCTGTACTTCTCTTTCCTCAGCACTCGACTCAACCTCAATCTGATCCACTGCCTCCACCGATCCAAATATCTGGTAACCAAAGAAAAGTGCTGAACATGCTGAAGACATGGACATCAATCTAAAAGTTATGGGATGCTTTGGAAAGTGGAGATATATTAAAGTTAACTATATACGTGGGCTGACACGTTTTACATGAGAAAATCACTTTCATTGCTGTTGTGACTGCCATGATAAATTACCTGTGCACTGCTGCTGGATTCACTCTGTGAGGGGGCATTCTGTGGATCTGAGCTGCTACTTAGAGACGACTGGAGTGGAGAAAGATTCACACAAGACACAAAAAGCAGATCAGCCAACTCGCTTGGAATTGTCCTCATAATAATGTCAACAGTTCCCTCTTCCATGTTTTGTTGATGATGGTTACATAATGCAGCACATTTGATGACAAAAGGTCAAACTTGCATCTGTACTGATGGTGGAGTCCCGCTGCACTGGCCCTGTTTCCACACTGGCTCCGGACGAACATCTGGCGATGGCCTCGGCGTGTTTTTCTCTCTCCCGCTGACGGACTATGGTCTCACAGCCCTGCCACTCCTTCATGGTCTGTTCGTACATCGTCCGCATCTGCTCATCGATCTGAAACGGCATCCTTGCGTGAGCAAAGACTGTCACGTGCCCCCATGGTATATATGAGTACTTTACGTAATCATACAGTACGACAGCACATAGAAATACCTCGAGTCGGCATTTCTCAGTCATGGTAAACTGGTAGTGTCCCAACAGGAAGGGCCAGACCTCCTTGCGTAGTGACGGAGCCACGCCGCCAAAATATACAAGTCTGTGAATCTCCTCTTCCTCATATGCCTGAACAAGATTAACAGTGGTATTTATCAATGTACACCATTTGAATAACCCTTTAATGTTGTCATGAATTAAAAACCTGGTGTTTCGGTGTGAATCTTACAGAGCTGTCCTTGAGGAACCGGCCCCAGACCTCCACAGAGAGGCCCCCTTGGGCAGTATTGGGCATATCGGGGACAACTATGGTGGTGTTGACCAGAGCGGAAAGATGCGTACGAACTGTGGACAGGTGACGGCAGTATGCAAGCCCTGGAAAAGAATGATAAAACTTTTCATATTGGCAAGAACTGTTGCTTAATTGGGGATTGAATTATGTCCCAATAAATCAAAGCATATGGAGTGTTGTCTGTACTCACATCCATAGAAAGCACGGGAGATGATCTGGTACTTCATGGTGTCACAGAGGAGCTTTAAGGGAGCCCTGGTAGGAAAGGAACACAACAAATTTAACTGGATTCATCTGAATTGATATTTGAGTCCATCCAACTCGGAAATACTTACCTCTCCTGATTACAGCCATTAGGCAGGGAGCCATCCAAGGAGCCATTCTGTGAGCAGGAGGAGCACGAGGACTTTCTGGGCGTCGGTTGCCACAAGTTCACACCCTGGTCCATCAGCTCCAGGGCCACTGCACAGCATGATAGGCCTTATCATTACCGTTCCTACTATCATCATCATAGGCAAGTAAAACCAGGTGGAATTCCAATAGATTTAGACATAAAAGTGCACGTCTGCAAATAATTAAAAAAGACTTAAAAAATGAAGAAAACAAGCCCAAGGATGGAGATGAAGATGTGGAAGACAGATTAATGTGAATTGGACACGGTAAATTTAAAATATAGAAATTAATTACAAAGATGTATACAAATAATAATATATGCCTAGGGGAAAACAGATTTATCTCAACTGAAACAGTCTAATCTGTAAATCAGTATTAAGAGAGTAATGCCATCGTAAATGTATTCTCTGATGATGTTTTATTAGATTAGTTCGGGGAGGCAGAGCAGGAAGATTAAAGACACTTACTGAACTCCATCTGATTGCCAGGAAAGAGGATCCGAAACACATAATCGGTTGCTTCATCATCTTCCTTATCAGATACAGAATCACATGAGCCGTGTGGACTCCTTTTTCGCAGTTTGGGAAAAACTTTTCCCTGGGAATGAAACATTTTGACACAGATTATTGCAAAATGTATTAAAAAATAAGAGGCTACAGATGTATTTTACTATCCTCTGTTCACGCTGACCTTTCCCCTCTGATTCCAGAGCGGTGGGTCCAGCTGTCCGTGAGGCAGCAGGCCGGTCTCCAGGCAGGTCAGGAACTGGAGGAGGTGGCCTCCTTTGGGGAAATGTAGAGGAGGTCTCTGGATCCCATCCTGGCTCACCAAAACTACCGTCCCCCCACTGTTCACTGGAGAAATGAACACAAGAAGTCACAGGATGAATAACTCCTAAAACTCCTACTTTGGGCAATTAAAACATTATAAGGGGATTACTGTACCTTGCTGATGACAGTGGAGATACACAATCTCCTCCAGGCGAATTGTCATCGCATAATCCCAATAAACACTGGAAGAAGGATGAGAAAATAGGAACCATCAAGTCATCTATTGAAAAACGATTTAATAGATTGTTTCTAGAAAGGCCAAACCTTTTCTCTGAATCTAGCTCCCCCACGTTGCCATTCATCAGCTGATTGGGTGTCCATTTCAATGTCATGAGGTCTGCAGTTTGATGTAGAGAGAGGTAGCCTGGGATGGCCTCCATGTCATCTCTCTGCAGACACAAGCAAGAGCTTTAAAATCACAACACGTCTGCATCTATAACAGATGCATCCATCGAGCCTGTCTTGAAGGATTGTGTTAGAAAAAACACAAGAAAAAAGAAAAAACACACACCGGCTGCACCAGGACATTGTTCTTCCCAAACAGAAGTGTGGCTCTGGAGTTTTGGTGGAGTGATTCGACGTAATCCCTCACCCACATGAGAGGGCGATCATCCATGCTGCCACTGGACTGTCTCTTCTGGATCTGGTACAAGGACAGGAAGACATCAGACGTATTACACACAGTAGTTTATGGCTGCCTATTGGATTCAAATCAGTGAAGTCTTCACTGTCTAACCAGGGCCGGCCGTCTGGAGGGGGAATCCTGCCGGCAGTGGCCACTGTGGATGCGATGCCGCTGCACGAGCTCGTCAGCAGATGGGTCTGTCCAGAAATGGTCTGCGGTCTTTACTTTGGTGTACTCCAGAGCACAAGGGCCGACTGTAGAACAAGGTTCATCAGTAATTCCTTACTTTTAGGTTCAGAATAATATAAGTAATATAGAGTTTCAGTGTGGTCCATGTTTATGTCGGTGTGGTTTATAAATACCCAAAAGAGATGCAAGAATTGGTCCATCCACAGGATCCATCAGCATGGCTTCTTTCTCGTAGAAGGCACTGCGGAAAAAGATCAGTAAATCAGTCCTTAAAGAGAAATACTAAATGATATAATATTCTGTAGTCGGTAGCTTAGAATTGCATTGAATGATGTATAAATACCCGCTGTTCTCCACTAAGTACAGGACGATCTTGTCCAGGAGCTTCTCCATCAGTGCAGTCCGGATCCACAGGTGTTTCAGTGCCTGAGGAGGGAGGTTGCCCAACTTGGATTGCCGACTGCGGTCATTACTCAGTGAAGAATTGTTCTGCTTGCTGAAAAACGGAAAATAAATCTGACATATGAGAGGTCTGTATAGGTTGCGAGAGTGGAAAAGGCATAAGGGACACCAAAGGAGAACCTAAATGGGAGAGTAGAATAGAAAAGAAGCAAATAAAAATGTCATGTCACTAAGCTCTCACAGGCGGAGGTTAACGTCTCACCTGTTTTCGATGACTTGTTCCAGCTCCTGGACCTTGTGGCAGAGTTCCTCGGCGGGCGAAAAGCTTTTTGCCGCCTTCATAAAGAGCGCTGCGACCTTGTTACTGCACAGCAGGCCGGCAATACGTCGCTTCAGTCCGTGAAGCATGCAGGCCTCCACCACAGCTGCACACACAAACACATAGAGCAGCAGCCGATATTTGGTTTGGTTTTTGAATTAAAGTCATTCATGATTTGTCTCCTAAATGTTGACTGTTTATACTTGCCCTTGATTATTGTTTTTATCTCATGAGAGCATTTCCTTTTTGTGAAAGTCTCAAGCCTTAATATTTAAAAAAATAATAAAGTGGCACAAGTAGGAATACTAAAATGTGCAAAATGACAGTCTCTCTTATTTACTTTCTCAAATCTCTCTTTAGTCTATGATACCCATTCTCAAGTTTCTTTCAAATATTGCAACTAATGGGGAAAAAAGCCTTGAGTGTCTACCGTGCATTTTGTACCCTGCCAGAGAAAGATGGCTTATTGTGCAATGTAATCACAAAACACATTTACCGCAGAAGGATATGATGTGGCTGCTGTCTGCGTGCACAAATTTCCTCGTTACTGCCTCCTCCATAATTTGTTTCACCTAAGAGAGAAAGGTACAGGATGAGGACAATCTGTTTGACACCGTTGCATAAGGTGACAGGGAGTCCAAACACGAAGCACAACAGACAGCAATGATAATAAGTTACGAGCGGTAAATGATGAGCAAACCACAAACACATTCATGCGAATAACATACAGGCCAAATTATTCATTTATTGTTTACTCATCCGTCTGGCTCGCTACATACCCTCTGGCATGCACACCTGCATCTACGAGCACCACAAAGAGTGGATTCTTTCAAAACCATAACACGTGCATTAAGTAAGGCACCTTCATGAAGAGGGAGAACGGTGTCACGATGAAACAGGGGCCAAAATATCCTCCATTCCTATACGAGTCACACTCTTTCTTACACTTAAACACATCCTAATAACATGTTTCTAACATAAAGGCTTCTTTTTAAGGCAAAATGTCAGCTCTTTTATATGGTTTGTTGTCATTCCTGTTGGCATGATCATCATCCTCATCATCATCATCAATGAATAGCATTTCCAAGGTTGAAATTTGACTGAAGTGAGCATTGCTTGTAGCAAATGTAGGAAAATGTCACGTATGTGTTTTGATAAGCAATGTAACAACAGTGCAGTGCAGTAGAATGAGAAAAATGTGTACTCTAATAGTCCTGTCATAATTATGATGAGCATCTTCTTCACATTTACGTCCCCACTTATTGTTCAAACACGAGTCCAGAATCACATCATTGCAGATGCACGACGATATGAATCCATTATTGCTATTGTTGGATGCTGTGTTTTGAATCCCCTCCTTGCTGCAGGGTCTCGCTCCAGAGACATGGATGTTTGAGAGGCAATGAGTCACAGGTGAGGGGGAGCATGGACACGATAAGAATGGAAGCACCCGTCTTTCCTCGGGAATGAATAAAACATCCTGTTTTCTCTCTCCCCCCGAGGGACTGGTGGAGTCCCTGAGCAGTTTTGGAAGACTCTGAGGTGTAACATATTTCATTTCCATGGAGATTAATATCCAAATGGCTGATAATTCAGGAATAATTATCATGCTTGGGTTGGACTTGCATTTAATTGAACACAAATATGCCAGTGAAACTAATGCCAACCATGATTTCTATATATATATAAGATATAAGAAAACTGTTCTCCACGAATAGAAACAAATAAATATGTGCACGACTTCTTAGATGTGTTTTTTTCCCCCACACCTGATACAAAATCATCACCACCACCATCATCATCACCACTGTCATCATCACCATCGCCATCACCATCATCACAATCATCTTACGCCAGTATGTCAGCAGTCCAAAACATGGCCTTTTATTGGCAGCCTAATTGCAACCCTTTTTTTATTATAATAAACGGTCAGTTTTGTGGATACACAGGCCTGTGGCGTAGTCGTGGCTCACACCCGATGAACACACGGACACATACATACACACACACACATACACACATACAGCGCCACTAAACATCAACTGTGATTACGCGAGAAAGAAAATCAAAACGCGACGAACCTCTTTCTTCACATTGCGCAGCAATTTCTGACGCGTCTCGGCCTCTGTCACGGGAGAAAACATGATGAATATGCTGATCAGATCGCCTGTGTGGGGAAATCAATGATGACAGTGCTCACGACAGGAAAATAATAACGGCGGCGGTATAGGCCCTACCTCCCATCGCTCCGGGAAGGGTGTAGCGGCTGCGACGCACGGCTTTTCCTGGGAGAATGTCTTCTTGGACGCGGTGGAGACAACGCGGGTTCAGAGGCGGAGAGGCTCCGGGATGTGCGATGTGTTCTCGGCGATGAAATTAAACCTATCTGTTACCTCTCCGCGAACCAACACCCCTTTAAAGTCACAGTAGCCCATACATTAAGCCATGCGACGCCGACACCTACACGTACCCTGCGCTCCCTGGACGCGCGCCTGTTTACTTGTGTTTGGATTGTTTTGGTGTTTCATTTTTAAAAAAATTACACAATCCATACAAGCTACAGATCCTGATTTACACATATGATAGTAACGTTAATGAGCCGAATGAATCAAGGCCTCATTAAATTAATTATCATAATTACACCACAGAAAGTTAAGAGAATAACAGGGAACATTATATAATGCATTCGCATACAATCTCCCCACAATATAGTCAGGTCATCTTATTATCTTGTTTATTCTTATAAGGTATAGTGTAATACCATGTGACGTCTATATGTTATATTGTGTCATTATATTGTAGAATATTCATAATGGGCATATAATTAAACTAAATGTGAGATAAATCAAATGTCTTCATCACATTGATAATTAAAATCCAACAATACCATATAATTGTCAGTCCTGCTCATTATTGATCACAAAGGCCTACATCCTTAGACAGTATAGGCTGAACTGCATATCACCCACTAATACTCTGGTCTCTCAGGTGTTGATCACATTTGGTATAAACTGAAAACCCCCACCTTAAAACAAGGGAAAACTCTCACAATGATAACCCAAATGAAAAATGTAAATGCTAGAAAAAAAGCTTTTCAGATTGGTGTTGGGCTGGGTGAACTTTGCCTCTTTGATTGGTCCAATGACAGATTGAAGAGAGGAAAATATCGGATTCTTTATGACTGCTATATTATCCTGGAAGTAGCCCAATATGAATGAATCACCTTGAAGTAACTTCAAGTAGGCAGTGAAATCTAGAATAAGTGTTTTTGTACAGAGCGTGCAGTGAAATCAGGGCGATCAAATCAAATATGATTAACTGAGAGTAAACTAATAAACTTATAGAGTTAAAGATAGTTAAGGAGAAGTTTCTTTATTTTTTATCAGATATTCCCAACATAGACTCCATCCACATACAGTATTCTACACAAAGCAACTAGCAAACAGCCCCTTATCAGCAATAAGTTGGACGATATACCGTAGTTGCATAGGGGAGACATCAAGGAAACAAGGAGGGAAGGGGGCGAGGAGGCACCAAGGAGGCTGCGTGCGTGTTGGAACGGGACAC
Organism: Eutrigla gurnardus; assembly: GCF_963514095.1. Lineage (NCBI taxonomy): Eukaryota > Metazoa > Chordata > Actinopteri > Perciformes > Triglidae > Eutrigla > Eutrigla gurnardus. The sequence continues at coordinate 12,754,764 of NC_139930.1, read as the reverse complement.
TGCTTTGTTCAACAGAAGGGGAGGGGGGCAGACGAACACAGTTACTTCGCCCGAATCGGTGAATACAATCCGCTAGGGCGGGCGGTCCTCCTGTCTCGTCTTTATCCAGCTGTGTAGCAACGTATCGTTCAAACGTCTGTCTTCACTGCACTCCGCGGATTTACACCGAGGGATGTCAAAGCGAGTGCGAAGCCGAGAGGTCTGCGCTGATTGCAGTGCTCCGGGTATGATGTCAAATAAGCTAGCTTTTAGCTGCCAAGCTAACCAGCTAGCCTCTATTGCAACTTGGGTCCAGTAAGCTAGCCCCCCTCAGTTAACGTTACCAAACGCCGATAAACCGATTAGTAGCTACCTCGATAGATAGCTGTAACGGTCGGTATGCTAAATGTGCTTCTTCCGGAAACACTTGTGAACAAAATACGTAGCGTCTATGAAATCACATTAACTTGTCTGGCTCTGAAACTCTTTGCTGTGAATTGCCTTGAATGAAGGTTTATACTGGTCGAGCGGTAATTCTGGGCTAGCCGAACCACTTCAATTAGCAAGCTCGCTCGGACTAATTTGCTGATAACATGTAGCTAATGTTGACGGCATTTTAAGGATGTGTCGAAGAGACTAGGAAGCAACCCGAGGTGTTAATCTGTGGCTGTCCCATAGCGAACACCCCGGTTAGGATGTGTTAGTCATGCAGGATAAACGCTTCAGTTTAAGGGTTGTGTGTAAACAAACGTTGGGCTGCTGGGTTAAACGTCTGTGTCTCATCCTAGAGCCACGCTGGGCCTCTGTTAACAGGGGAGTGTTGATCTGCGATGAGTGCTGCAGCATCCATCGAGGTCTGGGGCGACATAGCTCTCAGGTCCGGCATCTGTCTCATTCTCCATGGCCACCCTCCCAGTCACAGGTGAGGAGATGGGGACACTGACCTCCACCCCCCTCACACACACATGCAACAACTCACCCAGATGCAAATGGGGGAGAATCTGTGTTCAAGTGTGACATTGTGGTTTACATAATCAGGCACACCATCAAGTGACCAGATGAAGTAAACTGTTATGTGGTTTTGTGTTGCAGATGGTCCAGACACTGTATGGCAATGGAGCTAATTCCATATGGGAGCACAGCCTTCTGGATCCTTCCTCGTCCGTGAGTGGGAAGCGTAAAGCCAACCCCCAAGACAGAGTTCAGTAAGTGTTCTTAACAATGTGGTTACATCAAGGCTGAATAGTGATGTTGGCATCATCCATTTTTGTAGTTAAACGTTGAGATGGGTGGAATTTGATTTGGTCGTTGGAAAGATAAGCTCACGGCCGTCTCTTGTTATGTGCAATGCCGACTGATTGATGGATGAATTTTATGATATTATTGGTTGATACTAAGGGATGTAAGTGCACGTGATATTTGATATATATTAATACACAAAATATTGGGTTTTGATATAAAAAATACAAAGAAATAGATCTTTTTGTGGTTGTTTAGGTGCACCATATGACTGAGGATGTGATCTAAAAGGGTTAATGTTTCATTTCAGCTTGATATTTAGGTCAGTGAACATGCATACAATGATAAACATGACTCATGGCTTCAAGTAACTAAGACATTCAGTGACTCGGTCAGATGACATGCAGATGTGAAAATACACAACAAAATCAATGTTCAATTAAAAATACTACTACTACTACTACTTATGTTATCTATATAGGATTGATTAGACCATTTTGGTGATTCACTGATGAATGATTATTCAATAGTATGATTTCTTTTTAAAATCTGTGATTTTTAAAGGGTTTATTCAGCCTTGACTTTTTTTTTCGTGAATGCTTTTTTAAACAAACAGTATTCACTGTAATTCAGAAGACATAACAAAAAACAAAACAAAATGGGTGATGTGATGTGGTCACTTACGTTCGCTGCCAGGTATAAACACTAGGCCGGTCTGCTGTCTGGCTGGTGCAGTAAAGATAAACAGTCGGCCACATATAAACACAGCCATGCTGAACCCTCACAGTCAGAGCAACAGACAAAAAACAGAAAGCGAATACGCATTGCACAAAACAGAAGCAGCTACTCTCAATCCCAAATAAAGCTTTCATGTTGAACGCTGTCTTATTGGGTGTTTCCAATGGAGGAACTTTCCTAAGAGACTAAGAGTTTTTTGAGGAAACCATGAACTAAACCTGTGTTTTGACTATAGGAACCCAGAATAAATTTAGTTCCTGTAGGATAGTTCCAGGTGTGAAAAACAGATCCCTTCTCAAGAATTGTGTTCTTGATAGTACAGGAACAATTGAGTTGGGAGTTCACAAATAAGGAAAGAGGACATGGTCTGGAGTTTTGTCATTGTTTATTAATAGTAATCACATTGTTAAGCTTTGTTGATGGCTTCCCTACTAAATAAGTAGACTGTAATGTTCTCTGTCTGAGAATTGATTTTGTGAAGTGGTAGTCACTTGAACATAGCAATGGTGGTCCAGATGTTCAGTGTTCCTGCTTTTTAGATGCCAGCATCTTGTTTGTTGTTCCCAGTCCCAACAAGACCGAGTTCATCAAAGCCAAATACCAGATGCTGGTGTATGTCCATCGGATGCCTTGTCGGGAGGATGACAGTGTAACAGCAAAAGACCTCAGTAAGGTGAGAAATGGCTCTGTTTTTGATTTATTGTTAACGTCTTTAAATTATTTTTTTGATTTTGAACTTTTTTTTAGATATAATAATAACCCAGCATTGTCTTATGTGAATGTGATAAAATGAAAATGAAACAGCACACATTGCATTCACTTGCTTTACCATTGTGCAGCGACTGGTTTTTGGTGTTTAATCTTGATATGTGACATACTGCTGGGACTATCATATAGTATAGCCTTTCTGACCTCAAGTGTATTCTTGGATTTGGACTCTGAATTATTCTGTATTATTCCTTGCAAATATTTTAAGGGAAGCTGGATCATATGCACAGTAACACCAGATCTGTTCTATCTGTGCACATTTAAACATGATGGCCCTGGTGTATCCATTACTTGCAGTTATATTGCGTTTTATCCAAATTATATTTCTGGCAGGAAAATTCCTTCATGTCACTCAGTTCTGGGCAGGTGTAGCTAGTGAGTTGTGAATGCACTTTACAATCAAATTCACAATCAAAGTACTTGTCGATGTCCTTTCAGCAACTCCACTCCAGTGTTCGGACGGGAAACCTGGAGACCTGCCTAAGACTCTTATCTCTGGGAGCACAGGCCAACTTCTTTCATCCAGTAAGTGTAGTGGAATAAAAAAAAAAAAGCACGTATTTGAGGTTGAAATTATACTAATGCATCATAATTGTGTTGTTTTTTTGTGGATAACAGGAGAAAGGAAACACTCCACTACACATAGCAGCAAAAGCAGGACAAATGTTACAAGCAGAACTGTTGGCAGTCTATGGAGCTGATCCCGGGGCTCTGGACTCCAGTGGAAAGACCCCCATCGATTATGCAAGGTAAACAGGGCGCACACGTTTAATTCAACACTGGCTTGTGTTTTTAATTCGTAGCTAAGCCATATGTTTTAGTTATTTGTTAGGAAGTCTGTATCAAGGCTATGTAATTTGATTTCTTTCTCGTGAACTCTGGTATAATCTTACAATGTTGGCTATTTAAAACATGGGCAGCAGTTTTACTGTTTGCATGACTCACCTCACCTTTAGTGTTGCTGCAAGCATCGCCTTAACAGATGCAGCCCAGCTCACTGGTGGCAGGAAATGATACACATCCTTTCTTGATTAAATCCAATTGTATTCTATAAAGAGGCTGTGTATAAATAGTGTACTATTCATATATTTTGGTGTTGATGAGAGCATTCTGCACATGATGACCTAAAAGGAAACAGACAGAAGGTAAACAAAAATGGACAAGAACTGGTAGAAAAGATGTAGTTCGAAACTTGGGGGGAAAACAGCTGAAATGGCTGAACTATTCAGCTTGACTTGCACGACAAGGAACATTAGACACAGACACAGTGGCAATCTGTCCGAGTCTGAGTAATTCAATAAGAGTATGACTAGCTGAGGCAGGGGAGGAAGGGCACAAATCTGTGAATCAGCTCAACTACTGAAATATTTTAAACAAAACCTAGAAATAAAAAAATAAAGATACTGGTCACCATAGTCGGCTAACTTGACTCAAACTGAGTTATCAAATGAACTTCGTACTCTAGATTAGATTAAAAATGTATTGTGGTACACACCATTTTTACATAGATTAAGCATTCTCTAGCCTTAGCACGGTGTCCTGTTTCTGAAACATGACCTTTTGTTCCTTATCTGTGCAGACAAGCTGGGCATCAGGATCTGGCAGAGAGGCTAGTGGAGATACAGTATGAACTCACTGATCGCTTAACATTTTACCTTTGTGGAAGAAGACCAGGTAAGGCCACATAACTGCTGCATGGCATTCGAGCGCCAATGTTTTTTTTTTTTTTGTTTAAATATCCATGATAGTTGCTCACTGTCCTGTCCTTGTTTTGTTGTAGATCACAGAAACGGTCAACACTTCATCATTCCACAGATGGCAGACAGGTAATAGCCGTTTTTATTATGATGTTTTTGCATTGTCCATCCGTCCGTCCAGTCCATTTTTCCGTTACATATGGCACAAACTTCCAACTTGACTCGAGGAAGAACTGATTCTGATTTTGGTGGTCAAACGTTAAGGTCACTGTGACCTTGTGTCCAGATATAATGATGGAGTCGTGACATTTTTTACAGACACGGATGTAATTTTCAGCTTGACTAGTTGGCGGAGGCATACAACCAGAAGGCGTTAATCGTTTAGTATCTTTTGGTAAAAAAAAAAATGGAGATCATGTAATACACAGGGTTCCAAGTTATACAGTCAGTTCGGACAGACTACTTGTCAATGCTATATATTGATATATGTTGTATTAAAAATAATTTATTTCCCCTATGCTGCATTCTTTTGATGGATAAGAAATAAGTAAGTATGTTTTGCCATTGGTTGTCCTTTTTTGTTTGTGTCGAATTTTGATAGCAGAAAAATGATCAGTTTGATTTTTTTTGCCCAAAGCAGCCTAGATTTGTCAGAGTTTGCAAAAGCTGCAAAGAAGAAGCTCCAGTCGGTGAGACATTTGTACATGGATCCACATTCAGTTGCTCATCTGTTATTTTAAGAAGATGAACGAGGACTTCTGCTTTATTTGTGTTCCAGCTAAGTAACCATCAGTTTGAAGAGCTTGCCATGGATGTTTACGATGAAGTTGACAGAAGAGAAACGGACGCAGGTCAAACTGCAAGAATTGTAAAAAGAAAAAACAGTATATAATGCTTTTTATACATGCATTTGAATTCAATATATATCTCTTGTGCTTTTTTAGTGTGGTTGGCTACGCAGAACCACAGCACACTCGTTACAGACACGACAGTTGTTCCTTTTCTGCCTGTCAATCCAGAGTACTCATCGACCAGAAACCAGGCGAGTGATTGCACCATTGTTGCCCCGTGATTAAGCTTTGGTTTGTTGTGTGAATACAGGACATAACAGTGAGGCCTTTGTGTTTTGATACATGTGCATTCTCAGGGTCGTCAAAAATTGGCAAGGTTTAGTGCTCATGAGTTTGCCACCCTGGTTATTGATATTCTCACTGATGCGAAACGGCGGCAGTGGGGTAATTCCTGCGACAGTCCCAAAGGTACAATATATCTTTCAGTTTTTATTTTAGCACACCTTAAATTCCCTTGCTAATATACTTTTGGGTTGTATTAATGTTTATATTGCAGTAAATGTGTTCATTAGCATTCATACAGAAGAAAAAAGCAGTGAAGAAAGCCTAACATTTTTTAAATTTTGCATATAAATGTGGAACATGTGGGCTCAGCTATATAGGTCACAATCACAATGTAGACCATATGTACTGATACCTGTGCAGAAACAGTGCAAAACACATGGCTCCTGCATTTTGTAAATTATAGCAAACCACATCACAGACTTTTAGATTTTTGGGGGTATAACAAAGAGGAGCTAGTCCTGATTTTTGGATTCAGTAAATGAAAATAAAACATTATTAGCTGTTTGGTTTATACTGCCGTCTGTAGCCAGCAGGGCTTGTTTGATCTCTGATGCTTGGATCTGGTGGTTTGTCTGCAGAGAATGTGGAGCTGATCCTTCAGGGAATAGACAGTCGCCATAACAGTGAGAGCCAGGACAATGACCAGCCCGATTACGACAGTGTGGCATCAGATGAAGATCCAGTGCAGGAGGCCACCTGTGGGGACAGCTGCCATGATGGGAGGACCAAGGTAATTACATGTTGGAACCTGCTACTGTACTCTCCTCAGCTATTTTGTAGAACATCTTGACTTTTTCAACTGATCAAATGCTATCATGTGTAACATGTTCTGCCGCAGAGCTCTGAGTCATCTGACCTCTCTGATGGGCCAATCACAGTCCAGGAATTTATGGAGGTGAAGACTGCTCTCACTGCATCAGAAGCCAAAATTCAACAGCTTCTTAAAGTCAACTGTCACCTCAGTGAAGAGCTGCGCAGCATGCAGAGCAAGGTTTGTAAATCTACCTGTAATAAATAAGCAAACTGTTTTTGTTTTGCAGGGATGTGTTCAACCTCAGCGTGGCCTCAGTTTTATTTCCTTCTCTTTGATTAGATGAAAGTACACTTTAATATTTAGAGGTCCATAATTAGAGGTCACTTTGTACTGGATTTATGGTTTTTCCATCATCTCTGATACTTTCGACAGTTGGTAACCTTTCTTTCCTCTCTGCTATAAAAAAGCAGGACTTGATCCTCCCCATGTCACAAGGAACATTCAGTAATTTGATTTCACCCACAGATATTAATAATTGATGTTCAGGTCATGCCTTTTTAAATGTGTTGGTCACAGTCTGTTCCCTATTTAACTTAAGCTTAAAGTACTTTTTCTTTTAAGAATTATACTATGTATGAATTATGGATGCATGCATTTGTAGTGGCAGGGAAGGGCAACTTTTGACATCCAAGTGGAAGGAAAAGCCATAACGCATACTCACTACTAGTGCTACAGAGAAATAGGCTGCTATGTTTCTGGATGGGGTCAAATTCCTGTGGTAATAATCACCAGACTTTCTCTGCTAGGCTGCACAGTGAAACAGCAAAACGGCTGTTTTTGTTCATGTGGTCTCAAACAGAGTGAGAATTCACAAGTTATATGTCCAAAGAACCAAGAACTAATCCAAGACATCGACATCATGATCCATCATTGTAAATCTATAGAACCATCATGAAGCCACCAGCTACATACCACCTTAATGCTGCAGTGATTTGATTTTGAGTGGGTGACTCACTGGTTTTATCATCTCTACACTCATCATTACAAAGAGATCATTATATCAGATCAGTAGCAAGCATTGGCAAACCACAAACACCTCTATATGCTAAATTTTTGAGGAAATCTTCCTCTGTTTTTGCCAAAACTCCAATACTGTGGTGACAATTGGAAAAAACTCAACAGCAGCTATTGTTTCTAGAAAAAAAACATTCTGGTTATCCAGACAAATACACAGACCCTGGGTCTGACTGTGGTCTGTTTTTCACTTTTTCATCTTTTTTGGTCAAATATTTCTACCTAATGCATCTATTTTGGAGAGATTTCTATTTAAAGTTTTGTTACATTTGGCATATTTCAATCTATCTTGCATAATTCTTTGATGCATTTATACTTCGGAGAATGGATTTACATGGGGTTGTCCTCTAAAAGGCAACCACAGGATCATTACTCCAGGGATCCGATTCATTAATTACAGTTCTTCGTTGCCAATACTAGACACTTGCGCACCTGACAGTGTTGCTGCGTATGTCATATTAGGGACCAAATCTTAGAAAATCATTTTTTCATAAAAAAGACAAAGAGGTTTATCATGTATGGACCCATTTTGGGAGAAGGCATACTGCTTTTAAGTGCTAGCTATCCTCCATTCCAGTCCCTCTTCCTTACCCTGTTTGTACCCACCAAATCCTCAATTGCTGATACAATGGAAACACATTTCCTAACATGTAATATATAGCCTCCTTGTTTTGTTTATTGTTCATTTGTTGACTGTAACTGTTAGACAGTTGTTTCTCATCACTATATTCAGCTTCTAAGTGCTGTTTGTGTAAATAAGGGCAACCCCCTTATGCAGCAGTTTCACAAAGGAGTCATGCTTCAGGAGCTGCTATCAACACACGTGTCAGCATTTAATTTGTCAAAGGAACAAACCTTTTGTTGTGAGAAAAAACCTTGAGGAGAAACCAAAAACAAAAACGGGTGACGATGAACTCAACGTAGACAAATTCTCCCAGAGGCCGCGCCTGCATACTACTCCATTATTGATGTCTGTCTGAGCGCTTGTAAGGAGATCATCCCCCAGCTGGAGTTGACTTGAACGATGTTTTGTTCTCTCCAGCTGAACTCCCTGCAGACGGAAAACACAACACTGCGATGGCAACCCCCCAGCGGACAACAACACCTCCAGGGGCCCTTTGGTCGACACCCACCCCGCGGAGGTCGCGCCATGTCCATGTACGAGACGGGCTCCTCTCCGCGGCCGTACCTCCACCGAGGGGAAACCGCTCGGCCTGACGATGGAGTCATTTTACAGCCCTTCCCAACCAATGTAAGCACAGAAGCAATGTTGGATTATCACATGACGAAATAATGATGCCTGGCTTGGGGCTGGTGTTGGTTTTTCATTCATTCATTCAATCATTCATTCATTGCATCTCGATAGAGTATGCTCAACTTGGTTTGACCCCTTTCTAGATTGGGAGGGGTCCTTTGGGGACGGCTGCCTCCTCCCTCCCTACCTTCCCCTCTTCCCTGTCCTGGTCGTGGGATGAGCGATCTAGAAGGGTTAAGTACTGAAGTTCCCCCCTGGGCTCAGAGGCAACCCCAGGGGACAATGACACAGTCCTCCTGCTTGACCCCCACAGTCTTCTCTCTCCTGGCGTGTGTCTTTTAAACTGCTTTTTACCAGTATGGCCTGCCTGCCTGCCTGCATGCACGACAGCTCAGATATCTGAACAACTCCTTTCCTCCACAGAGAACCCTAACCAGAGATGCTTTGGTTCATGTAAACGTCAGAAGTGATGATGAAATATTGTACCAGAGACCGCTGCTTGAATGATCAGACTGCAGACTCCAATATCCATAAAAGATAGATAAAAATGTCTCATCACATGTGCTTATTAGTCATAGCCACTGATGGGAGCACCCACAGTTTCCATCAGGATTTCTTTGCTACTAATTGCATCTGCTGCAGTACACGCTGTGTTACACCACAAAGACCTGGTTGTGTATCTCCTGTTCTTTTCTCTTCATCTGCTTCAAAACCAAATGTCTTGATAGTGTGAGCTATCAAAAGTGCATGATTCTGATTTCAGTGTGCCTACAGTTGCTCTGGTAATACGTTAATGATATACAGTATATACGGTATTTGACTGATGGTCATTTGCTGATTTCTCTATAGGGCTGCAGTCTGGAAGGACAGAGTATGATGCTGGAGAATGATTACGACACAACGCCCAACCACTCTGAACTGGAGGAGGCTGGGTAAGAGCACTTGTGTCAACTTTGTACCAACGTATGCAAACTGACACTCAAAACCCACAGTTTATTTTTAAACAAAGTTTCAATTTCTCTTTGAAGATCTGTATATATTTTCTTATGTTCTCACCACTGACATAACTCGGAGAAATTCTCAGTTTATTTGGTAAAACCAGCCAATTGATTCTCCAAATGAATGGAGTGAAAGCTGTTTGTTATGTTCTTTTTGAAATTTGTAAAAGGTTTTTCCTTCTCGTTTCTGGAGTTGAAGATGATGACACCATAGCAGAAGCGTACAAAGTTAAAGGTCACATCAAGAGAGAGGAGGAAGCTAGATTAATATTAGTTTTGACAGATGTTTTGAAAGATTAAGTTAAGTAACATCAGGTCTTGTTGCACCTTTCTCAAGTTAGCTACCAGTTGCAAAAAAAGAAAAACATCAATAAATGAGTCAAAGCCAGTATGCCATGTACTTCTGTTTGTTCTTTTACCATTTATGTACATCTAGTGCCGATTATTATCACTGATGTCTGCTATCTGTTGAGCAGGTATTAATGAATGGATCCAGTATAGACCACTAATGTCTAGTTTTATCTCAACTATGTTAATATTTTAGTGCTATTTGGGGTATGTTTTTCATAAAGGCTGGGTTTAGATGACCCAGCCCTAAACTCTGCTGTATTATTTTAATTCCCAATTACAAGCCAGTCTGCATTTATTTAACTAATTCACAGTTGGTGTGCGGCAAATTCTAAACTCGGTTTACATTTTTGAAGTACAGAAACCCACCCTAAATACAGGATAAGCGGTAGAAAATGGATGGATTGAAGTACAGAAACCCTTTCCCTGTATGTGTTGCAATGCATAAAGCAGCCAGCTGTGATAAATCTTATTTTTAAAATGTTTTCCCCCATTTGTAGCAGCCCTCTTCCATCCTCTGAAGCAGTGGAGCCAGGGGAGGAGGGTGAGGAAGATGCCACCCTGCCGTGCACGGAGGACGTCATCTGTAAAACGGAGCAGATCACCAAGAACATACAGGAGCTTCTGAGAGCTGCCCAGGAGACCAAACATGAAAGGTACGTTATGATTAATAATATTATAATTACAACGTATGAACTTAGTCCACTTCTAAAAAAATATATGTTTAAAGTTGGTTAATAATTCCTGAAAGTCATATCTCTCATAATTTGATGTGCTGTAAACCACAGCATGAAGTCTTTATAATTCAGTCATGCATTTCTGCCATTTGGCCTGTCCTTTTGAAGAGGATAAATGGTGTTTCATCCTCTGTCAGCTGCTTCTAGGTCAGTGGTTTTCAATAGTAAGCCAGCAGCACTCTGGTCCCAAAGTCCAGCAGTGAGAGACACTGATTGTGAGCCTTATAGACTGGCCTCTCTTGTGTCTGCTGGGGGTAGGCACTGGGTCTTAAAATGCAGCTGACAGGAAACAAACACCACATGACCACGCAGTCCCCTGTGACCCGCCAAATCCACAGCAAGTTAGTTTAGTCAAAACAGGTTTCCTGTATTCAACCATCTATTAACTTCCTCTTATATACAGTAATACATCAGTGTACTTAAGTTCCTGTTTTTTAATCAAGATATGAGATATTAACCATTTTACCCGGCCCCCGTTTTTCACAACAGCATCTACTTATTAAGAGGTATTCATAATAATGAAAGGCTAATAGTTGAAACCCTTGTCTTTATTTTCACTTTCATTTTGTGAGAAATATTGTAGCTGACTTTGCTTGGTATGTTTATCTGGGTACTGACTACTATTTTTTTTATAGTATTAATATGAAACTATAGACGGTACTTTTCAAATGAATAATTAATTAATATTTTCCCCCGATGAGGTTTTTATGAGCTTTTGCACCGTGAGGCATCAACTGATCACATTGTATCATATGTATAGTGTATAACAATTCAGAGGCTCCATAGTCTGAATCAAGACGGCAAACTTTATTACTCCTTTCAACTCCTTTGACAAAGGCAGCATATACTATATCCACTTATTCCCGTCTTACCTTTTTACAATAAAAGCCCTAGACACACTCTGTGTGACTGTTTACCGGAGGGAACTCAAATTCACTCATAGCATATTGCAAAAAGGAAACTTAATAAAACAACGTTAGCTTGTGCAGTCGAATTGTTGTACAGCCAGACGCTGCATTCTGTGTTGTTTATTCGTCACAAAAAGTCTTTTATTTAGGCTTGCACAGCTTGAATATTGGCTTCGTCTCTTAGGCCGAATTAAATTGCTTTCAGTGATGTATAAATCACGATGTTGAAGACGGCTGTTTATTTTTGAAGCCTCAACAACCGCACTCTCTACTGACGAAATGTTGCATTTCCTCACCGTTTGTGCTTTTGTGACGCATTGAACCCAATCTGATCTCCGGGTTCTTCTGAAAGCTTCTGAAATGCAGAAGTTTAGCTACAAAAGCAAATACAGTTTGCAGGCAGTCTGTCCGACGTTGTAATGGCTCGTCTAGAAATACTATATAAAACTATGACTACAAAAATAAAATATGTACACGGTAGTGATATTTGAAGATTTGTATTAATTTCCAGGTGTGCTGGATTAAACGGTTTCATGTTTGCTGTACTTTGTCTGTGATTGACCTGCTAGTGAGCAAAGCAGCAGAATTGAGCATTTCATGTTTGAGTTTAATGTGCTGTGAATTGTACTCCTGAATGGTATTTACTGTTTGCACAAGGAATATGATCTCAGGTTGCTCTTTTCTTTTAAGTCTCATGAAAAGGCTTGTGATGCTTGTTTTGTATTGATGTTCCTACATATGGCACAGGAGTGGTTGGTCACCCATTCAGCCTTTTGTCTCTGTCTCCCGCAGCTTCCTGCCTTGTTCTGAAAAGATCTGCATGGCTGTGACAGAGATGGCCGCCCTGTTTCCCAAGGTAAGATGACTCCCACTAACAGCCAAAGGGAATCGTAAATTACTTGTTTAGATCGGCCCTAATCATGGCATTACTTAGTTTTATATTTACCATTTATCGGATTACTTTGTTTTATGTTTACTCAAACGCTGACCACAATGAGGGTTTGTTTATGGAGCTTGTCATGTCGGTCCCTTATTGACTCTCCATCATCCCCTCCTGTTCCCAAACAGAGGCCGTCCTCTGAGACAGTGCGAGGGTCTCTGTGTCTGCTCACTTCGAGTGCCAGCCGGCTCCACGGAGAGTGTCAGAAGGCTGCGGAGCACAACCCCCGTGCGTCGGACATCCAGCTGGTCACTCAGCAGGTCATCCAGTGCGCCTATGACATTGCCAAAGCTGCCAAACAACTTGTCACTGTGACAACCAAAGAAAACAACAACTAACTAAAATCCAAAGACATTTCTTGCTAATCTAAACGTAATCATTAACACATTGTTTTTGTTTTGCCCATATTAATTAGTGTAAGCATTCACATACATTCCTTTAAAGGTATAATATGCAATGATTTGCTAACAATATGTAGACTGATACAAACATAATCCCTTTCAACCATCACTTAGGAGTGGTGTCTGTATCTGCAGAAACCCTCTGCCTGTATTTTCTCTTTATATTATTTTGCTGTGTTTGGGAGCATTTGCAATAAGCACAGTGTGTAACCTGTTCCTATTATCAGGTCAAACACCACAGACTCACAGACCTCACAGCCCTGATGCGGGCACAGAGAGGGCAGCACTGGGCTGCTTTCAGTCAAACCCGGCACCTTCCCGTAGGCTTGTGAGGAGGTGTGGAGGTGTTTGTTTGTGGTTCAGAACGTAACCAACGTGACACGATCGGACAATACCGTTTTATTCTTCTGAGTCGGCTTTGTTCTCACTTACGCCGGTCCCTCTCTTCATTCACTCTCCGGCTCGCTCAACCACCACTGCTCGCTCTCTCTCCCTCTCTCTCCCTCTCTCTCCCTCTCTCTCTCTCTCTCTCTCTCTCTCTCTCTCTCTCTCTCTCTCTCTCTCTCTCTCTCTCTCTCTCTCTCTCTCTCTCTCTCTCTCTCTCTCTGCTGTGTTTACAAACAGCAACCGACAATGTGACTACATATTATACCTTTAAAAAAAAGAAAAGAAAATGCACCGTGAAAATTTACGGACCAGTCAAAACTTTTTTTTAATCATGGTCAAACAATCATCTTTAAAGCTGTAGGACAGAAAGTTACTATTCATTAACTGTACAGAGATAACGGTTAAATCCACACAAAATGTATAAGTCCATTGTGTGTGTGTGTGTGTGTGTGTGTGTGTGTGTATATATAAAACAATTAGAACAACAAGCAGTTGAGCCTTCTACATTGTACTTTTCCACATAGATGTCATCATTTGTGTTACTTGAGGTCTGTTGTCCAGCAAGACACCGAGCATCAAGGATCTGAAAAGATGAACTTTAATCTACACTAATATCAGTTTGTTTTTCCTTTAGCCATTCTAAATGTTTTTAAGACGCAACGACAGTATTTTAATCTCGAACCACTGTTGCTTAGAGTTCAAATGTTTGTTTAGTGAGCAAACTTGTGATTTATAAAAGTCGCTTCAGTGCATCGAGCACCATGTAAGGCCAGCAGTACCACGAGTGTGCAAACCTTCGTTCCATCCAGCAGGTGATTTTCACTGTTCAGTAAAGTATCAGTAGAGTTTGGAGTTATAATGTTACAGCCATACTTCTGATTTTGTGTGTGCGTGTGCGTGTGCGTGTGCGTGTGTGTGTGTGTGTGTGCGTGTGTGTGTGTGTCACAGAGATGGCCTCGTTGGCCCGTGTGAAATCCAGTTTGAATCATTTTTAATAGCATTATGCAAATATATAAAATGTACGTGTCCATGTAATTCTTTATCAAAAATAACCCAAATGCTATTCTATTTATAAACTGTATGTCATACCTCTAAGAAAATACCAATGTTTATTTTCATAAGCTTTTTGTTTAACATGATGCTCCTCACAGATTAACTTTTTGTTCTGAGGTTTGGGACGTCTCAGCTGGCAGTAAGTTATGGGCAACTTGTGATCTCTGTTTATTCGGTGTGGTGCTGTAACTCCAGTGTGTTAGATGCTACCTATGGTCACATACGTACAGCTACGGTTTACAATCGCTGATTAAGTAAATGTGCCCCCAAAGTTCAAGTACCTGTTGTAGAACTTGGGTCTAATGTGTCACTTGTTGTTATGAGCCAGATACGTTTCAACCAGGGGTGGGAAAAAGAACCAGAATACCCTGCACAAGTGGAGGACAATCCATTATTACTCATGTAAAATTAAGAAATATTTTTTCATAAATGACATGTCCTTAAAATGATCTTTGGTACAGATCATTACCACCATTAATGACTTCTGTTAATTTCAAGTTTTAAGTGTTTTTTTTTTTTTTTATGGAAAACTGTGCTTATTAGCTTGTGTTGTGACCTTTTTGTTATGTCACACTTGCTATGATTGTGCTTTTGTTGAATATTCTTTTTTAATTTTGTTATTTATTTTCACTTTCTTTTGTTTGGTTGCCTGTACAATTACTTTTATTTTCGTTTTGTTGCACTGATGTTCTTAATGCGACACTATGTAACGTTTCATTGATGTCCATTATAGTTCAACAACTATCTAGCAGTGCTAACATTAGCCTCGACACTGCTGAGTGAATGTTTTAAGAAATGTTTCATAGTGTTCAACATATGTAAGAAGTATGATGTGTTATTTCTTCTGTTGAAAGCAGATGTCATGAGAAAGTAACCTACACTTAAAAAAACCTAAAGTATAAATACTTAAATTGTATCGAAATAATGGGCGTGCATGTATTCAGCTACTTTCCACCTCTGGTTTAAACCCTGACGTTAATTCCCTGTAACTTATAGACTACCACTGCCTCTGTGGTTGAAAACACTCACTGCCTTGGGTTTTAATAAAGTATAATTCATACCTCAGCTGGTTCATTCTCGTGTGTGTGAGGTTGTTTTTTTTCCCTTTTCTAACACGCCCATGCATAATGTCCCACCTGTCGGCTGAAGCACGAAAGCGATAGGAGCTAGTGGCGCGTGCTCCCCCACCCCTCTGACGAGAAGAAAGAGTTCCGGGTTCTTTTCCAGCCAAAGCTGCTCGCGCGACTCACCACGGCGGGGACCATGACTCTTTTACTGGACAACCAATTCAGAGAGCTGCCTCCCGACAAGGCGATAGACACCAAGTTGTTCCTGGAGGCCGTCTCTCACATCCCGTCGTTCTTTGGTGAGTGGAACAACAG
This sequence comes from Eutrigla gurnardus, assembly GCF_963514095.1. NCBI lineage: Eukaryota > Metazoa > Chordata > Actinopteri > Perciformes > Triglidae > Eutrigla > Eutrigla gurnardus. The sequence continues at coordinate 12,738,970 of NC_139930.1, read as the reverse complement.
TTCGGCGCTATCGCTGAACACTTTGCCTACTTGCTCCTTCATGACACGTTGAAGTGACTCGTCGTCAAGTCTGCTGTCAGGACGAGGCTGTTTCACACGGGATCGGAGCCGCGGGGGGAATGGTGACATTGTGGCAGTTTAGCTTATAGAGAAACTCTTTGTTGACTCGGACAGAGCTCACATTGGCCTCATTGTGTACGAGACTGCATCCACTGCGTTTCCCCCCTGCCTCTGTTTGTACCTAAAGGCAGATGTGTTTCCCTCCTCGGAGCCGGGGACATGTCATGAAGTCATTCATATTTTATTGCCTCGCTCTCAAATGTCCGTTTCTCTTTCAGACTGCTTGGGATCAAACGTATTTTCAGTCATCAAATCAGACATTAATGGCAATATTACGGTAAGATACAGATCTGTATTTGCATTCCTCTTGTGTGTTTTTTTTCTACAACTGTAAGGAGTATTTAAATATAATATGATGCGTATAAACGCAACCTAAATTTGCATTTTTATTATGTTTTTTTTTTTTTTTTTTTTTAGAAAATTAAAGCAGTATATCTTAAGGATCCTGCAAAGTACGTCACCCTGCAGGACATAGTGGAGGCTGAGAGGGAAGCCCATGCATCACAATGGCCTAAAGTTGGAGCAACGTTAGCTCTGATGTGGCTGAAAAGGTGAGAAACTGGTGTTATGTCATCATATGTTGAACTTTCAACTGCTGAACTGAATTTTTTTTAAATCATTTAGTTTGAATCCTTTGTCTCTCCTGCAGGGGTCTCCGTTTCATACAAATCCTGCTGCAGAGTTTGGCAGATGGAGAAAGAGACGAGAACAACCCCAACCTAATTCAGATTAATGTCACCAAAGCCTACGAACAGGCGCTGAAGAAATACCACGGCTGGCTTGTCCAAAAAATTTTCAAAGTGAGGAAAATACCACTTTTCCTGTTCTTAAGAATTTACAGTAAAAGAAATGACACAATCAATACATTAGCCCATTCGAACCAATTGTTTTGTTGTTACTGAATTGCAGAATATGAGGTGTTAATGTAATTTTTTCTTCCAGAAACACCTCATTATTGTAGTATATTTCACGTGTTAATCTCATGTTCATACGCTGCATTCAACTATTGCATTCATAGTCTAAATTCTTTTTTTGGCCGTTGCAGGTGGCGTTAATTGCAGCTCCATATAAATCGGACATCCTCAAGGCCCTGTCAAAGGGAGAGGAAGTGAAAGAGGAGGACTGTCTGGCAAATGTGCGTCAGTTCCTGGTTAATTACACCACCACTATAGACGCCATCTACGACATGTACACTAATCTGAACGCAGAGTTGGACTACACAGCTTGATGTGGGCATCATCAGACCTCTCAGGTGTCAGGCCAGTTCCGTTTTCAAAAGTGTTTATTAGGATTGATTTCATGTTTTCCTTTCAGTGTGTTATTCATTACTTTGATTATACCTTACTCAATATTACTACAGTTTGGTTTTAACATATGCAAATGCCTTAAATGCAAACAACCATGATAGCAGAGTGTTACGTTTTTGTTCTTTTATCATTTCAAATAATTGTAGGGTTGTTAAAGCAACAATGCAGCTCTTATTCTTATTTAAAAAAAAGCAGTGTGTTGCTGCTTATTTCATGACATTTACAAGTGGTGTTTCACCTGTTATTGCAGGAAATCATTTCACGTTCACATGCTCTCTGCCACCTGAGCCCTGGAGTTACCTCCGCTGTTGATCTGGGAGCAGTGGCCCCAGTAGTACTTTCAAATAATTTTAACAGCCCATTTTGGGTGTGCATTAATCCTCTTGTGCCTTGGCGTTTACTGGAAAAAATAATGTTTTCAAAGTAAGCTCAGAATCAAAATATATGCAACTCTATTTTACCTACAAAGTGAATGTTAGCAGAGTCGGCCTTATTCTTCGAATGTATGCTTAAACCTGCGTGGAGTCTGTTGAGTCGGAAGGCGGGGTCCAGTCTTTGTATGTATTCTGTAGCCTATTTGGTTCCCATTTCACTCAACTCACATAACATATAAGCACATTATAGACAAGATATTTCCTGTCAGCATAGGGCGCATCATGTGCACATTTATTAATGGCTTAATAATTATATCTGCATTTTCTGTATTAATACTAATAGACTGTGTGTGTCTTTATTATAAACGATGATCAAATGTGTTTTTACCAAAAGATGTTAATTTATGACTCAAAATAAAACAAAAAGTGTTACTACTGAGTTGAATGACTTCTTAAGAAAAATCACACCTGCATTTCAAAAATCTTACTCTAGGTGGCGATATTTGCTTAGTTTTTGTCTTTTAAGCACATTTGTGTTGGAAGCTACTGCTTGAAATATTTTTTATTTTCAGTGATAACAAATACATTATTAGCAATGTAGATACAGTTCCAGTCTGCCAGATGTTGAATTACCCTGAACAATATAATTTTGCATGAGTGTGATTGTGCATTTGGTCTGATTGCTGAAGAGACTGTTAACAGTTGATTTTGATCGCTGGTTTTCTCAAACATCAGCAGAAAATCATAGGAAAACCCCCTCTCACTCGTATTCATGTCTCCTATTCGCCCTGATCAACTAACCCTTTCCTCTGCCCAGTCTTACTTATCCGAAGTGGGTCCCGGAGGCCGGAGTGGCTCTGGTTCCTCTCCCAGAGGAGCCTGAGCTAATCGTCTCTGAGCTCGAGCAAAAGGAGCACGTCTGTAATCCTGTAGGTTTATCAGCACAGCGGCCTGGCCTGTCCCCGCTGACAGATAGGATGGAAAAAGCTCCAAGCAAAGCCAGGAGACAATGGGCCAAAGACTGCAAATCATTTACAACAATGCCTCAATGACAAAGCCACTGACCTTAAACTCTGAAATATTTGTTATCTGCAATGAGGTCATCAATTGGATGTTGCAGATTTATTCCCAGCAGTGCTTCTAAAGCCATTATTCACAGCATCCAGCTTATTTGTTTTTGTAATGGAGGACTTAAAATGGGCGTGCGTTTATGTCTCTCTTGGCCTAAACCGCATTACTGCTATAGCATCCAATTTAGGAAGACAGATGAAGCTAAATAAGAGGTGCAGGCAGGCACGCCGCCATCTAAGATTAGCAATTTAATAACTGGGTACCAGCAAGGCCATTTCTACATAATGTGAACAATATATTTTCTTTCTCCTCAAACAGATGTATTATGAGATAAGGCGTGTGCCTGTACATTTTCATTTTCACATGTGTTTTGAAGTATTCAATGGCTTCTGCCTCAAATGTCGGCCATCCATCTAGACTAACATAATTCACTGCGATAACAAAATTAGCGCTTCGAGGGGGAACCAGTCCAATATCTTTCAGCTAAGGATTGATTTACATCACATTATAAACATGAGATCCTCCAGCGAAAAGATAGATCTTTATAAAAATGAGATCTGTGACTGGGAAAAAAAAGAGACTTGCCAGGTGGTTAAGCCTTAAATCCCTTCGCAATAAAACCAGGAAAAAACAGGTTGCACCTTTCCACAACTAGTTTATCATTCATGAATATAATAAAACCGTCTTCTCAGCTGCATGGCTGGCAGACGAATACGTAATAACACAAACTATGTGCTGGGTTTAGAAAAATTTCATTTACTTGACAATCCTTATTAAGAAGATGCAAAAAAGAGGGGTTGAGGGATTTTGGGGGGGGTCGTACATTGCAAAATGTAGTTATTTCAATGACATACTTCATGGAGAGCGCTCACATGTTCATATATAATAATTGCACTTTATAATTATAGAGAGAGTTTGCCATATAACTCAACAGTCTGACATAAATAAATAGTATTACGTAACCGGTGCAGCCACACAGAGAACTACTCAGTCATACATCTCACACCATCAGATAGAATATAGCCCTACAAAGAAGATACTGTAAATGATTAAGGTGGCCTGCTCTCCAACGTGGCACTCGTGTACATACCCAGGTGTTGTATAACAGTGTCATAACCATCCAGAGATTATTTCATTCAAGAAAAACGTCGTAGCAACAAAAACATGCAACCGAAAGGGCACATCTTGCTTGGCCTGAATTGCCACAGTGCTGATATTCAACAGTCCTAATACATTGTGCTGAGCGTGACTATACGTTAAATCAATCAAGCTGTTAAATTACATAAGGATCTCTATGGATGCATATAACGAAACAAAATCTATTCACATTTACAAATGATGAAAATGTTTCCCCATACAGCGGCCAGGACCTTTGCATCACATTGCAGGATTGATCCAAAAGTGGATTAAAACAACAATGAAGCAGCAGAAAACCTAAAGTTCAGTTAATAATTAAGGAATGTTCACATAAGAAGCCATTTTTTGGGGGAAAAATATACAATATATTCACAAAATACGGTCCTTCCCAGATTCAAGTAAATGTCAAGGTTTCCACTTTCATATCGGCCTATAGGGGAATCACCTGCAAAACATACAGTTCATGTTCAAATGTGATGGGGGGGGAGTTGTGATGAGGTGCTCAGCATCAGTACTAAATGAACAGCAGGGCATACGTGATGGCCATTTAAGATATAAAAATAAAACACCAGAAGTCCATAAGATAAACCTGTATCTTAAGTCATGATTATCGTTCACCTTTTTTTCCGGGGCCTTCTAAAAAAAAAAAAAAAAAAACACAGCACATGCACAAACTAAAAAGGCATGTCTCATATTCCTAGATGTCAAATCTGACACACTTCCATTGTCTACAAAAGGCTCGTCACTCCTGTGTGTCCCGCTGTGTGGCAACGCGTCTCATCTGTAGACGGGGAGCTGGATGTGGGTTTGCTGGTGGTGCTCCAGTAGCTGAGGCATCCCCACGGCGTCGTAGCCGCGGCCCAGCATGCGCTCTTTGATGCAGGGAGGGTGGATCTCACTGATGAGGCACTCCAGAGACTGCAGACTGCTGCTAAGTGCTGCAGCGTGGCACAGGCTGGAGGTAGGCAGCCCGCAACAGAGGTTTGGGTCTGTGCTGTAGGCCTGGGTGTGAGGAGGGAGCAGTTGCGGGTGGAGGTGTTGATGGCGGTTTGGGTGGAGGTGGGGATGGGGATGGGGATGGGGGAGCCCCAGGTCTCGAGGCCTGGCTGCACATGTACCCGTTGCCAGCACCTGAGAAGTATAACAGTCGCCGTTAGGGGTGACGCCGTCCCAGAGTGGAGCGAAGTACTGTCCGACGGAGAACTCCCCCTGCATGGCGCCGCGGTTCAGAGAGGAGCCGCCCGCTCGCTCCTGCCCGGCGCCCACGCTGCCAGGATGTGGCCTGTACGACAGCTGCGAGGAGCACGGCAGAGGGAGGCAGCTCTCGGGGGACTGGCCGACCCCGGTCTCCCTGTGCCTCTGAGCACCATGACTCACGCCGTACATCCTCACCGCTCCCTGCTGATAGCTCTGCTGCTGCAGCTGAATGTGATGCTTATGCTGCCACACGGCGTAGTCCCCCTTCTCCAGGTACCCGGCTTTGGCTATGTCTGCGCTCTGCGTGGGGAGCACTGCCCCCGTGAATGCCAGGCTGCTCTGGGGCGGCACTCCCAGGACAAAGTCTGAGTCTGAGTGTGCCACCGCGGCCACAGCCTGCAGAGAGGGGCTGGCTCGGGCTTCTCCCCCCAGCTGCAGGGCCTGGCTGTGGGGGACTCTGCTCATCTGCCTCATCAGGCTTTGAACCTCTGCCAGCTCCGACTGGGGGGCCAGGCTCTGATCTCTGGAGGCCATCCCTGCGCTAGAACAAAGTGTCTCGATGGGAACATCGTGGGGCTTACATGAGCTTATATGATAGGCCTTGTGCCCGTGTCTGACTGTGTAGCCATTATTCAGAGGATTATTATACGGCGCCACAGAAGTCTGGCTGTTTGCGTGTTTAGTCCTCCGGCCCTCCGAGTTCTTCACCACACCTTTGCCACCCGCGGAGGCTTTGATGACGGCCAACAGACCCTGGTGGCCTCCTGAGCACGGGTGTGAATGGGGGCTGTGGCGTTGGCCTGTGGTGTCTAAGCCGTTGACGGTTTTGTTAAGCTGTTTATGTTGCGGCACCCGGACGTCGGACGGAAAGATTTTGATGGACAGCGGGCTGTTGGCGGTCCTCTGGGCAAAAGCATCCAACTCTGCAGGAGAAGGGTACCGAGAAATCATGGAGGCTGGCCCGCCTGAGGAGACAGAAACAAGTGATTAGTCTACCAGCAGCCCGGAGGCATCTTGTCTTCTTTATGTTGGTTTATTCCTTTCTACCTCAAACCTGTTTCAAGGAATAATGGCAGACATGTGGTATAAACTGATTTAAAGGAGGAGAAACACCTCCAGCACTGTTTGATCAGTGCTTAATGAAATTAATTCACTTACTTCAAACCAAAATGAGTTTACGCTGGGAAGTCAAAAGATGGGAATTGGCGAATTTAGCTGAAGTGGCTGCAATCAGATTTACTTGATCACATTTAGCCTTTAAACCAAAGTAGGAGGAGCCAAGAGGAAGCTGAGTGTAGTGCAACTGCAACAAGAAAAAAAAAATCTAAACATGGTATATTATGTTTGTTTCTCTTAGCATAAGTTAGTCATTTCTTTGATGATTTATTTCAGGAATTTGCTGAAATGCTAAAATTCTTCCAATCCACGCCACATTTTTAATTGTTCCTAACTCTCTGACTTTAAAATCACTCAAGCGTCGCCAGTTTGCTTTCTGCCGATGACATTTTGTTCCACTTTATGCTTTTATGAACGTGAACTGATTGTACTGTAAAAGCTTGGAGCCTAAACTGAGGAGAAAAAAGTCCATGGAAATGCACACGGAAAAAGAGCAAAGCACCTCTGATTGAATTGTGTGAGGGGAAAGCTGACGGGACAAACTAAGATTGGATTTAAACACTATTATTCTGGCAATTTCATGGCTGCTTAACTCCCAGCGACAAAGGAAAGGTGGAAAAGGCGCCCCATTTAAAAACAATAAATCACCGGGTAGAAATTACCACCACCTTTCAGAGTGACACTTTTATGGAATTACTGACATAAAAAGAAAAAGGTGCTGAAATTAACCTAGATCGATGGAAATCATAGCAGGCAAAAGAACAAGCCTGTAATCTGCAATAAAAAGGTGGAGGTGGGGGGTGAAGGGAGAAAAAAAAAAAAACACAACCAAAACACTTCATTTCATTTTCAATAACAAAACCAATTCCAGCTATGCAGGGGGAGAGCTCACTTGTTGTTCCCATTTGAAATTGATTTGGGAGTTCATTTCATTTCAGGCCTACAGTGAGCCTCCCGACTGTGAAAATGATTCAATCTAAAAGATCCATCTCATGAAAGAAAGAAATTGGGTGTTTAAAATGGAGGAAAAGAGGTAAGGTGGAGTGTTCAATCCATCCAGTAATCTCCCAGCGGAGCTGGAGGGACAGCACCATGGTGCCAGCAGCATGAATGCATTCTACAGAGAAATACAACAAAGCAAAAACACTGCTTATTATGTACCGCAGTGTAGTGCTGTTATAGAAAACCACGGCGTTTTGGGATGTTGGCGAGGTGTTCAAACTGTATGCTACATGAAGATGTGAGAAAGAGGTAACTGGGGGGGAGAAACAGCTGCAATAATGCTTTATGGCCTTTGGCTAAAAGCTGAATATTCATGACCATAAATGAAATGTAGGAGAGGTTCGTATCCACCCGAAAGGAGCTTAGATGATGACAAGCGATGACACGTTTATATATGATCATACATCTGACGCACACCGCCATTGACATCACTGAACAAATCTATTTTCTGCCTGGGATAAAACTGCTCAATTACCGGAGATGGATAATTTAGCGAAAAACAAGCATTTTTTTGCGTTTTCCTGTTCAGTTAAAATGTCGGCTCGGAGCCCCCCCCCACGTGCTACGATCGGCTCGCTGTTCCATAAACACTTCACTCTGAATTCTAACGCATCTTCACAGGGTGTCTGATATAGTTAGTCCAGAGATTACAGCCCTGTCAGAGCTGGTGGAGACGCAGCTGCACTTCCCACTGTGGCTGCCTTCATGTGGCACTGTGAAAACCTAATTAGCAAACAGGCCTTCCCCACATAGTTATCATCTGAGGACCACGACTGTGACATATGCGTATATAAAAAAAAGGGATCACTTAAGCTGGTCCCGAACAGAAGCGAGCCACGTGAGGCTAAAACGGAGATCAGAAACAACACGGCCAGCATTAAAGCTGCTCTAAATTACAACCATAGGTAATTGTTTCAATCTCGAGGACTTTAATACCAATCAGTGGTGCTAAATGGCTGTAAACTGAGCACAGCATGTGCTTGGGAAAGCGGTGGCTTTCCCAAAGCATGTGGCGGGCGGTAGTAAAAGTACATCTTGAAGTCATTCTTCACAATATTCACTCCCTTCGCTAGAGCTTCCTGCAAAAACACACCGAGCGGTGTCTAAAATGTGTGGTTCATTAATTACAATCTTTTACTGGGAGAGCTGAAGTTCTCTCGTGTAGCGGCGGCTGTCTCGCCAAAACTCTCTACATGAAGGCGCACTGCAGACTCGTGAACGCGATAATTGACGACAGGTATTTAAGTCTCGCTTCTATGGTTCTGTGCAGGTGTCCAAAGAGCTTAATTGCAGGGTATTTAAAAAAAAAACGTGTGCATTCGTCACTCCCAGCTCACCTTTATCCTAAGAACGAGCAAGCAAACAAGCATCTTATGTATTATTAGGCTGCAATAATTACATTTAGTCAGCCATTTGGCTCTTTTACATCCCAGGCATTTGGAACGGCAGTAAAAACGCTCCAGAAAATAACAGCAGCCACTTTTCCCCGAGCAGCCTCGCCTGGGAGCATAATGCAGTGCTTACAAATTCAAATTCTCTGACCTTTAATATTCCCACCCCCCACTTGCTTTTTTTGAATGAAGTAGGTTATGTAGGATTGAAAAACTGCTTGTATTTTTCTTTTCCCTCAAACATCTGCATAATAACACTGACGGGTGTTGCATCCACGACCCTCCGATGATTTAAATGGACCCCGCCATTCAGGCTCCGATGTTTTCTTGGTTGGAACGGGCGCCGCACATTAAACATGCTGCTCAAGTGTTGTGGCACCATGCTGAGTGAAACTGGCACACTTTCACAGGAAACACCTAATCCTGATTTCCTCTTTCCATGCAGGGGACATGCACAGTTGGGGGTGGGGGTGGGGGGCGCAATTATAAGCTCTCAATCACCACCAGGCCTGATTTATTATGTTTGTGCGATGTGGATTTGTGTTTTATATAAATATTAGGATGGAAATACTCTGGAGGAATAAAACATTGGGTCCTTACCAAACCGTGGTATCTATATGGTCTTTCATAACCCCCCCCGATTCCACCCCCATACGATCCCACTCGACGCTTACTGCCACTTTAAACTGGCTAATCTTTTTCCCGTGGTCACACTTGAAGCCACCCCCCCATATTAAAGAGGAGACCTCATTGTTTCAGAGCAGTTTGAGTTAATCACTAATTTATGGGCTAAACAAGCCCCAGAGGCAGGGCTGGGAAAAAAAAGGCAGTGGGACACGCTCTTTGGGTTTTCAGAAACCACGGCTTCCACGCCCGGAGGGCCTATAAGAGAGCCATTAGAATGACCACTATGATCCCCACGTGAGACAAAACAAAACTCGTTAATATCCATACATGTTGGCTGAACCGCCAGCAGAGAAGAAAAAATCCCACAGGTCGCTGATTGTTATGCTGACGACTTATTGGGAAACACGTTGGTGAGATAACGTGTTTATGAGCGTCTAATCCTCAGCAGGAACGCGGCGGCGAGAACAGCCAGTTAATTACAGAACAGTGCTTCTCAGCAGGACCCAATACGTATTTACCACAACAATAATCCTGATATTTAAAATACTCCGGCCTACCTTAATAACCAGGGGGCTGAGCACAGCACGTTCCCAACGTATTTAAAAACATCTCTATCGCCAACCGCCTCCGTGCACCCAGTTGGCCCAATAAGCCCAGTCATTAGAACCATGTAATTAATTGGCCCTGACTTCATTCATCTCTTTGAGATGAGCTTCAGCAATTGACTATCTGCTGATTAGATGCAGTAATAACATCAAAACTAGCAGCTGCTATCTTCTCCCTCTCAATTCAGGCCACAAACAAACAAAAAACATCTTTATTTGGTTGGCCTCATATATATCAATACATTCAAATTATATTGTTGATTATTTTTAGTACATTTCCATCTTTCATTTGCATTTCAAACATTCAGTCAATACAGTTTACAGCTGCAGTAGGCGATGTTTTAGCCATAGAGCCGTTTAAGGTGAGTCATCGCTGAAGCGCTTCTACAGTTTAAGTGGACGTCCTCCTGCTCCCCTGGTTGGATAATCACAATAAAAGATGAGAAGCTGTATCTGTTCTTTTGATGAAAAAGTACAAAACTACGTATATAAATGTATAAGGCTTAGTGAACTACTACTCCCAGAGTGCATTTTGATGAGAAACATCAAACAAACATAGAAAACGGCGAATACAAACTGCAGTTTAATAATCAAATTTAGATGAATTTGGCACAATTGCACCGTGTTTTGTTACTCAATGCTGTTTCTCTGGGTTCGTCACTGAACCTCTTATACATTAGAGCCGTTGGACTCTATGTTGATTTAAAAATATGGATTAATAGAGGTTCAATAACTGTTATCACTACTAAGCTGCAGTATCAGCAGTATTATATGTCTATGGACTTATATAACGATGCATCAATATTTTATCTCCCATGGGGTTAAAAGAAGGATGCCAGTTAATGACTCCATGTGGTTTACTCAACCTAGCAACCCAGAGGACCATTAGGATTGAGATGGGTGAAGCGGAAAAAAGCCGACGCGGGACGTGCGGACGACATATGCTCTTTAAATCCCACTCACACTCTCTCGTCGCAAACTTCCTCCGTAAACACGCGGAAATCACAAGCCTCCCTCTTTCCATGTCAGTGATCTCGACATGAAGGGTGCTCAAAGAACAGAGTAACTGTGGGGTTGAACATTTAGTTGTGTGTGCTCGAGGCGGCTCAGGCGAATGCTCCTTTGCACCAGTGTCACTCCTCATTTGTTTCTGTGCCGCTTGGCCCAGCTTGGGCAAACTTTACCCTCTCAGAGCCGGGCCCAAGTGCAGGGGCCGGCAGCGTGGGAAAAAAAAAAAAAAAACGCATTTACAGCCCCCTGCTTTCAAGCTCAGATAGCGGAGGCGAGAACATTCACTCTCAATACATAATTCCTAACGCTGCTTTCCCAGAAATCTTTCACGTGGGTTAGTGCGGCTGAGAGCTTTCATGTCCTCTGCCTTCCCATTTATTGATAGCTAAAAATGGAAATGGCTTTCAGGAGCTCAGCGGCGACTAAAGAGCGTCCCGATTTAACGCAATCCAACAGTGACTCGTTTAATGAAGAAGCCCGGGCCACACACACACTGAGCTCCCATCGGCAGGCTATTCCCCTGCGGTCGTGCTTGAAATGTCAGGGCCGAGGCTGGAGGGCGGGCACAGTCGCAGTACATAAAACTCAATAAGGGCCCCCGCAGGTAAACAGGATGAGAGATGAACCCCTGGTTCTGCCCGAGGCAAACTAGGCCCTTCTGTTCCAGCATTTAGTAGACAAGCGCTCCATTGATTCCCAATTAATATTTAATAGCAACAACAACAAAAAGACAAAAGAGGAGCGTAAGAGATTTCAAATATGAGTACAGTTGGATGCACGTTATTCGGCTAGTATTTATACGTAGGGAGAAGTAATGCAAAACACTACCCGTGTTTTTTGTCAATTAACTGCATGGTCTGTCGTCATGACTACACTCTGTATAGTCAGTGACCTCTAGATTGTGTCGGTGGGCGTCTTGTGGCCCCCGGCTAAACAAAATATTTGGTGTTTGTTTGGGTGTTGGGTTCAAACATCAACAATGTCTTGACAGAATCGCTGACTCCGCCTTTTTTAAGAATGTGGAGTCAGGTGACCATAAGTAAAGGTCTTGCCCAGAATAAGTGGAAACACCTGTGTGTGTATACCGTATGCAGGCGTCAAAATCTGATCGTTACACGGTCGTCTGAAAATAATGCTGCGCCTCAAGCACACGTTCACCTCGTAACAGACACCTAATGGAAGATTAGATTTCACGACGAATGAACGAAGATGTCCTGGAAGAAAAAGCTTTACTGGCGACATGATCGGACACAAAACACATTAACTACTCAAACAGTAACACAACACACTGCATCACCTCCACTAATAAGAACATTTTTTTTCAAGGAGCGAATCAATCGAGATGTTTCATGGCTAAGTACATTCACGAGGCTGCAATGCACACAGCCCTGGAAGTCGTTATAGATCTTCAATATAGCTTCCAACCAGAGCCGGCATGGAAGTATAAAGGCATCAGCAAATTTTTTAACGCAATTGGGAAAAGGAAAACCACAGCAGAAATAACATTGGTGGCGCTGAGATCTCATTATGTGAATCTAGACTGCAGGTCCACGACGAAAAAAGACAATTCAGACCCCTGCAGAAATAATATGGCGATGGAGCAACCTACGTAAAGAAGGCCACAAACTACATCCGCAAACAAGTCACATTCAATCAATTAATTGAAAGAAATCTAATCACAGCTGTCAGCCCGGGTTAGGTGGAGACACCCACTCGACCTTTCAGTGACAGCGGCATAATCAGTCACGATGAAGGTCAAACGACACAGACATGGAGCACAAAATGTGAACATCATTAGTAACCCTGTATGCCAGTTGATTAACTCTGTCATTTCCCGAGTCCACTTTGACCCGCGTGCATATGCGCCGAGCGAGAGCACGCTGATTAGTAGCCCAATTAACGGGCCTCATCAAGAGGCATATTCTTTGAGATTTCTAGTGTCCGCTAAAAGTCAACCGTGCTCGACGTGGACGAGTGATTTTAAAAGTACCTCAGGAACACAAGTAGCTCCCAGAACTCACCTTTGTGTGGGTACGGCTGCAGCGGGGGCACTGACAGCAGTAATGGCGGTGGTGGAACATCAAGGCTTTTGGGTGTGCAGGCCAGATTCTGCGACGACAGGTTCTGCCGTCTCTGGATACAGGCCAGCATGATAGTTATCTAGGGCTGCACACAGCCGGGGTTCACCTGCTGGAATGAAGGGGGAGAAAAAACAGGTTTGAACTCGATAGCCAAATACAATTAACAGCAGCTCTGTGAAGTTGTGCTTAGGTCAGAGGTGCTTTGAGCTAAATGCTAACAGGCTCACAATGGCAATGCTGTTGAGCATGCATACTTGAACCACGTTCATCATGAGATAATTAGTGCATTCAGAACACAAAGTACAGCTCATTATTCTTCCAGGTAGGTGATTTTGCGTAGAAATGTCAGTATCAACAAGGCAATCGATCAAAATAACACATGTCAACTTTGTGGCGGCACTAGAGGTAAACTCTAGTAGGCTTCATCCTCTGGGGACCATGAATGCCAATGCCAAATGTCATAGCAATAAATCTAATAGTTGTTGAGGTTTGCAGTCTGGACCAAAGTGGTGGAGATTGACATCTCTAGAGCGATGTTCACAAAAACCTCAGTCTGGATTAATTGATCCTGCACAGGTCTTTTGTTCATCTTTAGATTTTAAAACATTACTGTGATTAGATTAGATTAGATTAGATTGTCATTTTTAGGTCACTGGAAAGGAAGTAGATGCCAACTTTAGTTTGGAAAGACATCAAAATATACATAATACATTCAAAAATCTGTTAGATGTTGTTAGAAAACGGCCAACGCTTGCTGCTCGGGAACTAAACCCCATCTCCTCTTATTATATATACTTATTAATCACATTCAGCTACTTCAGCTTCCATCTTTGAAACTCACCAATTGAGTACTTTTACAAAATTAAAATTCCCGAGCCCCTCTTTGAGCTGCCGAGTCTGTGCATTCAAAGAAGTAATATCACTTAATGACGACGACTCTTCATCGTTACGACGGCTCCTTCCTCTCATCAACCGTGTTCTGTCGGTTGCAAATCACACGGATCACTTACAGGCATTTCTCTAACCTTATGACAGCGTGTTTCAATTCCTATCCAGCCCTGAGACCTGGGCTTATTCTTCTATAAATGTATAGCTGTATCGATCAGCAGAGGAAGCCAGAAGCAGCTTACTCCCTCAGATAGACATTTACGGAGTTAAGTATTGTCAGAGGAAATGAGTGGCTGTGTCTGACAGAGAAAAGCGCCTCGCCACAGATGTGCTGATTGCAGCAATCATTGCGGAGATAAAGCGCAGGCATTGAGGGAATATTTCAGCGATAATCGCATTTGACATTCTGTTTGATTATGTGACAGAGTCATCAAGTCTGAATGCTAGCACTGCAAAACAAAACCCCGGGCATAAAACACTTTGTCTATATGAATCAGCCTTTCAGATAGACGATCAACAAGAAATCACAGACTTGCAGGTTATTAATAATTAATAAGTCCAAAATACAGATGGAAAGAAAGGGTATTTTCATTACAATGCAGGAGTCCCCAACAAGACCAATACAAGCCTGCAGCATACATCTGTCAGATGGCCTCTCTTTCTTGTTTGCTTTTAAGGTTCTTTTTGGATTTTTTGCTTTCATTTCTCCCTCGGGGTCCAGAGGCCGGCTCCAGCGAGTCAACCGCAGAACAGAGTGTTCGGTGACGAGCTGCAGAAACACGATTACCTTCACCTCAAAAAGGAAGAAGAGACCGAGTGGCTTTCATTTTACTCGTGTGCCCACGGAAGAAAAAAAGATTCCCTCGCTCCTCTCCCTTCCCAGTGTACGGCACCCCTCCTCCACTCAACATCTGTCCCTCGGTGACAAGCCCACTTCAAACTGCTCAGTGCAACCTGTCTCATCTGAGCACACACATCTGAAGAGCTAAAAAGCCCCGCCGTGGTCAGATTCCATTTAGAAAATAATGGCAATTCCACAACAACCCTTCCATTACCACACATTTGTCAAGAGGGAGGTGCCAAAAAGATGCAGGAGCATGAGGAAGAAAAAAGGTTTCTCCAGGGAAATCCCTTCATGAGCAGAAAATGAGACATGAACTGTAATACCATCCATTACTCCCATAATTTGCTGCCGGAATAAAATACATCAAGGTGGGCATTATAATTCAGAGAGAAGCCAGCGGTGACTTAAAGAATAAGAAACTTCCACTGAAAGCAGGGGAAAAAAGGAGCTGGAAATGATGCATAAAGTGCAAGTAATGATGGGTTCTTTCATCCTGCTATGTAAATTTTAGATTTAAAGGGATTTTGTGAAAACTTTAGCTTAAAATTGCTTTCCAACTCTTAAATAAATTACAATTACCCGAAGAAAGGGAAGAGAAAAACGAGATCAGTGGGATCCCAGAATGCATATGTGGGACTAAGTTATCGAGCAATATCAATTCTCCAGCCCTCTGCGCCACAAAAAAAAGTTCCTCGCCTTGCACTTTCTTCCAATGTCATATTAGGACATCTCCCCATTGGCTGCAATAACACCGAAATTAGGGACATGGCAACTGCAAAGTCAGCAATCTTAAAAATGTCCGTATGCAGCATAGCTCAACTCAACCTTCACAAACGAGGTCAGGAATCTTTGTCATTAACATAATAGTAATGTTATCCGCTTCCATTCTTCAATAAGCTTTCCAATCAGCACCTCTGCTGCCTTTGTGACATCGAGGTGGAGGTTATGAAACTGTTGTTTCACACACATTTCCTCTGAAGCCTATTTTTTTTTTTCCAATTGCCGTGTTTCGCAAGTTCACATATTCAAAGACTTTAATAAGGAGAAAAAAGAGCACAAAGTATTATCTTCGAGGACGTCTAATCGTCTCCACTCTCGGGCGACATCCGGGCTGATAAGCAGCGTGATGCGGTCCACTGAGGGTCTGCCAGGGAGATAAAGACCACGTGCTTTGCGGTCCATCTAACCATCCCTTATGGATGGTCTTTTTTCAGCTTCCTCCCTATATGTCAGGATGCAAAAATGCATTTTTTCCCCCGCTGTCCTGGGATCAGTAATGTTAACTTTGTGAGAGATGAGGTCAACTGAAGAGCAACGAGGGCAGTGATGGAGACTTTTATAATGGCTGCTTTGGTTAAACAGGCAGATGCCTTAAATATTAACTGAATTTGAATGACATCTGTTTGACAAAAACGGTATCCTTCAGCTAGTTATTATGCACGGTACCATCAATGTACTGTTATCAACACTGTTATATTTATCCTGTAAGAAGTTGCTCCAGTCATTCTAGACTATGTGGCTCATATTTTTGAGATAATGAAGCTGGCTATGCATGATTGCCCCCCCAAAAAATACACTACAATGCCTTGTTTTTTTACCTGTTTGGCTGTCCAAAGTGGCAGCACAAGAAAATCCATCAAAGCAGGAGAAAAACAGTCCCTAAATTATACAGGGACTCAGACAAGAGCATCTGTCTGACCTTCTGGGGTCTTTATGAGTTTGCGCAACATCAAAGGTCACACTGAAGATAGAAGCAAATTGCAAAGAGAGCCTCCCTTTAAACAAACATGAAATGCACGGGGAAAAAAAAAAGATACACACTAGCTCTACACACACCCTGCCACATTCACACACACCCCCCTCCCTCCCTCCCTCCCTCCCCGCTACCATCTCGGCTCCTGTTAGCAGTTCTCAGAATCCTCGGTTAATAATTAGATGATAATGAAAAAGGTCTAAGACAAGCACCCTTTTCACTCTCTGGGTGGATTAGCATGTGAGTGCTATGCTAATGTTTTCCCTTCCTTCCACTCAGAAAACAGCAGAAGAGCAAAAGGGAAGGAGCACAAAGGCACGGGGGGGAAAAAAGAAGGTTAATTTAGGAGGAAATAGATGATTAACAAAGAGCAATTGGTCATTAGGGAAGAGAAGAAACAGGACCTCTCTTTGAATGAACATGGGCCATGAATAACAATCCACCTACTCTATAATGAATTGTATATTACTTATGGCTTTTATGTTGTTTTCCAGGTAGTCACTGCAGGAGCCTGCCTAAGTAATGGAGACCAGACATGTAGCCTGACATGCAGACAGAATTAGACAGCAGTGCCGCTGCAGCAGCTGCTGGATTCATCTCTATACACCCCCCCCCCCCCCCCCCCCCCAAACCCCTCATACATTTTTAATAGAATCTATTACTTCTGGATTAGCCGATAAGAGCTGGCCTGGTTAAATTCTATAATAGTTTGCATAATTGGTATCAGAGCGGCGTATAAGAGAGACCCAGATTCTCCTCCTTCTGTGGAGAGAGAGAAAAGAAGGGACACAAAGGTCCACATACAGGATAAACCAAACAACCTGGGGCCACTCTGCTCCACGCTGCAAGAACACTCCAGGCCTGCGGCTGATAACAATGGGCCTCATTTCCATTGAGATTAGCTTAAAAGGTATTACACCGGTGTTAAAAAAAAAGCCTTTCCTATGCGAGCACGCTAAATTTATGTTAATACAAGCGCTGGACAGTATTCAGACAAATGTCCAGAGCATTCAGTCGGGTGTAAATCACGCTGCCTTAATGGCCGGGTGTCTGCGGAAAAGAAACATTAACATTACAGTTTCTTCCGATGCAACAATTCACGGAGCCTTCACAATATGAGGGCATTTAATGCTGCAAACGCTAAACAGACAAAGAACAGACTATTTCACACACGTTTCCTCACGACAGCAAAACGCAGGCGTAATGGGGCAAAGGGTGATGTGTATAGAAATTAAACTTGTTTATATGCAAAGTCCAATCCGTAAACTTCTATGTCACATTGTTATAATATTTCAATATTTAAATTGCAGGTTTCAATTGTAGGAAAACTTTATCTATGTGCAAAGAAAGAACGAAACCCTTACATTCGCACATAAAGCTTTCTAAGGAACATTCTCAAACCATATTCTCGCTGGAATTTAACATCTAACACAGCGGCAACAATTGGTGTGAAACAAATGCAGTCCAACTCCCTGGGATCAGAGTTTGCACCATTAATTTCAGCGGTGGCAGCAGCAGCCAGCAGCCAACTGCCAGCAAGTATTTGTCTAGGAGGTTTTACAGTTTTGCCAAACAATTAATCATTTACTTTCGGAGTTAATGTGGTGCCATTTCTGCGAGACAGTCTTTCGAAGTAGCATTGGTATGATGATTAGTGGTCGACTTACCTAATATATCAATATTATATAACGTATAAGTGGGGATTCAAATATTTGTTGAATATCTGGCATTCTTTGGTTGGCGCACATTTTTCTGTGCTTTCATTTGTGCAAAGTGCTTTAATAGAGGAAATGGCTGGCGAAGATACACATTGTATAGTTGAGCAACATCATATTCAAGAGACAATAGGTTTCACTCCAGCGTTTGAATATGGATTTTTTTTTTTTTTTATGAAAATAGCAATTCCAAATGTATATGGAAACAGACTGGAAACAAATGTAGCCATTAATCCAAAACTGCACAATTAAGTCTTATCTTGGTGAGCAGCCTTGGTGGGGAGTAGGAAGCCTTGGACTGACCCAAAGCTGCCCTTGCTCGCAGACAGTGCCAAGGTAAGAGAAACACGGTGTATGGGGGTAAAGTCTGGCCAATGCCAAGGTAGCATTAGAGGTACACAGAGCTTTATCTTATCCTTATCCCAGTATGCACACTGAGACACTCTGTCAGAGAGCCATGGCTATGCTGTCCAGCCTTTAGAAAACCTTGACTTCAAAGATAACAGATGGTAAAAGAAAAGAATGGGCTTAAGGTTTTGTGGAAAGACGATTTTTTTTTAAACAGATTTCAATTAAAAGTCGGTCACTTCAGGTATGGATAGAACCATTCAACCTCTCAATGTTATCAACTGTTCAAACCAGAGAAGAAGACAAAAATCGCTTCATGTTACACAAACAATCCCGCTGACCTCCTTTCCCCGAGCCCCGTCCTCCGGCTGTTTACTTGACTGTTACGCTTTTAAGGGTCACCGATTCCTTCCAGTCATTAAAAAATCTTCAAGCAAACATGAAACTCATTAGAAACTGCAGAGAAAATGCTGCCCTGTATGGCTCTAATGTGGTGGATAACCTAATGATAAGCTTTCTACCATGCATCACAGAAACATCAAAAATGTCCGAGGGGAAGGAAAAAAAAAAAAAAAAAATCTCCCTTTGATCTCTGGACCAACTAAAAAATGTCATCATCTCAAAGCCTTTCTATTTAGGGCAAATGGTGATGCATCAATTGCAATTTGGCAGCCTTAATCATTAATTTGAAGTAATGACCGAGCGCCATCATGTAGACAAAATAAAAAAAAAAAAAAAAAAACGACTGGCGCTCCGAACAACCCTTGAGGTCCTGCCCCCTCCCCGATGACCTCGGAGGCCCAGTCCTTAACCTCCCACCCCTAACCTCCGTCTCACTCCCCCTTCATCCTATTAGAGTGAAAAGACCAATTAGACAGATTTCAAAAGATGGCAGGGTGCCTGTAATTACACATGACATCTCTTAGCAGATAAAAAGGTGATTAGAAAGGGTGCACGGGAGGAACAAGGCTTCCACATTATTCCTCTAAAACGGGCAGAGAGGTCGGTCGCATGCATTTTTCAAAGTCATTGGGCGTCTTATCTTGCGGTCTCCTAACCATGCAGGCTAATCCACAACAGGAAACTCACTGTACACTTAACCGGCCTCAAATATGAAGCTTGGATGACACGGCAGAAAGAAAAAAAAGACATGACCTTAATCAGTCCTTGCACTGGCCTGCGTAATAGTCATCCAAGTAAAAGGTCACTCTCACGGCGAGCCGTTTCCTCCATTCAGTGAGTCGGTAGGCATGGAGATTGAGTGAGCCTGGGGAAACTTCACAATAAATCAGAGCTCAGCTTCGCTCCTGATGAAGGCAAAGGGAAGCAGGCAGCCAAATGACAAATCCCTTCTCTTCACGGAGTCGGAATTACTGCCGGGGTGTGATGCGAGATCAGAGGGAAACCCCCATGGGATACCTGCACACCGACTGCTCATAACACGACACAATTTACGAGCCTCCCCCCCCCCCCCCCCCCCCCCCGAACGACTCCGGGTCCGGGGCGAAGCGCATTTCAAATAAACAGGCAACATATCAAGATGTCATTAACACTGGCGATGCAAGAAACAGTGGTGTCTAGATTATATGACATGAAAAGTAGCCAAACTGTGGATGTTATCATGAATAAAGCAAGACAATATCATTAATGATGATCATTTTTATTATGACATTGTGGTAAATCAAAAGCCACAGTGCCATAATTTGAATGCTTAAAGAAATCATAAAACAGAAAGATCCGCCTATTCTTATGCCTCAGAATGAAAATATATGGTTTTTGTTTAGAAAACAGCAACACACACACACACACACACACACACACACACACACACACACACACACACACACACACACACACACACAAATAAAGAAAGAAAAGGGCTCGCAGGCTTTCCTTCTGTGCCTCCGGTGGGAAGCAGTGACATCCCATCTCTCTGGGTAATAAAGGAGCTGGCACAAACAGGAAAAAGCATGCAGGGTAGAATTTCACACCTGGCCAATAATCTATAGGCCCCTCTTTGCTGCGGCTAACCTTCAACCTCGGCTGCCACCGGTGCAGTGAGGTGCGATGATCCCACCTCCGGCTTCCAGACAATAGAAATGGAAACCTTCAGAGGCAGCTCTGAATGACCGATAATATACTTCAAAGCACTTCCCGTAAAGCGCCTTTCACTGCGCGCAAAGCCGTCGTCCCAACCAATGAAGAAGAAAAAAAAAGAGGATGAGGCTAGAAACTGGATATTTGGCTCACGACAGAACAGTTTTCAAGGGGGGTGGAGAAAAAAAAAAAAAACACATTTAGAAACTGGAGATTTGTTACGCAAATAACCAATTCCCCTACTATTTGCTATAATAAACTGTTGAACACCTTTTTTTTTTTTTTTTTTAAGGAAAATAGTGTTCCATGAATAGTGACTATAAATGACAAACCTTATAGTTGGTCTCGGCCCATATAAACACACATTCGCCGGGAGCAGGACACTGATATATAGCCGGGGCGAGACGCTCCTCTCCATTAGAGCGCAGCGGGCATCTTTCACCACTTTAGCGCTGTCGTCTTCAAATCAGGGGCGAATCCTGACATCACACACACACACACACGCACACACACACACACACGCACACACACACACACACACACACACACACACACACACACACACACACACACACACACACACACACACACACACACGCACCGACGCGTCTCTACAACCCTGCTCTCACGCTGTTATGTCGCTGTAGTTACACAGTCACAAACGCAACACGGCCTGTACAACAAACCCACAGAGTCCCGTCACATTGATGAGAAAGGTAATGAGTGTCTTACAGAGTTTGGTCTTATCATAAGGCTTGTTTATCTTTGGCTCGCCGCGGCTGATTGGCTGCTCTCTCCGGCTCGGAAGGCGTATTTCCTCCGCGAAAAGCAATCTCTCGCCACTGATTTCGCGAAACCTCCGGAGAAATATCCATTGATGACGCCGGCCCGTTAGCTGCGCGTCCCCGACACGTCCGCCGACCCGCGGAGAGGATAGCGTTTCACCGACTGCGTTCTCCGTGCAGCTGCCTGCGTCTCATCTCGGCAGGCGTCCAAGCTGCTGGTGTGTGTGTGTGTGTGTGTGTGTGTGTGTGTGTGTTTGCCACAGGGAGTGATGTCGGACTGGAAACAGTCCCCCTTGCGCTGTTGAAAACCGGCTCTGGGCCAATCAATCAGGGCCGTGTTTAAGCATATTCCCACGGCTCGGCCAATCGGGTGGCAGGGAGGGCGGCCGCTGTGCCGATGCCGGAGCCGTCAAAGTAAGCACGTTGCTGTTTCGCGGAGAAAATTAAAGGGGAAGAACGTGTGATGTGACGAGCCCCAAAACAAAAAAAGCAAGTTTGTGGTCTAACTTGAGCCCTGAATCTCAAATCAGCAGGTTAACATCATTATAATTAACCAATGCTGACACTGTGTGCAATTTTGATATAGGCCTAATATATAAAAAAAATATATATACTCATATTTTAATATAATTCAATTATTTGATCTCTTTCCTACTTTGTACTGCAATAACGTCCTCTTATGCCATCAAAGTTTATCCATATAACCGCTTTATACTGCTGGTTTAAATACTGTTCTGTAACTCTCCAAGCAAATGCTGTGTAATGAATGTAGGCTCATGGAGTAAATGTGTAATATCACCCTTTGACATGTATTGAAATATCGGCACAAAGCAGCACAACATGGGAAAACTCAAGTAAACTATAACCCACAAAATTGAAGCCTACTTCAGTAAATGTACTCAGCTACTATCCACCATTGATTTGGAGACACAGGGGAAGACACAATACCCTATATATACTCTAAACAAAACAAAAATTCAACTATCTGTGGAAAAGGATTCACAAGCACAAATACTATAAAATATACAAGAAAACGTCTTCAAGTTAGTCAAATTAGGGAGGAACGACTCATCTAACTCTCAACAAACAATCATGTATTTGTTTTCAGCATTTTCCATCCTCAAAGGCTGAACTAGACTTTGAACGCCCGCTTGTCAATATTTAACACACATTGCTGCAGGGCTCCGTACACGAATTAATCTCCCCGATAAACATGCGATGATGGAAACCAGTCATCAAGGCAAATTCTACCCTTCAAAGACAGGTTTTTTTTTTGTTTGTTATTTTCCGGGAAAGACAATTGAGTGCACACCAAGAGATTTGCAACAGACATACTCGCTCTGACCCACTGTTGTGTGAGAAAGAATATTGAATTGTTTCTTTACAGCTTCCTGAGTGTCATTTCTCAGTATGAATGAGGCTTGCAGATGGCAAATGGGGTTACCATGCCAACTAATGTCCCTATATTGAACACTGAAGACGTAGATGGATTGCTGTTCTCCGGTTAATCGCACGTTGTTGTAATGGCCATACAGTTTGTTGGAATTAATAGGAGCCCACAGTTAGCATGTGCTTGCAGAGCATAATGGAAACATTATAATCCACTATGTTAAAATACACGGGGAAACATCTTTACCATCCACATGTAGTAAATGTTTAGATTGCAAGAGGATTTTCCAGGGACCCAGCCACCGTATATGCCTTGTTGAGAGAACAGGCAACATTCAAATAGTCAGTAATAGTACTGCACTCCTTTCTTTTTTCTTTTTCTTTCTGAAGCAGGAGAGGTATTGGGGGATTTACAGACATGTTTCAGTCTTACCCTGCTCCCGTATTATAATCAGTGGTTAACAAACTGAGACATTTGGAAATACGGTTCTACTTCCATTTAGTAATGCAATTAGCTAACGGCAATTTATGCTAATTGAATCATTTATTTTTTGTCTCCTGACAGGTGGACTATATCAGAAAGAGAGATGCAAATTCAAACCAAAATGGCTTTGATTCCAGTATCAAATAAAACTACAAGTGTTCAGGGGACATATGCTGTTATGTGTGGAAACAAAGACAACAATTTGAGGTTTTAAGGTTTTTTTTAAAGCATTTGCATCGGATGTTCTTGTCGTATACTCCTCGGCTGTGCCATGTTTGGGTGTGTAAAGAATGTTTACTAACTGTGAATAATCCCCAAAACATATACACATAGGCAAATGACAAAATATTGGTAAGCTTATATATTGAATGCACACATTTTGTAGGGCTCTAAGGGTTTGATTATTGAACTACTCTCATCCAGATTATCATTCTGTTTTGGCCATGTCATGATGTCCTCATGATGTCAAGCTCTCCCTCTTAAGATGGTTCTCATCAGAGCAGAATGTACCTGGCACTGACACTAATAAAGAGCTCCATCTGCGCCTGGCAGGCAGAGGCAAATGAACCAATTAAGGTCTGGGGGAAAGTCTCCTCTTTCCCCTATTGGCAATGGCTGCTGTCATCTTCATCATGATGAAAAGGAGAGAGTGCAAGGGTAATTAAATACCAGCAGGGGCCGGGGGGCAAACCTAATAACTCTCCGTAACAAGCCAATAAGAGACCTTATTGCTTGAGAGTTCGCACGACCCGAAGCATGTTAATAGTGAAGAGGACCACTTACTGCACACAAACATCCAGGTAGTTAATAGGCCTGCATGTTCCTCAGAGAGTATTGACCTTGTGGGGAGATATCTGCAATGGCTCAGAGGCAAAGTACAAACGGCCTACCACCATTTATCTCCCACTGTGATCTCTTCTGTCTACTCAGGGCAGGCTTTCACGTGAGCTCAAACACCCTGCTATACTTACAGTAATGCATGTCGTAGCAGTGCCACCTGCTGGCGAAAGTATGGTTGTGCAGCAATATTCTGACTATCTAAATGTTCTGATAATATCCTGCCCTGAACCTCCCTGAAAAAAAAACTACATTCGAAGGTTAGACATCACGCAAAATATACGCCACAAATGATATTAACACGTTTGTCCTATGTCTAGGATTGTTTGGGGCTGAGGGAGTGGACACTCAAGACGTCGGCTACATCAATAGGCAGTTAGTTCCTACGGCAACGGCTGGAAGCTTCCTCCAAGAGGATCATGGGAAACTATTCTGGCTACTAAAGCGGAGGGAGTTTCGAAATGTTTCATGATAAACTACAATATAAACGTTAACGGCGTAGTAACATTAACATTCCCGTGACTATGTGATTTGAGCATGCTAACACTGGACTATCACTAATCACTGAAGTGCGCAGGTAAGCCATTTCTTCCCCGGAATCAGTGCTGCGCGCACTATGCTAGGTGGCTAATGCTAGTTAACGGTATGGTTAACATAACACGGTTTTAGTTTGTTCGAACTATGTAGCTTCATATAAAGGGCTCATGCCACTCTAACGTTACCAGTTAATATCACTGGTTAGTGTAAAAACATAACGATGCTGTCGCATATTGGAGAGTGATATTTCTGTCTAGCTACGTAGCAGAATACATTCACATCATAAAACGGTTGCTTCTCAGCTAACGTTAGCTTAGATGTAATGCCGCGTCGTCTCGCTTGTCCAGAGGGATCCTGCAATCTCGATGAACCCTACCGACCAAGAGGAAGGACTGATGCTGTCTCTCAAACATGGAGCTAAAGTTGGAAGTTGTTTTGTCATCCAGCATCAAACGGAAGAAACCATGGCCGCGATTCTGTTGGCTTGGGAAGGTGAAGACTGTGACATATTTCAGCCAGAACAAGAAAAAACGTTGATCTGAGTGTCTGGAGAGCATTGCTGTGAACCTGTGTCGTGTCACTCTTCAGGAGAAGGAGTCTGTGTTCTTGCTAGATGACAGACGGATCAGTGAGATCAACATGGTGTCCGGTCGCACCAAAAAGAGGACTCCCAAACTACACCCTCTGCTCACCAGTGTGGTGACAATGGCTTCCTCCCACAGTGGTGAGTGTAATGTGTAACCTCAAAGCAACATGTGTCAGCTCTGAGCACAAATCACATGTCTCCTGTTGTTTTTCAGGTATGTGGCTTTGTGGACTTTTGCTCTCCGGAGAGCTGTTTCTGTGGAACAGGGATAAAGACCTGTTGAAGACCGCTGCAGCAGCCCCAGAAGTAGTTCAGATGATCACTGCCGCTCAAGGTATGCACAGTACTGGTATATTATGCACATGTGTGTGTATATTTTACTGTGAGACTGTAACATGTTGACTTGGAAGATGTGGGACATATTTGATCCTGGATATAACAATAGCATAAGATCGTGTGTGGGTGTTAATGGGTAATACATATTAAATTCATGGATTTATGTGTGTATGTTTTCTCAGGGAATGCTACCAGACTGTCGCTCCAGGTGTCAGGGGATGGGATGCGTGTGCTCCTGGTAGCGATAACAGGGCGAGTGTTCCTGTGGGAGTGTGTGGATGTCAGGGATTTGAAGAGCGTACGAGATGGCACAGTCAAGGGACACTGGGCGCATATAAAGCCCCTCGAAGAGTCAGTTCTGCCTTCCTCTCAAGACAAAGAAGCATCCCAACACACCATTTTCATCAAAACCGAGGTCTGTATACTGAATAAAATACATATTTAACACTGCAATCCATTTATATTTTTGCATTTGTATGTTTTCTAGAGGCTGTATATCTTATTTTAAGCTGTTCCGAACTCTCTTAGGTTATGGGTGATGCCTGCTTGACAGCCTTTGTTTTCACATCTGAGAAGAAGCTAATCATCACCTGCCTGAAAATCCAATGGGAAGAAGTCCGTGTGAGAGCAGGGTGAGTCAGCAGGTCTATTTAAGGAACAGGACTGTCATTAAGTATCACCGTGCTGAAAAGAACCCATTTGTCTTTTTAGTTCTGTGGGATACAGCATACAGTGGGCCACCAAGGCATACACCATGTCTTGTCTCACCCCGCCTTGCCAGCCAGTCAAGTCCAGAGGGGCCTTGATGCCAGCCATTTCCCCAGATGGCCGCCTGTTAGCCATCGTCCTGAACCAGAGACTGCCTAAGGTGAACATCTGGCCTCTGTATCTCATTTTCACATCTTTATATGTTGTTTTTCCTTCCAGAAATCAATATTTATATTCCCTCTTGTTGAATGCAGGCCACACAAGTCCTCTTTGTGAGCACACAGAATTTTGTCTCGATATCAAGTGGCCTTGGAGGATGTGGAAGTAAGAAAATGGAGATCCCCTCCAAATACATAAGGTACGGCTTCCATATATACAAATGGGAATAACAGTTGTGGTTGGTGTTGTGCAGTAGTTAGCCTATAACCTGGGGGCAAGGCATACTGTCACGCATTGCTGGCGAAGGTGTGTGACTCATTTATTTATGTTGATTCACCTGAATGCCATATGTGATTAGAACCACTGTAATATCTTTGATATACACTGTGTATTTATTTAGAAACTTTATGTATCTTCTCCTTCAGGTCATACTGGGTGGGCAGTGTGAGCTGGTCGCCCGACGGTCTTTTCCTGGCCTGTGTTCTGAAGAGAGGCTCCCTTCTTATGTTAGCTCGCCTTGGGGGGCTTAGCACTCTAACAACCTGTGGTTGCAATGTTGACTTTGGACCTGCACACTTCTTGCCCCTGCATCCCCTCGTCACTTACCGGTATGCATGTCAGACATCTTACGTATTAGCCCTTGTTACAAGTTAAAGATTTGCTTGTGCTGATGTTCTTTATTCTAAATTCTTCTCTTGTCTTTTGCCATCTCTGCTAGTGAATGCTTTACTTTAACTTTTCATCATAAGAGCTAAGTCAGATTGCCTTGCTCCTGTCTATTGTCCCAAGAATGGAAGTTTAAATCCGATGTGAAACATGTTATTTTAATTATATATAATATAGGGCAGCAACTAACGTTTACTTCCATTACTGATTCATCTGGTGATAACTTAATTATTTGATTCATTGTTTGACCTATAAAATGCCAGAAAACCCTGAAAAATTGTTGCTATTTCATAAACCCAAAGATCTCCAAATGTCTTGTTTTGTCTGACCAACAGTCACCAAACCCCAACAATATTCACTTTACAACGATATGAAAAAGAGAAAAGCAGCAAATCTTCACAACCTGAAACAAACACTTAAACATAGTTGAGAGTTTGCTAGTCTGTGATTCCATTTTTGTATCCTTTCCCCCCCAGGGCACCGATACCTGCAGGGAAAGGGGAGGCCTCTCTGTCCAGCTCCAGCTTGTCTGTCCGAGATGTCCTGAGGCAGCGGTATTCTGTGACTTGGCATCCACGGCTGCTGTATCTCATTGTATCTGATGGCTACATGGCCACAGTTATGAGGGTGCTGGATAGGCCTTCTCCTGCCCTGATGCTGAAAACACTTCTAAAGGACACAAGCAAGGACCTTGAGAAGGCCAGCCGGATACTGGATAAATCACAGGTGGTAAACCAGGGAAGTGGGAACAGGGGTCTTATTCATCTTCTGCTTTTTGGATGTAGTTTCTGCTGGTCTATTCTTGACAATATGATTTCCTCACATTCATTATTTTCAGATTCATGTGAGGTCATGGTTGGAGTCCCTATCTTGCCTGAATCTTGACAGCAGTCTTATTACATGTGGGCCCAACACAGCAGACTCCGTCATTTCAGCAGCGACAGATGGATCAGCGCTGCCACTCTTCCTGCAGGACCAGGGGACGTTGGGTGGTACCAAGGAGCTTCTTGAAAAAGTACAGGTCAGTCAAATAGCATAAGCTAGACATATATAGCTTTTGGTTTGGTGTAGGCTAAATTGACTGTTGCTATATTACATGATTGGTCAGTATTAGTTGCTGACTTTAACCTGCTGTTTGTCTTTCGCCTTCTAGACTTTCTTTGAGGATGACTCAGATGTTGACGGACCTCCTGCCGGTTCTCATGTGGAGGATGGAGGCCGTCTGGAGTTTGCCTCAATGTTTGACACTCTCCACGCTCCGGACACACAGAGGGACGCTGGACTTTTTGTTAGCACACGTTATGAAAATGACTCTGTTGAAGCAGAGAGGAAGGCTTCTCTTCTCGATCTCGAACTTGGAAAAATCCAGACTAAGCTGTTAACAGCTTGGGCTTTTGGCTTGTCTCTAGGGAAAGCTGTGGAAAACAGAAGCCGTCTGCTGAAGCATACCCTCTACTGCGTGGTGCAGTTGGCTGCTTTACTCCATTTGATCCCCAGCTCCACGAACACAGGAACAAATAATACCTCGGTTTGCCTTCTGCACCTTCTCAGGGCCCTTCTGTCTTTTCTTCCCTGGGACAGCACTCACTCAGATGGTTCATGCTGCCTGGGGCTGGTGGTAGAGCTCAGTAAACGGCTGGTACGCCTCTTGCTGACTCCTCATCCCGAGTCCCACCAGACTGGTCACTGTCAGTTAATATCTCAAAGTCTATCCTCAGTCCTGCTTATCTTGCAGCATGTCTCCGATTCTCTTGACCACGCCTACAGCCTGCAACAAAGAACTGCCTGGTCCTCTGCAGAGAAGGAATCTCCTTCCCAGCCACAACAGCTCTGGGCTTCAGATGCTCACTATGTGCCTCTGTTGCAGGACGAGAAGGAAGAGAAATCTAGTTTTGTACATCAGGCACGACCTGTTCCCCAGCGGCCATCTAGCAGGTGTGAGGACACATGTCAGTTTTAATGAGCAAGTAGCAGTAGTAGTGGTAGTAGTCATTGCATGTCATTTTTTGGCTTGAATGTAAGATTGTCTCAAAGTCAAACGAGATCGGTGATTTTCTTTTTTGGCCAGATTGTTGGGAGTGTGGCAGTGGGTCTACACGATCACCCAGCAGTACGTGGAGGACATGAAAAGCTTGAAAGGCTGTGATGGCTGGGAGGAGGAGCAGCAACATCTTTCTGCCATCATGTCTCAGATCCAAACTGCTCTGCAGGCTACAGGAGAAAGACTGGAGGAGGGTCCTGCACTGCTGAGTTACCCAGGTCTGTAGCAAAAGCACTATGTATCTGACTATGGTTGTTGCTGCAAAATAATCTTAAGAAGAGTCTGAATTTCGTCCCCCAGGTGAAGATCTCTTCCTGTGTGGCTCGTACCAAAAAAGTGCAGATACATGGCGGTTACAAATCTGTGAGGAGAGTGACAAAAGTAAAAACCACTGCTTACGTTTCCCCATTTAAGTATACCACAAGGTCACATTGAGTCTGAAATGATTAAATGATCAAAATCATTTGTTTTTCTGTTAGACTCAGATCGTAGTGTCTTCAAGGAGACACGCCATTGCCTGGCACTCCTGTACAGTCTGTTGTCCCAATACCGTCTGAGAGAAGCACAGGAGTTGGGGGACCACATGGCCCGTCTGATCCTGCACAGGGCTGGAGACCAGAAGGACAACATGACCTGCATAACAGGTATGCCATGGTGGATAAGTCTCTTTAGAGGGCGTTCATGTGTGAGTTAATGGAATAAATCTGTAAATGGCTCCTACATTATACATTGTGGTCACATTATGTCATACTGGCATTTGAGTTTGCTTTGTCTCCCCATAAAGGCTTTGTGACCAAAATATGTTTTCAGAAAGAATACATCATTATTTCGGAATAGAAGAAGTTAATTCTAAGAATGAATGAATACAGGTGCTAGAAACTTACTCGATACAATTTTTTGACATAGTTACTGCAGATTCTTTTCAGCCGATTGTACTGATAGTCAGTTATTAGATCTGCCTTTATGCCCCACAGCAGACTCTTCTCCTTCCCCGTGGCTTCTGATGGACCTTCACAGTGATGCAGCTTGTGCTGTGGTTCAGACCCTGGGGAGATTCATGGCCTCTTATTTCACCAACCAACCCCTCTACATCCTCCCCCCTCACCATGTGGCCATCCTACCGCCACTGCATCTACTTCAGGGTGTGTTTCCATCATTATGTGTTAGTCAAACAGGTAATTTATCCATTTATACCACTGTTGGTAATATGTCTTTCTCAGCTCCTAGTGTTGGGCGCTTAGTGCCACTATGCCAGGAGGAGGTGTCTAGAGCAGTGCGACAACAGCAGCTGTCTGAAGTATGGACCGTCGACTACGCCCAGGACCTGCTCCTGCTGGGAGGTTTGCTTCCTGAGACAGTGTGGTTGGCGTATCATCTTGGGGACTGGAAGACAGCAGCCTCTCTCAGCCTGGCCTATACGAATTACTGCACTCAGCACTTTGACTTCACTCGGTGAGTGTGGAAACATCACCGTATCATAAAAGAATACATTCCTTTTATTCATTAGAATAAATTCAGTTTGTTTTCATGAACATCTCAAATACAATTTTTACGACAGGCTCAAGAGGAGGGAGCTCCACCTCCCGACAGCTTTGGAACCAGAAAGCATTTTTGAGGTTGAGTTGGAGTGTCTCCTTGGCAATAAGTCCGACTCCCAAGAGCATGGAGATAAAGATGGTGACAAGAGCTTTAAAGGTTGGTGAGATCTCACAACTATAACAACAATACAAAACACACACATAGAACCCTTTGATTCTAATGTACCCTTTGTCTCATTTTACTAGACCCTGCTGAAGGAGAAGACTGGGACTTGTTACAGGTTTCCATGCAGGAGATTCTGAAGGCTTCGGTCATGGCTGGAGTAAATGTTATGACATCACCATTGTCTTCCTTGCTGGACAAAGCCAAAGACCTGTGTTCTTGCCTGCCTATCTTGGTGCCCACTGGACTATATCTGCCTTCCCCACCTCTTTATTGCCCCCAGCCGTCCCCGAACACACAGGACCCCATAGGGACAATGGGGCAGTTTGCAGAAGTTGCGTCACGTCACAAAGTGTCTGGAGTTCTCCAAAGACTACTGTTACTTCTGAGGTCTGCACGTTGCTGCCATCCTGCTGCCCAGTGGTACATCAGCCATCTGCGCCGTGCCAGACATGTATTACACAAGGTACTTCCTAGGACTGATCTATCTTTTTCATTTTACTACATTTTCATTGGCTCATCATGCAAATAGGAAATTACAAAAAATCTTAAAGTGATGGTCAGTTGCCTGCAATGCTTTGCCTTGTTTATATTGCCCCATCTTATTACTGACAGTGTTTAATAGTTGGTGATTCCACGTTGGTACGAAACAGCATTTCATCCTAATAGAGAAAATATCTGATATTGTTTTCAGATCAAGAAGAAGTACTCCTATCCATCAGCTGCTGAAGAAGAAAAGGCTTTCCCAGAGGGCCTGATGAAGTTCGTCAGCCGTAGTGGATTCTTCAAACTGGGGCCTAATAAAGATGGTCGCCTGGACCCTGACACCATCCAAACTATTAGTAAAATGCCCCTCATAGTGATTTGTGAATATCATAATCAATTACCTACTTTCAGGTTGTACTTATTAACTATACTTTCCCTACAAGTCTGTTTCAGGGAGCTGTGCGGTCTGTGCTGGATGCTTCACGTCAGGGACCAGCTTTCCATTTCCTGCAGGAAGTATCAGGCTGCAAGACAGCGTGGCAGAGATGAACAGGTATTCAATTTGTGTTTAATTGGGTGACATTGTCATTTATAAATAACCCTAAACCGCCTGTGCCTGATATTTATCGGTGTGCACTTGTGACCCTCAGATCCCTGGTGGTTCAGAAGTGAGCTCTACCTGTGTTGATGCCCTCCACTGGGCATGTCGTTTCCTACCTTTCTCTTGCTTCCTAAATGCCGAGGAGATCCTCCAGGACACACTGCTGAGCCTCGTGTCTGAGCTTCCTCCTCTCTCTCTGGTGATATGATTTCTCCCCGTCTTTTCTTACATAACCAGTGATTATCAAAGCAGAACAGAATCACTTTGACTGAGTACATTTCTCATCCTTGCTTGTTGTTCTTCTCAGGTGGCAGACACCCTGGTACGAGCCTTCCCAGAAGAGGAAGAATCCGTCAGAGTCCCCCTGAGAGAAAAGTATAACTCGCTGCTGCGGAGACTGAGGCGATGCAATGTAATAGGTAGGAATGCCTTTCTTCATTAACAAGTTGCTTTGAAGTATATACAGCAGTTATATTGTAGGAATGCTGTTTTTTTACATTGTTTAACTTAACTGAAGGCTACATTTGAATAATCTTTGTAATCTCTCTAAACGTTATTCTCAAATTAGGGCTAGTAACCTATAATCAGTGTATGCTAATCTGGTTTAAAATCCTCAAAGCTTTTTGTATTCCTTTTAAGTGACTTTTAGGATGAATAATATTTAAATTATTATGCTTGCATCTCCTAAAT
This sequence comes from Eutrigla gurnardus, assembly GCF_963514095.1. Lineage (NCBI taxonomy): Eukaryota > Metazoa > Chordata > Actinopteri > Perciformes > Triglidae > Eutrigla > Eutrigla gurnardus. Next base: position 12,706,280 of record NC_139930.1, on the reverse strand, counting down.
ATAGGGGATATACTTATATAAATGTCCCTCCATGCTATTCTGTTTGTCTTCTAGGGGGGGAAGAGGAGGAGGAGGAGGAGGAGAACGAATCAATGATGATTGTAATTCAAGACAAATTCAGGCAGAGGAGAAAACATCTGGGGCGTTTGACAAGGCACCTGGGCCGCCCTGAGCTCCATCTGTGGGAGAAAGAGGAGGAGGAGGAGGACAGGGGAAGCAAATATGGGATGGCCATGTTGAAGCAACTCTCACTGGGTACAAGCCTGAGCACCAGCACCTTAACTGACGGTGGGTTTCCCCCAGTGTATAGCGATGGAGACACCGTGGATAATACATCTGAGGCTATCTCTCCTGAAATCCAGAGCGGAGCCACGAAAAGGTAGCCAGCGATGAAGAGTAGAACTTCCATTACTCTGAGGTGTCGTGCATCTATGTTGTGGCTTATTCTGTGCTCTATGTTCTTCTCTGCAGGGGCAAAAAAGCAAAAGTAAGAGATCGAGCACATGCAAAAAAGACTGCTGTTAAGATCGAAAGCGTCATTCAGGAGGAGAGTCATCCAGGCGATGCCAAGCAGAAAGAGCAGCCCCCCCTACCGGTGGTTGGCACCTGGGAGTTTGAGCTGGAAGACGAGGAGTATCTGAATTTCCTGGAGCTCTTCCTCAGCTATGTGCTAGAGAAGGACAGTGCCGATGGAGGGGACTCGGGCGGTGAACCTCCTTTGTTGAAGGGCTTCTCCTCCCAGCTGAGGGAGAGAGAGTTGCATTCTCTCACCTTCGATGTGCTCACAACTGTTCATCGCCGTCAAAGAGATGGGCACCATCCGGCGAGAAAACGCCGGGCCAACGACCCGCCGGTGTTCAGGGCCGGGTGCTGCTACAAGCCCATGAAACAAGCTGCGACAACCGATCTGCAAACTTCCTCCATGTGGAATGAATCCCCCATATCCAGAACCAGCCTCTCCGTCACCTCTCTTCCCGGGCTGAGAACTGGCGGGCAAAAAGGTTTGTTCGGCCTCCGACAGCAGAGGCCTGCCGGTCAAAGAATGAAGTGGGGGCTCTTTGGTTCTGAAACTAGCCCTAGTCAAGGTGATTTTCCCACGGCGCAGCCTTCGGAGAGCATGATATTTGGCTCCTTATCTTCTGTGGAGACTGTGATTGAACTGCAGCAGGGCCTGGACCCTAAACTCGAGGCTCGCTTTCCAGAGCTGGGCAGGCTGCTGGAGTGGATGGTACGCTGGGCTGATAGAAGGGTGCTGCTAGGACATCATGGAAAAAAGAAGAAAGAGAGGGGAGGAGGCGTCGGAAGAACAGCTGATGAAGGAGTCGTGATCCGCGTGAAAGCCTCCGCGCCTGCCATCCTCACTTCCCTCAGCTTGCTGGAGCGCAGGCACACTGCTCTCCTCGGGACAGACCACTACAGTGCCCACCTCCAAGTTCCAGAAACACGATGGACTGTAGCCCCTGTGCTGCAACCGGAGACGGTTAGGGACCAGGAGAGAGAGAGCAGTGTTGATACAGGCTACCCTGGATCAGCCAACACTCCCATAATTGGTTTTGATCACAATCTACAGCAAGAACTGTCCATGTGAGTGCTTTAGTTTTTTCTTTACTGATTCACCATTTCACATAGTTTCATGTTGCAAACAGTTTCATATAAAACAGCGTTGTTCCTTTCAGTTTAACTGTAAAACCTACTGTATTTATATGTTATGTGTTTCCCTGCAGTGGTTCTCCCACAGATGAACCAGAGGAGCTGATATTTCACAGGTCACCTCTCCCCAATGACCAGGATCAATTGACCTTTGATGCTCAGCAGAGACAATCCAGTTCACAACAACCATCTCTCGATGACTTAGATGTTACGCCTGAAAAAGAAGGTAGACTGCATACGTTATATTGGACCATCAAATGCTGTAATGCCGCCCCTTATAACGGAAAATATGAATTGATGTGTTTCATGTTTGTAGGCAGAAGAAGTGACAGTGATGGCTTGGAAGTGTCATCCTCTGTTTCCAATGGGAACATCTCTGAACGCATCTGCACACCTGAAATGGTGAATAATAGGAGTTTAAAGCTTGCAGACCTGGAGTTCTCGGAAAGTGCTGAAGACATGTCCAGCTCCACCTCACTGTGAGTTTATAATATAAACCTTACAAGTAAATAGGTAACAGTAAATAGAGCAGTTACTGCAGTAAATTAGTGCCAACATTGTAGTGCAAAGTTGCTCAGTATGACATAATTATTTAAGTCAAATCTTGTTATGTAATGCTAAGTTGTACTCCCCTTAAATGCTTGAACACCACACATTGAAAAACATTGACATTGATGTTGACATTGGTGTGTGGAAATTGCCTGATTTCCGGTTTATGTCACAGTCATGCTGAAAGCCTGCAAGCTCCCCCACACCCAGAGCCCCAACCTCCTCCTACTGTCCAGCCGGAGGCAGAGATCCATGCCCAACCCTCTGATTCAATCGGAGTGCTGCTCCCCAACACACCTGTGGCTCTTCCGAGCCCTCAGCCACAAACCTCCATGGCTGGTGGACCCACTGTGGATTCTTCAGCCCCCAATCAGACTCTGCCAATGCGACAACGTCTGGGTGAAGACTTATACAGATTGGTTCAGGTAAGAACATAAAACCTATAAGCTTTTTACTCAGTTGACTCTTTAGATTGATCCTGATCTGAAGCGTTTTTGTCCTTCATTCTAGCATATCAACTACATGGGCCTGATGGAGGTATTGGGAGCTTCGTTCTCCAACCTGCAGCTAGCCCAGCAGAGCTCTTCTTTGGCCCAGTCTGACATGAACACCTCTCACCCTAACGTGCCATCATGTCATGCTGCCAACTTCATCCCTCAACCAAATCCCCTACTCCTTCACACCAACGTGTCTGTGCCACCTCAGACACAAGCACGTGTGCCAAGTTCAAGATCCAACACCCTGCAGTCCAGTCAGGCCCCTGCATGTATGTTTACAGACCAGCCTGCCAATCAGAGCTCAGGGGAAACGTCTCCAACAGGCAGCCAGCATCACACCACCAGGAACCTACCCTCCACTGCTAATGGTGCATGTGTAAGTTATCATAGTGTTCTGTTACGTTGTGACATATTGTGCATCGATGTAAACAATAACTAAATCCAAGTGAAACCATGGTGAATACAGTTTATTTTTCTTTTTTTCCTTCAGGAAATTCAGCCACTCTCTATCCAGGCGGTGTCACCAGAAATCCAGTTTATGGAGAGCAGAAGGTTAATACGACCCTCAGAGGGGCTTCTGGCCACTACTGACCCCACTCATGCTATTCACAGTGGCCCTGTGTTCCTGCCTTCTAATGAGAGCAAACAGAGTGATCCTGCTCCCCAGGTCTTTGGCCTGAAGTTACTTCAGCTCCATCGTCCCCCGTTGCCCCAGCAGAGTGCCCCCCATCATCCCCAAGGCCCCCAGGCGCTCCACACTGCAAACCCTGCGACTATAGACTCTCATCAGCACAAGCCGAAAACCAATGACCAATCCACATTGTTTCTAAACAGACAACTCAGTTATTCAACTCCCAGGATTTCTCAAGCCCAGATTCAGACATCGGAAAGACCTGGGGAGCAGGAATTCTCCCTCTTTCCTCCGGCTCTACCAGCTCACACGCCTGCACCAATGCAGGGCCTTCGCCTGCTGCACTTAGAGCCTGTTCCACACAGCAACACCACGTTCCCCAAACTACCCCTACCACCTCCTTCCAGGCCCACGACTGTCATCGCAGCTCCGATGGGAGAAGCACCTATGATCAGGCTTCTACATTTAGATTCTGGACCACAAATGGCAAGCAAGACTATTATTTAAAGATTGTTTTTAAGTGGGTGTCGTTAAATATTGCATTGTAGTTCATGTAGGAATATCTGTCTCTGCCACAGAAGTTTCCCAAAGCCGCTCCTGCAGCCCAAATGACCCGTCTCATGTCCATGGAGGAGTTGACAAGTTCAGGGGTCGGGAAGGAGAACGCTGAAGAGGCTCGACTGCAGCTGCTCAGAGTAGACCTACCTACTGGAAGCACTGGAAGAGCTCCCACTCTTCCCAGCTGTAACTCCAGCAAGAGGCAATCACATATTCATTTTCATGTTATTGATTATTTGTTATTTTAAGTGGATCATTTTTTAACCACGATACTAATTGTGTGTTTGTAGGCAGAAGAGGAGAGAGGAGAAGACTGCAAGAAAAACCGAGGTCAGATTCAGACTAAATGAGTCCATCATTCCTACACAAGAGGTAGGACAATATTCATTCTAGTGAGAAGTATTTTGTGCTACTAGCAATGTATAAGTGCAATTATATCACTTATTTCTTCCATTATTGCTACAGCCAACAAATGAGCCTGAAGACGAAGAGCCTGCGGTTGCTGAAGAGATCACCCCCGGACAGGATGTTGCCAATTCTGCTCAATTTGGTGAGTGACAAATACACGTTTCACTAATGACTGGCAATGCAATACAGGCTTTTATACATGTTGCTGAAAGAGCACAATGTACCTCCTTTTTCAGAGCAAATAATCCCCTGGCCCTTACTTTTACAGTATAATGTAGGTCTTGACTGGACACTTTCAGATCTGATGTACTGTTGTTTTAACTCCCAGGGTCCTTCGATGCTGTGCTGACCGGTCAGAGATTATTGGACAGGGCCGTGTCCACTTCAGCTGAGCTGCATGCCTTTGCTTCCACATGTAAAAGACCCCCAGAGTGCCACGATGCTTTCACCAACACAGACCCGGGTGAGTGAGCGTTTTATACACCTTTTATACAGTTGAATGAGAATGTATTTTTAATCAATGAAAACATTTTAATATTGGATTTCTCTTATTTCAAGTACATGTCTTCCAAAACCATGGATGCTGAGCGTGTACCATGTTGGTTATCTTTCTTTTAGCTTGTCCTCCCACACTCGTGGATAAAGCTGTGTCTGTCTCTGTGAGCGCTAGTAGCCCTAAAAGTAAGTTGATTTGATATTCCAGGTACAAGCACAACACACTGATTTTATCTGCCGTGGACGTAATGAAGTGTTAAACATGATGTGTTTGTGTACGTGTGCGTTTTTTTTTTTTTTAATCCAGCACAACATTCGGGGAATACGCAGTTTAGTAGCGAGGGCACAGAGGAGACCCCACCAGAGCCAGAGAAGAATCTGGTAAGAGGCCAGACATGCAGGATGAATTGGTCCTTCATTCCATGTATTTAAATTAGGTTTTGAATACAACACACAGTACATGCCTTCTGTTCTATGTGTAGAAAGCAGTAACTTCATACAAACTGATCTCCATCTGAAAAAGCACCCATAAATTCATGCAGCATGCACCCTTTATTTATATTCACCTCACGTTTTAGTAAGAGGTTACTTTTAATTCATAGATATTTGACTTTGTCTCTCAGGGTCTGGATGGCCGCCACTTCATAAGTGTCCTGGATCTAGACAACAAAGCCCTGCATCAGGACTTGCCACCCCGTCTCAGCCCGGGAGCACAAGATGTTCCTCCCGTCCGCCCGTCTTCACCTACTTCTGCTCAGCTTCATGTACTTGCCACCTCTGTTATTAGAAGTGCTGCCGCCGACCCACAGCCCTTAGTCTCAGTTCCAGAGGAACTCCAATGGATATCACACACAGGTCTGTATATGTCTTTATATCGGAAAAATACAATCAATCACATGAATGAATACAATCTGATCAGTGGAGAAGCACAACGCTAACATTTGGTCCTAATATCTGTTGTACTGTACATTCAAGATATCCCAGAGGAGCCGCTCAGCCACGTTGAGCCCAATGGGGATCCAGGAAGGATCACTCCACAAGACTCTGTAGATCCACTTGACTCTGAAATCTGTCAAGCCATCAAGATCCAGAGCGTTGTACCTCACAGTGCCTCGTCCACACCTCCGACAGTCTGGTTCTCCTCCCGGCTGTCACAGCTGGACGCCCAGTTGGCTGCTCTACAGGACATTGCAGACTATTTAGAGATGGACTTCTCCAACTCCAGGATGGTACAGGAACATTTTGTTTTTATTATTTCTCCTCCTTATATTATGAATGACACCCGAGTTTATATCAAAGGCTGACAAATACATGTGATATATCGTTCTTTGGGTAGTTGGTGAACAATATTCAGCTGACACCGGTCTCGGCTCCTGATGTGAAGACTCCCGCGGCAGTAAAAAAAACTGTCAGACTGTCTGTCCCACAGGAAGGTATGACCTATGACATCGCATTGAAAGTCCTTGAAACCCAAGTGCAAAAAAAAATAGTTTAATTGAATGAAACTGTTGTGCGTTTTCTGTCACTCCCAGCATGGTTACCACAACTGAATACCTCGACACAACCGAATTCCTGTGACGAGGAAGAAGAAAATCAGGAAGAAGGCGTGCTTCATAATGACTCCTGGGCTTCCGAAAAGAAGCCATCTTACCGTTATTCTACTTCCTCTAACAGTCACCATGCTGGTCCTTCCTACCTTCACACCCCTCCAAGTAAAGATGCATTTCATTGAACTTTTCATGAAAATAGTAACTACCTTGAACAAGCAGCTGGTGAAGTGGCAAACCACTGTACTTTAGTTGTGAATAGATTTTGAAAACATCTGATGGATTCTTTATTTTTGTACGTTAAAAGTTATTATTTCATCTGTTTGTTATGCAGAAATGAAAGATCAGCTGACTGAAGCGTCTGGAATATCTCCTATGTAGGTTTGAGTAACTCTTGTAAACCATGTTATGACTCACATCTCTTGTGGATGCTCTTAACAAACTGTTATTTTATTTTGTTTGACCCCTCCCTCTACCCGTCCATCTCCAGATGGGAAGATGAGAATCTGGGTCAGACCGGGCTATCCGATACAGCAGAAATCTTAGACGAGTTGGTGAGGGAAGGGTATTTATCCCTGACTGACCTGGAGCTGTCCCATTCACAGACTACACACTGCAGCAGGTATAGCACTTACTAAAATCCAGTGCTGTCCAAATGATTATGAGTTATCACTGAGTTGAAATGTAATCTGACCCCCCTAGCAGGCAGGACCAGCTGCAAAGTAGCTGGATGTCGCAGAAACGCGTCCTTCCTGACGACGAGAGGAGAGAGCTGAGGGTCTGGATGAGGAGGAAACAGCGGGAAACACTGGCTGTTTATCAAAAACACAGAGAGGGCCTGAGGGAGAGGGAGCACAAACCTTTCACTACCTCTGGAAAAGTGGTGAGATGGGTTTGCCTCGCCACTGGAATTGATATATTTCTTTTAAAAGATATGATATCCATTGTTCTCCGCCTGCTCTGCCCCTGCAGAAATCAGCAAACAAGAAACAAGCAACCATTTGGAGAAGTAGAGAGGAAAAGGAAAAGTATGTACCCGTTTACATTTGTCTGTACACAAGAAGCATGCGTGTGCATACTGTATGTGTTACTGTTATTTCCATTTGATTTAAAAGGTTCATGCTACTGGAGCAATACAACCAGAGGACCCGGGAAGCCTGTTCTTTAGCCGGTGACCTTCACACCAGTCATCCAACCGTACGCACTTCTTCACAGGCTGACGTTTCAGCAGTGGCCTTAACTACACGACCCAGCTCCACTCCACCCGCTGGTGGCGCTCACAGGTATCTCCTGCAATAGTAATGAGACCAGGATCCTGTCTCATTAAAGAATCATTGTTCTCTGATCCGGAACAAACCATTCGTCATTCATTCAGATTTTGCACAGAACCAAACCTGTTGATGTTTAATGATGGCGGTAATATCCTCTTCTTAGGGCAAACAGTGTATCTGCTGATGATAAGAGAAGTCTTAAGTCAGGACAAGCTCCACTCCACCTTCGTCCATGGACTGCTGAGATGCTGGGACGGCCTTCAGAGGAGCACCGCAGGAGACTGGGACTACATAGACCAGGTATCATAATGAGATTCAACTTCACTGGTGTTCTGTAAAAAGAAAAGTGTAAATGATATGTGAATATCTGCTGTTGATCAAACCCTGTAGATGGACTTTCATTCTTTTGTCAAAGCAATAATATTAAATTCCCCATACTAATAATTTCGTATTAGTTACCACTCTGCCAAAGGACCGTCTGTCTCAGGTGACCAGGCGTGGCATGCTGTCAAACACAAAGAGCCACACTAAACCTAGTGAGGAACAGCAGAGAACGGCGGGGCCAAACACGGGTCCCTCAAGAAGGGCCGCTGTAGGGAGAGGGATCCCGAGGGAGCAGACGTGGATGGGAGAGAGAGAAGAGGTGAACCTTTGGGAGCCCACCTCTAACATAGTAAGAATAACAGTTATCACCTTTTAGCATCTATCTGATTTGATGTAACTACTGTAGATGGAAAGAAATAACACTTGAGAAAACACCACACGTTTTTGTTGATAGATGATTTTGATACGTTCTCAGGTTTTGGCTGGACTGTCGGATGACCAGGATGACGCTGCTGCAGCTGGTGTGTCAGCCATGGACTGGCTGGACAACCTTTCTGAATGCGCCAGCAGCAGCCTCAGCAAAATAGACTGGGCTGAAGTAGAAGGAATATTAATGGAAAACACTTGATGTGCCTATTTGATAATGTCTGATCATATGAATATTATTTGTATTATATGTTTTCTAAATTAGATACGATACGATCAAGACAGATTAATATTTTTTCTTGGTAAAGTAGACCTACAATAAATTATATTTGATGTGATCAATTTTATTTTTATATAAGATTTGTAATAGAATATTTATTGCACTAGCATCTACAGTGATGTCCTCTTCTTGAGAATGTATGTTACCAAGTTTTCTACATTTATAATTCAGTTTTGTAAAGACTTTACTGTCCCAACTATTAAATATACATATTTAAGCCTTTCAAAGCTGTTTCTTCTCCTTTTCATTGTGTTTCGTGTTCTTTAAAATCATAGACGAAAACAAACACTCTGTGATCATAATATCAACACAACAAACTTAACTTTGAAAGAAAGTGATACAGTATTAAAGGTCCATTCTTTAAAATATGTTGTTAATAAATGAGTTCATGTCGTCCATGTTTGAAAAGAAGAGCATTCAGAGCTTTAGAGTGGACAATACTTAGTGCTTTAGTTTTAGAATTTAGTGCAATAAGGTTACTCTGACCCACACTCCAGTCCAGAAGGGGGCGGTAATGCGCCTGCAAGTTGTTTGCCAACCGCCATAAAAAGGAAGAAGAAGAAAGAACTTCCGGAGGTCAAAGGTAATCTTCGCATTTGAAAACATGGATCCCAACAAAGTGGATGAAGGTAGCAACGTTTTGCTGTAACACGTCTTACAGCTTTGTAGTATTATTTATCTCGCATGACTTACATGTTCGTGCAAATACATTGGACTGTGTTTGCAGTTTGACATTTACCGGCTAGCAGCCTTACGCCAGTAACGTAATATGAAAAGAAACGTACGTCGTTGCTGGTTTTGCTAGCTTATTTGTTACCTTATTTTCTCAACTGTAAAGTTAACTGACCACAGCTTTTATTGTCCAGTAAAGGTGTCTGTCATTCTAACGTTTAAGAATCGGTTTTCTTACCGGTGTTAAATATATTCCTCTCATTCGAGCTGAAGTGTTTTCCGTATTGTCAGCTAAGAGCCAAGGTTCAATGCTTTTAACGTTTTCTAACATACACTTCGCGAATTTTTCTAAACTCAGTGGACATTTTGTTTTGTTATATTGTTGTTTGCAGGTATTTGGTATGGCAGGACTCATTATATTGTTGTTGAAACAGCTTTGCTTGCAAAGAAAACCTAACACAGAGCGCTGCATCTTATTTATTTTTTTTAAATTCACGTGAAAAGTAATCTGTCATTAAGAGTTTTCATGAAAAACATGCAATGAAAAATAATTTGCCTCCCACTTCTTGCAGCATCGGCCAAGATGAGTGGTGATGGAGTGAGTGGTGATGGAGACATTTCATCCGTCATGGGATTCTCCGGGTTTGGTATGTACAGTCCAGCACAAATGTTCATTGATTTAAACTGCTTATTATATTTCTGTCCATCAGTTATTGTTCCAATGAGCTATCTTTGTCCATCCAGGTAAGAAGGCCCGCACATTTGACCTGGATGCCATTTTTGAATCGACCCGTCGAACGGCCATTGAGAGAAGTCACCGTACATTAGGTAGGTTTACCAACAGAATGAGCTATTCATACCGTCACCAGGGTGTATGTAACTGTATACTGTAACCGTTGCATCCGTAGAAGAGCGGCAGAAGGATGATGAGATGGAGGAGGGAGGGGAAAGCTCCCAATCAGTCAAGTCATTAGTCCACCCTCGGAGAGAGAAAGCTGCAGCTGCTACTTCCAGGTAAACAGGGATTTTAGTTTGACTGTTTGTTCTATTTTACAGTTTACCTTAACTGACGATCATGTTTTTTAAAATTTTTTTTAGAAAACAGGAGAGTGAGAGCAGTAGTGACAGTGGTTCAGACTCAGACTCGGAGCTTATTGGGCCGCCAATGCCTCCACAACTTACCGCCCAGGGTGATGATGAGCTTAGACGGCCAGCAGGCAGCACGGCTCACAGTGACGGAGATGATGATGATGATGACGACGACGACGATGACGACGAAGAGGAGGCACAAGATAATGATGATGATGTACGTAAGAAATTTACTCATCTTGTCCCAACCTAACAGTAGACATTATGGGTGGATTACAAATTATTTCCTGTAGATGCACCGCCTGAGTCTCCTTGAGTTTAATTTGTTCTGTTTTGTTGTGTTTAAAGCAACCAATCTGTCTTCCTGCTGCCTCAAATAGGCCTTTTTCACGTCGGACATCTTGGTAATAGGAGGAAAAGTACAGGTGTTACTAATAACATTATGTTTTCAGTGAAGAAGGCCAAGGGGACTGTTTTGTTTTGCGTTGTAGGGTGCTTTTGAGATTTTACCACTAGATGGCAGCACAAGAAAATATGTTCAATGGTTAGTGCTACCTCATACAAGATGAGACCACTCAGATCTAATGTTATGAAACAGTAATTGGGTTGTATCTTCTCCTGTTTCTTCCACCTGAAACATATCAGCATCTTAAACACAACATTATTCAACAGTATGGTGATTCACTGGTTCTCAAATGCCTCAGATTGTGAGTGAATTGTTCAGATCCCAACCTTTTGCATCCAACAACGGAACTGTTTCCAGACGATCATTTGCTGGTGATAACTGTGATTCCAGAGTCTTTTAATTACATGAAATATCATGTTTAACAGATTCATGGAATGAAACCACACACCTAGTTCAGCCTTCTCCAGTATTTTACTGTTTCCTTATAATCATCTCAACCTTCTGCCCTAGAATCCAGTGAAGAAGATTCCCGACACTCATGAGATCACTCTGCAGCACGGCACCAAGACGGTAAGGACGTCTATAGCAGAACCCTGTGTGTGGCTCTATGGAAATGTAACGGCTCTCTGTCAGTAAGAAGAATAAGAATGTCTATGTGGAACTTAATTGGCTTGTAATCCACACCATGTTTTATTTACATTGTGCACACGCTAAACACCTGGAGATCAGAATTTTTTAGCCAATGTTCTTTAACTTTGTGCTGAATTTTAGTAATAAGAGAGGCAGCAAGTCTGTTTCCCATGATGTTTTGAAGCAGCGAGGGGGGGGGGGGGGGATAGTTTTTAGTTCTCTGTCTGTGTTCTTTGGTATCCAAAGTCGGTGCTCATTGCAGTTGCAAAGCATTTTCGAGCTCAACAATTTGATCATTACACAAGAACAAACGTGAAATATGTGCCTCCTGTTTATTTTTACTGCCTTTTTTAGAGGAGGCCGTGTGATTACACACTCAAATATGTCTAGCTGCAGAAGCAGCCGTCTACAGTGGGTTGGCCTCTGGCTCACACAGGCTGGATTGTCTTTTAGTTTTCAACGCGGTCATTGTCTCATCAGGTGTCAGCCCTCGCCTTAGATCCCTCTGGAGCCCGTCTGGTGACTGGTGGGTATGACTATGATGTGCGGTTCTGGGATTTTGCTGGGATGGACCAGGCTCTGCAGGCCTTCAGATCCCTTCAGCCCTGTGAGTGGTGAGTCCAACCCTGAAAACACAACGTGGCACCTCAGCACAGTTGCTTAACATGTGGTTAATTAGTTTCGTGCAAACATCTAGTACAGTCACTGCATAGTGTTCCAAAGCTTACACACACACACACACACACACACACACACATACACACACACACACACACACACACACACACACACACACACACGCGCACACACACACACACACACACACACACACACACACACACACACACACACACACACACAGTTGTTGAGCTTCATTGAGCCTCATCTCAACTATGTGACATCTTCTCTTTTGATTCAAAATGAGGCTTTCAGGAACAGATGGTTGAGATGTGTGTGTGTGTGTGTGCGTGTGTTTATTCTGTTCCACTAAAGCCATCATCAAAGATCAAATTCTTTTTTTGGTTTCGGGAACCAGTGGACTGAGCTGGAGCAGGCTTTCCCTTATTTACAGCAATTCACGCTACATTTAATTTGATTACAGTGTAATCCGGTAGCCTGCTTGGTTTACTAACGAGCTGGGCTTCATATAGAAAGCTGTGCTGCTCTTTCCTGATCAGTAGGACTAAAAAAAATGAGGGAAATTAGCATTTGGTGCTATGCAGTGAGCCTTTGAAGATTATTAATAACAATTAATAACAACATTGGTGTTATCCCCACTTTCTTTTTAGCAGTGGAACTTTTTTTCCTCTGGGTATGGAAATGTTGTTTCCCATCAACCCCCTGCTGTGTTAATGCTATTTGCTACTGACCTGAATTGCTAATCTCACTCCGGTTAAGTAGTCCATATATAGTTGTTTGTCTCTTCATTGTATGGAGTGTTCTGCATTGTAGAATATGTGTGTGTTACTTTGTTATTCAGTGTAAACATTAAATATATCACATATCCATTCTGAAAAGCACTCAATGACTGATGTATATGTTTTATTTACATGCATACCTTATTATGTTCCACATTTTGTGTTTATTTACTTTCAGCGTGCTTCTTTATGTGTTTTGTGTGTAATATGTTCCAGAGAGTGGGTTAATCTTTCCATTTCTTAAAATGCCTTGATACTCACTGTTACTGTTGTGTGTTAGTGTCTGTTGCGTGCTATAGATCAAAGAGGCCAGTCATCACATGAACATCAGATGTTGTGTACACGTGTCTATTATTGTTTTTTTCCTGGAACCCTTCCTGGTTTTGGTGCAGAAGTCTTGTAAAATCACAAATTGCTCACAAACCAAGACACTTATCGGCACCATATGAATGCAAATTAGAAGTAACTTCTTTACCACATATTTCTTCTTCATATGTGTGTGTTTGTGTCCTTTCAGCCATCAGATCACGTCCCTGCAGTACAGCAACACTGGTGATGTCATCCTGGTGGTTTCTGGCAACGCACAGGCCAAGGTGTTGGACCGTGATGGCTTCAATGTCATGGAGTGTGTGAAGGGAGACCAGTACATTGTGGATATGGCCAAAACCAAGGTAAAGGGGTGCTGGCATATAGTTCTGGTTGTATTTTCGTAGCGTTGGCCATCTTAACACAGTGACGAGGTCTGACAGGGTGAAAAACAGGCTTGTAAACTCTGGACCACTTCATTTGGAGAAAAGAGCGTGCAAGTACGGTGGTTCACAGTTGAAATGAGAAGTCTCTAAACTGAGATGAATTTATTCAACAGTTTGGGCAATAATTTCACTGTTTTCTTCCATTTTCTGTTCCAGATAAGTTTAGCAAACCTGACTGTTTGTTTAAAACCTGTCTGATCACTGAACAGCACGTTTCTTGCCCTATCTGACTTTTTAGCAATGTTGCAGCATTCCGAGGTTTCAACAATTCTCTTGGTGAATACAAACCCAAGTTGTAATAAACTGGAATTAATCCTAAACCTGCAGTATCGGGTTTGTTTGCCACTTGGGGTTAGTGTAAACAAGCCCAGAACACAACTTTAACATCACCTTAATGTGAAAACGTAGAAGCAAAATGTTGCTTATTCACATATCCAGCAGTTATGGAGAAACATTCCCTTTCATTTGGAATAGCTCTCCTTTTTAGCTCTTTTTGGTCTACCAATTTCTAAGGGAAATACTTGCCTCTTTAGCTAAATACGCCACTATGTTCAGAGTGACTGCCAATTCCACAGGCTTAGAGGCTCGGGTCTTATGTTCTGTAGATGCATCCTGCCAATGCATAATGGTAGCAAGGTGTAGCCATGAACTGATTTTGGTTCGCATTGACCAGCCAGAGGCGGTCTCAGGGGGAGAGGTCCAACACAATGCTTCCAGGAGTGTGCTTCATCTTGTTTGGACCTGCCTCTACAAAGGAGCATCCTAATTAATGGCCCATGTTTGGGTTTTACTGTGTTTAAGGAAGCTGCATTGGTCGTCACTAACCATCTGTGCCAGCTGCAGTGCATTTAGACATAGTTTATACCACCCATATGAATCACTTGAACAAGTGAAGGCCCATTGATTACAAGTAGTGCTTTCCTGGACATCCTACATTCTTGTCCTGCTCAGTCCCATCTGGAGCTGATGGGATAGTTTGGTTCAATGAAAATGCGTTTTGGCCCGCTGACAATGTCCCAGTCGATCAGGTGTGTCTATTATGTCCTTGCTATGCCTTGTAACTCATCCCACTGTGTGGCCTATGGGTTTTTTGTTGTTGTTGTTTTTATTCAATAATAGTTTGTGATACACCATGTAGAAAAAATGTGAAAAATATTCAACCCAGTTTCCCAAATTTCACAATCTTCAACTTGATTTTTTTTTGTCTAAACAGCCCAAAATCCAAAGAAGGGGAAAAAAAGCACATCTTCACAACTGAAGAGCTGAAACCAGATAATGTTGGACATTCTTGCATGAAAAATGAATTCAACTTTTAATTTCAGTCATTCATCAGCCAGATAATCAACGTAACTTTCATTACAAGTCACTTCTTGTTATGAGCGAGGCTTCTGCTCTCGCTGCTGTTTGTCATTAACCTGCTCTATTTTTGTTTACTGCTAACGGTCCTGCTGAGCATCAGTCTGTTTCTCTTTAGTCATTTTTTAGGCCATTGGTTCTCCTAAACTGTTGAGGAAGAGGAATGGGATTTGTTTAGGAAGCTCCTTCTCCCTAACCATGAAGCTCCTGTGTTGCAGGATTGTGTCTCATTGATTCTGCTTTGATGTTGCACAGAGCAGGAAAACAGTCATTCACAGCCCATTGGAGCTTTAACCTCACTGTATAGTGAGGGCATATTTAAATCATAAAATTTAACAGCATCGCGATTTGTTGTTAATCCTTTTTTTTGTCGATAAACCGCAAGACCTAGGCGGTTCCCTTTTATCGATATTAAAGTGGTGTGCTTAAAGGATTTAACAGTGAACAGGCAGGCCTCTCTTTTCGTGATGCACACATACCGATGCCGTTTGGTCAACTTCATGCCTCATGCAAGGCTCTGCTTTCCCTGAGCATCCTGTCAAACAGCGGTACGTCATGTCTGAAGTGTTCCTCTTTGACCTGGCAGCGGGATAACGTCTCGAGGTTATCCCGCTTTGAAGTCATTTTGTTGTGAGGATTACTCCAGCAGAGGAAATGTCTCAACGTTACCCTTCTAGGAGCTTGCTGTTTGAAGCTGTGAAACAACCTGCTGCACGGGCTCAGATGTAGGTCAAGGCTCATGTTGAGGAAGGTCAAAGGTCAAGGTTACAATATGATCCAATTAAAGGTCCAGAAAGAGCCTTTTCTCAAGGGAGAGCCCTTCAATGTGCATTCAGATCAGGCAAAATAATTGGTGCCGCACGGGAACTTTTGCGTGCATAGAAGACGTCTGAGTTTGAAAACACTTGTCGGGCAAATGGTCGTGTCAATGTTGCAGACTGCATCGGCAATAAACCACATGATTCACAGGTGTGTGCTGCTGAACCTCAGAGCGACCAGCAGCCAGCCACAGCAGCAATTTAGTGCCTGTTTTGTGTAAATATCTTCACTTTCTCCTCTTTTCAGGGCCACACGGCTATGCTGAATAGTGGCTGCTGGCATCCCAAGATTAAAGAAGAGTTCATGACCTGCTCCAATGATGGGTGAGTGTTAATAAATGTCTTGAACTCAGAGTTTAAGCCATGATCTGTTATTTTCTCTTTGTAGTAGCTGCAATATTATGCATATAGTAAACCTAAACCATCATCGTTTAATCTGTAAATATTTCAGAAGGTGAAATAGTCCATGCACAGGCATGAATCTGTTGAATATGTCATTATTACTAATACATATTTAGAAAGTCCATAAGGGAACAGCTTCCACCAGATGGAACAGGAGGAAAGGCTATGCTTAAAAGTAATTATATGAAGTAATATATTCTTCCAAGTCTGTCCAGTCTACTGTTTCTAACTGTAAATAATGAGTTTTGCTCATTCGTTTCCACGTGAAAAACATTTCAAATGGTCTCCTGAGCAGCAAGAAAGAAACAACCAAAATATGAATTCATCTCGTCAGGTTTTTGGAAAATTAAAGACACTTCCTTCGTATTATTATTACTCTTTTTTTATTTATTTGCTGTCATCCTCTGTCACCAGCAGGGAGTCCTCTAGTCCAGATTATGCTTCTGGAAATGGGAGAGTGGCCTCACAGCTGTGCATTGACACATGACATATTTTATGCTGGATGTGGTCCAATTGCAGCTCTTTATTTGTATGCAGTGACTTGGACCAGATCACCATTCACTGCTGGAGATAACAAGATAACAAGTCACACTTGCATATTTCTAATATTTCATATTATTTAGTCCTGTATGACTGCAGAATCTGTAACCCTTTGCCGTCTGTTCAGGTGCGAGTGCATATATGTGAGCGTGTGACTTTGAGTGAGAGCACGGTGATGAGTCTAAGTGAGTGTGACAGGCAGCAGTGCAGAAATCCAGGGCTATCATCATTAACTGGAAACAAGGGCCTGGCTTTGTGGGCAGGCTCCGGCCCCAGTGTTTACCAGTGTTACTGCTCTCCCAGATGTGGAGGGCTGGTTTATTTAGCTCTTATTGAGGCTCTGGAAATCCTCCCCTGGCACGTTAGCACTGGGTGTTGCCCCTGGCCAGCTCACAGGAGAACAGTGGAGAGGAGCGCACAGGGAACCATTCACAGGCGGAGCAGCTGCATGTGAGGAGGGTTCACAGCAGCGGAGCAGGTCAGCACAGCAACCTGCGTCTCCGAGGTGGAAAGAGGGCAGCGGCTGGCCTCTAGTGATTTATAAGTGAGAGACGTTGTCCATATAACCCCCATGTCGAATCGCTCATATTGCACTGTTACTTATCATCACTTAGGTAACATGCAGTGCTATACAGGGGCTACTTGTAGTTGAAGTGCTGTGATTGAATTTCTCTGTTGAACCTCATCACACTTCTTTAATGGAAAATTCCCACTCATTCCTCCAGTGCAAAAACAATCTAGGCGCCAGGCTTTATAGAGGGGCCAAGCACATCACATGTATTTAGTCTTTGATTGTGTGCTCTGGTAAATGTTAATATTTCTAATTTTAATATTTAAGCATGCATGCAACATTTTTTTTTGTTGCATTGTTTAATTTGACCATCTTTCGGGGTACAGCCTGAAATCCTCAAAGCAGAGCTGTTGTGGCTGTACATCAAACTGAAAGGCAGCCAGGCATGTGATGATCCATCTAGATATGACGGGTTCTGGATTTACTCGGCAAATGTGTCGTGTTTCTTGGACCAGGCCCCGCGACTGAATTCATCAGGGTTGCTTTTGCGTTCTCAGCGCCTCTTACAGGCCTAAACAATAACAAAATACAGTGTGAGAGGCCAAAATGTTGTCATTGGGCCGCTTGAGAATGGACCAGCAGTTGTCTACTTGGATACTGGCTTGGTCTGCTTAAGCACCATCCAACACCAAGGTTTTTCTGTCTTTCTTCCTGTGTCAGCCTGGTTAGACGGCCTTTGTTGTGTTTATCTGAATAGGTTATTAAGCATGATCACTGGACCGCCCCAACTCCTTAATTAAAGGCCCACCTAGTTGTTTGGAATCTCATTCATAAGAACCGCGTCCCAGCTCCTTGAATAACTCCGTGAACCAAGACTTTTTTTCCCCCCTGAGGAAGTGGATGAGAGGGAAGTGCTGATGGCTTCATAGTGCAATAATGCAGCAGCAGGGTGTTAGTAGTTGTCCATTCAGACTGACAGTTGAATGGGGTTTCAGTAGAATTGTGCGACTCAAGTCCGTCAGCATTTCACATCCTCCTGTCTTTCTGTTTGAGTCTTGTGATTGTTAAAAGGCAAAATGTTTCCCAACATTTTTCTTATTTGATTTTGAGGGGGAAAATGCGTATTGTACCACAGAACACCTGTTTAAAAACAGCTGATTTATTTTTCCAAAAGTGAAGACAATATGTTCCCGGTGGAAGCATTTCTTTGGCAGGATTTAACTAGAAATATGGCTGTGACTTCAGTGTTAATCATGGTTTTTGAAAGTGGCAGCCTTTTTTAAATGAAGGAAATCCTAAACGGTAGTCGCTTAAACGTTCTTGGATCCGTTCTGTGAAAAGTCAAACCGTTTTGGAAACTGTAGTGTTGTTAAACGAGTCTAACCAACAGAAGTTTCATAGCGCCCCAGGAAAGTGATCAAAAATTCATTTTATGTTCCGTTTTTGGGACTGAAATGTAAGCCAGTCAAGCAGAGGATAGGACAAACGGCGACTTTCTAATTGGCTCCACATGCAAATTCTGTCTGATTCGTGAGACACACTTGCGCACACACACAAATACACAGTTTGAGGAATGTTTCCAGATGGTTTGAATGCCAGGGATTCCCTTCGTGCTGGCCTGCTGTTGCTGCTGCAGCTGGATGTGGATGTGTAGCTGTATGCAAGGAGACCCAGAGGACAACATGGCAGGTCCTTTCACTACCAACGGACAAATGAGTTGTCTTCAAGCACTCAAGTCAAACACGTGACGTGCTTGTATGTGAAACATTAAGGGATTATCACTGGAAAGCAGCCACAAAAAGTCACACAAGCAGATTCATGATCTACTGCTTGGATAAATCCTGGTAATCTATATTTTTTTAGTGCTTTCAGCCAATGCTTGGTGATAACTTACTTTCTTTTAGGGGAAAGGAAAAGGGGGGGAGGGGCATTACTCATTGGTTATTAAGTGTTATCTGCGTGACAGAACGGGGATCAAGAGTGAGGACAGACATTACAAAGTGTGTGTGAGCATGTTGGGGCGATTCGCACAGTTTAACACATCAGGTTCATCCACAGTCCAGCTCATCTCCTACTGTTGCTCGCCTTTACACTGCAAGTGTTCCATATCCTGCCCGAGAACGCACATACCAAACCTTTAGAGAGTGCATTCATCCTTCTGGGTCAATTAACAGCTGTGGCTGGATTTTTGACTGACAGTAACGTCAAGATTTTTCAGTGTTTGTTTCCTTTTCTTATTGAACTATATATGAGGCCACTTCCTTATGGGGAAGACATGCATTTATTTGAATTAGTGACCCACAGAGCATAGATGTGCTTCGACCAGATTGTTTACTCTTTTGCTTCCTTGCTTGAGTGCCACTGTGTCTGTGCCTCCT
Source organism: Eutrigla gurnardus (assembly GCF_963514095.1). Classification (NCBI taxonomy): domain Eukaryota; kingdom Metazoa; phylum Chordata; class Actinopteri; order Perciformes; family Triglidae; genus Eutrigla; species Eutrigla gurnardus. The sequence goes on along the minus strand of NC_139930.1, from coordinate 12,686,672 downwards.
CCCAAATCCGTCGCTTATTTCTCCACTTTATCTTCTTCAGCTAAGATGGACCCCCCCCCCCCTAATCCACGATCCACATAACAGAGCCCTAGTTAGTCAGTCAACCGGCCATCAGGCAGCATAGCCTTATCCCCATCACTGGAGTTTGACCAATGAACAACCTTTTACGCCTTTCTTATCCCTCTCTCTTCCTTATCTCATCATCTGGGAAAGTGATCCAAGCAGCAATCTCCCCCACTACGCCTATAGCCTGATGGACAGATAAAATCTGGAGGCCTGGGGAGTTGTCACTCCTCAGTTGATGTATGAATGACTACGATACCTCGTAAAGTGCACACGCTTGACTGAGGATGTATAGGTCTCATTTTATGACATTCACCCGTCTGCGGTTCCAGCGATTGTGCTGCTGATTGAAGGGAAAACAGGGTTGCAGTTTTTGGCAGTTTCTTCACGCCGCGTGTGAATGTTTTGACATCTCACTCTTTTATTGCTGATACTTTCCCAAAACAACCATCTTCTCTGAGAGAATACAGTTTGAGGCTGCCCCAGATGTTTCCCTCTAGAATAAAGGTGCAGCTTTTAAAAAAAGGCAAAGCTGGGGTTCACTTAGTTTCGTTTTACTCTAATGTGGAAGAGTTTTTATACTCGAGTATCAAATATCGGAGCCAACCATTTTTCCCGCCCTGCTCCATATCCCTGACAGGTGAGGGTGCTCAGTCTTTGCCCTGCGCTCGAGGTTGGTTCAACCCTGGTGGGCTCCTCTCTGTTCTGTCCCCGTGACAGCCAGCAGTGCCATGTTTTGGAAAGAGCCCTTACGATAAATAGCATTCCAGGTTTTGTGTGCTACGCAAAAGGTTATGTTGTCTTTATTGGCTTGACAGACGCCTACGGTCTTGTGTAAACAAAATAGAGATGTCTGTGTGAGGCAGCAGGTGGACCAATTTGTCATCCAGTCCACGGCCATCACTCTTTCTCATTCACTCTTGCACATACACGTGTATATCTTGCTCATGTAAACACTTACTGTTTTATGCCGTAGCCTTCAGGTTATACATGGATTTTGCAAGATTTCATTTTAAATGTATGAACATCTTTGGTTTATGTGGATTTAAACACAACTGCATCAAACAGAGTTTTACTTGACCCTTGCCAGTTCTCACTCAAACCATATGTCTTCGGCTGGCATTTGTATCACATTGTTAGACTTATCCAAACACAGTTGAGTGTGTGTGTGTCTGTGACTTTGTAGCTGGCCGTGGAAGAATCCTTGCTCGGCTGTTAGTAGCAGCCCTGCCTGTGTGTTTACAATCCTCTGCTGACCCCGTGACCCAAAGGTCACGATGCTCACTAAAGTAAGCAGTGGGTCACAGACACATTTGGACACGCTCTGTCTGGCATGGGCGTAGGTGTGGATGTGTGAGAGGTTGGCTAAGAGTGTTTCTGTGTGGACAAGTAGTCAGTAAATAAATGTGTCCTCTTTTTCATAATTGTTTGTCTTCTATACCTTCGTTATCATCTATGTGTCACTACTGCAGCTTCCTTATACACTTTTCACAAAAGCCCTGATACGGAGCTATTGATTGATTTGAAAATATTTCGATTTAGGTAGAAGTTGTGTGCAACATCCCTCTCTTGGTCATCCTCTAGACAGCCAGCCATGCCAACGGGGTCAAAAGTGAAACATTCCACCTTGTTTTAAGCTAAACAACTTGGTGTTTTCAGATCATTCTCTGCTCTGCTTTGCAATTCCATGTAAGCAGAAATAGTGAAAAAATAATATTTTTCCTGCAAGCATCTTAATTTCCCCCTATTTTACCACATCATTTAAGAAGACTAAATGCAATGAATGAAAACACAAAATGCATCTGTTGATTGATGGAAGAATATATATCTATATCTCTATTTCGCATTGCTCATATGATAGATGTAAATTCTGTGTTGATTTGATGTATACATTGCATGTGCTTTTATGAAAGCTGTTATAGAAGATATTTTTTAATTGCACCATTTAAGTCAGTTTAATGTGTTTGAAATATAAACCTGCTGGGCTGAACTTTGCTTAACGTTTTGGAATAAAACCTCCTATTTGCACACATACTGTGTGAAAATCCTGTGTTTTTAATTCTCCCTCCGTGGTACAGGTTGTGTAATGTGTTCAAGGATTCCATGGAAGCATCAGACACGCTTGTCAGACTGATCTACTGTTCTGCTGTTTGCTAACCGCTCATGCTGCAACACATCGCTGCCTAACCTTATGATGATGAGAATGCCTGTATCTCTATCTCCATGTGATTCTGATTCATTAATTGATGACCAAATATACTTAAGAGGTATGTTTAATGGCGGGTTCATTACATCTGGGTGTGTATCAATGAAATCCTCTGTCTGTCGGCAGCACCGTGCGCACGTGGGACGTGAGCTCTGAGAAGCAGCACAAGTCTGTGTTCAAGCCGCGGTCCTTCCAGGGGAAGAAGGTCGTCCCCACATGCTGCACCTACAGCCGTGATGGGAAGCTCATTGCAGCAGGCTGCCAGGATGGCACCATCCAGATCTGGGACAGAAACCTCAGCGTGAGTCTTAAAACGCACACACACACACATACCTACCACCTCAATGTGCAGTAGGTTGTAAACATCGGAGGTCTGTTTTCTTAGGGCCTCGGTTACAGAGTCATGAGACTCGGGGTCATCCGGTCACAGGCCAGGGAGTTCAGAGTTCAGCAAGTCACCAACACTGACCAGAATTCAAAATGCCTGGCTTTAAAATGCATTTGTCCACACTGGGATTAGTTAAGGTGATTATTAAATCGCCTGTCTGACCTGTAATGACCCTGTTATCACACTAACCAGTTAGTTTCTCTCATTCATTCCACTCTCTGGGAAATCAAGAGTCTATACGTCTATGTGTTAGGCTCGGTGAGGCTGTATTTAGATGCTGCAGTGATTTGAGCTAAACGCTAACAGCTATAATCATAATCACTAATTGGCACTAGTACAGTTCAGGCTATGGCGAATGTCATCAGTTGTGCAGGTATTTGGTCACAAACCACAGTATTGGACGAATAAAAATGTTGATCTGATGATGTTGATGTTGCCAAAGTGATCTAATACTTATTGAGATATTTCTCTGGATTGTTAGACTGACGTTGCCTTCCCTAGACTCACGCCACTAGCATGGCTCGAAATAGCCCATTGCGTCACTGTATGAACTGATGTGTGACTTACATGAAAGTTACTGGAAGGCCCGATCAAAGCTCGCCCCTGTACATTTTTCCACTAGTTAATTAGATAATTAAGAGATTGACGTGTTCATTCTTTTCTTCATACTTCACATTGTCACGGTAATAGTTGATTTTGGCTCCTAAGTAGCATTGCTTCCACTTATCTGGCTGTTTTCACTGTGGATAAAAATGACTTCTATTCGGGGCTGCAGAATGCACCTCCTCCATCCGTCATTGAGGAAATCTTCTGCGTCTCTCGATTGTTTTATGATCGATAGTTGCACCTTAATCCTTGCCTGCCTGTCTACCCTTAAGTATCTTTTCTTGTTGGCCGTCACAGAGGAGCATCTGTGCTTAATGTATGGGTAACAGAAGGAACTTGTTTTGCAGTTTACGGCTCACTTGCTCATTCACACACAAAATTCATCTCCGCGAGGGAAGAGGGGGAAAAATAGAAGGAAAAGGGGGTGCATTCCTGTTTGAAGAGGAGGCTTAGGAGACCTGCAGTACTCATAATTCAGCATTTTCAAAGGGGACATATTTCAGACATCATTCCAGTTTGGTATTGTCTTACATTCTTTTACAAACATGATTTCACAAGTTGCCTTTTCCAGTGTGAGAAATATTTGTCGATACCCACCTGGGAGCCCTAAAACACAATCGGCCCACGTTTTAAGACAGAAAAAAAATTGATGGAAGGCTCCACACAGATGTTGCTATTTATTGTTGCTAAAAGACGACTGCTATCCAGACAATATCGTTTTTGAACAACTGGTCGGTATATTTTCATCAATAATCTGAAGTTTAAGAAGTTGTTTTTCTGCCTCCAACGTTTCGACACATTTTTCCTCATCAAATGTTTCTGTTCCACTTCACATCCTTTCATCCGTCGGACCCCATGTGTGGCCAAGGTTGAATGCTTCTGTTATTACATATGAGGATTGTGACAGTGACAAAAAGCTGCAGTTAGTGAGTTGGAACAGCTTTATTGGACAGAGGGGCTTATCCAGATTAGTCAAATGAGAAGTAGGCTACATGATAATTACTCCGACAGTCAACTTCATAATCACACGAGACACAAAAATGTATTTAGATGCAGGATTTCTATTGTAAGAGCTTTTGTGCTTCCACGTATGCGTTTGTATAGAATCCACTCACCCATCATCCCACTGGGCTGCTCATAGCAGCAGACCTCGAGTGATTGGGTTAAAGCTCTCCAAATTTATTACCCCTCTTCCTCCAAGCTAAATATTTACCCTACGTCCCGTAGCAGCTTACAATAGTCACGTCTGTTGCCTGACCAGTGGAGCCTGTCCTGTCTGAATGGCTCAAGAATGTAGCTGGTGCCCTCTGCCCTAATCAGCAACCTGTGCTGCTGACTTGAATTCAGCCACAAGCCTAAAAAAGGAGTTGACCTCCCAATGATTTTATTACTGCTCCCCCCCCCCCCCCCCCCCCCCCCCCCCCCCTATCTCCTGTTGTATCGCCACTATTACTCATGGCCAGAATATGCAGGCAGATCAATCACAATCAATCACGTACATGACCTTGATCTGGAGCTGATCCCGAAGAGAAGCTATTGAGGATGACACATTGTGCGCTTGAACCCTGACATGAGTTGATTGATCCTATGATGGGAGTCAAGTAGGTCTGCCACAGAGAGTGATTGCGTGCTTGTTCTCTGACCACAGGGGTCGGTGCCAGGATTACTACGTTTAAATGGTTGCCAGGTAATGTGCACTCTGTGGAAGCTGGTGGGTTGAGGGGGCAGGCCCACAACATTACCACAGAGACCTGGGGAATGTTATGATGTCATGGGTGGACTTCAAAGTGGGACCCCAGAAGATGTGGTTTTGATGAACTACTCCCTCAGGGAGGGTTGTCATGAGAGGATATGGCAGACTTTCTCTTGTTTTCTGTTTTTGCTGGCTTTGTCGCCACAATCAATCCTTAATTATAGGAGATAGTAGAGCTCGACAGGAAATTTTAAATCTGTTTGAATTGGATTGATTTCGATGTGCGGAAAGTCTTGTCTTCATTCTGTTTTTGTTCTAGACAGTCTTTATTAAACCTGCGTAAAATGACCACCAGTGCTGGCCTGCACGTAGTTTAGTTAGCGGCCTAATATGACCCTCAACACAGTAATGCGACTCTGCACAGTATCACTGTGAGCTAGTCACTCTGAGGGTCATAAAAGATGGAGCTGTGGAAGATTAAAACGGGGAATAACCGAGGAACTTCTTAGAGTACATATACGGCCCTTATCGTGAATATGTCTTCACGTAAGTGTTCCCCTGTGTATGTCGAGGCCGATCGTAAACATTTACACCAGCTCTCAATCCTACAGCCGCCATTGTGACTTCTGCTGCTATGATTTCTCTCATTGACACACAGCCTGATCTTCCCTCCTACAAACATGTTTTAACCTTGAACAAAGACATGGAAACAACAAAATCAACTTTTTGCAGTTAGTAGCTGAGACATAAAGGAAAAACAGTCACTTCAATTGAACACACTGAGATTGTGAGGACAACTCAGTGTGATCAGCTAACACACACACACACACACACACACACACACACACACACACACACACACACACACACACACACACACACACGCGGCTTCACCATCACCACTTGTTGATTTCCATGAAAGATCAGAGCAGCTGCTCCGGACTGCGGTTTGGCCACTTGATCCTCGGTAAGTAACAGAGGTCAGAGTGAGATGTTACAACTGACTGCACAGTGGGCATCAGTGAGTCTTTCAGGTGTGCGGTTGTTGAAGTATGGAGGTTGGGGGGGAAAGGCAGTGCCTTGCAGTATTTATATAACGATACCCAGATAGTGTGGTCGGGAACAGTTGGCACTGTGGTAGATAGTTATCATAGTCTGCTGCAGATGAAACCCAATGCTGTGTTCCTTCAGCTATTTATCAACTCCTGCTGCCGAATGTGTGTGTGTAGATGTGAATTAGGGCAGTGTGTGTGTGCCCATGTAAGTGTGCATGCATGTATTCACAACCTCCATATGAAACGTGATCCATGCATGTCTTGGTTTGCTGAAATAAAATCGTGACAATCTATCTCGATGCCTGCTCAGGCCCGGGGAGAAGGGCACAGTTTACAGAGGAAGTCACAAGGCGCAGGAGAAGTTTCAAACTGTGTCCGAGAATCCGGTTTCACAAGCCGGCTGTGTAGATTATCACAGGAAGCAAACACCATGGCATCTACCAATGCCAGCCAACATCAGGATAGTAAATAAACACTCAAGCTTTCACAACAGCAGTAAATGATCTAGAAATAGCTGGAGGGGTTTGTTTGCAATAAGCAGCTAGAATAACCGCTAGCTACCCATTGAAGGCACTTCTTTGACTGACCGAGATTATTTATTCAGTTTAAAAAAATTAAATAATAATTATAATTTCCTGCCTTTTACTATTACCTATTTAGTCTGTTTTTATCTTCCATACATTATTCCAGAGGTGAAGTTATCTTTTCCTCATTCCACCTGTTTTCTCAGATTAGAGAAAGTTTTTTTAAATATATGGATATTTGGATATTGATATATTGATTTAGTACAAACTAAAGAGACACTGAAGGGAATGCAACATAAAAGGAATTCAAACAGCATATGCTATCAGCAGATGGTGATAATTTAAGGTAGAAAGATGTCATATGAAAAGAGTAAAAACAAAAAACGTTGTTGAATGATTCATCATGGGTCGTCTAGAGCTCATTACCTTCTTGCGAGTTGACCTGAGGAAACCTGAGGTTAGGGCAAAAACAAAGGGTTATGTTTTCAGGGGGGAACAAACCCATCCGTGTAGTTCTCTCTGGAGTTATGAAGCAGATTTCCTCACCTTCTCCTTGTAATATATACCGTTCCGACAACCCTATTTTCCTACAAATGACAGAAACCTGCCTGAACTATCCTCCCCACCATCCCCACGTTTATGGTGTGCCATTGAGCTTCATGTAACGAGATGATTACAGGAAAATGGTTCATCAGCATACCCTCCTGTTCATAGTCCGCCGACCCCACCCAAACTATAATGCTACCATGCATAGATGCGCTCAAAGTTATACGAACAGACACTTTTAGGGTTTGGATACACATTGTTCATGTGCACATGATTTAGTTTGGGCAGGGGGCGCTGTGGTTTAAATGGGCCTACCAATGTCTTTGTTTTAGGCGGGTCAAATAAAGTAGTCAATTCCCAAAGTTCATTTGACCTCGAGGTGGAGCATTGTGTCTGACTGGGTATAAGCCTTATGCATTATGCTTCAGCTGCAGTTAAGTAGGCCTCCGATAGCCCGTGGCCTCGCTGCTCCACACTTGCTCTAAGATTAGAAATTGTACTTTTAATATTAAATTGACCTCTTGACTTTTATTTCTCAACCAAGTCAATTTCCAAGGCAGCGGATAAAAGAATGGGAAGATAATCTAAGATAAGGAACGAGGAGAATGGATTTGAGTCAAAGGTAATATATGGGATAAAATGATGATGGGAAGCATAAAATTATCCCTGGAGAGACTACAGAGGCTAAATGGGCAACGTCTGGAAAAAGTGGAATCCATGTTATCTACAGTTCAAGGTAACAGTGTTATCTGTCTCATCCAAGTTAATAACTTCCCTCCATTTACTCACTTTGGAAGTGAAGTATGACCTCGTTTCCTTCTTGTATCATAAGGACACATCACTCATTCAACCCCACGCTCCTCTCTCTCTCTCTCTCTCTCTCTCTCTCTCTCTCTCTCTCTCTCTCTCTCTCTCTCCTGCTCCATTTGCCAGCATTTCTCGACACTTCTCTATCTTATCTGTCTTCCACACTCACACTCACTGACTTCAAATTCCTTATCTACCTCTCCGAGTCAAAAGCCTGGGTTGCTGCAATTCTCTTTTCTCTGATTTATTTGCGTTCCGTTTAGAATTAATGAAAATGTAGCTGTATAAACCAAGGTTATGTTTGTTTGAGTGTTAGCAAGCCTACTTCCCAAACTATTGCTTCACCGCAGTCTTTTTAATGACGATCTCTGTAATCTGGCTGCACTTAGGTAAAAGTGGGGCAGTGGGAAGTAAATGTGGAAGGAGAGAAGACACAGGCAATGCAGTTATGTCCTAAAACAATTAGTTGATTCCATGCGCTCTTGAAAATGAGCTGGATGTTCTGTTAACTAAGCGACTCATTGAAAATAATAATTAATTACATCCCTTATTATAAAATCTAGTTCAAAAATACTTTTTGACCTTTTTACTTGAACGTAGAACATTTTATACACTTAAGATTGGCAGCCGTAACATTTATTTTAACATTGTTGTATTTGTTTACTGGTTATCTCCCCTTTCACTTCTGTTCAATGTCCACATTTTGGGTGGCTGTGTACTTTGCTGTTCCTTTTGTGTGTATGTGTGAAAAAGATAGGGAGAATTATTTGTGTGTGTGTGTGTGTGTGGGGGGGGGGGGTGAGCTGGGTTATTTCCAGCCTAGAGCTTCGGACACACACACACACACACACACACACACACACACACACACACACACACACACACACACACACACACACACACACACACACAGACTGCACTATAGTAGTACAGCACTTTTTCTCAGAGTGAGCACTGAGGAAGTACGGCTAGCCATCTTGAAAACAGCTGCTTGAACGAGAAGTTCAAATGCTTCTGTTTGCAGGGGGAACATTGCTGCAGTGGCTGGGATTCATTTTGAATATTTGGAAGACTTTTTAATGGGGTGTATTGTAAATTCTAATTGTTTCCAAATTTCATCTTAAAATCCCACCCTTTGCTTCTCCTAAAGCTCCTAAAGCAAAGATGTTCCCGTAAAACGACTCATCGTCTGTTTTTACCCCCGTGAACTACAAAGGTGAGATTCCATCCCTCTAGCTTTTGTAATCGGTCTGTTCTCACCTCTATAGAATGACCTCGGCTGAAATGTCACTTAGCCTACTTGGTTTTCAGTGATGCATGCTGATCATCACAGCCAAGTTGAGTAAGATGTCATTCTCATATACAGCAACATGCCGAGGAAATAGTTACAAGGGCAAAATTATACCCATGATTTGCCTGACGAAGCCCGTGGTGGTCGAAGCGTTGCATTGGGGGGCTGTAATACTCGAGTGTGGGCTACCTCTCCTTTTCCATTATAAGTTGCTGTGCCTTGTGTTGGATGTGCACTGTCTCTGCTTCAGAATTATATACTCATTTGGCGCTTCAATTCACGATTAATGTCATTGTTTTTTCTGCTAATTATTTTCTCAATTTATAATTAAATGTTTGGTCTATAAAATGTCAAAGAACACTTTCCTGAAGTACAAGGTCATTTACTGGAAAATCTTGTTGTCTGACCAATAGTTCAAAACCCCAAAATATATTCAGTTTCCTATCATCAAGACAGCTTGATATTTTTATTAAAAAATGTATCATCATCAACATAGTTGCAGCTTGATTTTCTTTCAGTTTCAGGAAAGTAAATACTGCATATCAGTAGTCTTTCATCAGAAATGTACCGCCTCGTAAATCCCTTTCAAACTCCATTTAGCTAGTTTGTTAAAACAAATATATCCAAGCCAAGATAACCCTGATGGCATGTGATATTTATATTATTATGTTATTATGATCTGATAACCTCTCCTCAGATATGACAAAATGCCTTCAAAACCACATTAAGTCTCTTTTTACTAATAACTTGACTCAAATATATCAAATTGGTGGCGTTTTCTTCTTTTTTTAGGGAGAGGAATGTGGTTTGTGTTTACTTCCTAGAATTTTTTGTATACAACAGTTATTTGCAATCTTCTCAACTTCAAACTGTTACTGTCTCCAATGCTTCTGGCTCATGGCCATATTTTATAATTAGTCCTGGTGGTCGTTGATATTTTGATGTGATGAAATGTACGACTGATAGTTGTTTTTACTGGCAGACACTTGTGATATAAGGATGTTAATGCTGATGTTAGCAGGGGGCTGAAGGTAAAAAGGGATCTGATATGTATTATTGGCTGGTAAACTTCGGAATATTAGTAAGACTATTAAACAAGTAGGAATATAATATTACTGTTTCAGGTAGGTGCAATGGAAAAATATATCAGACAATCTCAGACGGGCATCTACGCTTGCCAAGGTAACTCTCTGTGGTCTGTAGTAGAGTGCGGTGGGTACATCGTGTAAAGTTATTAATAAGTTGTAGGGGGCTTCATAGTTTAATATATATATAGTATGGTGTTCATGGAGGAAATGGAAACCGTGTGTTTTGGAGACACAGAGAGTGAAAAGTGCAGTGAGAAACTGAAACGACTCTACTGAAGCAAAGCTTTGGCAATTCCATACTGTAATACATCAGGAGGTTATAATAGCTCTTCTAAATATTGATGAGTTTATGGAAAAAGCCGAGAGCCAGGACTGCACTATTTATTCATCGTGTTCTGTAATTAATGATCAATTACATCTAGTCTAGCTCCTTTTGGGACTTTTATAAATACATTCTTTGCTCAAGTATTTCTTCATTTGTAACTTGCCCATAACTATTTTTAGACACGAATGGGAGCGAGTCGCAGCCATCATAAAATCTACAAGACTTTCACTTTCATATACAGACCAAGCACATCGTCTGGATTCATGAAATGGCATTTAACTTTGATTTTTACCCGCTGTTTTCTCTTTTTCCTCTCAGGTCCACACGAAGTTCCACTGTCGACAAGCACACATTCCAGGATCAGACACCTCCTGCCTCTCCTTTTCCTACGATGGCGTGACGCTCGCTTCACGTGGAGGTACGAAAAAAGACCGTCTTACAGAGTCACATTGAGGTTGCACTCATCAACAGCCAGCTCACAGCCTCCAGTTCTTAATAACAGTACAAAATAACGGGAGCCACTACCAACAAAAACCCATAAGACCCACAAGAGATTTATATATACATGGAAACACTCGAGTTCCTCCTCGGTATGTGATGCAATCAGGAGGTTCACAGAGAAAAACAGGAGTAACGCAACATATTTCTCGAATGTGAATAAACAATAACTCTCACAACGTTGTTATAGTCGAGAAAAGGCAGTGTAAATAACGTCTCCACTGTGGTTTACAGTTTACCTGTTGTCTCCCTCTGTTTTGCAGGCGATGATACTCTGAAGATGTGGGATATACGTAACTTCAAGAAGCCTGTGAATGTAGCTACTGGACTGACCAACTACTTTACAATGTGAGAATTTAAGGTTTATCTGAATAACAATCTGCTTGATTCCTGTATATCAGTGTGGATTCTGAACTGCAGACATTGTGTGTGTGTGATTTTTCTCTATTAGGACTGACTGCTGTTTTAGTCCCGATGACAAGCTTATTGTAACGGGGACCTCTGTGAAGAAAGACGAGGGGAATGGGAAGTTGGTTTTCTTTGACCGAGCTTCCTTCCAGAAGGTCTATGAAATAGAAGTCACCAAAGCAGTAAGCCCCGCCTTAATCCCTACGACCACAACTGTTCTCATTGCAAGATGTTTTTCAAACTGGTTGATATGATATTTTGGTTACAAAACCCAAATGACCCTAAATAATGCACAGTGGAAAAGAACCATAATGAATCCACAATGGAACATAATGAAAAACATGATGGAACCGATGCGCATGGCATTCCTCGTCCACGTAGACAGTCTGGGCTCAAACAAAACTGCAGCCTTAAACTGTTTTTATTTGGATGTAGCTGCTGAAAACACAGCAACGGCCATCTAAGGCCTCATCATGACAGGCGAACCATTTTGACTGGCCTTTTATGGAGATTTATTTAACTTTCCGTTTAACCTAAAACAGGTTTATTCCAAGGGATTAGAATTTGCGTCTTTTATTTTGGGTCTTATTTATTTTAGTCATGTTTATTACATTTTTAACAGCAACTATGTGGTAGTGTACACAACAGGACGTTAGAGAGACGGATCCAGAACTGTGCAGTCAGCAGCCTCTGTTATGTTTTAGAAACGCAATTCTACAAAAAGTCAGCTAAAATGTAATTTAATTTCATATCAGTTCACGCAGTTTTTTTTGTTAATCAAATATCAAATTGCCCAATCCTCTGGCAGTGACTAGACATTTTCACTTTTAAGCACTGTGTCTGAAGTTGCATCTCGGCATCATGGCACACCTGAATGAAACTCGGCTTGGGGTGAAAATAGAGACAAGTTTGAGTTATGGAGGGGAAAAGGAGGCGGAAACCTTGGAGAAAGTGTAGTAATGTGACCTTTCTTGACTCACAAGTCATTCCCACAAACGTTTGGCAAGACAGCAATTGACGCTCCTACACTTTTATATGCCCTTGAGTTACATTTGAAATTAAATTATCTACGGACGCATTCCCCATGTTCTATTCACATGCGCCGCCCTGTCAAACACGTTTGCATACTATGTACTTTTACTAATCCTGCTTTCTCGGAAACCCATTTGGTGAGGGCAACCAGCCATAGGTGCTGAAATGAAGGGCAGAGGTGCAGTCTTCAATAGAAACCCTTTTTTTTTTTGGTGCTTCCTGCTGCTCCTGTCTCTCTTTTTCAACAGATTTAGCACTGTGTATCTGTAGTCATAACAGTGAGGTCTGACAGAGGCTAATGGCTTCTAACTTGGGCTCCCTAGCTGAGGTATGACACTCTCACATGGGCCACTGAGGGAGCGTGTTTGACAGACGGGGAAAGAGACAAAAGCTAGGTTTGTGTATCTATACATCCCTCTGCCCTGCCAGCCAGCTGCTGTTAGTTTGCAAACCTTGGCACAGCATCAACACTAAGTGCACACCCCGCTGCACAGTTGCACCAAGGAGACAGGGCCGTCTGTGTTTAGTTTAAATTACATCCTATTATTTTTATCTGTTGTCGTATCTTTAACAACACATGGGTTTTTATAGTTATCTTAGCTATCAATTTATATAAAAGAATAACCTGTGAAGTTCACAGTTAAGTGTGAGCTTGTGTTTCATATTGTCACATCTTTGGCATCGATATACTCATTCCAGAGGGACTACTAACCCGAACCCGACAGCTACATAGTGCAATGTTTCAATAATGGTGTCATTTGAAGACTGGCTGCATTATTAATCTCCACAACTTCATATGTAGGCATGTCCGTCATTAAGACCAAGCATCGGTCAGCATCGCATGGTGAATTTAAGGTCCTTCTGCAGTCTACATAAACAGAATCCGCTGTAACATTCACAACCACTTCACTGTCGTGATGATGTCGCTATAGGCAGCATCAAAGACCTCAGACACTTTGGGTCCAAGAGTCAGTTAAGAGTTTAACAGCCCTCCTCCTCCCCTGCAGCACTCCGTGGACGTTTGTCTTCTCTTTCTCTTTACGGAGGAGCGTAAACACTTGGAAGTCATTTTTCCATTGGCCTTTCACTCGTCCCACCGTCTACCTTTTAACTCTAAAAGCTTCGGCTCGTTTTCACTGGAAGGACAGCTAAACCTCTTCCTGTCTGCTAACCCTTTGTACTGCACAGAAATCCTGCAGATTTCCCACAGAAATCCCACAGAAAGCAGTGCAGTTAAGCAACTGGTACAGGCTGCCAATCCCCTTGGCAGTGGTTTTATTTTTATTAATTGTAATCTCTCAAAATGTATATGGTCACGATTTAAATACTTTAATAATGAACTGCAGCCATTTAGCCTATTAAAATATCCCTTTGAAACCCCTTCATATATTTGAGCAGATTCATGTTATGTCATTTAATTGCTTTTGTGCACAAAAAAGCTTGAGTTAAGGCGTCACCATGTTCAGTAGGTTGGCCACATAGATGGTTAGAAGCTTAGAAAACATACATCATAATATATTATAGGTGGTTGTTAAGGGTAGTTATCATCACTTGTTGACAACCGAGATCAATGACTGTAACATAGCAAAATTGTATAGGCGTTTTTAGTTTATTCTTTGGTATTTTGACCTTCACTGGGCAGATGTTTAAAGATGGAGGTTAAGAGAAACATATACAGAGATCATTTTTAGGTTTGGGTTAGCCACCCGATTGCTAAGACTATTTTGATCGTGTACATTTTTGGATTGCTGCCTTTCATGGTATTTAACTGTTTACTGTTCACATTTGATAGTCTTCATGAGCGGCTTCCTCTGTGTTCAGCCCCTCCTCATAACCCACTGACTATTGGTATTAGTAGCTCTACCCCCGTTTCTAAAATATAAATCTGATCTGAAATCTGGTTTTGCAGCAGATCAGTTATTTCTAGTTGACATGCACTCAGTGAACCTGATGAATGTGCTATTTACTTTGTTTACATCAGCTGTCTGCTTCTCGGATGGCCCAAGAATTTAAGTGCAGTCTTTATAAAGTGGCGTACCAGGCAGGCAAGTGAAAGGAAGGGCCACCAACAACTTCTAACTAAACAGTCTTTATAACCCCCGGGCCTGGATGCTGGGGTACGCTTGGGAGCGGAAGCTGTTTTGGGTCCATTTGGTAAATCCTTCAGACACTCTTAAGCTTATCTTAAAGCAGGTGAGACCATACAGACTATCAAAGGACTGAACTTTTGGCAGGAAATTAACTCTGCAGCTCTCATGCACTTGTTGTAAATGATCACGTAGTTCTCTGTGTTTTATGTATGTATTCACATTTCAGCTTGCTTGCAAGTGTATAGCTGTTTTGTTATTGTGCGTACTTTGCAAATCCAGTGAGGACCTTTGTTGCATCTCTATCCCTTATTCCCTGTCATCCCTCCACTATTGCTGCTTGCTAATAAGCCTTGGAGAAAAATATAAATTTGCACCAACCTAAAATAACTTATTTGATATTCAGTTTGACTTACATGTAAGATTCAGGAGTGCAGCTAATAATTAGCCCTACAGTGCATTGTATGACGTTTATAGAGGGAGAGCTGTTTGGGGGTCACCTTCACCGGTTGCTCTTTCCTCACGCTGCATCAACCATCTCATGCTTGATGGCTCTTAAACAGTGAGCTGCTCCTCCCTGTGCCATGCTCTTCAGGGAGGCCTTTTAATAAGAATGGCCGGTCTTTCATCCTCTGTGAGACCAGCCAAGCTTGAGCGGTGGAAGGGGAGGCCTTGGCTCTGTCCTTTCTTTTGCATCTTACCCAAGTTAATCTTGCATGATGTAAAAGCCAGTAGTTCCAGTAAGGTACTTCGTGGTAATTACACACTTCTCGGACGCGTGCCCACTCAGTGTTAGTTGAGGTGTGAAGTCTAGAGTTCTCGTTTCTCCTACTGAATTCAGTTGCCGTGTGTTAGCCAAAATTACTCGGAGACATTGCACATTTGGATCCACTCACCAGGGACTAAAAAAAGGAACACAGCTGTGACCGTTGTGTCCTATTAGTGCCGCATAACTTTATTTCATAATCGGCGTATAAGCTGAGCACGTCACGTTGTCTTATTTATCCCCAATCAGCCGTCGGTATTTTAATCTGACGGGACGTCGAGCGCTGCTACTGAAGAACTGACTGATTAAAGTTCCCTCCTTCATGATGTGATGTAATTTTGTGGACGCGAAGCGTAAACAGGAGTTCCTAGAGTATAAACATGCTGCTCTGAATATCTGGAAAGCAGTTTTACTGTTGGACTGGACTGAGCTGTGCTTGGCTCTGGGCTCGTCAGCGGATCCAGCTGGGGGTGGGCCCCACTGAACTGCTCTGTATTAGGCTGCTCTGTTTGACTTGTTTCACTGCTGACAGAATGATTTGTTTGGGTATGAAGAGGCTGTTTTCTGACCTTGGCTGGGCTACAGTTACCTGGCTGTGTTTTCTTCTTCTTCTGCCTGATTTGGGTTGTGCTATGCAGTGTCGCTGTACTGTGCATTGGGTGAATTCCTCTCGGTTCGACGGTACCTGCAGAGTGTAACGAAATTCCTAACTGTCATCTCTGCCTCCCTTCGCATGTAGGGACCGTCCACGTTGCTCTAGCAACCCTGACGGGGCAATTTATAACCCATTACACATTTACGCTGAAGCACATCCACCGTGGATGGACTTCAATTCATGATACGTACATGTTGATGCATGTTTTTATAAATGTCGGGTGTTCTGTTGGAACAGCATCTCCCTCAGGACAAATACAGCTGATTTTCACTGGCCTGAATTATTTGCTAAATTAACCGTCGCTATTCTAAAATAACTCGGTGAAAACATATCTAAGTTTGTGCTTAAGTAATTTATTTGAATTATATATACATGTTATCATCATCTTTTATTCAAATGTGAGTCTCTTGTTAAGCACACCCCGTTTAAAGCATTTTCCAGACCGTTCTATCAATTACAGCCGGATCATGATCTGGTTGAGCAGATTAACCCTCATCTGTCCCATGAGCTACAAACCATTGAGCAGTTGGTCTGATAATGTAAATACTGTATGTATGTATGCATGTATGTATGAGGTCTTTTTCAAATTTTAAGCAGATTATGAATGATTTTTAATTCACTATATGCTTGCGTGAAAATCTTGAAACATGACATGTATTTACATGGTTTTATATAGAGTATTGGTTGGAGGTGATGGTCACTTTATTTTGTATTTCTTAGTTTTCATATTATAATATTGAAGTAAAATCACCAACGAGCCTTAGATTATTTTTCTTTGTACGCGTCTGTCCTCTTGCGTGCGTTCATGCTTGTGTGTGCGATTGAGACTCCTTCCCATGGTATCCCGGTGGGAAGCTGAACAGCTGGACGCTAAGCAGCTTTCACCGTCACAGAATCTGGACGCCCCAGTCTTAGACCTACCCACCCCCCATCCTACGCCCCCTGTCCTAGACCCCCGCCCCCCAGATTGCATACACTGTTCCACATAAAGACAAGTGCTCACTCTCTCAACAATTCTTAACAACTAAGGGACGCACAAAAACTGTTAACAACGGCATATTAACGGCAGGAGGTTTGTGATGCTCTAATAATGCGTGTGAAGGAAAGTGGTCCCACTGCAGGTAGTCTATCTCTCCACTGGAGCTCACATAGTAGGGAATGAACAGAGGGTCTTCATCACTGTCCAACAACTGTGTGTGCATTTCTTTCTCTGCCTCTCTTTAGCTCTCCGTCTCTATCTATCTATCTCTCTCTTACACACACACACACACACACACACACACACACACATACACACACACACACACACACACACCTCTGGATAAATGTCGTTGCGTTTGCCTATTGGCACTGGGCCATCTGTCACACACAGACTGAGGGATCCAGCCCTCATCCCAACAACCAAATATAGTCAACTAGAGCAGCAGAGCACACTGGGACTGATCCCCACCGTACCACAAGCAACCTGGGTCACACACTCACAATACTTAAGACAATCAGATATTAAACAACCGTGCAAGTCTGAACTACAGCAGAGGATCACAAAATGCTGTGGGCTGCTGTTTTAAAAGTATGACCTCCTTTCCTGGACCTTCAGTTACTGTACAAAAACACTCAACTGTATCTTGTTGTTTCCGTATTCTAGAGCGCCGTCCGCTGCCTGTGGCACCCCAAACTCAACCAGATAATGGTGGGAACTGGAAACGGTCTGGCCAAAGTCTACTATGACCCTGTTAAAAGCCACAGGTATGTTCACTTTGTATGTCAAGGGTGTTGTTTTACCTTCTTTCTGTTGCCAAAAATTCCCCCGAAGAGACTAAAACCAAGTGGATAGATCCTAACTGTTATTGTTTGTGAGGCCACAGATTGAAATAACTTGCTGCCATGCCAAAGAATTCTATTGTTTACCAAAAACAATTAAAAACACATGTAAGCAACATACTTCCGCAATGGGTAGCATATGCGTTCATTACAATCAACCCTGTGTAAACACAGTGTAAATACGAGCATGTGAAATTCATCTGTCTCTGTGAGTCACACCAAATACCGTAACAGAATCCTTTATTGCCGTCCTTATTATCTGTAGATACACTTCTGTCAATTATTATGGCTCTTCTGCATATTTTCAATATTCTTTGGACCATAATTGAGCCGTTCAAATCATGGCCTCGTTTGTAACCACCTGGCTCTTTTCCAGAGGGGCTAAGCTGTGCGTAGTGAAGAGCCAGCGGAAAGAGAGACAAGCAGAGACGCTAACGCAAGATTACATCATCACACGTAAGTTCCTCCATGCCTGTTCATGCATTCACACAATCTGTTTAATGCCTATAATCTAAAAATGATAGAATATGCCACTCAGTAAACGTTGAGTTTAATTCCCCCCTTTGCTTTGGCGTGCATCGATAAACAATTTCTGAAGCAATTAAAGCCCTCCAGCAGTTTAGTCCATGTTAAGCCACCAACCCATCTACTCTTCACATGATAATGCACCGTGACTTTTAAGTATTATTCTTAAGCGTCCCATTTCTTAGTTATAAAGGACAAAAATTCCAACCCTGGTTTACATGCTGCCTCTCTCGCACACAAATACCGGGGGCTTTTACAGCTCCATTAGCTGATGGAGCCTGGTGTGGATGAGTGGATCGACAGCCAAAGGGCACTGTGCCACGCAGCGGCCATGTGGGCTGCAGTCGCAACCGATCACGCTAGGGATGGCCAGCTCTCCCACCTCTGCTGGCGTGATCTCCTGCTGGTCCACTCCAAACACACACACACACACACACACACACACACACACACACACACACACACACACACACACCTACCTGTCATCCCGTCATATCACCAAAACACGAGGCTGTCATCTCTTTTGTGCGTGCCTCATGCTCCTTTGCCCCCTGACTGAAGTCATGAGCCTACACGAACGGAACAGCTGCCAACACTCCGCACCTGATTGGCTGCTGGGGACGCAATTCAGATGACATTTATTGTTTGGGCTGCCGCAGCCTCTTCAGATGCATCATGTGATTTCATTGCCACGCCAACAGGGTGTGAAATAGGCAGGCATTTGACTGCCACAAGCAGCGAGTGACGCACTTGATGCCCTGGCGCTGGAAAATTAGAGGGGACAGGAAGCAAGTGATGGCCCATTGAGAAAAGCGAGGGAATCTGTTAACACTAACCTTTTTGCTTAATGTAGCGTGGAGGAGCAGAATTAACACTGAACAGCGACAGGGCTCCTGAATGGAAAATCACTTTATCTAGCCCTTTACTAAAGTGTCTCTTTGTAACCCCTGAGGATAAGAGCAGAGCATACTCACTTTATACACACACACACACACACACACACACACCTTCGAGGACACTCATTCACACTTAACTCACGCACACGTTCACTCGCACACTCGTGGATTTAAGTGCTGTGGCCCTTTATTGTGATAGTGTTCACAAAAGTGTGAAGAGTGGCAGAGTGATTGTCTCAGTCTAAACATGGGGGATATAATGAATATGTTGGTGTGCACGACGGCAGAAAAAGTACACAAGGGGAGAGCCGCTGCCAGAGGTCAACAGGTGCGAGCGTTTTGGTGCAAACGCTGCGCATCTCCTCCCGTGTAGTAGCGAGATTTCGTTTCTGCACTTGCCATTTGAAAGCGTTGCCAAATCTCGGCTCCGCATCCTGTCTCCGTTTTAGCAACATAGTGCCACACATGAGCCACAAACACTGAACATGCTGCCAGGTGCGCCGTCTGCTTATTTGTGCGGCTGTGTTATGTGATCTCGCAGTTGCCTGAGCAACTTGATTATCCTTGTTTACCCTGTGTGTCTCCAGCTCATGCCTTGCCCATGTTCAGAGAGGCCCGGCAGCGGAGTACACGAAAACAGCTGGAGAAGGACAGGCTCGACCCGAAGAAATCCCACAAACCCGAGCCTCCTGTGTCCGGACCAGGTGAAGTGATTTTTTTTTTTGGTTGTTGTTGCTTTTATTATTTCTCTAACTTTACAGAATAAATAAAAAAGCAAGTAAGGAAATGTCCAAAAGAGTAACAGGAAAGGCATGCGGTAGCGTGTACTATGACTGTCCCTGGGAGACGAGGCAAGGCAGAAACGACTAATGAGCAAAAACAAAGCACATAACAAACGCTGCCATTTGAATACGAGTATAGCAACGAGGTACAGCTACAGTTCTACCATTGTTTCCTAGAGCGCATTATTACTATTGATGTCCTTAACTGGATTATTACATTGTCCATTGGATGTTCAAATCCACAGTTGTTGACGTGTTCGGTATTATGCAATCCAGCTGAAGTGGAGAGCTATAACTGCGATGTTCCCACTTGGCCTCTCAAAGGTTCATTGTAGCCTGCTGTTGCCTCACACATATTTTTAACTGCTGGGACTTAATGATGCATCGTGAACTTTCTCTGTTTAATCCGTTTGTTGTTACTGTAATACACACTTTCACAAATGCCACACCTACACACGGCCATGGACAGAGTTTGAGCTTTGTTCCAAGGAGCTGATCTACCAGGCAACACTCCCTGTTGTATACCAGCTGGCTCAGCGCTGCTGTTTGCTGGGATGTTTTCACTTTCACTCACTTATTCCTTCGTTACAATGTACTTTAAAGCAATCTGATGGATCTACAGTGCAACAATAAGCGCAGGTGTATTTATTGTTGTTTTTTCCATTAAAACATACAAAAACAGGTTGAATCTAAAAAAAGGATTCATTGCATTTTTGCCCAAACAGAACCACCCTAAAGAAGCCACAGCCGCCCACTAAGGAAAATACATGTTTTCCACTCAAATGAAGTTGTTATTGACATATTTATATATTTATTACAGTGTTTAAACACTGTAATATTGTGTATTTTGACTGCTCATCCAAATGACAATTCATCATTTTATATAGAAAGAATGAAAACATGTAAAGTGACAGGTTGAGAGAAAGACAGGGAAATGAATGGAATAGTCTGCAAAGTTAAAGGTCCATTTTATAAAAATAAGGTCAACCACTTGACTCCAGGTCAGTGTTTTTTTTAGAAGACGTGCTGTCTTCATATTGTTTATCCTGTGTGACTTTGACTTTGCATAAGTGGAAGATAATCTTTGGTGGTTGGCTGTTTGCTTACAAGCAATGGAAATAGGTAGCTCTTATCCTGCCAAACAACCTTCCTGGCCGACTCCAGCAGGAAAGCCCTGTGTGTTTAAATATGGGAATGTATGCGTGTATGCTATCCTTGATCTTTTAAGACAACCGTGACATTGCCCTCTCTGGAAACCAGCAAGCTTTTCTTCCCAAAACTCCACTCAGTGCAGTCGAATATAGGCAACAGCACAGAAGTACTGTACCTACCACAAAGATCAGTGTAACTTTTACACGGTAAAATAACGGCCAGTGTAGTCTCGCATTTACATTTTTAATATTAGGAAAACTGCTTTTATGTGCACAAGTCTGACTGAATGTAATCCGGTGATCACGTTTCCTGACAGGTCGTGGAGGAAGAGTGGCGGCTCATGGCGGCACTCTGTCTTCATTCATCGTGAAGAACATTGCTCTGGACAAAACCGACGACAGTAACCCACGGCAGGCCATCCTGCGTCACGCCCAGGACGCTTCAGAAAACCCCTACTGGGTCGCCCCTGCATACACACAGTAAGAAAACCCCACATATCCTCAGTATGAATAATTGACACCTTACCGTTTGTCTTTTCCTCCCTCGCTCATCTTCTCTCCTTTCTGGGTTTGCTCTCATTAGCAGAGAGTGTAAGATGAGCGTGGCGTATGCCATTGTGATGGTGCTTGGGTTTCTTCCTGCCAGTGTGAGACGTAAATGTTTAAAGAGTTGTACAGTTTTACAGGTACACACTTCACACTCCAGAAAGGAGGGTAATGGAAGTCTTCAGATCGCTATCGGACTCAGACAGCTATGTAAATGTGGAACCAAACTGTGAGCCAAATTCATGTGCTGCAAGGAAACCAGTCTCCAGCTAAAATACTGGTGATACACACGATAGTAGATGAATATGATAATGTACACCACTTTGGCCTGCTTGCTGCGCGCTCTCAAGCAGGAAAATAATAGTCACTATCACAGCTGTCTTTGCTTGGCTGAAGGGAACGGCCCTGTAAAAGGCAGGTTTAGATTTGTTTTCTTTACCATGCAACTATAACATCCACACCCTCAACGTCCTTAAGCCTGTGTTTCTTAGAAATTTGTCCAAAGCACGAATATGTTAATATTAAGTATTTGTGCTCTCATAGCTCTGTTATCTCATTATTATCTTACATCTGCTGTAAATGAACTTTCTCTGAAATTGTCTGGATTAACCTGTTAAATCATCCCCCCTCTTTGTTTCCCTTTAGGACCCAGCCGGTGCCGGTGTTTGCAGAGGATTCGGAGGAGGATGAGGAAGCTGAGAAGGAACCAGAGTGGAAGAAACGCAAGATCTGAGGTGCCTCAGCTGCACCTCATTTTATATAACAGCAGACAGGGTGGGCTTGTGTTTATCACCGTAACCACGGGGTCTCGGGATCCATCCCAGAACACAGCGTTACTGTCAGAAACTGTGCATAGGAGCATCAATTATGTTACTTAATTGCACAATCTTAGTCCTCCCTCCTAATGTTGGCATACATGTATTTATGTGCATGCTTCTGTGTTGAGGTGTAGTACATAAATGTGCAGGGATTTTACTGTGCAAGCATATTATAGTTTTATACAGTTTTATGTTCCTCTACCTTTCCTTGCAATTCGGCAAACCACTGGAAGAACTTGGCTTTTTTTTTTTTATAAAATGGAATTTCTATTCGTGATTTCTATTGTCCTCTCCTCCCACATCTCCAGAGTTTGCTAATACCTCATAAATTGTCTCCAGATTGTGTGGTCTCGTTGTCTTCATCAACGTTGAAGAGCAGTTTGCTAGTTTGTAAAAAGTAAAGTTGGTAAAAGTATGGAAACGTGCAGCCAATTCTATTTTAGTGTTGAACACTTTTTTTAATGCTGTGCCGTTTTGTTGGATATGACACAAAACTTCAATCGGCCATCTGCTTATTCTGATTTTTTTTCCCTACATGCTGTATTTCACCTCAAGACCTACATAAAGGAATTTGTATTCTCTTGTCAAATAGTGATATATTTTACCAAAATTGAAGTGATAGATCTGCTTTTGCCAGCTGATCAAAGGAATTCTTCTGCCAAATATGTTTTTTTTATGAGGCACTGACTTAAACCTGCAGATATACAGTACACCCGTTCCTGGCCAAAGCCGGTGTTTTAAATCACTGCTTTGAAATAAAGTTTTTACGGGCTAGTTTTTGCTCAGTTATTAAATTGCTGAATGTTAGTGTAAAATGCTGCAATTTCTAATATGATAATGAATTAAGCAACTAAGATTAAAATAATCGTATTAATGTTGAGGTTCAAATGCTGGCTTTGTCTGTAGTTTTAAACTGCATCTCCCAATCTTTGCCACTAAATGCATGTTGAAGAAGAAGATTATTGTCTCAAATGAGTATTAAAATGAATAATTAACGTTCATGCTCCAGCACCAAAGTGCATTTCATTTCTAGGGGCTCCGATGCTTTCATGCCTTTTTTACGATTAAACTTGGGTTCGGCTACAAACCGTTTGTTTGTTGCATCGTCTTTGTAAAAACGATACTATATAGCACACCTTTAACCTCTATTTTGTTTGTGAATGTTCTGTACAGTGTCTAAAAAGATTCCAAGTGACAGAGTAAGCCACCACAAACAAATCTAATGAAGTCTTAAATGCATCTCTCAGGAATGCAGCCTCCGCCTACAACAACAAACTAACTGTGTTTTTTTGAGTGAAACTGGTTTGTAACAAGAGAAGTTTCATATGGTTACTTCCACTGTATACATTTTTAAATGTACTGGCAAGATGACAAGGAGGACTGGATAATAAGTTCCCCTCTCAAATGGCAGCTGTAGTTTCTACTCGGTGACTTACAATGGGTGAAACCGTAGAGCGGTCTTACATTTCAACCAAAGTTACAAGCAGACAATCGTGTCTCAGTGTCCTGGCAACGTTCCTGTGGTCATAAAAAAGGAATACGAGACAGAGAAACACTAGGACAAGAAATATGGAAGGGCTAAAACAATGAGTGACATTTTTAAGAGTAACTAAAGTGGAGAGTTAAGAGGAGATGGGCTTCATGGGGGGGGGGGGGGGAGAGGCTGACGTCAAGCTCTTCTTGAGGAAAAAGAGTTCTCAGCCAACAGCGAGAGGTGAGGAGTGACTGCAGTTTGATTCCCTCCACCCAGCATGTGATGAACCAGTTGGCACGTGGGAAAGAGAAGCCGTGTGTGTCGCTGAAACCAAAGCCTCAGGGTGCAGGCATTGAGATGCAGACCATTCAAAGGGTCAGTTCATTATAATATGCAAAGAAACACGGTTTACTTGCTGTACTTCCAATGCAGAAGAGGTGCATGAATGCTTATTCCACAAACCTCGTTGCCACTAGTTTTCATTGGAACATCTTTCTGCCCAAATAGATAAAATAGTCCCAAAGAAAACGTTCTTTTTTTAATGGCCTCACGCAACCAGCAATTACTGTCGGCCCCAGATATCATGTTGGATAAAATCACATTGAACAAGAACAAACAGGTTGGACTTAGGTTTGTGTTCTGAACGATGAGGGCTATGATATTCCTAATTGTCCTAATTGGCAACAAATACCATGAGTTAGTTTGTCAATACTTCCCTTCCCATCTGTGGCACTCGGTCATCAGCCCATCGGTTCCCTCTGAGGACTTGAAGTAAAAATGTTAAACCTGCAATAGCTTGTTAGCAGATGCAGAGCAACATTATCATTCATTTGAAATCGTGTACCTGGCCACCTGGTAAATTTAAGTCTGATATTCACTCTTCTTTTAGCTCTGCTTTTGTTCTCAACCATCACCTGAGGGAAATCCCCATAGACCCCCATGTTAAAATGTCTAACAGTGGAAATAAACAGCCTGGTACAAAAAACTGTTTTGGTCTCTGCAGCTAATATCCCCATTCAACTGTATGGGAGGTGAATTTTTATACAACTCACCCATTTAAATCCTATTGAGGCTTAAAGTTATGCTTTATTAATTGAGGGCGTGGCCTCTTTGAGTTACAGGTGCGTGCTGCACCAGTCCGCCAGCTGTCTCCTCTGCTGCGTCACCCGGCCCAACCTCAGCTCCACAAAAGATCCACATTATAGGAGTTCGGCTGTTTCGTCACTGCCGAATGGTGATGGCCAGAGCTGACCCACTTTGAGCTTCACAAACCTATGACGTCACAGAGACTACGTACGTTTTTATAGCCTATGGCACAGATCTATGTGTGAAACAGGTGCTGAGGAGGGCGATAAAACCAAAAGATGCCAAAACACTCTGGATGATGATTTTCTGTATTCGTCTCTACGAGCGAACCCTTCCATATACAAATGGTCATTTTAAACCAGCTTTTATTATAAGGCCTCCACTTTGAAGAGAAATGTAATATATTTTAAAACAAAATTCCATTAATATTCAGAGGCCAAAACTATTTTGAAAATAAACTTGTGAGAGTTGTGACTCAGTATTTTAAGAAATGAGACTTGGACTTGAAATCAACTCTTGTAGTACTCCTGCTATTCACTGTATACACACCTTGAACCCCTCGCTGTTTGTACTGCTGCCATCTTCTCATCAGCATTTACAGATCTTCAGTGGAAACATTCTTCAGCGCCCTGATTTACAGCTCAGTGGCGCTTTACGGGCCAGCGTTTGTTTACTGTATGACCCCGGACTCGTGTTCAGGAATGCACGCCACGCTGCCGAGGCCGCCTCTCAAACCATCCCCGACAATTCTCCATCCGATCCCAAATTTTCATCCTGCAATTTAAAAAAATGACGCCTGTGTAAACACAACCCGGGACAAATTAGCACCATCTGGCACGGGGCGCGTTTGCGTTTGTTGTGCGTGGCAGAATACCAGGAGACAGGCTAATTTAATAGAAACAAGTTTAATTCTGTAAAAAGTTATAAAATGAATATTGTACAAAAATAAAGTTTGCAGAGAGCTTTGGTTCTGTAACACAAAACAAGTGAGACGACATGACACGGGTGTTAACACAATAAGGACTGAGAATGAGAATCCAATCCTTTCCTCTAATATTAACGCCGAGGACGACTTCTTAGCACAAACAGTGGTGAAGATGGGAGGGCTAGTGGTCACTGATTACAGACTTTTTGACGTACGGTATCGAAGAGTGGCGCGGCGCTCCGAAGGCTTCTGGGAAGACTCCTAACTGCACATTCTCATCTGGAAAGGCTTATACGCGAATCAGTTGTTAAAGGGGAAGATGATCCAATTGATGAGGTATGCTGTGATAAAAGCTGGAGTTATTTTTTTTTTTCTCTCTCTGTGTAGTGTTTGGCCTAAATTCAGCTTGATGCAGTGGATTTGTTCTGTGTGCAGGGGGGATTACACTGTAAAGCTGGCTTGCTTGCTGCTGGGTGGGCATAGATACCTTGGTCCCTAATCCGTGCTAACATCAAGACCTACCCGAGGACTCCCTTTGTTCCACTTAAAACGATCCCCCTTGCAGGGTCTCGGTGGGCACAGAGCCTCCTGTTTTTCTGGATGTATGTTTGTGTGTTTTTTTGGAATAAACATGGCTGAACAAGTTATTGCATGTAGAAAGCATGTCGATCCTTTCCATCGTCTTCCCCCCCTGTAATTCCAAAACATATTCTTTTGTCGAAGCGTCTAGTCTTCAGTTATTTACATCAGTGGAGCGATGACAGCCGCTACAGTAGCCGGATCTTCCTTAAACTGCCTTCACCAATGTGGCTTTGCCCAGGGGGATATTTGGTTAAGACTCATGTTAGAGGATCATTTTCAAATCCCCTTTCAGGGAGTAAGACCTGTCTGTCAGAGTCCAGACGGAAACACAAGCGGTCTTGTGAACTTGAAAGCCTATTGGGACGGTAACCGCTGCAAAGCCTCTGCTCAGACTTGGTGCACTACCAAAGGGAGGTTTCGAGTAACGTGCGCTGATAGGCAGGCATTCTGGCAGCTTCTGTACTCTCAAAAGGATGGATCCTCAAAGGCACCTGCAGATCCTCCGAGAGACCACTGCTCTCGTGTTGATTTTTAGATTTCAACTAGGGTCCTATAGATTATTAATTTGAAAATAAACAGTAGCAAAGGGTCATTTGCTGTATGGTCACATTTAGAAATATGAAAATTCTACCCTGACGTCCCTCAAAACGCTCCAAAACAACAGATCTATTTAATTGAAAATCTTCTATTGGTCCCCTCCTCTGTGTCTCTTTCTACCCTCATTTAACTTAACAGCTAACGACGATCCTTTTGCAGTCATGAACTGAGAGTCTGGAATCTAAGTGAAGCGAATAAGCATTATTAGGATGTGTGAGTGAGTGTTGAGCAGGTATGGATCACCCTCTTTTAGATTTTGCTTGAGAAAATGCTCCACGTTGGCACCATCCAGGACAAATAAAAGCTTTTAAATAAATAAGGAAAAAGAAAAAAAGACAATTTCTCTCATAAAATGGATTGAAATAAATAACAATAAGTTAATTCCCATCTTAATAAATATACCTCTTAGACACACGTGTATATATGTATATATAGATATATATATCTATATCTATATATACGTATATGATTGGATTTTATGTAGATGCGTTGCACCAAATGTTTTTTGCCGAACTCGGGTGTATATTTGTCATCCCTTGAATGTCCACATCCAGACGATGCAGTGAAAGTGATTTTAGATTGCAGCTGAATATTCTCCTCGAATCTCCGCGTTCATCTGGAGTCTTAGTTGCCAGCTATGGAAAAACTGATGTTCCTGGGGAAAATGTATTTCTCCAGGGAAAAAAAAAAAAAGCCAACTTAGTCAGAAGTTCTCTTCGCTTCGTTAGCGAAGTGTAACAGTATCGTTTCTCCTGTGAATGAATGCATTTCGCACATTTCTGAACCGTTAAATACTGATCAGGAGTTCTGAGGTGTGAGCACGGACTGTCAAGGTTAAATGTACGCTTCTTTAACCCTCTTTGACGCCACATATGGCCGTAGCCCAGCAGATATCCCAGCAGCTTTGTAAAGGTCATCGTTAGGTCACCACTTCCTCAGACGCAGCCGCACTTCCTGGCAGAATGCTTCTTCAGCGTGTGGTACACGACGTTGTCGTCCAGGAACGACAAGTCGTCGTCGAAGGCGATCGGCCGGCAGCAGGTGCGTGAGGGCGTGTCCCTGTCCAGCTTCTTGTTGTGCGTGAGGTTGTTGAGGATCTTGTCGTAGTTGGTCTCCGCCTCGACGCAGGGGCCGCTGCAGTACCGGAAGATCAGCTCCTCTTTAGTCTGGTAGCCGAGCCCCAAGTCCGTCACGTTGAGGTGGACCTCCTTTAGCAAGCAGCCTCGGGTCTGCACCGATATCCTGTCCCTCCCCTTCTCGCCCCGCCCTCCTTTACCGCCTCGCCCCCGGCCACGCCTCCTGTCGCCGTGTCCTCTCCTCTCGCCTCTCTCGCCTCTGGCGCCCCCTGTGTTTGCTGCTCCCCTCTGTCTCTGCTCCCTCCGTCCCTTGGAGCCGCCGCTGGGCTCCGACGATCTACGGAGTCTGCCAATGGTAGCCTCGATAAAATCCATTACATCATCAAACTGCTCTGGATAAGGACCTGCGATGTCATCTGAAAACACACAGAGGGAACAGATTCACTTATAAAGCTTCGAATAATTCATTCCTGACATGGACTTTCTGAAATGTCACCGCAACAAGGTCAGCAATGAGCTACCGCTTTCAGAGACTTTATGAGCAGATAAGATCCAAATTTAAGTATCCATACGGGGAAAACAGACGCACAAATTAAAGGCAATAAAACCACACGAGGGGTATGAAATACTGCAGAACCAGAAATCTTGGCTAAGGAACATACAAACGTATCGGAGTAAAAGTAAATCACGTCGTGTTAGATGAGACTAGAGTTGTAAAGGGTTGAAAGATTTCCCAAGGAAGTGAACTGGAATTTCAAAAGATCAGGCTACCTTCTTAAAAGAGTGAATTTGTTTAGGAGGCCAAAGCACATAAAAATAAGAATGTAATACCTTATGGCATGTTTTGCTCATTTGCTTGATTTGTAACCATGCATTCAGCAGTGCATTCACCCATTGCATGTACAGATAATTTGCCAGCATCCCATTTAACAGGAGTCAGGCCTCCCCATGCAGTGCATTCTCCCGTCACATGTGCAGCCCACG
The DNA here is from genome assembly GCF_963514095.1 of Eutrigla gurnardus. Lineage (NCBI taxonomy): Eukaryota > Metazoa > Chordata > Actinopteri > Perciformes > Triglidae > Eutrigla > Eutrigla gurnardus. The sequence goes on along the minus strand of NC_139930.1, from coordinate 12,657,371 downwards.
CTACTGTCCTGTCCCAGCCAACAGACTACACGCTGTCGTAAGCTTTCATTATGTTACTATGAGTAATGTTTATTTGTTGGTATGATATTTCACTTTATAACATGCTACCACATTCTGCTAGTTTTTGCTAGCTGTTACTGGGTGGGCTTGATTGAATATGCTAATTGAGGAGTTTTTATTCATCTATTATTCATTCTTCATTGAACCCATAACTTATGGTTGCACACAATCCACAGCTTTGAATTTTAAAATACTTTTCCCTATTTATTAACATGCTGGCTAACATTCACAACTCACCACATGCCACAAATCTCCCAGAATGTATTTGACAAACGGATAGTGGATATCCATGGATAACATAATGGATTATATGGATTATGTCTGTTTAGAAAAAGACAAATTTCTTTCTGCATATTGCGGCTAACAAAATTACCGCTACATCTCCATTTTATTCCTTAATTTCCTGTTTATTCCCATTTCTCACCTCAAATTTTCACAGAGGCAAAATTTCAAAGGTATACAAATCATAAGCAGTATTTACTTTAAGGGAAAAGTTAACATGTAATATGCTTACACAAAGACTGGACACGGGGGGAATATCACCTTGGCTCCATCCAATAGAAATCTGCCTACTACCACTTCTACTGATAGTTAATGTGTTAGATTGTGTTTGTTTAATCTGTACGAATGTTAAAGTGTTATTGATCTTCTCCTTTGACTCATTCTAAATGCACAAATCCAGATATGTACGTCACAAGTATGAACTGAGTAAATCCATCCCTACAGTTCAACAAACCATCCAGAAACAAATGATGTGCGTTGTTGTTAAGTGTACATGATTAATGGCCGTCCAGCCAGTGTTTCACAAATATGTGCTCACGCAGATGCAGACGAAGAAAGAACAAATGTGCAGATCAGAAACGCCGCGTGCTGATTTATAGATTGGTCTCAGGTGGAGGAATGCAGAGAAGAGTCCAGAGTTGTTCTGGAGGACGTGAGTGCAGGTGCCCTGCTTTCACTCTTTTGCAAGATGGCTGCTGAGGGATGAGTTGGAGGCTGAAGTTCAGAGGGTGTTGTCGATTCCGTTTTGTCGTAGTCAGTGAGGAAGAAAATTGCTAATTTGTTATGATGGGATGCAGGAAGACTGTATTTAGCATTAATCACATGGGCCGACACTTTGCCTGTATTATGTTTTAAATCTGAAACCTGAGTGGTTAAAGGTTGGCCATCTTTTCATCTGAAATGACTGGAACCCTGTTTGCTTTCGCACACCAATTACCCGTATTGTTACAGTAGGCAAAGACCAATTACGCCATGGAGGGAGGCGCAGCGAGAGAGAGCTTTTCAGTCGTGTACGTTCTTCACGGATGTCATTTTACAATGCCAACACTTCAAAGGCCAAATAAAAGGAAATCATTTATATGAAGCACATGCGGCAGCACAGCTCTCCGCCATCTGTTTGCGAGGAGCGCTGAGAACCGACAGAGAGTCTTGGACCCTCCTGTATTACATGTTGATTCTATTACTGGGGTAAAGTCTCCCCTGCTCCGATGCCTGCAGGTCTGGCAACAATGAACCACGTATGAGGATCACGAAGACTTATTGTTCCAAAATGAGCCCACGTGGTCCAACTCTAATTACCCTCCTGGGTCTGTGCGGTGTGTGGATGCGAGTGGAGAAGCCTGGGCGACCGAGGTGCGATGTCTGGCAGGCGGCGTTTGTGGTTAACGCGGCCTCTCATTGCAGTGTCGCCTATCTCTTGTCTTACCTGTTCCCCTGGCGGAGCGCGGGGCCATCCGATCTGCTCCACGGCTGATTGGGCCCGCCGCTCGTATGTCAGGTGAGCCCGGGCCGATCTGTTTAGACACACCTGCCCTTTGATTTCGACGCCTCCTATTGTGTGTTGGCTGACAGGAAGGGTCGCAACACTGTAAAGCTGCTGACAGACTCGGCCGGTGGCAACAAGCGAGGCACTTCACGGTGCAAATTGTGCCGTGTATTTTGTCATTGATTGACCAATAGCGGCCTCCTTGTGCAGCTGCCGCTTTTAGATTTTGACCTTAATAAGTAGGAGAAAACCCAAATTCTCTTTGGCGTCATGTCCAAACCATAAGACGGATCCCCTCTCGGAGCCACAGTGTTGTTGACACTATTAGTATACTATTAACCATAGAAATAGTCTTTGGTTACAAAGCAGTGATGTCACCTCGGTCCAATGAGGTGGCGGGACAAGCATGTTCCATTCCTTATCTAGTTCTTGGCCCGCGTCTGCTTTTCTGCGTGAAGATGAGACGGTGTCAAATCGGTCCAAACAAAATAAATTCCTGCCCACCGCCGCTGTTAAATTGAACGTAAACACTCTCACTTGATGCTTCAGACTCTCCGGTGTTGTCCGGCGTCTCCCCCCCCTTTGGAAATTCCCGCCACATTCACACTGCCATCTCTCAAACAAACCCCATGATTTTTTACTTTTTTTTTGGCAGATGGGTGAAAGGTCATGGGTCTCTATGCAGCAGAGAGGCAGAGGTGAACATAAATAAAGGGAGAAGGGGGGGGAGGAAAGTGGAGGGCGACCTCTGGGATCGGAGCCGTTCCTACTTTTATTCCTGCTGCCGGCTTGTTTTGACATCAGACGTGTGATGTAACCCACAGCAGCAATAAAACAAATTAAGATCTTCCATCCGATAGCCTGCCTGTCTGACAGCCTTATCAGAGTAGGACTCTCCACTGTTGGCTCGACCCACAGGCGATCACTCGACCTGCTCTTTCTCAAGCGTGATTAGTGGCAATGACTTGGCCAGCTCTTATGCCACCTACAGTATGAGCTACTGTATTTGTGCTGCCTACGATTCCGATGCGTGAAGTTGAGATGACTTTTTTAGTTGTTAGTTGCCTGATATTTAATGGCACAAACGGCACACATCTATACTATAATGTGACCCCCCCTTCCCCTTCATGTGGGCCAATCACCCGCCATTCAAGACGGCGCCCGCACACCACAAAAGATTTCTGTCACAACACGCCGCGTGCCTTACATTGATCCTCCATGGAGATCTGCTGCAGGTTGTGTTCTTCGTGCTGAAACGTTGGCTCTTCGTCCCCCACGGACGGGGACGCAGAATCACTGTAGCTGCTGGGGAAATAAGTCCTCTTGGCTGGCTGAGTGTTTTGGTAGAGAGGCCTTGTAGCAACGGAGCTCAGGAGCAACAAACACGTGGCCAAAACATCCCATAACTTCATCTTAGACTCAGTTCCTATGAAGAAAGCTGCAAAGAAATAAGAGCGGCAATTTTTATTTGATGTAGGGAGATAATAATACTAATAAAAATAATAATAATGATAATAAAAATGAAGGGATATAAATACGCCTACAGCCTAATCACAATGTAGACTCACTCCTGTTTATGATGAAGTCACAAAGACTTTGAAACAGTGTGGTCAGAACTGCCCTGACTCATTCTGTATTAATAACTGTGTCATCATGTCCAGAGGCTTTCATCTCCACTTTGTCATATGGGGGTTGTTATCAATATGAATATCAGAGTAAACCTATACCATCAACTTCTAAATGAATAAATTACAACTTAAAAAAATGCCCTCTTCTTATTATATCTACATCATATAGAAAGAATAGTGGGGACATCTGTGCGTAAACGTGTGTTTAATGACCAGCCGCCTACACGTATATCCTCTGACCCATCATAAATGTGAGATGATATATTCATGTTGTTGTGATATGAGGCGAACTCCTGCTCCTAATGAGGCACGCAGGGTGCGCCTCGCACAAAAATGCGTTGGTTGAAGCACGCACCGAAGCGTGTTGGCAACGATCGCCTAAATAATGGTGTGAGTTGGCCAGATGGCGATCCCCAAAGCTTACGTGACTCTGTCTAATGGCATGTTGAGTCTGCAGTAAACCTAAACAGCTATGCATGGATAAATACGGGGCTTACGCGTCCTGTGCACAAGTCCTAACAAATGCACAAGTTGCATTTTTTGGGGGGGGGGGGATTTTGCCGTTTCAACGAAAATGAGCCTATAACTGACGCTCTTATTGCGCACAAATAATCTGAATATTATATGTCAAATAAAATCAAATTAAAAGGTTGCTTCACTCACCTTAAATATGGCCCATGCAGACCTGGACTTGCTTGCCTCTTGGGGGTTAATATCCAAAACAGAAAACGCGACTCATTTGTTTTCCCCCAAACCGAATCGACCGCATGAATCGTCCAACTGCTACAATCCGAAAAATGTCCTTAAAAGAGTTCGAATTCGGCCGATGTCCCGCTGGACATAAAACAAGCTGAAATAGGGCACCAGGTGTGTTTTTCATACTCCGATCCGGGCGAAACCACGCGTCTCTCCGCGCTTCGGAGTCCAAAGGTAGGTGTTGAAGAGAGCGGACCGAGTGCCACCGCGCCTCACCGGGGTACAGTTGCAGTCGCTTGATTAATTAGATGCTAAGTTTCCACGTTGGAAATCCGAGAGAGTTCCACCATCTCCGACGGGAAAGGAGTTCAATGAAGACATCAGCGTCTCCGGCGTGAGAAAAAAAGGTGGACGAGATCTGTTTCCCCCCCCAAAAAGCGCCGTTACATCCAGAACTGCGTTAAATGTTCATAATCACCGACACCTCACAAAAAACCTTCGACATGGTAAACAACAACGGTGGGGGTGTTTATTCTCCATGTTCCTCCGGGTCGGACGGTGTCTCTGCAGCTCGAGGAGTTTCCACGCGCGTCGTCCTCATACTGGACGGAGACGGGACAGATGCCTGCGCATAACACCGCACCGCGCGCAGATGGCAGTTTGGAGAGATTTATAGTTAAGTGCGCTCTGACGTTTTGGACCAGTTGGTGTCCGCCCCTCTTTTATATACCCCTCGCATGAGGCAAAAACAGAGGTCCGCATATTTCTCCCTCTCAAAACCCAGCACCCCTGGAGCCCCGTTCGGAGGAGCGCGGTTTTCAGATGTCTTGGGGATTATGTCACACATCCTGATGTCCTCGGATTAGATTTCAGTATGTGGAATGCGATTTGGAGATGTTCTGTTGCGACGCATGTTTCTAACCTGATCTCTCGCGCGCGCTCTCTTCGCGCGCCGGTGTCGAGTTTCCGTCCGATTGGCCGCACGCGCGCATCTCAAATCCGAGTTCACTCGCTATTTACTAGAACATTTGTGAAATGAAGAGCATTTAAGGGGGTCGGGCTCAATTTATTCCAGATTTATGACGACATGAGGAGCATCTGGTCATTCAATAAGCGTGTTTTTTTGTTTGTTTTTTTGTCAAGGTGAGCCCGGGGCAACACCGCGCACACCACAAAAGACGGGACCAGCTGAGATGAAGCACCTGAGAAAGCCTTCCCATCATTCCTCGTGATTTACAAGCTCAAACACTCGCCTTTCATCTTCCACAAAATTCCACTCTACGAATTAAAACACGTTGTTTGTTTGCGTCCGTGTGCCAGAAGTTCTTCCAAAGAGGCGTTCTGGTTTTAATTCAACACGTCGAACGCAATAAAAAAGGGTAGAAATCCCAGCACTTACGTGTTGGTCCGCGCTATTAAGGCTCGCGGATATGCGTGTGCTCGTGGGCAGACGCTTCTTGTCAATACACGTTTGATTCCGAGCATTTATGTGCGCCCTACCCCTTATAAAGCATCTACACGCCGAGCCAAGTCCTAATTGTATGGATTCCTTTCCGTCATGTTCTCACATGGTTACATTGTGTTTACTCTCTGCTACAAATGTTTCCTCCGAATCCATACAAGTGTACATTTATGGCAACTTGGCCCTGAACTTTTACCTCATTTCATAGACATTATATTCATACAGTGGCAAAACTAATGTGTATTCTATAGATTAACTGTGAGAGTCTGATGTTATTACTGACCCACTGGATCCTCTTCAACTTCCTTTCCCCTTATAAACTATTTTAATTAACTAGTATTAACCAACCAAAATAACTATATCTCTGCATAGAATGTCTCTAATTGTTCTTTTTCCTGTCCTCTTTATTTAAAGGACACATAATGCATAATTTGGATTTGTTTACCTGCATTAATGTCCCAGAAACACTTTATTTCCCTCATACTGTCTTGTCTGAATACACCTGTATTCAAGGGTTATTTCGCAAGCTGTGGGTGTTGATTCTTTACCTTGCATGACAACTGGATTCGAGAGCTGTCACGAGATCACGTGAGATCTCACACCGCATTCAGATCCATCTTTTCAGGCTCTAAGTGTTTGTGTCCGGTAAGCCAATCAGCGCCCTGCGAGGACATCGTTGAGGTGTGTGACTTAATGACACAGGTGGCGAGAACATGTTCTTCCTGGGCCTGACCTTTTCCAGTGGAGGCTTCTCACCACACCCACAGTTTATGAGTTGGTAGGTATTCCAGGAATAACCAAATGTATACAAACAGGGGAAAGTGGCTTTTAATTGATATGTCCCTACATCCTTTAATAACTTGAAGTTGTTGAATGTATGACCCGAGATGTTTTGTATTTGAGCTGTTCGGTCATAACTGAAAGTCCAGTTCCTGTGATGAAGGTGCAGCGATGCTTCACAGCAGCCAGATTTCTCTCTGCCCTCCACACTCACTGAATCATCACACTCGTTCAGGGTAAGTGGACAACTCGGCTACACTTTCTACACACTTCTACAAATAAAAAAAAAGAAGAAAAGTCATTTAATTTGCTTCAGCAGGAATATTAATTTGTTCCTTGCCAGTGCATGCTGGGATAGCCTCCAGGCTGCCATGGACTACGAGCAGGAATAAGCAGGTTAAAAGAATGAATGAAAGGAAATCATACTTAAATAAACAAGCTCAAAAAGCATGAATGTGAGCTGCCAGTGGATTTAACAAAACTCAGAGTCATTTGAAAGCAGAGCAGAAGGTTGTCAGGTCTCTGGTCTCTTCAAGGTTATTTAGAGTTCATCAGGAGAAGTTTAGTGAAGAAGGAGCCGAGGAATCTGAATCTGCTGGACTCAACAATGTCTGGTGTCAAATTTACAATTACATCTCTACTTGGAACAATGAATTCTATTAATTTTATTATTACGTGTATTACATGTTTTATTCTTTTTCAATTTTGTGCAAATTTTATGTTTATGTCAAATACATCTGAATATGGAAATATGTGATAAATTTAGGTTAGATAATGATAATACAAAACATAAATATATGAAAGAGGCAGCAAATGTTAATATTTTAAAAGCATGGTTGAATACTGTATATTCATGCATACAGTGCATTTTAAATGCAATATTATATGAAACATACTGTGTTCCACTTACCTTATAAATGTCTTATTCCATCTATATTGATATGGCTATTAATATCCATGCATAGAAATAACTTCAATTGCACTTTTTAGAGGAATATCACAGCTTCCATGTTTTTTGAGTTGAAACAAATGAGTCAGTTAAGTAACAGAAATGACCAATTGGCAACTACTGTGTTACATGAGGATGAGGTCATTTCTATAATTGAATAATAAAGAAACCAATATAAAGGCATCGCGTTGGGAAACTGTTGGAAATGTTTACACTAACATTTTACAGACTAAACGATCAATTGGAAAAATAATCCTCCTTTTTGCTTGTTGACTTCATCATTGTGACTAACTCTATCTGCTTGGTAGACAACAAACACATTTGATTAATGACTGGGACAGATTTCACATAGGAGATATGTTTTACGTGTCACCACATACACAGCCGCCTCATACGACAGACAGAGGCCCGTATTGTTTATTGATATCTCGCAGCAGAGTCATTCCTCTGTGACTCTCCTCTGTCTCACACGGGCAGAGTCGAGGAGATAATGGTCACTGAAAATAGACCCATCTCACAGAGTCCCTTTATGTGAGAGCGCTGCACGGTCCGGAGGGTGTCATGACTCCCCTGAGCTGAATACTTGAGTGACTATAATAAATATTAATTTGTTTGGAGGAGAAACATGAGTAAGCCGAAACGAATCACCGCCACATGGGGTGTGAGGAAGAGAGGCGTCACTCACACAGAAGAGCCCTCTTTCATTATTTGTGCCTCCGACGGGACAAACACCTCAATGTTTGATGTCATGCCCCCACGGAGACGACGACTGGCCCTCAGATGGAAATAACTGGGATGGCCCACACAGAGTTTATGGACACATAACCATGCCCAGACAAACAATCCAATTAACTGCAGCTGTTTGGGCTTAATCTGGAATTGTATTGAGGTATAGTGCGATAATGACTTGTTTGTTTAGATCAGCGACCTGTTCATAGTTATGTTCTTGTTTTCTGCACTTCATATAATCCCATGACTCACTGTTGCATGTGATATGCAATAAAAGCGGGACATCTGCAGGCATTTCTATAACAAGTTTTATTCCAACTTCAAAATCTCTTCTTTGATGGATGAAATACTTCAACACACTATGCACGAGTCCCTCAGGAGGATTATGCAATAACTATAACTGGATGGTGGGGGGAAAAAACGAAAACCGAAGACGAACGCCAATTCATTTAAAGCATTGTTGTGGTTTGGACAACATGTCCCAGTCCTAAGATCTCAAGGGATCCTTAGGGGACAACTTCATCAGTATTTGGCCCATCAGTTTCAATCCAGTCTGTTAATGAACAGTGATGTTCATTAACAGACTGGCCACAACTAACTAAAGTGGTTACAGAATATAGAATCATATTAATGTTAATGTTGTTTGTTGTTAATACTGCATTCAATGTTTTATGTCCATGTTGTTGCGTTGTTTACATTTATGTTTTGAAAAAAAATGGATGGACTGGTTGTCTCCTCGAAGTGGAAAGTTGTGCTGTGACATGATGACGACTATTGGGTTGAGGTTAGGATTCTGTGCAGGTCAAGTTCATCCACACCAAACTCTCTCATCCATGTCTTTATGGAACTTGCTTTGTGCACTGGTGCACAGTCATGTTGGAACAGGAAGGGTCCATCCCCAAACTGTTCCACAAAGTTGGGAGCATGGAATCGTCCAACATCTCTTGGTATGCTGAAGCATTCAGAGTTCCTTTCACTGGAACTAAGGGGCCAAGCCCAGCTCCTGAAAAACAACCCCACACCATAATCCCCCTCCACCAAACTTTACACGTGGCCCCATGCAGTCAGACAAGTACCGTTCTCTTGGCAACCGCCAAACCCAGATTGTCAGATGGAGAAGCGTGATTCGTCACTCCAGAGAACGCTTCTCCACTGCTCTAGAGTCCAGTGGCGGCGTGCTTTACACCACTGAATCCGACGCTTTGCATTGCGAAACCCATTCCATGAAGCTCTCTACGCTGTTCTTGAGTTAATCTGAAGGCCACATGAAGTTTGGCGGTCTGCAGTGATTTACTCTGCAGAAAGTTGGTGACCTCTGCGCACTACAGCATCCGCTGACCTCGCTCCGTCATTTTACTTGGTCTACCACTTCATGGCTGAGTTGCTGTCGTTCCCAATCGCTTCCACTTTGCCATAATCCCACTGACAGTTGACTGTGGAATATGAAACGCTGCATGGCCAACATGTGGCACCTTTCTAATTTGCTATTTCCCCCAGAATAACACACATGTCATGTAGAATAGGTCTGTTGACATGACTGTAGTTTCTATACCTCTGCTCTGCAGTTTAATTTGAAAAAAAAAAGCAGCAGAGACACTGAGTGGTGATTGAAGTCATTGAGTAAAATTAGACCATGACCAACGTGAAACATTTCTAGCATCTTGTCGCTGTAAGCAGAACTAAAGGTAAAGCAGATATAATGTATTGAAGTCTATGTGCTGTGCACAAATTCACATGCATTGTAGTTGAATTTGTTATTAGTTTTTAGTAAGGTGTTGCTGAACTTTACTTTACTTTTTACTCCAGACGTACAAACCTTGTGATGCTCTTATAAGATTAAATCTTGATAAATAATAATGAATAATTAAATCAGATTATAAAATAGATTTATCCAGTAGCATATACATTAGCTCATGTTTGACCAGACACAGCATTAAAATGTTGCTTTTGATCAATTACTTACCTGATAATATGTACTGATACATAATAGTTATAACAATTTCACTCTAATAACATTTGCGAATGCTGGACACGACCTGGACACAATAGTATTGCGACCTACAGAAGAATTTGAAATCTTCTTCCACCACTGCTGTAAACATAGAGAGCATTAATATAGCAGTTAGCAACTATTTGCTACGTAGAGATGTAGAGGAGTAATGTCTACCTGAGCATTCCCCCTCAGTGTGTGTTGTAATCCAAGCTCTTTTGTGCTTTGTTGACATAACTGGGCCAGCTGTGCCTGCCTTTTTAGAGCATTATAGGGCATGTGAGCGTTCCCATGTCATCATAGCGGAAGCTCCTCTAGTTCCTCTAGTGAACGCTGTTAGCTGCTAGCTGCCAACTCAGCCGTCGCCATGATGAGAGCGGTGTGGAGGCTCTAGTAATGTGTTGAATTTCATATTGAGCCAAATCATGCAGATTTCAGACCTATTCTTTTTATTTTAAACTATTCATTACAAACATGAAGTCAATACAACTAAAACATTCCAATAACTCAGAATTTAAGGACCTATGTTAGATAAGTAAGTCAGTATTTGGCCACCACTATACAAAAAGCACAGGTTGATGAGTACATGATACAATGTGAAAGCCCTGAAATACCAATGGCAGGCTAATGACACCGAGCGTGACGGGCGTGACTTGATTATCCAACAATTAGTTTTTTAAACTGTAGTTTGTGTGGGTGTTTTATTGGGAAAGACCAAACCGGTCTGACGTTAGGATGGCATTAAACTCATTAAAGATCTTCCTTTCATTTTGTCCACCGATAGTACACAGCAGCTCAAACCCCACATCATTGTTTTTTTTGGCTTTCGTGCTGACCATGACAGCGGCCTCTCGCTCTGTGTTCTGCGTGTAGTTGTGTGCAGGAGTGCCGGTTGCCTGCCAGCCTGAGCTCAGCTGTCAGCGGGCACGGCGCCCCGGATCACCCCTTGGCACGGAGGCGGAGAGACAGACAGCAGGTAGGCCGGGGCCCCGATACCGAGGCATTCGCATAGCTTTCAGCTGATCCATTAGGACATGCTACAATTCAGATGTGGCCCGCCGCCAAATGCCCAGCCATTGTGGCGTTGAGAGGCAGTATTTCCATCTGTTTCAGTCATTGCTCAAACATTTTATTGAGTATTTGTTGGCATCGGCCGCGCGTAGATTGTATGTGTGCAGAAGTATGTGCTAGCTAGGAGTATGTGCGTGTGTGAATGTGCGTGTGAGCGAGGCGGGTGTGTGTAAATGAGATCACTTGGTACTATCAAAGTGCAGGCAGGACTATGACACTGTTATAAATAGAAGGGAGGAAGTAAGGAAGGTTAAATCTCTGAGACGCGGACACTAAATGTGTCGAGAGAGAGGGGAGCGATTTCAAAGCCCACATGTCCTTTTACACCCATTTCATTGTATATTTGCATTGTGTGCATTTTGTCGCGTTTCTCCCTCCGTACAGGCTGAATTTTTATTTTTTTGTTTAATCAACGAAATGATCTGATATCGAACAGTTAAACACAACTTTGTTTTCCTCCTCAGAGTCAATACTTGAAGGCTTAGCGTGTAATTACATCGCAATAGCCTCCGCTAGCTGCACGCTGTGTGAACAGTTTATTATTGGTCCAGGGTGAATTATCGCCCCGCGAGCAAATGGGAATCCAGTAAGCTCTCTCCCACGGACCGGTGACTTCACCGGGGCATGCTGGAAAACGGTGAATTCAATGTCCTTCAGATTGAGGAGAGTGCTGAGACAGTTGTTGATGTGTATTATTCACGAATACTGATGAGGGGTTTAGGGAATATGTTCCCTCACTGCAAAGTGTCGGACAGGTGAAATGCACGGCTGGACTCTGAGATGCAATTAGGATGAAAACGTCCAGGTGCACCCGCATTCAGCTGTCTGCAAGACAAAAGATGGATTGGAACCATGAGTTTCCTGACAGAGCTGCTCAACTCCTTGAATTCAGCCTTCCGTCTCCCTCCACCGCCCTCGGCAGCTTGTAATCCTGACCGCTGATATCTACCTGCTATGACTTTGACCCCTGACTTTAGGCAGCTGTCAGTGGCGCCTCCTCATTGAAGACTGGACATGTGGGATACTAACGCTCCTCCCAAAGGTGGCACAGTGTCAGACTCTGCGCTGGCTTTACGGTTTTTAGCATTCAAAGAGTATCCGCCGGGGCCCCCCTCCTACTGTGTTACTAAACAAACAGGGCTGGCTGAGTGCTGACCACAACCACTGGGCAAGGATGAAACGCTCCCTGGGGGAGGGGGGGGGGGGACGCGGGACGCGGTTACGTTGCTTGTTGTCCGATTTGCTTTTGCGTGTTTGTATCGGTTTACAGATCTGGAACTGAGCTATTTTGATGTGTAACCTCTAGCCTTCAAGCAAGCTCCGCTCAAAGTGTGGCGCGCAAAGCTGGGTCTTGACTGTCACAAAGCCTTCCCCCTGTCCCCAACGTAACAAGGTCACACTAATTGGAGGAGGAAGTGTTGAGGATGTCTTTGGGAAAGGAGCGGCGTGGGTTAGCGAGTGATAGCAGAGCGAGTCAGATCCTGTTTCTGCTCCGGTCTCCCCCCCCCCCTGTTCTAATCCAGCCTGGTATGTGTTGAGATCAGAGCAGGTCCCTTTTCACTGCAGCCATCCGGTGGCTGTGCAGTGGGACTTGCTAAGTCCCCATTTCCTCTACTGCTGCACATTCGTCGCTGAAAGCCACTCGACGACAGTCTGGCACAAGCGCACCGCGGGGATCCAGCTCTGTGAAAGGAAGTGGAAAGGAAGCGACCCAACAAGAGAAAAGTCCATTTCAGGTCCTAACCCCTAAGAAACATGGCACTAGACAGCTGTGTGTTCCCCTTGATGTATTTATGTCAGCCGCTTACATAAATACACTGTGACACACATACACATTCACACTCATGCACTCACAGGCCTGTGTGTAAACGTGCACGCTCACACGGTGGCAACGCTAACGCACACAAATGCATACGGTGACACACACACACACACACACACACACACACACACACACACACACACACACACACACACACACACACACACACATATCATGCTCCCTGTCAGTAATACCCAGAGGATATTATGTCTCTCTCAGCGATCTGGACAGTTGATCAGAGCAGCGTGACCACATGGTCACTTTCATGTAAATCACGTAGTGCAGTCACCTTGAAAATAGTTTGAATTGTGAATATGGGAGAGGAATCTTGCTCTCAGATTATTCGTTCACTTTTCCCTCTGTTTATTTTTCTTTCCAACTTTAAAAAAAAATGTATTTCATGGTTCTAAAGACTAATATGGTAGCTTTTTGTAAAATGAAATGACTGTAAATTTTGGCTCATTAAAAGAAAGGGGTTATTTTTGGGGGGTTTCTTACCGAGTGTCACATGAGAAGATCAATGAACCCCTGTGATTGTAGGTCCAGTACCGAGGTTGGTCTCTGATAGAAGGGGAACTGCTAGTCTAGTGTGACCATACATTAAAATACATCCAATAAAATAATCTTTCTTCTAACTTTCTAACATTTGATAGCTGTGGATTTAAACGGCAACTGTTTCGCACAAAAAATGCCAGAAATATCTCTGAAGTCTTGGTAGGAATTTCTGGCACATGTCACCTACTTCCTAGATTCCTCAGGGAAGAGAATTAGTCGAAAAAGGCAGTACTTCAAAAAGAAAAAACTGTGAGACCCACAAAATGTTCAAATGTAGAAATAATGTACATTATATTATTTGCTCTGCCAATGATGCTTTACACACCTCAAAATGACAAAGTATCTACACACCTACGCATAAATGACAATTTCCCCATATGTATCACAGTTGGTCCATCCTGCTAAACAATTTCCATTAAATAGACTTTGATGGACCTGTTGCCTCCAGGCTGAAGTCATAATCCCTTATTGTATGATTAATGCTTAAAAACACACACAAAATCACATACTCGCACTCCCAGTCCTGCAAGCTGCCTACACACAAATGCACACCTCCGTGGCTCTCACACTGTTGGGGTTAGGAGTTCAGATTTTAACTGGGGCCACCCATGTTAAAAATGTATAAACTCCAGGCCCTGCCAGGCGCTCCACATCCATTAAGGACAGATGTGGATGGAAGGGAGGTGAACTTTTCCAGCCCCGAGATGCAGGAATCCGGATTATTCTGAGGATGTGGCGTTTCATATTTCACCACTATTAATTGACTTTTGCCACTCGGGTGCGTTTGAGGTGTGTCATATTGTCACCCAGTCACGCCACCAGACAAACGCTGCTCGGCCGCTCGCGTAATGAGTAAAGCTGTGTCAAATGTGGCCGCAACCTTGAACTTTGTTTCGTCAATAGCAACATAACAAGTGGCTTCCCACCACAAACAGAATGGCGCTTACAAAGAGACAATTGGATGTAATACGGCGATAATCTAATCAGTTGACTTGGGAGTAGAGGTTATGGGAAAGTTGACTTCCAGTGTTTATTTACTTCCAAGGTCAAAGAAATTAGCGATAGCTACCAGTTGTATAGGTGGATCCTTGGAGTAGCCGTAATATGATCTCAGATAGGAACTAATTAAACAGTTATTTATAACCTTGCTGGGCATTGTGGCTTATTAAAGAGAGCATAAACATGCTATCTGACTCCAAGATAAACCAATTTAATACCGGGATGGAGAAATATTTAACTTAACAGGGAATACTGACACATTACGGAGTGTGAACTGCTAGTAAAATGTTGATAATTTGGGAAAATAAGGGATGCTGTAATAATTATGCGTGTTATCATCATTATCGCGACGTTGAGGTCAGATTTATTTGATAATTACGGTGTTTGGCTTCAAGGACAGGAATGATTTGTACACAACAAGGCAGTGAGTCATTCAGGGCAGAGTGAAAATGTCAGACTCTTCTCATTCGTTGTTTTGAGTCTACCTGATAGCTGAAGTAAATGCAGACATACACCCGGGTTCATAGGTCAAGGCTCAGGTGTCAGATGTTGAATAGCTCCGGGCATACTTTAGTCTAGCCTCTAAGAGAAAACAATTCAAGTTCATGAAACACATTTGGATTTTTTAAGACGGGGCAAATAACAAAATGACAACATATTAGCTTTTTCCTAATCCTGGGATTTTTCTTCACCGATGACAGACTTTTGGGAGAGACAGATGACAACACATGAACTTTATCACGACTGTAACAAGATAATCTGGCCTCGTATCACACATCGCTCCCATTCCGAGACACTTTATCAGTTTAAGCCGAGTCTGAACACACTACAGCTGTCTCTTTGACCTGCGACAGGCGATCTCGCTGCAGGTTAGGATGCTGAGTTGGCTCACGTTACCAACTACGGCCACGCCGTTGACGCAGCGAAGCAGCTGAGAACACTATGGATGAACCGCGGCCTCGCAAATGGATGTGACGGATAGATAGATAGATAGATGGATGGATATACGGCCGCATGGGAAGCCAGACAGGTGACGGCAAGACGGCCAGGCAGATCCATGTAATCATACTTTAGATACGAAAGTGGATGCTCCAGTCTTGCTGACTGGGTGGCATTAATTACATAAATGATTATGCATTATTTTACAGTGAATGTAATTTCTGTATGGCAAGTTGAGAGTTGTACCTTTTGTGGTGAATAATAGGTCAGCCAAAGGGTCAATTATCCAACTCTTATTGAGGATCAACACACTCATGCATTCCTTTAGAACTAGTTTTTCTGCTCTTTAAAAAATACTGTTTTCACCGGGGGCGAAGAGGGCAAAGAGGGCGAAGCTTTGGAAAGGGGAACGACTATCACGTTTCCAATACATCTCTTCTGAGAGACAGAAGAACCTTCGTACCTGTCGCGGGTATAAAACAGAGAGGTGTCAAAAGTGAAACGCGATCGGCATATCTGACAAAGGCGATTGCCACGAGGGATCAGTTCAGAGGGAGAAAGAGCCGCGTCCCTCACAGCAGATGGGAGCTTTATCGTTATGGCCGGAGGGGCTCGGGAGCCAGACGAGAGAGAGAGACCACAAAAAAGGCTGGAAACGCGGCTGGGCTGTGACACATGTCCCACCGCGGAGGGGGATTTTCACTCACCTGGCCTTTGGTGTGTCATCGTGTTACCAGCCCTGTCATGAGCCTCCACCCTGTCCGCCTGCGCTCCATTGTCCCGTACAGCATGTGGACAAGGGAATGAAAGAGAATAGATAATGAAAAAGAGAGCAGGCTAGGCAGTGGGAGTGAGCCACATTCGGGGCCCTTTGTTGCCTCTGTATCTTTTTTTTGACAGTGCTAAAGTGAGGGATAAAGCTGATCAAAGGGTTGCATGTGATTGCCCTGGTGGGTGTTGAGGCAGCGGGAGTGAATAGAGCGGTGGGGTTCTGGAGGATGAAGAAGCTCGTCGACAGTGATATCATGCTTCATCGTGCAAAGATATTGAAAAGGGGCACCTGTGGATCCCACACCTGGGTTTCTACATCGTCCGATGTCTGTCAGCATTCGTCTCGTTCGAAGAAGTATAAAAAACTTCACTTTAATGACAGCTTTTGTTCTGCTTTTTTGCACAATGCGAGAGAGAAAGGGAGAGTGTTTGTGTGAGGATCTGAGGGGAAGAGAGTGCCGTAGTCATAACACACCCCAGATGTGCTTAAGCCCAAAATAAGCAACGGCTAAAGCCAGTTTTACTGCGTTGAGTCCTATTTACACGGATGTAAAGACAGGCCTTCATTTGGGTCGTGTAGAAAATTGTGCATCCTCAGAATTAAACAGTTGAAGCGGCGGAGGTGAAACGCAAGACAGCCGACTATACACTGAAACACACTGGAAACCATGATCCACATAATGTACACAAAGGTGCACTCGACTCTGAATTTGAATTGTTTTGACGGAGGTATTTAGGATATAAACAAAGTCCGTTACAAGCGAGGATATAAAAGTAACACTTAGAAACTTGAGCCACTCAGAGCTCAGAAATGACTTCAACCTCAACGTCAAATACCTTTTGTAATGGAGCTGTTTTTCTAAAAGGACACACACACACACACACACACACACACACACACACACACACATTTTTGTAGGTGCATGTGTGAAAAAGTGCACCTTGGGGTTCTTCACTTGGAGGCTGAGTGTGCCAGCCTGCTGGAGGTGCCGCGAGATCAAGAACAGTCCACCCCCCAGGTGGTACGGCTAAGCTTTCAGGGGTTAGAGGTCATAGACACCGGAGTGGTCACACACGTGTCAGAGCACTATTTACAACTGGGGAGGCCCACCTTTAGACCACCTACAACTGCTCGTCCTCTGCAATACTGTACATCTGCAGGAGGTGCTGTGCTTTGGGCTCCACTAGGTGGCGGTACAGGTCCAGATACAGCATCCTGTCCTGGCAGGAATGGCTCTGATCATCCGTCAAGAGACAGTGTGTAACTTGTCTGATCCTCTGCTATTAAATCAGAGGCCTTGTGCTGCTGCCGACCTTGGCCGAGACTCCCTTCAAAATTAGATTTTAATGTCCTCCTGGTTCTATAAAGCTTAAATAAAAATAAATAGAATCTAAACCACAATCAGATAATATGACAACTCATAAATGTTCCTCTAAAATGAGACCATAAAGTGCGGTTGGATACAGCTTCACATGCATAAGTGGCCGTGTGTGTGTGTGTGTGTGTAAAACTATGTTGTTAATTTGAAATGGGCCCATAACCTTTGGGATCCTGTTCAAGGTCTCCTGCGTGGTCAACAGTATTGGAATGTGTTGGTTGTCTCAAGCAATGAGGCACACTTACTAAATTTATTATTCAAATATTTAAAATAGAACAAAACTCTACGCGCAACACGAGAGCATCTCCTCTCATTGCAGCGCCATGAATATCTTTTGATCCCCGATCTGCTTCCCGTGATCGTTCTCCATTACACTCGTCCATCCGAGTCCTCCAATTCCATGCTCGGTGGAGAGACATGCTGTGCATTACTGTAGATGCAGCACGTGCACACTGGATGACACATAGCTTATTTATACACCCACCATGACAGAATGGCTTAGGTTTTGTTGGTGACATTTAACAATTAAACATATATAAATATGTCTTAAATGAGAACAATCAATAAAAAATATATATATAATGGGAAAAAGCACTATACTGCATGTCACATGTATGGATTTAGCAGCTGTACAACAGGACGTCGATTACGGAACAGGGAGAACTGAACTATTTGAGATTCACTTGATAATAACTGACTTAATAACTTCATTTTTTTCTATGATACCTCTTAAGTTGAAGTTAAATATCCTGAACCTAAGCCTCTGACAGCCATGAGGGATTCTGTGCTAGTGCCAGCAGTTACTTCCTTGTCTATTTACATTTAGACATCAGTCCCATAGAGTGGTGAAGTCCCGCCCCTCCATTTCCGGGACATGGGTCCTCAAAAGCAAAAAAATATCAATGCGATTCAATGGGTAGATACAAATTATTTTCTGGTCCCGTTTGAATTGTGCCATGGATTTCACATATGTTCTTTGTGATATTTAAAGAAAATGTTTCACGCAAAGAAGACGACAATTAAGCGCGAAGAGTTTTGATAAAGTTAGGTTTTGTGTGAGCCGCTTTGTGAACTACAGCTCCTCGCTGTTCTCGTCGCGAATGATATACGTCACCACCCGCCGAGTCCGAAGTCCGCCGAGATGGCTGTTTCTCTGCTCCACTTCACCGCTTTTTTCCAAGGGCAGAATAAAAGTATCGAAAGGGGGGAGAACCACTATAAGTCGGGTCATGTGGAGAGCCTCAACTTCGCCGATGGGGAGATGGCGATGACGTGACGTCACATACGCGACACAACATGTAGTCTTTATCATTGTGTTTTCTCAATGAATTTTAACTGAAGAATTGCACAATAAACGGTCAAACTCTTGACATGGAAAATTATAATTTAAGCCTATAAACAACATTTGTGTAATCCAAGGCATAACGACCGGGGGATCAGATAATAATTATTTTCCGTCCATTGAACACCATTCATTTTTTTCGCTCCGAAAGGACCCATGGCGCCGTTACTTCCTGCTTCCGCTTCGGCACTCTATAGAGAATTATTTAACCTTTAACGCAAAAAAATAAATAAAAAACCCTAGTTCTGTATGTGAATCCACTCTAAATGTATTGGGGTTCAGATTCTACAGGGGGACAAACTACATCATGAGAAGCCCGAGAATTTTGCACAATATCAGTATATATATATGTGCATGCTGTCTCCTACAAGCATGGAAATGAACATGTCGCCCTCTGGTGGTTGAAAGCAAACAGTAGTGTGCTTGACCTCCAAAAAGATTATATACATCCAGCAGTGGAGATTAGAGTGTCGTATATTTTACACCATAATCTTTTTTTTTTTTCAATAAATATCTCAAATTTGTGAAATTTAAAATATAATTTTTAATGAGGAATCAAAACGAGATTCCATGCTGAAAAGCTGATATTTCCTCCGAAATGACTCAGTGAAGGTGTTTGTAATTGACAAAACCTATGTTGGTGGGCTCCTGAGAGCTGCTGTGGTCATCAAGAGGGACATGGGAAGTAAATCGCTCAGATAAGAATAACGCAGAGCAAGTGTAGCCAGGTCTTTGTTCTCGGTACAAATAAATCTGCATGAGACAAACCCACGGTGGTGGGGAACAGGAAGAGGAAGAGGACGTGGAGCAAATGCATCACTGGGAGGAAGCAGCAAGGTGTGCCAAAACATGTTTAAGTGTTGGATTGTGTGTCTGGATTCATTACTGGAGCAACGTCTGATGTGCCGTCATCGCCTCGCATTTAGGCGCACACTTCCTCTGGGTTTGACGACTATGAGTCTTCAACTCTGACTGCAAATTAAGTCAACGGTCGATAGGGATACAGTCTAGAGAGATTTCCCCCACGGGATATTTTCTATTCCTACACGTGGCTGAGTTTTATCTTCCTACAACACATCTATTGAGTTGAATGGCTTCCCTTTAGACAGGTTTCAACGAAGCTGGACGTTTGTAAAGCTCACTAAGCGGGAGGCCTAACAGTGGCAAGGCTGTTGTATTGATTGTGTTGTCATATTGTACAGGTGTTACACACATTCACACGGTGTTGCTGAGACACAAAGTGACTGTAAACGCTGTAGAGATCCACTGAACAGACAAAATAAAATCAAAAATGTAAAATAAATAATAAATCATCAGTGAAAGATTTAATTCCGTATAATTGACCTATGTATTTTCAAAGCTCTGGAGTCAGATATCTGTCAGATATCTATATTATAAACGATGTTCAATCTTAAAGCCATGGAATGAAGTAAAACAGCAGCAGCCATAGTTATATTTTGTGTGAGTAAAGCTCTGTCACAGCTTCATTGATAATCTCTCCTTCCTGGGAGTTGCTGCGCCACCAGCTATAACTAAATCTGTAGTAATCCATATAGACAGGTCTGCAGGGGCCCTTAATATAAATGAGTAGTTGATCCTCGGTGCCATTAGATAATACTTTTCTCCTAATGACGGCCCCGGATGATTCAGAGTGTTCCCCTAACCATCCCCTGCCTCACTGTTGGATGCTGAGACACTTACCTAACGTCGAAAAACTAATCAATATAACGACATTCAAATGAACGACGGCGAAGGTGACAGTCGATCGTTCACCATTGTCAGCTGGTGGGATTCTGTGTCCATCTATGTCTGTAACGCCTGTGCCGGGAGTTGAAGGCCGTGTGAGGTGAGGTTTTTTATCCACTTATACCGAAGATAATATGGAGTCAGACAAGGTCACACTTGAAGTGCTGAGGGCATGACTACAATCAGGGGCCCGTCGGCGTGAACGCTTCAGACAGATTGTAAATCAATGGGTTTCACAAATGATTGACACTCAAAAATTGCTTTTGCAGTCCTACAGGGGACTCGCATGCTCATGACTGGGTCACAATTTTGACGTTCGATTTATATAGTGAAAGAAAAATGCAGCAATCAAGCCGAGAAAGAAAAAATACAAAATTCTGCCCTAGAAAAAACTCAAAAAATGATAACAAAATAACGTAAATAATTGGTGAATGCAACATGAGAGGCTTTTGAACACAACTCTGAGAGTACAAAAGTCTAAATTATGTTCAGACACAGATAATATTACATAAGAATCTGACTTTGTTTTAAACTTTATTTTAAACTTTATTTTTGAGTTTAGAGGTATCACCTGAACTCCCTCTGATTGACTGCAGCTTAGTGTACCTGCATAATTACCTTCTATTCATCCAATTTCTCTCCTCTATGCAATGCGTATTTGAATTGGTGCCTCACTCTCCCACACAATTATGCATAATGGCGTGTTGGACAGGTAAAATTCAAAACGACTGACACAATGGCTCCTGATTATTCACTGAGGATGATGTTCTCTTGCCTTTCTTTTGCCTTAGTTGGAGACCGTTTCTGACAAATCAAACTTTTCTCTGATATCTCCTCGTGCACGGTGAGATGTTGCGGTTCTATGTGTGCTTGTGGCTCCACAGATCCTTCAGTTCGGAGGGCCGCTGCTTGTCTCTAGAACCCCTTAAGGGCGGACTAATTCTCACGTACAAGCTTTCCTATTGAAGCGTATTTTGCAGAATGCCTTTGTCCTTTTCACACTTCGGAGGGAGTGAAAGAGGTGACAGACCGTTTTGACAGTAATTGGATGGTTGATTGTTGTGCTGGGGGTGACCTCAGGCAAAAAAAAACTAGCACTGTCATCCACTCTTATAGCCTGACAAAAACAACTGGTATTAGTATCCGTTAGCCGTCTCTTGCCAGGCTGCTGTCCAAAGCAGGAAACAACTGTTGAAAAAGCAACGCCTCATCTTATATGATGAACACAGACCTTTCATTTACATACACCTCATTTTGCAGTTGCAACCACTGACATCTTTGCCCTAGAAACCATTTCAGATCTCTCTGATCAAGTCCTACACCAGTGAACGCTCTCTTTGTCTCAGCCGCATAAAGAAAACTTTCAAGCCTCGTACCCATGATCCCACAAAGGCTCACCCAGTCGATCAGCTGGTCATTACAATCCTGTAGACCAAGCAAATGATTGAAACCACACAGAAAACTAAACTACAACCTTCCCGTGTTTGCCAGAGTTCATTATAGCGCATGCTAGCTGGTTGGAAGATAGCTCTGCTTCCCTTTGCAAGTGCAGCGACCCAGAAGTGTAAAGGCTTACTAGATGGCATCCAATCCTCCGAGAGAACGCCCCCCCCCCATCCCCGTTTTATAAGGCGTTGTCTGACCTTCTTTGAACCGGCCAGATTTCAGCGCACAAAAAGGGAAACATTTAAGGGCAAGAGGATGTGCGACAGCTGTCTGCTCAGTTGTGCATGAGATGATAGACATCGGGGAGGCTTTTATCTGGGTGCGTTTCTCAAGATTCACCTCACACAAGGATGAGCAGTGAACACGCCTGATAAATGTAGAAAGGGTTGGGTGCTCCCTCCTGTGCAATGCTCAACGCTACCCAATGAGAAGCAGCAGCAAGTATGTGTGGCATCTGGTGCTCATATAAGACTGTGTTCCTGTAGATACACAGGAATCAGTGCATATGGAAACTACTTTGTACATTTTCATATATCGGGGGGAAACTCCTACGTGACACATGCAACTAGGTGTTTTAAAAAATGTCTTTAATGAAACACATTTTCTCTGGGAATATCTACAAAGTTCAGATTTGACAGTTGTTACCTGCGCTGTCTCTAATCCGATCAGACAAGTCAGTCACCACCTTCCCACACAAACAACACGCACGGACCAACGTGCACCGCACACACGCCCCACACCGGCTCGATCGATGCACGGTGCCATGTGAGAGCTGTGTGTGATGAGTAACCAGCAGGGGGATGGGTCAATGGGCGGCTGCTCTATGACTGTTCCTGTGTATTCTCATCTGCACCCGAGGAGCAGCAGCAGCAGCAGCAGCAGAGTGTGTGAGAGAAGCTGCGTCTGACTTGGAGTTTAGAGAAGCGTGTTGGTTTTAAAGCGTGGAGGTGGCCTGAAGAGGAGAACAAAGGGACTTCACTCTCTGGATGAGGTAAAGTAACACTTTCATCCTCCTAAATGTAGATGACTTGATGTTGGAACTTCTTTCTTTCTTTCTTTCTTTCATTTTACTACTATGTAAATGATGATATGCAAGTCTGTTGAAAATGAAGCAAACTTTCTAAGAGTTTGCAAGCATGTGCTAATTTAATAATCCTGTCTGGGGTTGTGTCAAGTCATGCATTTGCATAAAAATCCGTGGTGCCCATACTCTTGCTAAAAATACTTTTTTCTTTCCGGCTTGCTTGTTGCACGAGGGTAATGTCACTCTTTAGCTCCTATTTAAGATCGTATCACCTCCTAATTAATTACAACAGATTTGATCCAGATCATGCAATTATACAGAAATTAAGGATAACTTAAAAAATATGAAAGTGAAAAACATGCCTGTTGATTTCTAAATGCTTACTTATACATCTGCCAAAAGACTTTCTTTCAGTCCTTTAGCACAAGATCTGTAGTTCATAAATAAGGCTTTAAAATCTTTTGAATGTGTTTTTAAAAATCCACCATAAATGACTTAAAACAGCACACTGAAACAGGGCATGCTCTCCTTTTTCACCACCCCTCCCAGGTATTTGCCCTTTTCAAAGTTTTTTTAATGAATTCATTGGACTTGGAGTGTTGATGAGTAATGAGGGGAAGTAAGAGGTGACTGAGGGTTCCTCTGACGCACAAGGCCCCCTGCACATCCATCCCAACATCACTCACTGTGGCCTAATGTAAATGTCTATGCTTATCTGTTAGTAACAGAAAATGCTGCGCTATCAATACAACATTCTGGGCATAGCACCATGTATTTCTCTTGGACACATATACATATACATAGAGTCAGATTCCTTACCGCTCCGGTGGATTAAGCACCTCACTCAGCTTTGCTTTGCTCTGTGTGAGTCTGTGGCAGACATGATTTATAACGTGTTCTCCAACAAATTATTAATGTGACACACGACGGATGTTTTACAGCATCTTCAGGACATTGTTCTGCACTGGCACCTAAAATCCCTTTCTATGATGCGGATGGGAACAGGAAGTGGGTTTACATTGGATGATAAATGGTGTTAATAATCGCGTGACTCAACTTGCAGTCTTGATTCCATCACATTAGCAAAACATAGCAATCGTCTTATAATCACTGCTGCAGCAGAGCGACGGCCACGCGGGACAGCTCGTGGAAGTCCATGCTGCCATTTTCATTATCAGAAATGCCGTGCCTTAATCACCTTTTTGATAACAATTTCCACTCATTTACGGCACGGCAGTCATTGGGCACTTTGGACTGATTAAAAACTGTTACACTTCTTCACATCTCGCCACACTGCCATTCATTTTTACATGCTATGTTAGTTTATGGTGTAAAATGCTCATTTGTTGCTCTGTCCTAAAAATGAACTCAAAGCTCATCAGTTCAATAATATTGAGTGAGGATCTTACTCAGAAAACCACGGCAGCTCCGCTACTCTTCTCGTGATTAATAATCAAGCAACTGATTTTACACGTTCCGAGAATTAATGATTGATATTGAATTGCACCGACTGTGGTAATCCTTCTGATTCTATTAAATAAAAGACGTGCAATTCTTGAGGAAGATGGCAAACGTCATCATTTTATAGACGTTTGAGAGGATTTGTCATAATGAGCATATTATGAATTCTTGAGCTATGGTTTTTAACCTTTGACCTCATCAGTTCATCTTTAGTCCAAGTGGACTTCAAGTTTGTGCCTAAAGACAGAAATATGCAAATGTAGGCTGTTTTTTCAGATTAGTCAAATCTCAATCTCTTAATTTGATTGGTAGGTTTAAAATCACTGCAGAGAGAAAACAAAATTGGTGAAACAAATTAAATGAGGTGGGATCGAAATATCTGTTACCTTATTTTTCGACTCCACGTTTGATTTTTGATTTTTTTATTTTAGAAATATCAGTTTCATGCAGGGAATGATCTTTTGTTGTGTGTTTGGTCTATTCATCTGGCCCCTGGTGTACAAACAAGTCTCAGAGTAATCCCGCCGGCAGACAGACTGACATGCATGCAAAGCGGCTAAAAGGCTTAAAAATGCTCAGGTGTACAGTTTTAAGCTTTTAGCACTTTTCTGTGTGAAAGTGAACATTTACCCTACAAGCTTGAATGCCAGACATGATAGACATACTGTACAGCGGTGTAGGGACTGGAGCGCTGCTAGCTTATCAAAGATCGCAGAGACACTGTTCAATTTTACCCGACAATAACCTCCAAAACCGCAAAATTTTCACAGTTGAGTTTGAGAACATGGACAGCCAGCTGGGAGGAAATGTGGGGATTTCCTCAGACGTCCTGCTGGAAAACATGTTCACAATGTTCACAATGAACTGGTAGCCTACATCTCGAAAGCATGAAAACAAGGGATCAACCATAGAAAATGTTGAAAACTATGAACTATTAACAGCGTAATGTTTAAACTATTACAACAAAATAAAGCAGGATGAATGACCACGAGGGACCTTCTGATGTTGACGTGTGTGTGTGTGTGTGTGTGTGTGTGTGCTCGTTGTCACAGAAATGGATGTGGATCACGGATTCTATCGCCAGGTGGATGTCCAGGTTCACGCCCACTACATCGTTGCCTTCTTCGTGCTGGTGATCGGAACCGTGGGCGTTTCCGGGAACGCCTTGGTCATGTACGCCTTCTTCTGGTAAGTGGACGGTTTGAGAGCGGCACCCGTCCATCGTCTAACGCATATCCTGTCAGGGTCGAATCCCAGCTGACATTGGGCGATCTATAACAGGGTCGACATGTAGAGACAGACAACCATTCACACTCAAATTCACACCTATGGCCACTTTACAATCATTAATGAGCCTTGAGAGCGCCATCATTCAACCAATTACAAGTTATACAAACACCATGTTAACCGACAAAAACATTATTATTAATTTAATACAGCCTGCCTCATTATAGACTTTTTCACTAGAGAAACTATTCCGAAGTTCGACTGAGCTGTTTCATATTAGCCTTTCGCTGTTTTCACCTCAGCTACAATCATTTTTTTATAATGGTCCAATAATTATCTTATTTCGACCAGTTTTCCGACAACATTAATCACACTTATAAAGCTTACAGATGGAACAAAAGATCGTCAGGGGAACAACATACAAGCAGGAAGTGAAGCATCATGAGGCATTCTGCATCATGTTGAGTCGAAATTAAGATATTGATGGCTTCTAAATACCCGCTTGCTCATTCTACTGCTATTCAGAAGAACAGTTCTGCACATTCACATTTGCAGGATGACAAGGTGTGATGTGCTTACTTTTGGATTTGGCCCTATTTACTAATTTTTCATGTTTTGGCACGTGAACTAGTCTCATGAAAACATTCTGGGAAGTTGGCACAGTGCTCTACTGTACAAAATAAAGCTGTTTTCATTGTACTCGAGCCATGATTTCATTAGGAATCGGGTGCACTGCTTCTTTAGTAAATGTTCTGCATTCTTAGCTTTTATCAAGAAAGTCTTTTATGCAGAATGGCCCCTTTTAGAGTGATATATAACCATATATTTTAGAGCATGTGGATGATGTTGCTGGTCAAAGTGGTGCTAACTTTAAGTGTTTTAATAATAGTAATTTGCAATAAACAAATAGCACATTTGAGATACCTGATCCAGATAGAATCAAATCTATAATATATGTAATTAAATATATACATTGATTGAATATCATAACTGGTCACTATAAACCAAAAGTTCCTTAAGTATAAAGCCAACCTCATTCTTTGGGATGTTCTTTCCACACACATGTGTTGCAGAGATTTAGAGCGCTGAACGGGGGAAACAGTGTGTTCTTAGATTAGGAAGCACGACCACAAAGGTCTTCACATCAGCCTGCAGGCATTCAATAGCAGGAAGCAGCTCACTGATTTTCTAGCTGTACTGCTTAAATCAATGCATACATTCAATAACTCAGTCAGCGTTTCACATATTTGCATACAGCCAACATTTGTGCTGCAGAACCACTTAAACCACACACTGTAAAGTAAGCATGCGTCCACTCCTCTGGGTGTAAAAGCAACATATCTTCTCTGTGACATTGTTGTCCAAAAAGCGAGCCGAAGAACAAAGTCCTCTTGTGATGACGTTTTATCGGCCTTATTTTAATACGCTTTTAAGACCAAAAACCCCTCAAAACACAGCACCCAGATATATGTTTCATGCAGTATATACACTCTGGCTCCTCCTGGGTATACAGCGCTCCACCGAATGCAGCCGAGGACCAAGTGTTAGATCAAACTCCCGAGTCTGACATGTTTTCTGCATTAAGGTCCGACCTCTAGTGACACGCGTCTATCTCAAATGTCACGTCACTCCATCTCCGCTGCAGTCACACTTCAGCACACACCCACTCACCTGCGTGTAAACACATAAATACACTCCAACTCATCTGTCTGAGGGAATATTTACTCTTTTTGGCTTTTTTTATTTGTATTTTTACAGTGAGTAGGACACTTTGGAGGCTTTTACTGATAAATTGAGCTGATATAAAGTAAATATTCAGTTCACTGCATGAACACTGGCCTTCGGTTTAGATATCTAGGACAAGGAAGCATATGGTATAGTTGTTTTCATTTCAGCTGGGATACATATTCATTCTCCCCTGTAATCCGCACACCTTTTCATGTTGCAGAAAACAAGTATAATAATAAACGTGAGTGTAAAATGCTTCGCAGATGAAAGACATCAGGTGTTCTACACATTTGGCCCCATTTCTTGGCACCATTTCTGGGCGTTTCAATACAACATAATTGGCTACGATTTACAGGCTGTTGCCAAAAATAAGCAATCTGATGTGTGTGTGTGCAGCGAGCTAGCATGTCATCAAAAGGTTATCAAGAACACGGCGTTACTGTGCATTACAGTATAACCGCCTGTGCCAATTTACAGCTTAGAAAAAACACCGAACATCTGCTCACATCCCCACACGTCTGCTAACACCGAGTTCATCAAAACGTGTACACGTGAATGAGCGTTGCATGATTTCTTGAAGCGGGATCGTGTCAATATTCAGGTTGTATCTAAGATATGTTGACAGTTGGCTACATGTTGTATCTATTTGCATTTTTGGACGATAGGAAAGAGCCACGTTTGGGTCAGGACACCTTTGAGGAATTAGATGGAAGATGGAAGGAGTTGCTATCAAGCGAGAAGGCATTTTTATATGGGCAAAAAAAATGGAATTGTGGAAAAATGCTGATTAAAAGTAGGGAAACGCCATCGGTCAAATGTCCAGATATCCATAAAATCCAAGCATTATTCATAATAGTGTGTCAGGATAACATTTACATGTGTATGTATATGATTATTATTGGTAGAGAGGTTCACTCTACCGCCATGTATTACAATGGGTCAGGATAACTGAAAGGACAGATCGACCGACCGACCAATAAAATGTTGGTTTCATCAATACTGCGGTTAGAGAAGCCCAGCAGGTATTTTGATTCCCTCGATGGAAGGCCGTTGGGCTTTTTCCTTTGGATTATTGCATAAATAAACACAAGTTTATACTTGCATGTTTTGTTCAGCAAGATAACCGCTTTTGTGCCTTTTGAAGCCTAAAGGCAATTGGCTAAAATTAAAAATTAAAAAAAATCTAACTTTATCTATCTAACGGCTATAAATGTACTACACCAGGGTCGCATGACTTCACATCACCACCACTAGGCTACAGGCAGACTTGTGTTCAGGATGACGTCTTCTGGTCTCATTTAGCAGCTTGGAAGCAACAGCCTCTTTTAATAAACAGAAGGCGTCAGATCTCACGAGTGAGGTACTAACTCATGCATTTGATGTTGTGCTTGTGTTAAACACGTACCTTATTTCAGGCAAGGTGCCAAAAACCAAACCCACTGACATAATAATAAGCGCAAGTGTGATAAAGCTCCCTTATTTCGGTGCTTTAGGACTCTATCACCCTCATTCACAGGTCTGTGGAGGTGTGCAGGTCTGCCCTCCACCGACACCCCAAACTCCTTCCACGCCAGAGGTTTGTTCTCGACCATTTACGGCACATGCGAACACAGGCGGCTGTAAACAGCCTTTCACTACTGGGAGGCTCAGGCTTTCATGGGGCTCAGAAATATGCTTTTCCATGCAATGACATTTCAATTTTAAGGTCAAATTGGATTTCTTTCTTGCAGGCTATAAAGGTTTTGCTTTCCACAATGAGTCAACTAGGGAGTCCAATGAATCCATTATTACTGGTCTGGAATATTGAACATGGCTTTGTGTCCTTCCGTTTTATGAGCACGGGACCGTTTTAGTGTGTTCACATGTGATCCTGTGATACCCCCGGTAAGAGATGCAATCTTTCATCTTTGATCTGAAGTTGCTATGAGTTAAGAGTAATAGTATGACTGAAAGCGAGTGTATGGATGTGCCATTGTTATTGATTTCCACTCTTCGCTGCCATAGGATGAGGATTTGAGAGTTATTGGATGGATATTACATTGGATTCCTGTCGCTCTACACGAGAATGGGGAAACATGAACATTTAAAATTGTGTTGAACAGCAGTGTTGTAGCTCGTCTCTACTTAGGTTAATCAATTCTGGAAAATATTTTTGTGCAATGTGTTGTTTTGTGAAATACATATTTTAATAAAAGCCTTTTCAATCCTCGTGTGTTTCAGTAACAAGAAGCTACGGACTCCACCCAACTTCTTCATCATGAACCTGGCAGTCAGCGACTTCCTCATGGCAATCACACAGTCACCCATCTTCTTTGTTAACTCCCTTTACAAGGGGTGGATTTTTGGTGAAACAGGTCATTTTTTTTACTTTAAATTATACGATATGTACTCTAGAAATAGCTACATCCTTTATCAGTCAATCTTCTTTCATATTTCGTAAACTTATAGAATCCGTAGTCAAGACAAAGTATGTAAAAACAGCATTTAATCTGAACTCTGAACCCAATGGATGCCCGGCTAGATGAATAATGTGAAATGCAATATGAAGTACTGACTCTCCATTTTATGAATATCATTTAATCCATACTTCCAATCCATTTTTCCTCCACAGGCTGTAAAATGTACGCCTTCTGTGGAGCTTTATTTGGAATCACTTCCATGATAAACCTTCTGGCCATCTCTCTGGACCGCTACATTGTCATCACCAAGCCTCTGCAGGCCATCCGGTGGACCTCCAAGAAACGCACATGTCTCATTATTGCCCTGGTCTGGCTGTACTCGCTGGCCTGGAGCCTCGCACCCCTTTTGGGGTGGAGTAAGTGACTTATTAACCCCTTACTTTTTTACACAACTACCCTCTATATATACTTTCACACCTTACACTATCCATCTTTGTCATTTGTTTGTCCTCAAGGTTCGTATATACCCGAGGGCCTGATGACCTCATGCACATGGGACTATGTGACGTCTACTCCTGCCAATAAAAGTTATACTTTGATGCTGTGCTGCTTTGTGTTCTTCATACCTCTGGGCATTATATCCTATTGTTATCTGTGCATGTTCCTGGCAATCCGCCGTGCAAGCAGGTGAATGAATTATAGGTGAATATGCAGCACTTTGTTGCACTGAACACGTAGAAAATGCTGTTCTTTAACAACTGTATTAGACGGCATTATGCTGTTGCAGTGCAGACTGTAGCTCTGCTCTGCTGTGACATCTTAACAATCTACTGAAATGGGTTTCAGAAGAGGCTAGACGTCACAACAATGCAATTTTCTAGGTGTAACAAAAAGCATGTTATAGTGATGGTAGCCTCCGCATCTCCCTCTAATTCTTCCTTTTTCAATTTTTTCTTTGTGCACATGCAATAATTTGTTTGTTTTACAGATCCTGCAGTACCAGTAGCCTTCTGGTCAAATTAGCAAATTCACCTCTCAGCATATCAGTGTGCACTTTTCCCTTTTTAGCGGTCCCCTCCTTGTAGTTGTCCTCTAAGCACCTTTAGCATGCTAGCCTATGACTCGCTGCTTGCTGTTTCCAATTATGGTACATCCCTTTCTCGTGTTTCATATTTTCTTATATGGAAAATGTATTGTATTTGCTATAATGAAGGGTGTTCCAATCCTCTGAACAAGGGGCGATTAAAAACATTCAAGTTAGGGAGTAAGAAAAATCCGATGTGCCTGTTTTGTTATATTGTCTCACACGGGTCCACAGTACTGCATACGTAACGTAACAAACTGCGTATTTTAGGTGCATTCTGTTTATTTTTGAATTGATTTGGTCTCTGACAAGGCTCATGTATTGACTGCACAGTTCCTTTATCCCTTCTCTCTGTCCTAACAGAGATGTGGAGAAGCTGGGGTATCAGGTGAGGAAGTCGACCCTGATCCAGCAGCAGTCCATCAAAACTGAATGGAAGCTGGCCAAGATTGCCTTTGTGGTCATCATAGTGTTTGTGCTTTCTTGGTCGCCCTATGCATGTGTCACCCTCATCGCCTGGGCTGGGTAAATATAGAGCATGACAAGGGCTCTTTATAATCCAATGATTTGTTTTTATAGCCAAACTGCATTCGTTTAGGTAGAATATAAGATGCTTGGTTGCACCGTGTAATTCATTTCAGCCATTAACCATGACCCATATTCCACCTCTCGTAGAATATGATTATATCTGGCATGATGAAGCGATATGCAACGGGGTCAAGCTACAGTACTGTACCAGTATAGTCACGGCTGATAGTTCTGCTCTGCTCAAACTTCTCACACTTTCAGATACGGAAGCGTCCTCAGTCCCTATTCCAAAGCCGTCCCCGCTGTTATCGCCAAGGCATCGGCCATCTACAACCCTTTTATCTACGCTATCATTCACTCCAAATACAGGTGAGTGCAGTCGTCCAACGGATCTGTGACCCAAGCTTAAAAAGACTGTCCAGGTTCAGCTGATAGAGAATATTTTTTTTTACACAGGGACACCATGGCAGAAAATATCCCCTGTCTACACTTCCTTGCCCAGGCCCCCAGGAGGAAGTGCATATCAGTGTCACACAGCGAGTCCTCCCTCAGGGACTCCATGCTGAGCAGACAGTCTTCAGTCTCCAAAACCAAGTTTCAGAGAGTGTCCTCCATGTCTATGACAGACACGGTGAGTTTTGTGCAGAAAGGGACATGTCCATTTAAATAGAGTTATTTTGTGCTGGCTCTGACTGTTTCTATGGGTCGCCCAGAAAGTTGGAATCAATTGCAAATGTCTTGTCTTTTATAACCCCAAAACAAATGAAATGCATGAATTAATTGACAAATAATGTAATCATCACACCTGGTCAAAAGTGATTACTGATGCATTTCAATAGGATTAAACAGGATTGTGTCTGTAAAAAAAAATATTCCAACTATATGGGCAACAGTGTTGCCTAAAAGTCACAAGAAATTGGTTTAAAAAAACACTTTTCCTTATATCTTAAAAAACTGTGTCCATGCCTTGGAGAAAAGAATTACTACGATAAGAGTGTTAATTGTTTTTCATACTAACTAATGCTCAGTTATTAACCATGTTATTTTCTAGTAATTCACTAGCACTAGTAATGCCACAATAACAAGGCAGATACAAGTCAAACAATGTGACATTATTAAATTCATACATGTTTTAACGTCCCTTTAATGACAGGTGTGGAGTGATGTGGAGCTGGACCCGATGGACCAGAGCCATTGTGTCAGGTCCAGCTATTCCCTCGGAGCCCTGAGGGACAAAGAGCACAAGTCATTAGCTAAGCAGACCCGGGAAGAGGGAAGTCAAAGCCAGGAACAGGTAGGGTAGGTGCTGATCATTATAATTACTGAACTTAGAAAGTCAAAGGCTTTAAAGGCACAACATGTCCTGACATTGATGTATCAAAAAGAGCTACGTCAATAAGTGTTGTATTTGCGTTTTATTCCAGATCCACATCCCAGAACCAGGCTCGCTGAACAGATGTGACCCCGCCCTATCGCCTGAGTGTGTCGACACAGCGATGCCCCCGGCCTCTGGGTTGACGAGGGAGGAGGATGCAACGTTAGAATAGAGAGGAAGGAACAGCAAGGAGAGAAAGAGGATGAACACGGGCAGAGAGGGAGCAGCAAGTTCAGAAGGAGACGGATGAGAAGGGGCCGCGGGTCCTCATCCAGCCAGACTCTCTGAACAATATCGTATGTGTGCACTCCCGAGCGATCATCAGACCCGAGTCAAAGGGAGGCCCTCTGGACCATGGCTGTGGTGAGGCAAAACTAGAGCATGCAGAGCATTGAGAGAGAACCGATGCTCCATTAACAGCCTCTGGACTGTTCTGCTCAAGTCCTGGAGTCAGTACAAAGACTATATAAGCTAAATGTGTAATAATCTATGTGGCTGAGTGTAACACGTTTCTTCGTTCGAGCATGTTGAGGTCATCGTTTACCGCGAAAACCTTTTATCTCGACTGTTTGGCAACGCCACGCACACAAATACATCGTTTCTAATTGTTTTTTGTGCTGTCGTGTAAGCCACAGAGTTTTAATAATAACCCTGATGCACACCACTCCTGTCCGGGCTTGCTGTTGACACGCAAACGATTTGTTGGAGGCAATTCCTCGGTACTTTCAACACCGTCAGTCAAACAAAGGAATATCTCACAAATGGAACTGAAATGTATGACCTTTAAAAAAGGTCAACATATGATGATATGCCAAGAACAACGTGTTAAAGACCCACCGTATTTATTACCAACTTGTTGTAGAGAGACCACAGTTTGTGTTTTGTGATTTTATTTTGTGAGAAGGCAGATTTTTATACGTATGTTTACTTTGTAGCTGAGGCTTATCGGCCCGGCTCATTTAAATGAACAATGAGAAAAACGTGGTTCCTATTTCTTGTGAATGCCATGTCTATACTGCACTGTTAGCATGATCTCTGTGCCTATAATGCATTTATGAGTCATTGTAGAATACGTGTATGATGCCGTGAAGCAGTGTTGATCATGTTCTGTACGTTGCTGCCATTGTGTGATGTCATCATAAGTTCAGGCACCAACACATACATTTATACAACACAAGATTTAAGTCAGCTACTTTGGAAACAATGTTATATCTTTGTTGTAACGCATTTGGCTAACCAAAGTGAGTCAAAGTGAATGTCAGCTGACAGATCTAGAAGAACACACCTGCCACACATATCATGATACCATATAACATCATCCGTTATAAGGAATGAGGCTTCATGGTCTCAGGAAACAGTGTTATGACAGCAATCACTGGAATTTTGCATTTTCCTTCTTCAAATATTCTAGAATTGTTGCCGTTGGTGCTATTTATTTAATCTTAAACTCAATGTTAATCTTGCTTGTATTTGTTGTGGGAAATACATGTTTCAACACATTTCTTTTGCCCATCTTCTTAGATGTTGCAAATAATAC
This sequence comes from Eutrigla gurnardus, assembly GCF_963514095.1. NCBI lineage: Eukaryota > Metazoa > Chordata > Actinopteri > Perciformes > Triglidae > Eutrigla > Eutrigla gurnardus. Next base: position 12,622,876 of record NC_139930.1, on the reverse strand, counting down.
ACCAAATTTGTTATAAATGGTATCGTACAACTTGTAACCTTCATCGTGAGAAATGTTTTTTTTTTTATAGCTTACGCTGCAGCTATGAAATGAAAACAGGTTCTTCTTTAATACACTATGAAGCGTCTCATATAAAATGTTATGCATAACATCATCATTTCCAGGGAGTCTGTACATATTGTTTCATACATGCATTATAGCACATGCATTAAAGTATTACTACAAATGATTTGTCATATGCGAGAGCCTGCAGAACAAATAATGTTGTTATAATTATTTGTAATTCCACATTAAAGTGCTGTCAGGAAGGTCATCTTTGCATGCATTATACTGTAGAGCAGCAAGAGTAGGTGGAGATAAAGAGAGGGGAGAAATGACACCAACAGATGTCCCATACTAGTCTTAAAACCAGGTCACACAGTGCATACACTTTGCCCATGTGAAACAGGATGACAGAAGCCCATTAATAATGTGGATCTGTTGAATGCATGACTCTATAAGGGAGGTTGCTTTGCTACATTATGCATCCTTTTTTCATTTTTCTACTTGCCTCAAAGGATGAGGCAGTAGAGTTAAACTTAAAGTGTGTTTTTCCTTCAAATTTAAAAACCCAGACATGTCTTTGAACTTTACTTCCAAGATGTCCTGAGTGGTTTGCTTATCCAGTTATGTAAAGATGATCTGAAGGTATGTACTGCAGCCTTACATAAAGGACTAGTGCACTTCAGTGGTTCCATCGCGTTGCACAGGGGGATTCTGCTGCTGGGCTTCCCATTAGTCTATAGCCATATATTGACTTGGCACACATGTAGACGAAAGAAAGTAGAGTATCTAGCCTCAGTTAATGGCTCTCTGTTGAAAATAGCATGCCTTTTTAGTATGGGACATAAAAGGTATATTTATTTAACAATACGTCACAGTGCAAACATCAAAGAAATAAATCGGAAGCACAGTGGCTAACCTTGGAATGCTAAAATAGTGTGAAGCAGCACTGTGATTAAAATCTTTAAAAATTGAACATGCTCAGTCATTTCAATGTCAATCAACTGTTTGATATTTTTCTGAACATCTGAAAATATTGGCCTGATGGTGGTGCGAGAGGAAAAAGGTATATCCACAGCAAATTATTAAAATGGTTTTACATTTGGACATTTTGAGTCATAAATGGTTGCTAATTCTCAGTGTAGGCTTTCTGAAAACCTCAGCCTCGGGCAAGATGTACCGTCTAGGTAGACAAAACACAAGACAACAAGATGAGTGACAGATGTGTGTTTAGGTATGCACTTGTGGAGGAGGGAAGGATCAGCAGTAGCTACACGTTTTTATCCGCAGGCCATGGTACATTACCTGCATAAACTGTGAGGGATGTACTACCGTTGCTGACCACTAGAGGGGATACCAACACTATGCCGCTAAACTCGGGAAAGGCCACAGACTAGTGGACTGAAACTTGCTATCACAGTTACTTTATAAAGGAAAATATATCCATCCATCCATTGTCTACCGCTTATCCTGTATTCAGGGTTATATTTATTTACTTATTTATATAAATAAAAAAATATAATAATCCACCTAGCAGAAATCCCTATAGGGAATAAGAACACATAAAAAAGTTAAAACACTCAATGATATTTTAAAACACTTGGATACAAATAATTTAAATGGAAATCTGTCACATCCGTTTTATTTCTATAGCCCAGATTATTATATTACAATTCTCCAAGTGGTGTTAAAATCTGTACAGCATACAACACTCTCTGTCCATAAACCCTTAATTTGAATGAAGATAAACTGTGGTTATGTCTGCCAAAGAACAAATAACGAATTCATTGATAGACAGTATTAAGTATGTTGTTGCAGCAGCCAAATCATCGAGAACCATAACTTAGAGAAGAAGAAACACGCACTAAAACCACAAACAACTGAAATCTGAACCGGATTACAACTGTGTTGTGATGCACTTGTGACTGCATTTCATATGTCACATACCAGTGTTCAGCATAATTGGCAGGGTGGCATGTGACTCTCCTGTACACAGGAGGCATGCAGTGGAAAGAATGACATCATTGTCCACTGAAGGCGAGTTGATGTCCTGTCGCGTTGAAATATTACCTTAATGACGTCATACAAACATAGGCCCTGTTAATCCAATCAGGGCAGATATCAAAATTGTATACAAGCAGGTCTGAAAATCTTTTTATTCAAAAAAGTATTTTAAATTATGCCCCCTTTGTGATGTGATGTGATTTTTATGTAGAGATTCATTGAATAAAAAGTGCACTTATTATTATTATTATTATTATTATTAGTTGATCAGATGTTGTCCTTTTTCTGTCATTTTAGTTCGTACTACACCTACAGGACACTTTGGGTGGTCGCTCCACTCCAACTCACCTGCTCCGTCCCAGGCTGGCATGCCCACGCATGTAGCTTCAGTCTCTCTCTCGCGCGCGCTCTCTCGCTCTCACACACACGCGCGCGCGCCGCTGTGAGCCCTCCTACCGGCAGCCAGATGGGGCTGGTTTATATGCGGAAGTTTCAGTTCCGCTCAGTCCAGTTGACTTAGAAACTGAGACCAGACGGACTAAAGTCCCGCTCCTCTCTCCGCACACACACACACCAGACCCGGCTCCACAAGGCAAGGTGAGTCCATCACTAACGAGACCGCTCGTGTCGCACTTTACCTTCTTGTTTTACTACTTTGTTACAACGTTGCAATTAAAGGAACTCAAGTGCGTCGAAATATGTAACTTTATTAAAAAAAACAAACAAACAAAAAAAAAGAAAAAAGAAGTTTCGTGACAGTTACACACTTATTTTGACACGTTGTAGTTACCGAGCAGGAGAAGCGTCAGAAAAGGGCACTAATAATGTCTGACATGTGTATTCTGTCACACCCACAACCAGAGACACGCTGAGCTTCAGTTTCCGTGAGAAAAAAAAGCACCGTGCTGAATTACACTGACGCTAAAGTTCGCTCTCTAAAGTAAACAGGTTGGGGTCGAGCCAGGGAAGGATCACTCTGTCCCACGATAGCTAACTGAAGCTTATCAGAGTATAACCTCAGGAATATATAATATTATATTTAATGGACACTTGTGTGAGTTAAAAGTAAGCATTTGAGACATGGATGGGTCACTTGTCACAGAAGCAAACATGTGTAATCAGTTAATGTACAAAAAAAGTGTCCCATAAAGTCAGGTTGGAATAAGTTGTCCCACTGATCCTGGGTAAGATGAAGCTACAGATTTGTGCACACATTTAGTGATTTACCTCGAGAATATAAATTTGGCATTGACAAATAACGCAACGAACGTCGTTGACGTCACACTAGTGAGGTACAATAGGCATGAAAACATACCGCACTGTGAGTCAACATGTCCTGCGATGACATCGCCAGGCAACTCCTGAAGCATTGTGAAATGAGCACGGCGTGTGAATCACCGGCGGCACGACACATTTTCTTCCCGAAGGTCACTTGAGGGAAACACAGCTGTATTTTGACACATGCAGTGAAAAGGTCATGGAGGTCAGGCTGGTGACCCTGACCCTGTTTGATTCCCAATTAAGACAGCTGAGGGGAGTTTTCATTCTTAAAGATTGTTTTTCTTTTTCAACCATGACTAGGAAGTTGCAGCAAATACCCCCCCCCCCCCCCAAAAAAAAGTATTTACTGTAACTTCAACAACATCTAATGGATAATCTAAATATTAATTAAGCAAGTTCAAATAACATCAACAATGTATAAACGATAACTTGGCCAGCAGTTCCCATTTGTGCTGAAAGGATTGTGTTCTAATCTGGCGTTTGGGTGTGAACGTGCTGAAATATTAAGCACAATCAAGAGCCATTACGACAGGAGCTCCAAAGATAATGCCCGAGTGGGGAAAATAATGACTGGATTGAGCAGAAGGGGTTGATGCGAGTGCTGCTGATGAAATGCTGTTTTCCTCGGCTTGGGAACACTGAAAGGTGTGTCCTCTCGTGTCTATGCATGATATCATTAGGGATTACAAAACAAGCAGGGACACGTGATGAGCCTAATGTTTGTTCCTTTCCATATTTGGGAAAGAAATGCTACTGATATGTGGGTACGACTCGAGCGTGGTCCAACGTTTATGTACCGAGTTGTCCCAGTTGGCTGTGAAATCTAATCCCGACAGAGTGTGATTCCTCGAGGGCTGTTTTAAACTATGGGGGCCACGACTTTTGGCTGAAACATCCGTGATTAAAACTTGCTGGTCCCCACCTCAGAAAATGAAGTAGTGCAGACTCTTGGTAAACAAAGTTTGCAACAATGTGAAAGATGTCCCATATGAGTTCCTATTATTGTTAATGAGTCATCAGCTGCTTTCAGTTTATTTATTTTTCCATTTCTAAAGAGTTGTTGGTGAATTTAGCAGCAGAAAAATATGTATTCTTTATCACTATTTTAATGGTTACCCAAGGATGTTTCTCCTCTTTTCATGGCGATGCGTGGCGGGTTCAGACCTTGTAAATTCCCTAAAAATACACGTCTTGGCTCACCTTAACCCCTGGTCACCTTGCAGAGGGAGACAGCTGTCTGTAATTGACTGCTCTCTAATTATAGACCTGCATATTCTGCACGTGTGCACGTGTGCTCAGTTTGATTGTGAAAGTGTGTTTTTAGAAATGGAGCTCTCCAGGTGTTCGCCTCCTCCCTGTCACTTTCACATGTGATTTTTATGTCCATCTCCCCACCTCTCCATACCCCGTTTTGTGGCTTCTTGAAAGAGTTTGTTCTCCTCCAGGCGAGATGGCGAGATGATGAGACGGGGTGTAGGCCAACCCTCTGATTTGAGGCGTGCGTGACTCTTGTACAATTGACCAGGTGACGGGCTGCAGCAGGTGGTGCTGCAGCCCCCGAGGGCATGTGTGACTGCGGCATTACTTACAACCTCAAAATGACGTGCCTCTGGGATGACAAGGCGTGATTATTCATGAAATACTCATCGGGAAAGTATTCTTCGCACATGCTCTTCTAGGATTATACCGTAAAAGTGAAACCCACTTCACCAGAGCCAGAAATTAAAGAGCAGATTCTCTAATGTCTGTCATCAGCACCAAATAAAATCCCTCCATTCACCAGCAGTTCCTTTTTCTGTCCTTTTATCCGACAGAAACACCAGACCCCTAGATAATTACGTCTGAACTTTAAGTCTTAGCTTTCTCTGGATCTCAGTTTCTCAGGCAGTCAGAGTCAGACTTGCTTCTGAATTTTCCCCCTTTTTCCATATAATTGCAATGTACTGTATGGGACATATGATGCTTGTGCGTCATGTTTTCATGTCAACAGTCACCCTTCCTGTTGGGCAGGGCAAAGGTGATTTATTTCCACGTGAGCTGTGTTTTTTTTTTCTCTACCCTGAACTTGTGCACAGAGGCTGGCAGGCCCACAGACGCATTCACTGCAGCCGCACCAGACTAAAAAAGACTTCTACAAATATGGTTTACCAATTTCCTCAATCATTAACCTCGTAAATGTAACATTACACTGAAACTTAACATGTGCCTATACTTAACCTCAGCATTGTTTCCAGTAAATAGCTCGCAGCTTAGATTTTTTGAAGGGGAAATGGAATGCATGACAAGCAGGGCTTAAAACCAGTGAAACTCTATCGCGCGTGCAATATTGTTTGCCGTGTTTCACTTTTGGAGCTGTCTGTTTGATTTGAATGCACGCGTGCGTAATCGGGATCTGGTCTTTGAGTCCCTCCGTGAGGTAATGCAGATGATGGTGTGTGAATGTAAGGCAAACCCGCTGTGCAACGAACCGTTGATCATCGCGAGTGTGTCGGGCCTTGATTCTGACCCCGTGTAGGTGCAGCACCACTGTTGCCTGAAGGAAAGGCCATCCCTCATTCTGTGAAATACTCTGGATTAACGGGGTTTTAGCAGGATTTGAATGCTTAGGAGAGATTATTTTATATATAAGGTTTCAATCTTAGAAGATGAAAACCAATAATATCCCCAGCCGTTGCCTTCAGGAAATTCTTCAGGACAATATGATCTACCTACAATAGGCTGGCCTACTGTCCCTCCATAAAATGATTTTATTATTATCTCTGTCTTGGTACATATGTCTGGAGATATTCTTCAGGGACAGTGGGTTGAGATCAGAGGTCCAAAGTGCAGCGCTGTAGTCTCCTATCTGAGATTGTTTTAAGGTAAACAAAGGACAGTCAGTGCTGCCGTGCTATAAATATCCCAGACTTTTGCTTCTCTAATTTCTTTACTGTGGCTTATTTAAGCCCAATTTGTGATTCACTCATGTCTCTTAAAAACATTTTTTTAAGTCCCGACTGTTTACTGATAATAGATTATTTAATTTTACATTTTATGTCAAATGTCCTGTTCCATATTTAAACCTGCAACAAACACTTATCTCTCACCTATTTGTTTGCCAGTCATACCTGTCCATTAACACTTACTGGGTATACTGTATGTGATATATTAGAGTCACTATTACCACTATTATTGTAGATGGCGTAGGACCAGGGACCTGCTCTAAAGCTGTCATCAGCCAGCTATGAACAACGGAACAGGATGTCTATTGATAGACCGTTGTACTTGAGTCTAGATAGAAAGATACTGTGACGGTGGCTCCAACAGGTCTGCTGAGGTGTTATTGGATTGCAAAAAGAAAATAATGAATATTATTTATTGTGATCATAGTTTTCCTTGTCTACAGTGGTGGGAAAAGAACATGTCATACCTTTTTAATCTCATCAGAGGAATGCTTCAGTGTTGAAAATAGTAATCTCTTCTTAATGCCAACTGTACATCGCACGATACGCTGTTTGTTTCATTTCTCTCATGTCTGTGAGGTTTGAGTGGATTATATCCCTCCTCACATATGGGTTTGTGCACAATCGAGTGTAAAATATCTCTTCTCGTGTCTCCAGGTGAATCATGACCAGCAGCTACAACGTGTCCCTGGCTGGCCCCGCCCCCTGGGGCTTCAGACTGCAAGGAGGGAAGGACTTCTGTCTGCCCCTCACCATCTCACGGGTGAGTGGAACTAACCCACGCTGCACTTACTTACCCCTCACCTCCGAGGAATGCTCACTATGCCAGTCGGGGATGAAGGTGCTTGTGCCACCCGCCCTCCTGCATGATGGATTGAGATGCTTTAAGTAACAGCTCGTGGCCTCTTGTCAATGTGGTCATGACCCACGTCCCGTTAAGGCTACGACTAATTGTCTTCATAATGTTACAAAACTTAAATCACAATATCTGTCAATTTATGAATTCCAGTGGCGATCATTCTGGATATATTTGGAGGATTAAGCTGATAGCTGTTAAATGGTGTCATTTGGTCATTCAGCTGAGGGCTGGTGCTAAGTGTCCTGGTCTTTCTCCCTGGCGTTAGTCCTGATGCAAAGCACAGAGGACTATGTGTACTGGATCTGCAGTGGAAGCATCAGAACACGTTCTTTAACAGCCCGTCAGTGAAATTCAAAGCCACATTTGCTCTATAACAACTATTTTGGACATTGGGCCACATAAACTTGAGCTGGGACTGACTCTGGCCGACCAGACCCTGTTGAGCCCTCGGATGGGAGAAGGACTGCTAGACCGGAGGGCCCACTGATTAAAACATAGGCCTGTTGTGAGACAGGTCCAGCCTCAGCCTATACATAGTCACACTGTTTATGTTCATGGCGCAAAGTGCAAAACACTGTGATTGGAGGCCAAATTACAAGAAGCCTGCAGTGCAGCTTATTATTAGTCCGTCAAATAACAGTCTTTTCAACCCGAGGGAATCTGAAGTGTCTCCATTCTATTAACATCGCTCCACGTCAAACAGGATTAACAGAAAGTAACTTGTCCTCCGCCAGGGAAGTCTTTGACAGCCTCTCTGAATGAGCTGTGTTATTCAGTTCACGCCGCTTCCTGTTATGTAATCGTAATCTCCATGTCACGACCAAGGTCAGCGTCTCTGTTTATTTGTTGTTGGCCGGATCAGTTACAGAGGTTTGAAAGTTTTGTGTGAGGAGGAGGAGGAGTGACTTTTCTCAAGTGCAAACACAGGAGTAGAGAATGAAAAGGCCGGCATGGCTGCTCAGACTATTTTTACGCCACTATGATAATAATGGAATGAAGGACATGATGTAGACACGAGGGCTTGTAGCTGTCAAGTCGACATCTAATCACACAATAATACACAAATGAAGCGCCGCCACACTTGCCACCCGATTAGCAACTTTTATACATAAGAACGTGTATAAATAGAAAACCTTCAAGCATTTCTGGAGAGCTGCGGAGGAAAACAAAACACTTTCAGTTTTGGCATTGGCTGACACGGGACCAAATCCCCCTCCAATTTGAACAGCTCCATATGGTTTCAAATACAAGCGTGCGCTGACCCTAACTTCACACAGCAGTTTAACTATTTAGATGTCATTATGTTCTTGAGGGGTTCAAGTGAATTGATGACCGTGGATGCATTGATATGAACACTCCAGTGTGTAAAAAAAGGAAAAATAAAAAGCAGATGGACTCCTGACTGTGATATTTGTAAGAATGTGCCATATCATGTTTTTACTAGAATATAAAATAAAGAGGTGAGTTGGGGAAAGTCACAAAGTGGTTGTTTTGATGATTTCTTCTTCGGCTCATCGGCGCTGCCTGGAGCATGCCTCGGCACCGCCGAGCCAGGCAACCTAACTCCCGGCTTCTCATTCCATCACGTTGTTGGTTAGTGTCATTCCTGTGACATATTTTCATCCCCAGCGCATGACCGACCAACGGCACCATAAATGGCTCAGATTTCTCGTCGTTGTCAAGGCGCCAGGAATAAGTCTCTCTTTTTTGTTTGTTTATTTATCGCCCCAAATCCCTAATGGCACATAAGGCGCGACCAACAGAACGCGACATGGAAAAGTACTTGCACTTCTTAATATTAGTTACAGGAGTAACAGTGGAGGAGGAAGTGAGAAGAAGGTACATGAATGGAAACATCTGCCAGCAGTTTAACCGTTAGTTCCTTCATTAGCTGAGTGGCGAGGAAATTGTGTCGATCGTGAGCCCATTTTCAGGTTCATTAGAGACCCGCGATGCTAAATCCACTGACTTTGCCGGAACCAGCATTCCTCCGTGTTTAAGCTTCTATTTATTTAGCTTAGATGGATGTGATTGCCCTGCAATAATGATGTAATGACTTAACATTTGCTTGTAACTGATACAAAGATAACATACAGTACAGTATATAAAGCTGGTTTGCTTACAAGACAACCACAGCCCGTCATCCTGAAGCCTTTTTTTGGCTTCGGCCTAGTATAACATTAAATGTGAGTATGAGGTGGAGGACATGCTATAAGTCATATACACAGTGTATTATTGCTTTAGGGTGTTTGTTAAAGTCGACGCCACCCAGTGATGTAAGAATGAAATCCCTTGTTATGTACATAATATGTGCAGGTGTCCGTGTTTCTGTTTTCCCCCAGACTCCCTCCGTCGTCGGCCGTGGTTATTTCAGCTCCTTTTTTAGGCATTTCTTGACGGGCTTCCACATGGGAACGACTTACAAATATTGTTGCATTGCAAAAAAATGTCTCCCCAAAAGACGAAACGGCAACACTGAAATAAATCAAGTCTGTTTACACACAGTTAATTTAGTTTTGAGAAACAATTTGGTTTTAATTTCATTCGACTCACATTATTCAAGATTATGTAAGAAAAGCTTATCGGGACTTGAGCTAAAGAATAACAGAAGGTCAGTTGGGGCTCAGCCAAGAATAATGTTCCCCGTTTTCCTCGTTGACCCCCTCACTTCCCCTCCTGTCCTGTGTATTTTAGATTGTTGTTTTTGTGGCGTGTGATAGTGAACATTATACAAACTCATTTTTGCTCTGGGCTTCCAGATTTCTTCATTTTCAACACCATTATGAGTTAATATTGTGAGGCTACTCTCACTCTCAAATAAGAGAAAATGGTTGTATATCCAGAAAACCAACATCAACATTAGGGGTTAAAAGTGTTCTTTGTGTATCCATTTTAAGAGAAGATGGCAAATCTTGTTAGTTCATGTCATATATTCATTATGATTGTATCTTGATTTAATTTTTAAAGCCAAGTGAACCAAAACCATCATGAGCTGTGTGGGTTTCCAATGAGAAACTGAAGCCAGCTTTTGTTCTGTCAATCAAGCGGTGGAAAAAAAAAAAAAACCTCCTCTGGTATTTTTGGGGAAACTATTGAGACGCATAAGTTGTGGTCCGCGCCGCATAGCCGTAAAAACAGTTTGTCAGAATTTTTGATCTGCCTCTTGTATTAAATTCTCCCGAGGAATTTAACATGGAAACTGAAATTCAATAGAAAACCAGTAAAGTCTATCGTGCGTTTCATAACCCCGTGAATGTTCACCTCAGGAGGAATCTTTAATAATCTGTGATTCTACGCAGGGTCGTAAAGATGTGTTCAGGTTACATATGGGTTTAGTAGAAAGCGGTTATCTGCAGCATGTGTGTGTGTGTGTTTGATCCCAGTAAGATCTCCCTGGTGTCTATCTAGAGCTGAATTGAGTGCATCTGCTTTCAATCTCCCTCATGTTATATTGCGGCGCTGTGAAGAATAACCCAGCCGTCACTTCATTTTGATTTAGATTACTCACACTGTTTTCTTCTTGTCGACGAAAGATATTTTCAGGAACAATCTACTTTTTCTCAGATTAAAGAGAGAGAGAGTAATAAACCCATGTAGATTAAAAGCCACTGCACACGTTCTGTCTTCATGGTTAGAGGTTGGACTACAACCTGCGATCATCAGCGTGTTTTAAGGTCGGCTGGATTCAAGCCATCGCTGACGGGGATCATGTTCAATAACTGTGCACAACTCTGGATTAAGTTGCGATATAAATGCTTAAATCCTCTTGTGCACTTGTGCAAGATAAGTGTTAATATTCCAGTCACTCGGTTACCTTTCTGCTGTACCTGCGCTGTCATGTCACAGCTTTAAGAAAGCAGAGGAACTATTTATTCTCAGTGCAGTCATTAATACATTTTACCACTTAACAATTATGCTGTTCGGCTGCATCCAAAAAAAAAAAAACCTCCCACCCTGCAGGGGAGCCGAATGAATCACGGACTGAGGTGGAAACCACTTGCACTTGGCTTGAGTCCCACCACGACCAAAAGCCTTTTCATATCATCTGCTCCGGCAGCGCTCGTCATCCGGGTGGGTTTCTGACCTGACTGGAGAGCATTGAGTATTCAGTGAGGGGTTGCCACTGTTTTGTGCTGTTTTGTTTGTGTTGCCATGGCGATTTTGACCGAGAGCTTATACGTACATCTACTTGGCATCCCCGCGTCTGATTGATGTCGTAAAAGACTGAGGTCAAACCATGACAACCGTGGGTCTACCTCTGCTCGAGTGCCCCTTAATGGCTACGTTTGGCTCCGAGGACTTGCTCTTTGATCCCTCACCAACCTCTTTTTTTTGGTTTCAATACTTCATGCCATGTGTTGTTTGGTGCGCAAGCGTAAAAGAGAAGAGATCTCCTGACAATAAACTGTACTTTATGGGTTCAGCTAGTGCCAGCCCAGCATAGTGCTGTCTAATGTTCCCTTCATGGATCCATCCCAGAGAGTCTGGAGGGAAAACAGTTTCCTTTTAATGAGCTTCACAGGTTGAATGGGTGCAGTCCCGTGAGTCAATCCGCCTCAGCTTTGAGTGTTTGTGATGACATAATGTTGGGCGCAGATCTCTTCCATATAAGGTCCTCTATGGGAGTCTGCCCCATACAGACATGACACGCATCTCGCAGGCCTTCAGTCTTCACCACATGACAGCTTCCTGTAACATGACTTCTCAAAAGCGAGGTGACCACAGCCTTCTTCCTTGCTCCATAATTTCCTTGAAGGCAGGAAGTTGCACCGGCATGGAAGCTGATTAGCATCCCGCATGGTGCTGACGTGTTGTTTTTACATCTGTTACCTTAAGTGTGTTTGGTCCTCTTCTCCTGTGAAAGGGAGTTTTTTGGGTGGAAATGTTTGCCAAAACACTTTCAATCGGCGGTTTAAAAATACAGCGTTGATGTGAAGAATTCCAGTATCTTAGGAGGTTTGGCAGCAGACTGCTCTAGACTATCTCTGGAGAGGCATTGTGGGTCATAAATTCCGCTGTATCAACTACTTAACAAAGCTGCTTTCTCTCCAAACAGAATCTGTCTTGTTCTCATCATTAATGGCTCTTATAGAATTATTTATTCCTCTTCATTAATTTATTGCTTACTGGGGATGATTACTTGGTCAACATCTAAATCTTAACCGTCTTTGGAATAAGCCATTCAAACTATTTTTATTCACTTTTATGACTGCTTTTGGTTATGGCTGTGCAACAGATGGATTGAAGACACATGGAAGCAATGGACTCATTTATTTTAAGGCTTCTGCTCCACTTCGTGTGTTTTCTTCCGTTAAGCCTGAGACCAAATCCCTCCAAGTCTTTACACTTGGAGGTGAAGATAGTTCCTCCACATTCATTCATTACCAGAAATAAATAAACCATTTTTTTTTGGCTCGTAATATCATGATCTCTAGTGTACTGTAGGATTTGCCTACATCTGCCAAGCTTTGTGCAATATGCTACATTTGCTGGAGCGGGGGAGTGTGTAGTTTGGAAGAACCAGTCATTACCAGTAACTACACAGCAGTAAAATCAGCAGTGTGGAGAGGACCACAGCAGCCACACCATTATGTGGATGGAATCCCATTCATGTAAGCGCAGTTGGAAAGACACTTCATTCATTTGGAATCTCATCTGCCAAACTAATAAAGCCCTATAACAGCCTTTTTTTTACTCTTTAAATCAACCTTTTTTTTAATTGTGTGAAACAACCTTTTCCTTTAAAATAGCAACTTGTGTTTTAACAAACTCTGATTAAGTACACAATTTACATAACTGTGATGTGGTTGAGGGTATTTGGTGAAAGCACGTTGCTGAAACATCCTGTTCTCCCGACAGAGCCGGAGAAGAGCAGCCAAAAGTTCCAGTTCATTACTTATCTGCTCTCCGTCACGAGTGCTTCAGACCTCTCTTGATTTATATTTATAGCCTGCGGATGCCGGGGATTCCTGCTGTAACATCTATGTGTTTTGTATCCATGTGAGAAAGACAGTGTTTGACTGAAGGAAGGAGGGATTTATGAAGTGCTCTCTGTTCTGTTCGCCGCAGACAGCATTAAATATTGTTCGCCGCATATAAAAACGCAGATTTTCCTCTCTTCATGTCTTATAATAGTTTGAGCGGTCGCCATATATAGAGATGTATAGTATTATGTTTTCTCGCATCCCTACAAGGAGAGAGTCTCAGGGACGCTTTTGTTTTCTGCCACTGACCTCTGCAGCTGTAGTCGACGCTGCCGACCTCTGAAGAGTGCTCACGCTCTCTTTACCGACCTCCGCACCGAAGAGTAAGGACTTGTTTCATTGAAAGTAAACCAGTCAGGGCCGAGTCATTGAGCAGGTGTGTCCAGGCGGGGGAGTCACTTGAAGCTGTGTTCATGCCTGCTCAGAGAGCTGCCCCTTTGTGAGTAACACTTAGCATGTGGCTGCGCTATAGGTTTCCAGGACGTCGGTATGCATACATCAGCCTCAGCTATGCGTCCGGCACTTCCTGCTTCTGATCTACTTGATAATGACACATGGGAAACTCCGGAGAAAATGTGCGGGTCACTGCCACCGACGCCACTTCCTCATTCTTTATCCCCCTCCACACTTTTTGTCCCTATTTTTTTTTCAACATTTTATTTACGAGGGTTAACACATTCTTTATGTCTCATTGGCTCTTTGAAAAATCCCTAACCTGAATGCATTCTTTTGCAGTAGAAGGGAATTTCTTGTTTTGTGTTAACACCTAAATCAGGGCTCAATTAAATCTCTAAGTGTGTGTGAGTAAAGTGAAAGGTCTTTTGCATTTAACTTTTATTGCTTTGTAGAAATGTGTCGTTGATGGCGATAGGGGGAGCATCTCATTTCATATCCAACACTTGAAAGAGTTGACGGATAAATCACTTTCCTACCGTCATTCTTCACCTCCTCTTCATTATCCTCTTCTGTCTCTCAACACGTTCACACATCTCACCTGAGCTGCCACTTGATCAACGTCAGCGCGTTTCCCACGTCCCCATTTTAAGTGTTTGCTACGTTCAGTTGTCTCACATTGCTGGCAGGTGACATAGAGATATGTAACAAAGGCAGCTGAAGATAATAAGTACACGGAGTTCTTCTGCATGATTGCAGGTTATGAGTGCGCCGAGTGATTGATCGGGGGCGAACCGCCTTTTTTCCGTAATCGCTGTTCAATCGCCACACCCGGTAGAGAGTCATCCCGTCGTCATGGTTTTATGACGTTGCCTTCTGCGTGTTAAATGCGAGTCTCAGCAGTGGTGGAAAGCGATAAAACCTCAACCTCGCCACACACTGCTCCCTGGCAGACATGTGTGGACCTGTAAGCTCATAAGCCTAATTCTAATTCTACCTCTCAAAGTGGGGATTTTTTTTTTTTTTACATTTCAAGTATTAAGCTTTTCCTCACTTTTCAGTGAGGATTGTCGCCACAATAACGGATGAAGCACGCAACAAAGAACACCCTGGAGTGGCTTCAAGTCTCCGAATGGGCCTCGTCCAAAACCGTTCTGAAGTACATTTCTAATCGAAAACCTCTTTTTTTCCGATGTTCACCGATTATTTCTTTATTTGGGATTTGTTGAACAGAATCTATGCACACTCAAGATGTGGTTATTGTGTCATCATTTATAATATTTAACAGCGTATACCTGGACAAACGTGATCAATAAGAGATCTTTTTTTGCATTTGGAGTCAGGTGCTCCACCCTCATTAGACTTTTAATTTGGTGTTTTAGATCCTCCCTGCATCCTCATGACCTTTTATGGGGATTGGTGGAGCGTTAATTTGCTAATTAGGTTCAACTGGCACACGCCTTCAATTAAGGACAATGGGTGACAGTCATTCATTGTTACAAGAACACAGCTTTAAGAACATGTTTGGAATCTCAGGATTTTTGTTTTTAAAGAACATGTAAGAGAAAGACTTCGAAAGATGTTTGTGAATGAGGCCCAAAGTCCTTAAAGGACCCAGCAAAAGCATTAGTGTACACCACATGGTGCTGTAACCAATGTCCATGTTGCCCTTTCAAAGTACTGAATAGAACATCTGATTGGTGTTCATGGGAGATATTCCGTTTTTTATTTAGAACAAATTAAATTACAAATGACTGATCCTGTTACAAAGTTTGGAAAAACTGTTTTGATGGTCATTTGATTGTGGCTTGTTTTGGTGAATGTTGAAGCACGCCCCAAGGATGTTGTGATGATGCCTATCTTATCTGATCTTATTTGAGAAAAGTTACATAAGACAGGAAACCGAAAGGAGAGCACTTTACTTGCTGTATACAAGAAATAAATCCTCAAAATATGCAGTTTAGTTTTAACAGTTAAATGCCTTTCTCTCATTCATTTAGTTAAACTCGACATGAAAAACTTTCACAACATAATGTTAAATGTGTTTGCTTGCAAACCGATCACCACATGTGTTCTTCGATTTGAACCCAACGTGTGATTTACTCATCAAATGTCTTTGCTTTCACAACTTAATGCACATGATGGGTATCAAATGAAGTGCACTGGTGAAATTAAGTGTACTGGTACTGGTATTGGTACCCAGCCCTAGTGAATACTCTCCTTTGTTTGCTGCAAATGTGTCATATGATGAACTTCTTTTTTTTCTTCTCTCTTTTGTCTTTTGTTTGCAGCTAAATGATGGAGGCAAAGCAGCCAAAGCCAAGATGAGTGTCGGAGACATCATTCTGTCCATTAATGGCATTTCCACAGATGGCATGAATCACCTCGAGGCCCAGAACAAGATTAAGGCCTGCACAGGCAATCTCAGCCTCACCCTGCAGAGGTAACAGTTGCACACACACATTGCATTGCACACATGAGCACACGCTTTCTAAAACATAATCTATGGATTTCCTGCTGGGCAGCGGAATGCGCACTTTGTTGATTTTGCCCACCAGCGTGTATTTAAACCCGTTAGAAGAACTTGCACAGAGCCAGGAGCTTCCATACTGGATGCATTTGAAGCTTCTTTTCACTGGACGAGAGATCAGATGAACACAAATATATGTTATTGGCAATAGGAAGTTTGATTGCCATGTTTGGTTTATTCTTGCTTTTTTTTTAAATTTGAAACAGATGCACTCAGCGTTTCTGCCACAGCAGATGCTACTGTATGTCCCGAGGTCATGTACGTAGTTTGGGAACATGAAACAGCCTGAATTACGCTGGGTGATTCCTTGCAGTTTATGTATCTTGTCCTCTGCATTTTAGATCAGAGTACATTGGTCAGCCAGCACGATGCTGGATTTAGGGATTCCCTTGTGTTATGAAAAGTCCATCATAAAAACATTTAATTTAAATCAATGGAATTGAGGTTTAAGTTCCATCCTCAGGTCGGTTTTGTCGAGTTCCTCAACCACTTCTTTTCCCATCAGACAAAAGGAAGATCCTGGTATTCTGAGTGTATTAAAGCACTTTAAATGAAAGCGTTACATAAAGATGCCTCAAGAGATGATTTGATAGATTAAGAAATGACTCAAATTTCACACTACGTTTCACAGGAGGATTATTTCACTCAGCTCAGAACTTTGGCGCGTTCATTTTTACTCGAGGAAGACCGTCGGACTTAAGCCGAACATTCTCTGCAGCCGAGCGTGAAGAAGAGTAACTTTAGTGTCGGACACAAACAACTGGAGGTGAAGCACGCACATTCCTCCCCGAGCCGCGAAAACATGTTGACAGAAAAAGTCAAAGCCTGGTTTACATGTCCTGTCATTCCTTCGCCACATCAAACGAGGAAAGAAGCCTCTGAGCTTTAATCGTGGGAAAATGGTCCTAAAATAGCCCTGTCCCACAGCTGCATGTAATCTAGTGTGGGTAATGGCTGCACAATGAAACATCAAACATTCTGGTCTCGCAGGACATGTACACTACAACCAAAATCACCTAATAAACAACAAAGGTTTCCTTGTTACACACGATACGTGATGGTCGTTTGCTTCCTCTCTGGCTGCATTTTTGGAGAGGATGGTATGCCTTTAATCTCTTTTCTATCTTCTTTATTATAATTGATTAAAATGGGGCATTTTTTACTTGGGATTTGAGAGTTAAATATGATTTTAATGCAAAGAAGGTTGAAGAAAGTGGTATCTAATATTATTCCTCTGTCCTCAAAAGTATCTCTCTCAGTATAATATGTCATATTTTAAGAGCCCTGCAATGTCTTTAATCAGAAAAAAATACTATCTATATAGTATACATGCATTTTTTTATTACAATTGATTAAAATGGGGCATTTTTACTTGGGATTTGAGAGTTAAATATATTATATAAATGCAATGAAGGTTGAAGAAAGTGGAGGATATCTAACATTATGCCTCTGTATCTAAAAAAAAAAACAGTATAATATGTCATATTTTACGAGCCCTATTTAACTAGAATATTCCTCTCCGACGTGCACCGCATCCTCCATCCATGTTCTCACATGTGATGTATGGCTTTGATGCTCACTGATAAGACTTTTCTTATCACAATAACATTCCAAGCGTGCCAAGAGATGATTCATTTGACTACAGTTCAGCACCATTATGTCACTTTGTCATAGTTGACATTCTTTGGGCAACTCCCTAAAAACAACATCCCAACCTACATGATGCAGGTGTGGGGGAAAAACTAACTAGTGAATATATAAAGTAAAGCCATCCAATTAACACCCTCTAAATGTTGCATACCATGCAGTGTTTCCTTGCGTCGTCTAGCCAAAAAAGGCACTCATAGTCATCGATGCCAAAATGTGATTTCCTTCTTGCTGCAGAGGGGAAACATGTTTTCTGGGAAGACTTTTTTTTAAAAGTACTCTCCTCATCCTGTCGTCAACTGTCAAGATGAGTCTGAATGTGCAAAGAGCTGTTATGTGTTTTGTGACGGAGAGAGAAACCAGGTTTTCCTTTCCAAGGCTGTGGTCTGAGAAAAACATGTCAAAAATGGTATCCGACAGCACTCGCTAACTTGGGCTAATGGTTTCCATGAACGGAACAGACTGGTTGCCCCAAAAGCGTCAGTTTGGGGAGTGGGTTCCACTTGAGAAACACACAGACCAACGTTTCCCACAATGACATCTACCTCAGCAGAACGTAGGTCGCATACGGGCCTTCCACACAGATTTTTATCAAATCAGATTTTTTCCGATTATCCATCCCGCGATTTTGACTCTTGCAGTTGATATGACCACAAAATATGACGGGTACTTTTTGCTCTCGTATCGTGGAAATCTTGTTGGCGGGAAGCAGTCGGTCACACCAGTCGGCTGTGGGAAGTAGCTTTAGGAAAGTATGATAATTGATGTTTATTTATTGTCATCGGAAATATGCAGCGCAGCACAATGAAACCCGACTCCCCGGCGGTTGCGGCTGGCTGCACCTGGTTCCAAAAAACCTCAAAGGTAATGCATATCAACGCCGCGAGCGCTGCGATCCCCACAGTCTTCTGATGTTTTTACACAAGAATCTGTGTCGACTCCCACAGCACGAGAGCAGTTCATTCAGACCCTTTCTTCACGCGTTTTCCGCTTTGCGTGTCTGAAACTGCTGATTCTGGGGAAATAGGACAGCGTGAAGCATTGGGGAAGGTGTTAAGTATATTAACTCTATGAATTTATCAGCTGCTATGCTGCCGGACGGAACAGATCATTAACTGGATGTTCATAATCAACGGTGCAACTGACAGACATCAAAGCATAACTTGGACTTTCTTACCGTTGCTCCACTCTTTTAATTATGTAACCTCCTTCCTTCTAACTTAAAAATGTGATTTACCAGAAGTGCAACCTTGTTTTAATTATACCTGTCTTACATTCCCACACACAGACGCTGCTGTAGCTACACTATCTGATACAGGATCCCCCCCCTTCCTCCCCACAGGCCACCTACTGTTAAGCTAAACACAAATCAGCTAGGCGCCTGTGGGTTAAATCTATATTTCCATACAAGGCCAATGCGCACACAACAAGTCCTATGGAATGGTTAGGACAGGGTGAAGCAGAGGACAATGCATCGCAGCCCAGAGCCCCCTATGATTCCTGGCTGCCTCGGCCAGATGTGGTGGGGTGGTCGGAAGAAAGGATGGGGGCTTGTTTTTGCATCGCCTGGACCTGCATTAAAAAAAGATCTAGCAAACCGGAGTGGCAGTTTATTCTGTCGCGGTCTGCCTCATCCAGAGATCTGACCTCAAGGAGGAACTCGCCTCATTTCCCTACTTGCTTCACCCTTCGATCTGGTCTTGATTGCTATATTCAAGCAAATCTGAATGGCTCTCGTGTGGTGCTGCGGTTCACTTTTCATTCCGCTATTTGGCACACGCGACCAGAGATTTATCAGTCACACAGTGAAGTGCTCCAGAGGGGCCCGACGGGGCTCATGGGAGTGAGTTGTACGAATGCCCTCCATCACGATGATGCACGTGGCCGCTGATACGGACAAGTGCACAGGGTTCCTTCTTGACACGTGTTTCAGACACGGGCGACTGACAGCAGCAAGAGGCTGTCCGCTAACATGTTAATAAGCAGTCATGTTTCTGTTATCGCTCATCCCAGCTTTAAATCTCTGTCCCTTTTCTTTTGGGAGCATCTGTTCCGACTCTTTTCTAATGAAATGTCCTTTTGTGAGCCCTTCTTAAAAACACAACATTCCCTCTCCGGGATGCTCATTTTTGATGAAATATGAGGGAGCAGTGAGAAGAAGGGGAACGGGGAGGGATGGGAGAGGCCGGGTGCCAGATCCAAGCTGTGAGTTTTGCCACTGAGCGGATAGGCTGGCCGCACAGAAAAACAGAAAGAAGAGTTATTTTCCACACCCGCTAATTCCACGTCCCTCTGTTGGATTTTTTTAATGTTTTGCTTTCCTATGTTTTTGTTTTTTTTCTCTCCATGTTTTCCTTCTTCTCCATGCTTTCATTCAAATGTTCAATGCAGAAATAAATCCAGAGAAAACACATTTGCCTGGTCTCCCTCTGAGTTTATCGCTCCGGGGATGATTTAGTAACATATTTACGCTGTTCATCAACATTTATCACTTTTATCATTCAATTAAACAGAAGAGGCCAGGTCTCCAACAAGGTTTTGGAATAATGTAACCTGTGCATGGCATTAGTGTTTGTATATCTAACTCCCAGAGTGCTTTAATAACATGAGAGTGACCAGATGTCTAGATATTTAAGCAAAAAGACGTTGACAGACGCTTTTCAAAAGCGTGTGAAAGTCAAGTGAACACAATGCAGGGAAAATGAAAAGACTGCTCTTATTTGATTCGGTTGGTTGGTAAGATGAGTGTGTGGTGAGGAAACCGTGTCCATTAGCCGCTCCATCATTCAGTCAAATGCCGTTTACCAGACTGTTTCTCTTGGCCCACGGAGGGACACGGGCAGGGTGGAAATGTGTCAGTCAGCTTCGCCCTCAGGCTTATTGCTCCGGTTAACCTCCTTATTCTCTAACTCTGGAACTGTGTGTGTGTGTGTGTGTGTGTGTGTGTGTGTGTGTGTGTGTGTGTGTGTGTGTGTGTGTGTGTGTGTGTGTGTGTGTGTGTGTGTGTGTGACTTTTTTTCTTTTCTTCATCCAAGTACACTTTTTGCTTTCAAGATAAAGTCTATTTATACCTTTCACTGCGTTATTATCTCCTTTTAAGGTATGTCTTTACATTTGATCCATAGACGAGTTTTGTGGGCATCAGCGTCTGTAATCTAATAAAACGAGGCATCCTGATTAGATTAGGAGGAAACCAACTGGAGTGAGCAAAGCCATGACATGCACCTTCAACAGGGGGATTTGTCTGTGTTATGAACATGTACAGTAGCACAAACTGGAGTACTTTATCTGCAAAGATAGCAGATGTTTTGTAATAGTGAAAACTTCATTACTTTTTTTGCAAAAATAACCCATGAAAAAGCATTTTTTGTGATGAATACAAATCCATTGTAATACAGAAGATAGCACACATAATTGTGTATGCATATGCAAAAAAAGGACAAATGATAGATATTACCCATGCTCATCTATTTATGAAGAAAATACTAATTGATTTCACCTAAAATATGTTTCAATCTAAATGATATACTGTATTAGTAGATATCCATATAATGTTTGCCAAAATGAGTCCCATGTCCTCTGCAGTCATGGCTTCAACGTGCATACAGCCTTTTGAAAATGCCTCAGAATAATAATAGTTGACGCATGGAGCATGTATCGTACTCATTAAATTTCATGGAGGACAACGAAGGGATCCAAGTTTCCTTTTCTCTTTTAAATGTATAAAAAGTTAAAGTAAGACTCCTTCCATCAGAATGAAAACACCCATTGGCGCCACCATCCAGCCAATTATACGTACACTTGGGCACCAAAAAGGAAAATGCATACTTGTGCGCCCACACACACACTCTTTGTCAAAGCAGAACAAAAGCAGGTCCAGCTAGGCGGGGAGCGGAACAGCACAGAGGGGCCGAGCTGAGCAGATGTTAACGGGGCCACCAGAGCAAGTGTTTGTTCAGTTTGCTCCGGGAAGACGAGCCATGAATCTGCCAGCTGCCCCTCTCTGGGATGGCACATACACATTGCCTCATTGTAGGCCGAGTCCGCGTTTGTAGTAGTTTTTAGAACTTTGACTGTTTTCCTTGGCACAACCTGCCGCTTCTCCACAAGCGGGTCCAATAATACAAAGTACACTGGAAAATAAGCATACTGTATGTCAGCCACTAAGTGGAAACTGCAAACCCAAGTACAGTATGGGCACAGATGACATCAACATCTGGTCGGAGGGCGGGGCCCTTTAATAACCTGACGATGCCAAAGCTCGGGTTGTTGCATCTCAGCTCAGTCAGAAAGGAAATGCTTGGGAGATTGTTGTTCCCTAATATGGCAGAGAAAGGAAGGACGGCAGCGGACATACCATAGCTCCTGGTCCGGAACCTGATTTGCTGACTCACTGTCTGTTCTTTTGTATTTTTTTTAATGAGCAATACGGGACACATTATCCACATGTCCGGACCCATAAATAAGACACATTGTTAACGAAGGCATCTGTCTGAATTTGAGTTTTCCTTTAAGACACTTAAGTTACCCGACAGGAACTTACGTGGGATACGTCTGAATACACGCTGCATGGAACAAAAGGAGGGGATGAAAGTTTTATTGGACATTTTGCTGGTTTCCATCCAGAACACCTCAGGAGAAGTGACAAACAGACCCTCTCCCATAGGTGATAAAACTGTGGCAGCTGCTTCAACCCTTAGTGTAAATCAGATGCACGGCACACTTCAACACCAGTGTGCACGTGGACGCACATCCGACAAGCACAGCATGTTCACACGTACTGCTAGTTTACTAAATACCACCATATAAACAACATGAATGTTACCCTGAATCGGCCGAACATGATCTGACTCTTTGCTCGATTGATCGCAGTTCGCATGTCCAGCCTTTTTATGTAAGGAAATGAAACTTTATTGCTAAATTATGACTGGCTGCTATGTGTGTGCAGTGTTTTAATGATCTGTCCTTCTTTTTCCTTCACAGACCCTCCGCTGGCCCTAAAGACGGCGTACCTAAGGTATGAAGTAAAATATGAAATCATAAAAATGTTCACCTGCGTTACCATGTTGTAAATATTATGCAGATAAATTAAAAATGAGCATGTTCATTAGGCCCTTCTGAGAGAACACAAGCTGCCTCGGCATGCATTACTGACCCGAGAGGTTTCATATCACCTTAAACAAACTTGTATGGCACAGGCATGGCTTTCATTCATACAGAAGTGTCACAAAAAAAACACATTTTGATGGTTGTTGTGCAGTTCTTTCAGGAATGTGGCTTTACAAGCATGACTTTTAATTGTGGATTTGCTGTGTGCGCATGCTGTGTGTCTCCACCCGGATCCAGGACGAACCTCAGGAAATCATTAAGCCTGTCCCAATCACTCACCCCGCCCCGAGCACGCCGTACACCAAGCCGTCCAGTCAGCCTACGCCTGCGTTCAACAAGACAGCCCGGCCTTTTGGGGGCGGCGTGGTCACGGCTCCCTCCGCCGCTGCTCCCTCCATTCCTTCACAGTCGTCCGCTTTCAAACCGGCTTCGTCCGCTCAACCGCCACAGCCTCCGTTCCTGCTGAAGTCGAGCCTCTCCGCCGTGGACTCGGCTCCAGCCGGACCGGTCCCCAGACCCGGCCCTGCTCGCTCCTCCTTCACCTCCCCGTCTGCCTCGTCTTCATTTTCAAACTCCTCCTCCTCCTCGTCTCCGGCCAGAGTGACAGCCCCCCCTAATGTTCCGCAGCCCTCCGTCTATAACACACCTATCAACCTCTACTCCAACAACAACGCTTGCGAGGTGGCCATGGGGCAGAGACGGGGCCTTCTGGAGAGCCAGGGGCTGTCGGAGAACTTCAATGGGTAGGTGGCGTTCATCAAACCCAGTTACTATGTGTCTTCTTGATGTTGGTGTAAGTGGAAAGCATCATAGAATGATTAATTTATGTACGTTGTGTCCAGGAGGAGTAGTGGTTCATAGGAGCCTCAGATCAGTGGACATCCTTCCTTTATAATAGAAGAAAAGAAAGTATTCCATTCCTATACCTCATTTCCTATTCCACCCCAAGATATGCGCCTCATTTGGAAAGCCATCATTGCCACGGCCCATCGGCGATCTGTTTTCACACAGCTGCACACGAGGGAAATCCAAAGCATGCCGCACATCTTTTTCGAATCTAGCGACCAGAGTCTAGACAACCTGCTAACCGATGCTACTGCATTGCCTTGACAGCGTGGTCCACACCGCTGCCAAACTCACGGTCTGCCCAACAGGCGCTGCTGGTGCAGCACTTGTTGCTAATGAGCCAGACTTCTGGCAGCTGTGGGCTTCTAGAGACCAGGGACAGAGCTAACTTTGGCTGGATTGGTGCTCATCAGCAGGATTTGGTTCACCGGTTGGGTTACAGTAGACTGACCTAGGTTTAAGTCATTCGCCAGTAATTCTTTCTTCTCTGCAAACTGGAAAAAAAATAGGTCACATAGTTGAGGCTTCACACTTGATGGTCTATTCAGGAATCTTCAGGTTTGATCAGATAACCCGTGAAAATTTCCAAAAGCTTTCTGTTGGCTGAGCGCTTGTACTGCCAGCGTATAGAGGAGGGGTGTCTTTGTTTCAGCATGTGTGTGTTTGTGTCCTGACCTGCATGCTTTCTTTGTGGTTTAATTTCATGCATATTCTCTCAGTTAAGGGGGGGACCGAATCTGCTCTATTCATGCTCCTCCTTTTGCTTCAGTCTTTTCCATTTGCCCCTTCTTTGCCCACAGGAGGAAGACGAGACAGACACCAAGTTAGTGCCGTTGAATGATAATGCATCTGCTGCAGTAACTCTCTAACCACGTGGAATGTGATTACAGCCTTGACATCGCTCTGGTTTCTGATGACCAAAGGCATGCTTGCACATCTTTGCGCTCAACCCTCCACAAACCTCACATGCGTGCTCATCCACTTACCCGTACATGCTCATTTCATGGTCCGAACACACTGTGAAACCCCGTAAATAATCCATCTCCGAGACGCCACAGGAACACCCAGTGTGGGTCGGCCTCGTACTTCTTCATTCTCTCTCTCTCTCGGTTGGCTAAAGCTGTATTTACAAGGAGGCCTGTCAGCACACTCGGGCTCTTCAAGTCACCCGGATCTGCATCTGTCTAGCTCCATCCTCCACTGTTGTCAGTAACCGAGGCCGGACAAATCACTGCCAAGTGTGTGTCTGCGTTGCCTAAGAATAGACTGACTTTGATTGCCCTTCACGGCAACTCACCTACCACACACACACACACACACACACACACACACACACGCACGTGATTTGAGTACCCTCAAATTATTTTAGGAAGAAAAGGCGATCCTTTATTTTTAAAGCACACTACCCCCACCTTGTGGTGAGATGTGGTCACTGTCACTTTCATCTGTCAAACACTCACTGTTGTTAATACACAAACGGTGTGTTTAATATCATAATTTTGGTATAGTGAATCTAATTTCTCATTAATTTATGATGTCTTTCTAAGAAACGAGCTGATGTTTAATTATTTGGCTGACCTCTCCTCTACTTCCTTTCTAGTAGTGAGTCTCAGAGCAATCTTAAGTAAGTCAGAACAGTTCCTTGACTTTCCCATATATACGGTGCAGTTTACTTAGCACTTTGAATTTCTGATCGTTTCTACTTTTGTGCATTTCTCTCTCATTGCATTCTCAATGCCCCGCCCACAGAACTCCACCTCCACCTAGACCTAGGAGGTAATCTAACAGGGGGGGCATGAACGTGTATCTACAAGCTGCATCCCTGATTGCATAATATGTGTACTTGTGTGTGCGTGTATAATCAGGAAGTTTGTTTTAACCTTCCACGTCTTTTAACATCATCATGGTTGATCTGACTGTACAGGAAACCTGCCGTAGAGCCCGAGGAGCATGCGTCCCCACTGAGCGACGCCAGCAAGAAGCGTCTGATTGAGGACACGGAGGACTGGCACCCACGGACCGGCACCTCCCAGTCCCGCTCCTTCCGTATCCTAGCTCAGCTCACCGGCACCGAGAACGGTGTGTTCCACCTCAGTGTGCCTGATTGGTTGGTTGTTGATGAAGACTTAGCAGAGACTTATTACACAGAATTTTCTTTTTTTTTTAAGTGTTGAAATTGGCTGAATATGATTCTATAATATTTTAGATATTCTCTGAGTTTTATAAGGCTCAGCTTTTTATTTCTGTCAGTTCATTTTAGATCTAGAAATGACTTCAGGCATGATTTTAGGGTAATCCTTTTTCCAACTTATTTCCCTCAGAAGTGTTTATATGCTTAATGTCATTGCCTCTTTAGATTACAGTGATATAGTTGGTACTTTAAGAAGGCTTTCATCACCGTCTGATTTGACTTTATTCTTTATATTTCTCCTTTGACTATAAGTGCAGGCTGAGGCCTCTCTGCATAGGGCTCGTGTGAATGTGTGTGTGGATCTGCTTAAGCGATGCAAAAATATAATTTACAGTAACTCGGTTATTAGAAGGAAGTAAGATGAGAGATTTGACCGTTTCTTTTCTTTTCTGTCAAATGATCTTACCAGACTGGTGTGGTAATATGTGATGTGCTTTGAACGTTTGATGTATATTCAATGTGTCTGTGTGTCTGGTGCTTCTGCAGCTGTGAACTACTGGGGGGGGATGAGTCCAGAAAGTCCTAACAGGTCCTAGTTTGCCTAGTTTATTGTACGTTTTACTTTATTTTCATTGGTGTTTTCCTTCTTCCCTGTTGCAGAAGAAACTTCAGAGAATGGTGGAAAGAAGTAAGTGGTTGCTGCTTTTTTAAGATAATCAAATTTGGTATGTGGTCACTCTCTGTCTTTTCTATGTACTGAATGTCAGGCATCATCATAATAATAATAATAATAATAATAATAGTAGTAATAATACTGATAATAATAATTTCACATTCAGATTTAGCCCCCGAGCTACTCATTTAAGCATGTCGGAGTCTGTGATTCAGAGTTAAGCCCTCATTTCCTGATCTCAAAGTCCTTCAGTCTCACGCCTAATTTAAGGCTTTATTTAGAGAAACTGAGAGTTCTTGGAGGGAGAAGGATGAGTGGAGACGGCCATAGACTCGGCAGCGGGTGTGATTGCTACCGCCGTCCTCGGTCTTAAGTCAATTTCATCCTCAGTAAACACAGTTTGCCGTCCACACCAGATTTTCAACCAATCAGTGTGTCACTCACTGGAACCTGTGGGTAATTAAGTGGTATTGTGGGTAATGGCAGCCCTGCCAGAAGGAGATTCCTGCTCTCCTTCTGTTAGTGGGATTTTGAGGGGCTTATTACACATCTGCCTTGGTTTATAATTCAGAACACATCTGCAAGGAAAGTCTCTCCTTTTGTATTCATCTCTCAACTGTGCTATTTTTTTCTCTCCTCGTTAATCAGTGTGCTTTTCTTCTACATTCTTAACCTTTCCGACTTTCTCTTCTTTTCCCCCCTCCCTTAATCCTGTCTCACGGGGCAAATCAGAGCCAACAAGTTGGACCCAGAAGTTATAGGACACAAGTACAACAAGCTGAGAGATTGGCATCATGACGTTTCAGCACGTGTTCTAAATGTGCAGTAGGGACACTTTTGTCTCGTCTTGGTTTTATTTGTGATAATTCGATCATTATTAAATGTATATCGCCTCCTTTTTCACACCAACGCAGTTGACGCCTGTATTTGGCACACTAATGACTTCTTAAATATCCAGATTCCAACGTTTATACAACAGAAATCAAAACTGAGAGAAGAGCAGACAAGCTCTTGTTGTAAAAAGATGTTTAAAGGTACACATAGTCTTGATATATGTAATTATACATGTAAATGAAATGCCTGCATGCCAGTAAATACGAATGTGTGCTTCTTGAAAATGCAACATAGCCGTATATCACAGTGTACGCTTCTCTGTAGAATATTCTCCCCTGCTCTGCATACTTTCTGTAATCTTATACTGTATTTTCTGAGCATGTCTTTTTCCTCTTTTTCTTCACTAACCAAAGTAGATTAATTTGCCAGCTTTTTGGTGATTTTTACCCCAATAAACTATTTTCTTTCTCTTCTGCTGTTGCTTGTTTCTTAATCTTTCATTCCTTATTTTCTTCTTGCCGGGCAGAAAAAAAGTGAAGTTGCCAATATAATCGTCACGTTAATCAGTTGCCTCATACCCGGTCCTGCCATGGATCAATCGAGGCAATAACCATGTTAATGTGCTCAATTTAAACTTGATATGACCTGCATTGAAACAGGATTTATACCACACACACAAAAGCCATTTGTTCAAAGTTGCCTTTATGTACATGCAAATGAGATCATAAACCAGCAGGTGATTACGTTGAATTTCCTAGACGTGATTCTCATGTCATTCAAACATAAACGGCCATCAGGCAGGAGAAGACATAAAGAAAACACATCCTTTGGTTGACAGCACACTCAGCTCTGTTGTTAGTTACATGCAGTGTGCTGTTGCTGGAAAACCAAACAGCTTCAGGCTTAGAAATTATAACCTGTCGGTGCAAATCCTTTGCTCAACCGGTCTTTCTGAGCAGCTACAGCGTCTACGTGATGAAAGCACAAGGATTTTGTCTTTGTCTGGTTGATTGGGATCTTCTGAGCCCTGTTAAACCAAATATTGTTATAGGCACAGATTATATGTGCCAAACTCTATTAAATCAGTAAAAAGAAGAAGAAGTATTCCATTTTTACCACCAAGCTGTGGAACTTAAGGGACAGAGATGTGGACGTGAGTCACATGACTTAAGACTCCACTTGACAGAAACCAAAAAAGACCTGCAAGCCGTTTAAGACTTTTCTCACTTTTTCTTAAATATACAGTGGCTCTTATAGCAGGAAAAGAAATCACTGTTGCCTCAAGTGTCGTTTTTTGCTTTTTCAGGAGTAATAAAAGCAGTGGCCACCATTAAAAGACACCGCTGATTATCCTCCAGAGATGATTGGAGTGTGAGCTACATGTACAGCAGATGTTATGGCATCACCAACCGTAATTGTTTCCTCGTGTCTGTAATTGACAAACCATATGGACAGTGGGCAGCAGTGCATATCCCTGTTTGAAGGTGCCCCGTAATTGTCCTGATTGTTCGCATGTGTCACTGAGATTCTGACCGGCTGATTGTAAACGTGCAGATGACCGGATCAGGACGAGCATTGGAGGTTCAGTTGATCTGGACCGGTCCTGCTTTTAGATTTGTTTCCCAGTCAGGGATCGTAGGAAGAGTAGAAAAATATAGATCCAAAAATACATATATATCTATATATCATTTATATTATCATGTATTTATATATAAACATCTCTTTCCCAGTGAGTCAATTGACAACACCAGTCCCGCTGTGCACACCTCGCCTGCAGCAAAAACCTTTTCCAAATCTGCAGCATCGCCCAGGAACGGCAACGGGATCCCTGCTTCAACGTTCAAGAGCCCGGCGGTCCAGAACCAGCCTCCCTTCCAGCCTGGAGGTCCACCAGGTAGAGGATCTGTTCACTGCCACTTGAATGTGTAGTTGCTCCTTTCAGCCCACAGAGGGCAGCCCCATTCTTTTAAATCAGTCCTAACATTTATTGCCGGTTTAATATCTGACACTAAGCCATTTCAGATTATGAGCTCCATAAAAACCAGAGGTATTCTGTTAATGAGCTCACATTACTGGCTTTTCCCAAGATCCCCGTAGTTAAATAGATTTTGAAGTTGAGAATTATGTATTTTTGTGTGAAGGCTGCTCTTTAAATCCAGCGGTCGCTGCCACCTCGAGCCGGTCAGGGTAAATATTAGCTGAAAGCCGTCAGTCAGGGGTCATTATTAGCAATACTTAGACACAAGCGTGCCCTTATGCGTGAACAGATGCACTATGTGCCCCGACGTGTTTCCCCGGAGGCCTTTTAAAGAGACGGCTGCAGAAAGGTGCCACAGGGAGAGAGCCGGAGAGCCCACACTTAGTCCTCTGTTGGCTGTGTTGTTTATCAGATTAACACATACTTGGAGTCCAACAGACACGTAGCTCATCGTGGCCATGTGCAATATGCAGAATGTGACCTTTACTTTTATTTACATTCATTAATAGCCTTGGCACTTTAACTGCAACGACCTTCTGAAGCGAGAACTGAGTGGAATATTTAGGCTTTTAAAGATGCTATAATCACATTACGTTTTGACAAAAATGGGATTTAATCAAATTCATATAGTTTTTTTCGGAGTGACTCGTTTTCATTGCTCTCTCTTTTCCCCTTATCTTCCTTATACAGCACGACAGCAATGACTCACAAATGTCTGCTTCTTTCGGCTATTTGATGTGCCTCAGCCCTGAATCTGTGCTGCTGCCAAAAGATTGGTTGAGAATATTTTCGCCCCGCTGACAGCTCGTCACCATCCGCCCCCCTGTTCACACAGATAAGGCCACACAGTGCCGCTGAAAAATATTATTCCCTGCATAAATACCCCATTCAGTTAAATTTGATATGTTTATCCAGTTTTGATATTCTCCATACTGACACTAGTAGAGTTCCTGTGGAGAAATATAGAAAAGGTGGACTCATAGTAGTCCAGTTTGAATATATTTGAAAAACATTTGATGAGCCTGCAAAATATCCCTTGTGTGTATGTTTTTCATTGTAAACCCCTTCCAGGGTTCCGAAGAAAGAAAATACTGTGATCTAACAAAAATATGTCTCTGCTCAGGAAGTGTTTGGCAATTTGGATAATGTCGGCATAATTATGTTTGATAATGTCACGGGAAATTGACTAATGGTGTTTACATCGAGAGCTCTTCAAATTAACGGAAAAAAGACTTTACCCAGTAATTATAACTAAAAAAACAAATTGTGAGAGAATGTTTGTATCGCTATTCAGAGCCCATATTTCTCTCCGTCTCCCCTCCTGTTAAACCGACAGTCTTCCCACGTCCCCCGCCACTGCCCCACTCTGTTTATTCAGTTTGTTTGCTCTCCATTACAAAGAAATTTAGGAAGCACTTGTCCTTTGACCTCCAGAGTCTTCTGATAACAGTGCTCTCTTTCAAAAGTGTCTCTGTCCCCGATGCCTTAAGCCTGGAGCGCTCCCTCTGAGGCCGGACGCCACTGACCTCTCTCCTGGATGTGTCATTTCACAGAGAGGGTGAAAAAAAAAAAATCATGCATCCTCTCCATATGTTTTGAGATAAAGACGACGGGGGGATTATTTTTCCAGGTGTCTCCAGGAATGTGTTGTTTCCCCTCTTGTGGGAAACATTGATCCGTTGTCTGGGCTGGGTGGGGCGGCTCCGTCCGACCCAGCTGCCTCATGCTTCAGGCATGGAGGTTAGAGATCATGAAATCATTCTGACAACACACACCGAAACTGCGCACGTGTTCTGCAAAAGAATTGCAAAAATGAACGGATCAGTGGAACAAAATCCAAGCGTTGCATTGGTGGTTGGCTTGATTGTTTCTCCACATTTGGAAAGTACATTTTGTCACTTTTATCTTTATTTTTTCCATTTGAATCCCGACCCATTATTTCCCCTGCTGGTCTTAGGTTTTCCTAAGGGTGGAGCAGCTCCTTCCTTCAGCAGAGTCACCAACCCATCTCCCAAAGGTCCGGACCGTCCCACCCCACAGCCACACCCACAGGACCTCAACTCTCTGGTGCAGCGTGCTGAGCACATCCCAGCCGGGAAACGCACCCCCATGTGCAACAAGTGCAACACTGTCATCAGGTAAATGCCACCGGAAACAAAACAGATGTGTCAGTGATTCAATAAGTGTATAAAGTTCGACACTCTAAATCCTCTTTGCTTATTCTCACCAGAGGCCCATTCCTCGTGGCCATGGGTATGTCCTGGCACCCTGAGGAGTTCGACTGCGCTCACTGCCATGCCTCGCTGGCAGAAAATGGATTTGTGGAGGAGAAGGGCCAAGTGTACTGCGAACGTTGCTACGAGCAGTTCTTGGCTCCCACCTGTGGCCGCTGCCACCAGAAGATTCTGGGGGTGAGTTAAGGACCTGAAGGGGAGATTGTAGACAATAACACAATATGTAGCCTAACATCCAAAGTACAGTAGAATATTCCGTCTCCAGGTCTTTCAAAAAGGAAAAGCATTCAAAGAAAACTTTCTTTCTTTTCTCTGCAGGAAGTCATGAATGCCCTGAAACAGACCTGGCACGTGTCCTGTTTCGTCTGTGCCGCATGCCACCAGCCAATCAGGGGCAACACATTTCACATGGAGGATGGGCAGCCGTACTGTGAAAAAGGTACAGCGGGAAGCCCACGCCAGTAAAATGTTTGTAAAGAAAAAGGAGCAGAGTAACATTTAGTCAACGTGCCTTTTTCCCCGCAGACTACTACAACCTGTTTGGGTCCAGTTGCCACGGCTGCGACTTCCCCATCGAGGCCGGGGACAAGTTCCTGGAAGCTCTGGGGTCCACCTGGCACGACACCTGCTTCGTGTGTGCGGTAGGTCCAGGAGACAGTTTTGCACAAAGAAAAAATGAAAATGTGGAGAATATGGTGTGAATATCAACAGCGCTCTGTATAACTTTGGGTCTCTCCGCAGGTCTGCTCCACTAGTCTGGAGGGTCAGGCGTTCTTCTCCAAAAAAGACAAGCCTTTGTGCAAGAAACACGCCCACACTGTCAACGTCTGAACCTTTTCCCACCACATGAACCAGATATAGGGCAACTGTGTCCGTTTACAGCAGTTTATATTTTGGTCAGATGTTACATATTTTCAGAAGTGTTTTCAGAGGTTCCACGATGAGCTTTTTATTTTTATTTTGTGATATCCGCTTTAATATGCAGCAGTACATTTCAGTATACTGGTAGCCCGCTGCCGGCTCAACGTGGTTTCTTAATACATGTTTTATTTCTGCTGGAGATAAGCTCTCTGTGGGCATTTTTGGATTTTACAGAATAGTACAGTATAATGCAATGACCTACTGAGCCCCTCGGGGGTCACATATTTGAAAGAAATATTGATGTGGAAAGGTATGTTATTAGTAAAGCGAGTGGAAGGTATAAAGAAAAGTATGATTATTTAACATTAAGGGGGGGAAATTATTTATTTGTAAACGAAGATTGCTCAACATGTTTGGGTGACAAAAAGACGTCTGGCCTTCAGAATAAAAATGGGACATTTTAAATATTAGGTTGTTATTTTTATTGTTTCTAAGTAATGCAGTGTGTAACCATTCCCAGTAAAAGAACGATGTGAAAAGAATAATGTGTACAGCAGTGTGTAAATTAGACACTGAATGGGTCATATATAATATATCAGATATAAGGCTGGTCATTACGGAGACAACTCCATCATATATTGAGTAGTGTTTATGTATTTCTTTCAACAAAAAAAACATGCTTCCAGTGAATATCCACATGAAACTGTACTTCATTAAAGTAGCTCCTGGCATTAAAATGCATAGAAATTGAATTATTTTCCCGTCTTTTCTTAAACCTCGAGGAACTGAACCCACCACTATGTTGAATTGTTTTATCATGTTTTTGTGATACTCGATAGAATGTGTTCAATTAACACAAAACAATGCTTTTATATATTTCATCTATTCTTTGTCAAACATCAATATTCTTGTATGCACTTGTGCAATGGATTTTTCATTGACACTGCATAAATAAGCACTTTCTACTTATTTCCATTTCATTTTATAAAAGGATTCAACTTTGGAAACCACATGAGAGCTCTTGAGTTTGTCATAAAGTTTTTGTTAAGCTATTATCTGTGATAACGCTGGATAAAAACATTAAAAAGAAACTCTTCCTCCTACAAATACCTCGTTTATGTGTTGTGCACATGCACCTGTTATAGGCTATGTTTGTAAGCGAACCGAAAGCTCTGATGCTTGGTATGTATATTATACATCTGTGACGGTTGTTATCCAGAGAAGTTTCCCAGACAGACAGGCAGACAGACAGACAGGCAGCAGCATGAGCTTCACCTGCAGTCAGAGGGGAAAGTGCGTATCTCCATAGGGACGGGAGAAACACCCACCAGGCACGCGCGCCTGGCGCATTCTTCCTTTTATAATAACAATTCAGTTGAATCACGTTATTTAGTAATAGCAGACAGGCACGCGCATCCAGCGTTGATTGAGTTGAGTCGTCACGCGGGTGCTGTGGGAGGAAAACGCACCCGGCGCGCGCTGACGGGCGCACTTCTCCGAGACGTCGGAGGTGGGAGCTGTGCGCGCGAGAGGCGACGCGAGACATTTTTTCCCCTCCCAGCCTCGAATAGCGCGCGGTGGTCCACAGAAAACTCCGCCGCGACGCAGAGGACGAGAGGAGCACGTTGAAGTAAAACGAGACCACGTTGAACCTCAACTCGAGACTAACCGGGGATGTTGTCGAGCCGCGTTTGAGACGGTAAGGATACTTTACATGAACACAACAGCAGCGGTCTGGTTGGAGCTGCAGCGCGAGTCTTTTAAGCGTTTCTAACTGAAACCAGAGGGTTTGTCGCCTCGTTTGTTTTTCGTGCTGCTGTTCATTAGAGTTCAATAGAAGCTTATTTAGTTTAGTTTAGTTTAGTTTATTTAGAGGCTGCGGGCGAAACGCTGGACCCCCGACCGCGTTATTGGTGGAGTCTGAGATGATGATGATGATGATCATCATCATCATCATCAGTGATTGTGGCCATTATCGCCGCTACAGTACATCTTAACCACTTCTTCCTAATTGCGTTAATATAACAATGGCATTAATGTTATTGACTTATTGAGCTGAAAGTAAATAGAATAGAAAAAGCAAATAGAACAGTCATTAAGGTCCAGGTATTTGTCCAGGTTCAATCTAAATATGTTTATTTATGACAGTGAAACATTCATGATATGATTGATAAAACTAAAGGTCCCTTTTTGCTTCATGTCTTCATCACCACAAATGCAGAGATTACTCAGTTTTTAACTTAAAAGTTGAAGTGTGATTCCAATGCTCCATCTGCTGCAAAATCATTTGATATGACCCCCAACTACAAAATGTAGTGAGATTGTTTTCTCAGCTTCCTCTGCTTCCAAGGTGGAACTTTAAAGCTCAGCTTTAGGATGCGGTTTCATAATCCTTGTGCTCCCATGTCCATTTGGTTTCAGGTCATGCTCATGGGTGTGGAGGGAGTGAAATACATTGCAGGGTCTGGCAGCGAGCTAAAGACTCCATCGCCTGTCGGTGTATAGTGGCATGGCGTCAACGGCAACATTTTGCCTGTTGAAAGCACGGCACAAAACCACTCTGTATTCGGCGGTTGATCACCGAGCGTCTGTGAACCGCAGAGCTGATGTCTGTGACATCACTGAGATCCTGATGTTTACATCTGCATCTCAGGGTGCAGAGAGAGCCGTGCACACGACCAGCTGCACCTCACGCCGGTCTGTTGTGTGGTCTCCGAATGCTCCGACCGACCCTGTTGACTTTCTGCAGGACAGAGACGCTCACTGAGTAGAGTTGAGTGAGTGTTTAGAGGTAATATTAAACACACAGAGAGCGATGAAACCGCCGCCCGGTCCTTGCCCTGCCTCTGCCCCTGGCAAGGAGTAACCCCCGTCATTAGGCTTACACGACGGGCATGGCGTGTCAAGAGAGAGTGCATGGCAAGGCGGTGCTTTGTGGTCTACCACAGACACAAGTGTGTGTGTGTGTGTGTGTGTGTGTGTGTGTGTGTGTGTGTGGGAGAGAAACATACCAACGTTTGTCCCGTTAGGCCCGCTTACAGTAACAACATAAAGGCAGTTCTGTCCTCACAGAACTCTGCATGAAGTATAATGTTGAGCAAATGGTAATCCAGAAAAATGGAAATCTGAAGCTGAACAGCAAGTCCTGTGTGTACACTGGTGGGCTTCTTAATGCACTTTGATCCGCGGTTGATTGAAACCACCACAAATGGAAAAGTGAAGGACGATGTAGACCTCACACATTTCCAAATTACGCAGGCTTTGATGGAAGTATGGTTGTCGAAAAATCACAAAACCGCCCCCTCGCTGTCACAGAGAATAATAGGAGAGCTCTGTAACTGTATTGTGCATTATTGATTGGGTTTTTAAAGTCGCATTACGCAGGATTCAGAGCATTAATATAGCAGCAAGGCTCAGCCGTCGCCATGTACAGAGCCGTTGAGAGGTAATAGAAATGCATCCTACTTTAAGTGCAATGGGTATCATTAAATCAGAGCGAACAGAATTAATGCATCACAGATCCCATCATTAATATGTTGAAATGAAGACGTACAGATACACTCAGTCATTCGCTCTCTGATGCACGCAAAACACACAAACAATGTCATGATGGAGGTACAGGCCTGAATCCGGGTTTGTCCACAGGGCTAAACTTAGCAAGCTGCAACCCTTCACCCCAGTTTCCTCTCTTATAATTACAGGAAATGAGTCCAGCCAATCAGAGCGGAGATATTTGGTGCATATTAACGAGCTCAATAGGAGCAGTATTTTAAGAACTGGACAGGTAATGACCAAGTATGTCGGGGGAGGGAGAGGAAGAGGTTTTTTTGGGGGGGATTTTTTTGCCAGAAAGTCTGAGTGATGTTCGATATTGAGGAGCACTCAGGTTTTGCAGAAGACGAAAGGCGACACTATATAGACGTTCATCACGCTCCGGCTATAAGCAGTCATGTAACACGAGGACGGCGACTGTCAGACAGATCAAATGCTGGAGATACAGTATATCAAGAGACACAATTGTCAGAAATTTGGTCCCAGGCAGACTATGTTCAATGTCTTTTCCAGCTGCCAGGACGTTTCCTTTCGTTTCTCCTCCACACACACACACACACACACACACACACACACACACACACACACACACACACACACACACACACACACACACACACACACACTGTAAGAGGAGCATCAAGGCTCTCCACAGGTACGGTATGTCTTTTCCATCTGCCATCCATTCACTGATTTCTGCCAGTGGTTTGCTGTTCTTCCCACACAGCGATAATAATACAATATACTGTATCTCCCATGCACACATGCCGAAGGAGAGGCACGGCCACGCAGCCCTGCTTTCATTGTAACAACAACACTGTCAACACAGATGCTGCCTGCGTCGAAGGCCTGCGCTTGAATTTGTCCCACACAGCATTGGAAGTTGGAATTTCAACTTTTTTGAGATAAACCCACCGCTGAGAGTATCACGCTGTCCCTCCTCTGGCTCCCATCAGCTAGGAAGTAATGCAGCCGATCCCGCTCCACTCGGGAATTAATATTCTTCTTACCTGTAGGCCCTGTTGGCTCTTTGACAACTAACCCAGCGACCAGAACGGAGCACAGATGCCGCGCGCCCTGTTTCATCTGTAGTCGTTGATGAGAGACAAACGCAGGCAGCAGGAATTACTTAAAGCTGCGAGGCGCTCCGCTCTTTGCCTGGAAGGTCAGCAGCCATGTGAGAGAAAGCCGACATCCTGTTATTAGAGAGGGAGGGAGAGGCAGAAAAGAAAAGAAGGGAGAAAGAGGTACAGGATGAGTGGGGGGATGATTGAAGATCGAAGAGCAGAAGAGGATAAGAGGTACTTGGCATGATTGGGCGAAAGTCAAAGTGGGGAAGTGAGTGACCCGAGCTTGAAATTTAGACCCCGTCCTTTTCATTTCTAGACGGCGGACACATGAGCTCCTTCTAATAACTCGACTTATTTTTCTCTTCCAGGGGAGAGACAAGTGCCGATGCTGGTGGCTGGCTTCTGTGACAGGATGCTGTCTGATGTCCTGCGTTTGGACGGTGAGTCGAGCTCTCAAAGGGCAGCTCCACATCTGTTGTTCAGTTGTTAGAGTTAACATTCCACATGTTTGTCCCAGAGTTCTGTAAAGCTGAGACGTGCTGATAAATGCAATTTGGAGCGGTTTTGCTTGACGTTCCGAACCAGCGATATTGTGTAATCCAAAGCTGAAAGCTCAATCGATCATGATAGATTGAGTGTTGATTCTCCTGCAGCAGAGGTATTTGTGTGTGTGTGTGTGTGTGTTTTCTGATTGTAATGCCGTCTCGGTAGCAATTTGCCTCCAAAGTGGCACGCTAATTGACTTTCTGCTGGATGGCTATGTAAAATAAGCCACGCCGACGATAATAGAATCTTGTTTTCTCCACTGGAGCGTCGGAGGCCAGACACAGACTCCGTCTGCCGACCGGAGTGCCGGAAATGAATGAGATCAACATCTGATAGAGTGTAGTAAATTTTAGAAACTCTCAGAAGCTTTCATTTCACCTGAGTAGTTCACCATACATCAGTGCAGGGCTTCGATGTCCGTTCATGTGGATGAAAGAGGATTTTATTTTTATCTCGCAACGTCAAACTAAGTCATTAAAACAGCATTTATGTTACAGATTTGGACATTTTTTTATCTTTTGAAATAGAAATGTTAAGACATGTTGAGCATTAAGAAACGCAAAGAAATCATTGGTCGACAGCTTTTTGCCCCTTGATTTCAACCGTGAGCAGGCGTGCAGCATCGTTTAATTAGCATTCATTTTACATTAAGCCACAAACTTGCCACTACAGGGCCCCTCATAAACAGCAAAATATGCTGACACGGCTCCGACGCTGAGGCTTGGCGTACGGGTCGGGGAAGCCAAGCCCGTGCGGCGCCGTGAATGAGTTGAGTGAGTTACTGTACCTGCGAGGAGGACAATGTGTGTGTGTGTGTGTTGGGAGAGGCTATCCCCGACTCCTTCTGCAACAGTGACCCGCTGGCGGGGGAAGTGAAGAGAGTCGGAGAGCAACTCGCACCCTTAAAGAATGTCAAGAATCCGCATGTTAAAGTTCACACTGTATCGCCATCCGCGGCTCGATCCTGGCAAAGAAAAGGCAGCTGTGTGCGCGCAGTGCTTGTGAAAAGCAAAAGATGCTCGAAAAAAAAAAAAAAAAATGAGTGTTTACAGTGTACACAGTCTCATACACACGCATACTTGACAAGCAGGTAGCAGGCCGGATGTCAGCCTGTAATCGTGCCCTTATAAGGTTGATTAAGAAAAGACGAGACCACCCAGAACCCTGTTTCAGCTGAAAGGGTCCGAGACTCTTTCCAGGCGGAGTCGCAGATCCAAGCTGCGACTCCGCCTGGTATTTTTGCCGATGCACTATTGGCCCAAAGTTACCAGAGTGTTGCCAGCGTGACCCTCGCACCAAAGGTCACAATTCCTTTTATCTGCGCGAAAGAGGCTTTCCCGCATTTCGCCACGCTCAAAATGCATCAGCGTGATCTCCCTCGACAGTTTGATCTTTCAACAGACGGATCTGCGGAAAGCTTTGTTCTGAATTCTTGCACGTCTGCTCCCGCCGTGGACCTCGTTCCCGCGCCGCGTCTTGATTCCGCACTTGAACCTCACGCTCGTCGGCTTAAATATCAAGTGACAGCGAGTGCCACTCAGACTGCGGGAGGAGACGGAGGAACAGATGAAGTCAATTTCTGTCTCGTTTGGAGTTTTTCCTGTTGCACAGCACTGTGTTTCTGATGACAGATTGCAAAATGGTTTTCATATGTGCATCCCCCCCCGATAGATCCAGGAGAGGGCAGAGGGCATTTGGAGGCGTACCTGTGAGGCCGTCTGCAGGGAAATGTGCTGACATCAGAGGGTTCAAACCGGCGGATGAGGAGGCGGATGAGGAGGATGCTGCACTGACAACTCAGAAGAAGCTGTGTTTGCATAGATTAAATCAGGTGAGTCCGCCCTCCAGGTGTCATCAAAGACTTAGGCACATCCTGGAACACCAGGACAGAATGTGAGAGTGTGTGGAGCATTAAAGCAGTGTTACCTCACACTTACCTGTTGATACAGTGTTTTTGAGTATCTGGAAATGAGCTACACACACACACACACACACACACACACAGGCGCACACACACTCTAATTCCTGCCAGTTTTTGGCATTGCTTGCCGGATTTAGGGAGCCAGACAATACAGGCGACAGGTGACAAACTGTCATCGACACTCCATGAAAAGAATTAACCGCGGATTAAACAAATAACTCTCCCAAACAAAAGGTGAGTGGAGTGACTGTAGCTTGGCGAACCCCTATTTGCTTTTATGTGCGTCTGCCACATCCCCGGTGGGTCGTGACAGCTGTTGTCCTTTGTTGGAGCAGTTTGGTGTTTTGGCACGAGTTGTCCTGACTTTTCCAGACGTTCCCCAGTGACGTTTTGAACGTTGTTTTTTTTTTTTTTACTAGTTCTCCGGCAGTTTGGCCAGCGGCAGCTAATTTGTCCTCTTTGGAGCTCTATTAGGTGTCTTGTGTTACTTTGAAAATATCCATGTTGCAGATGGTTAAACCTCTTTATTATAGCAGAAAACGATTGACTGGCTTTCAGTCTTCTATGAGCCACCTTGGTAGCTGATGACACCCCTGAAGGATACAGACTTCCTTGATGTCCTCAGTTGTGGATGAAGAGTAGGAAAACAACACTTTGCCTCTCTCCTCGTCTCTCCGTGTCCGGCCTCTTCGGTGGCTCTGAGAGCTTCGCGTAGAGGAGAGGACGGGTCGGATTACAAGAAAAAGAAAAAGAGAGAGTAGCGGCTCGCTAACCTGCTACAGCCCGGCTTGTTATTGCAGGTGTTGCAAGAGCAGACACAGCTGTTAATTACCTCGCCGTCGCTGCACACGTTGAGCTGCAGTCACACATGAGCGGCCTCGCACAAATGCACGCCGGCATTGCCAGAATACACAGATTAGGATTTGAGGATCAGAAGATGGTTTCGGGGGATGAAATGCTTTCTTGTCTTATAAAATCCTCTGGTTGAATCTCGTATTTGCTTTGCCAATCTTTTTTTTGTTGTTGTTTCGGTTTTAATTTTGCGTAGCCAAAAGCAGTCGACCTCATCTGTTCACACAGCATTGGGAAATGTGCAAGAAAATGTGCTCTACCTGTGCTGTTTGAGCGCGTACCATTTGTAGCCGAAGTTCGGGGTCAGCTGTGTTGATTTGCCTTCAAAATTGGCAACCACGACGATTCTCAGTTCCTGCCAAGAAGCTTTAAAGTGGCATTTCACAATAATTACAATGTATGTGCATAATTCAGGTTAATTATTGGATGTCTTTAGAAATCTTTACAATGTGTTCACCAACAGAGTTGCGTGTAAGAAGCCCACAGTTGAGATTCACTAGATTGCCGACATGTTGAATTCCGTCCGTCCATCATTTAATCGAGTATCGGATGAACACGAGTAGCAACGTCTGGAGCGATCGCCCCCCCCGGTTCAGCTCATCGATGTCTGTGTGAGCGATTCTCCTTCCTCTGCTTGTCAACACACATCAATCACATCATCCTCCGCTGACACGGTGAAGAGAGGGCGACGTTTATTAAGCGCTGGTCATTTCAATTCGAGGAGAAAAGACTCAGTAAGTAGCTGTTAAATCGAGCAACTAGCCTGTTAGTGATACTTGAGATGAATTAATGTGCATATTTGAGGAACAGTCAACTAGAACCGTTTGTTTTTTTTAAACAGCCCTTTATCACAAGCACATCTCTGTTTGAGAGCCTGCGTTCACTCCCTAAAATTTTACGAGGTGTGTGTGTGTGTGTGTGTGTGTGTGTGTTTGCATGATCCTGCTCGCATTTTTGTCCGTGAACAGCTGCTCCTCCTTTCCTCCACCTGTGTAACGCGGCTTCAACGCAACACAACAGAAGCTCTCTTGTACTTCTCCCAAAGATCGGGTTTAATTAACGACGGCGCCGGTTTTAAGCACACGACTCGAAAGATAAGCGACTTGATTTGTGTTTGAGCTGAAAAGTTTTCATTTTAAGACACACACACATGCGCACACGGTTGTTCTACAATTAGGAGCTGTTTTTTTTTTTGCTTCTGGACACATAGTGGTCAAGGTGGTGGGTGTTCCCCACCTTTTAAAAACCTGTGTTTGTTTTACTTTTTGAAAGTGCTGCAAATGAAGCCGTAAGTAACCTTGGGTGGACCGTTCCATGGGAGTACACATGGGTGGGGGGGGGGGGGGGGGGGGGGAGAAGGAAGCAGAGCTACAAAAACCTCAAATGTGAAAATGACTGGAACTCCGAGGGTTTTCAAAACAGAACTCAAGATTTCATTACACATACCTGGACAACTGAGGGCATGGAAAAACCCCTCCCACACACACACACACACACGCACTCAGCAGCTGGGCTGGTCAGAGCAATAATAAGAATAATGTAAACTAAATAGAGCAGAGACGACTCCCGGCCAACAGAGCCAACACGTGTCGGCGGCTTCAGAAATATGCAGAACCCCCGGTCATCAATCACAGACAGGAGGCTCTCGGCCGCGCTGACAGGCAGAGAGGAGTTCTTTTGGCCGCCGTCTGTGTTTGGACGGGGGCTGGTGGCGGCCGTGTTCCCAGACCCGACTCTTGAGTCGGGTTAGGTTTGGGCTTCGTCCAAGACTGATGATGAGGCATCACATCAAACCTACGTCAACAACGGAGCAGAGCTAATGGTCGTCACTTGTCACGCAGGTCCTCCTCGGGGTTGTTTCATTAGGTTTCGGTGTCGGCGTGAGCCGCGGATCGTGAAACCCATCTATGTGTGTGTTGTGAAATAATTTCATGGTGGCTTGGCAATTTACTGGTCATACTGCAAGCGCTAAATTGGCCTTAACCAAGCAAAAATTGAGCAAAGGAGAGAGACGGTCCCGATGGAGCCAAACTGAAGTTGAATCCCTAAAATTGAACCTTCACAAGGGTTCAGAAGGACAAGGAGGGATCGAGGGGGGGTTGGGATCCTCTGGCAAAGACAAAGCCCGCAGGGTTTCTGCTCTGAGATCTAACGTCGTCTGTGTAAACATGTCTGGAATGACAAACTCAGTGTGCGTGTGTGTGTGTGTGTGTGTGTGTGTCAAGTGTACATCATGTGAAGCCTGCCGAGCGTATGGATCTGGGAAAGGGATCAGCAAATAGTTCAGATACAAGGACGTTGTTCATGTTCATGTTGTTGATTTTTAGTCTAGTGGCTCTTAACCTAGTGGCCCGGACCTCTCAGGGGATTATGAAGATGTTTTTGTAATTTCTTTTCTGATTTTTTTATTTAGAACTGAACATATTCACCCTTCTTTAACGCAACGTTAATAGAAACACGTTTGATGAATCAGATATTTACAACGGTTGCATGTGTGATTAACACTCGTATCTCCGTGCTCCACAATGCATCAGAATTCCACGTTGTCCCTTCGGCTATCAACCCCAACCCAAATGTTTCTGTCACAATCATTTTGTGGACGGCCCTCATGGATATCTCTTTGCAAACATTATAATTAAACTGCACTGCAAGAGACTTTCTGGAAACCGAGTTAAACGCTCTTCCGGCTGGTTCTCAATTACCCCTCAGTGAGTGATTATTCATATTACCCCAACCAAAGCGTTTCCTAAATCATTTTTGATTTTTTTAATTTGTGGGCCGCTCGAATATGCAACCACCATCTGCCGTTTTTTAAATAATAAATTAGACTTTTTAGACCACTTTGAAGATTCAGTTCTTCAGTTCTTGAACTGCTCTCGAACTATTGTTTTAGATGATATGTCACCGTGGAAACCCAAGCAGGCCGTAATTCTCTCGTCCACGGACACGAGATAATACTGCGGACCCAGAACAAACAGGGTTCATCATCATCCTGATGTTCTCAGCCCCCCCCCTTGAGCGCCTCACTGCGTCCAATCGTTTCTTCACCCGTTGTCTGTCTATATTAGACACAGGCTGACAGGACAGCTGTCTCCGGGCCCCCCTGTTGGTCCATGTTTGCATGCCCATGGATGCATGTGTGCCCTTTTTTTTGCAATAGATCCAGCATGGCAAATGAATGATACGTGGCTTGTTTGACTGACGACGCCGTCCCCCTGCTCTGGTCTCTGATCCTGACACTGGACCCAGAAGAGGGAATCATCACCAAGGAATTTGGCAGGCTTTGATCACAGGGCTGTCCAGCGAGGGTGTGGGGGTTAATGCACCATGTGAAGAGGGAAAAAATGACACAGTCATCGAATACCGGACACGGTTTTCATCTAAAATTGCTTCTAGTGGTCAATTGTCAATCAAATTCAAGTTTTGTGCTCTGAAACACAACGAACCAATTAGCAATCTGACTTTTTTGAGAAGGCCAAGAACCACAGATGACATAAACAAACAGGAACCCGTAATGAGACTGTAATTACTCGCCATGACTGTTTACATTTTTTCACACGAAGCCTTCGGATAGAAGCTCAACAGATCATAAGAGGGTCAAAATCTGCTTATGGGCGTGCGCTAAAAAATGATAAACGTACCGTAGAAGATCATCCTGACACTTGACCCAGTTCTCAGTCGGCCCAAAGCATTTTAGAAGTCTCTCGCGCAGCATCCTGGCATTGATGATAAACACATGTTAAGAGAGGATGCGGAG
The DNA here is from genome assembly GCF_963514095.1 of Eutrigla gurnardus. Taxonomy (NCBI): domain Eukaryota; kingdom Metazoa; phylum Chordata; class Actinopteri; order Perciformes; family Triglidae; genus Eutrigla; species Eutrigla gurnardus. The sequence goes on along the minus strand of NC_139930.1, from coordinate 12,578,830 downwards.
TCATATGGTTACATTTCAAAGCTGATTTAAAGTTATCCTGCAGGATCGCTCTACTGTTGCTGCTCTATAGTTCGCTGTTTGGCCTTTAGTCAAAGCATGAATTTAGAACAGTAAAAAAAAAAAAAAAAAAAAAAAATCACAGCAGATGAAATATTCCTGTAGAATGATCTTGAATAGCTTTTAAATGTATATATATGTCATATGAATGAGTAGTGGATATAGAGCAAGAGTTGAAAATCATAAAATAAAAATAAATTAAGTAAAAGTTACTATAAGCAGGAATGTACATGAAAAGAGTTGCAGACACACAAAAAAAAAACAGCTGGGGAGCTGTTAGGAATGTAAGGATTCAGGGTTCATACGTCTGTGGTGGCGGGGTCCGACAGGGTAAAGGGCCTTGTATCTAAGATAAAACAGAGCAGAAACAGAAGCCCTCTCTAAGAACCTGCAGAGTGGAAGTTAATGGCCATCCATCATGGAAACCTACATTCTCTCTCTCTCTCTCTCTCTCTCTCTCTCTCTCTCTCTCTCTCTCTCTCTCTCTCTCTCTCTCTGCTTCACTTCACATCACATTGTTTCCTCATTTAGTGCCATTTTCACTTCGTCTCAGCGTGCTTCTACCTGTATTTTCCATTGACCTTTTCGCCTTAACAAAGTTGTCAACTATATTAAATACCGTTCAGACCTCCGTGACAAGAACAGTGCCTGTATCCAGCCTCTGATCCGGGGTCGCTCCCAAATTGAATGGGTTCTTCAATGGCTCATGACACTTCCAAGTTTCCTGAAAATCGGTCCAAAAGTTTTTCCATAATGCTGCATTGAGGGTTTTTCTTTGAATACACACTTATACAAATCAATGTGATCGTCCGATTTATTTCAGCAAGCACAGCTTTGTATTGGCTTTGCACAGACCCAAGATACATATAACTAGAATCTACTGAGGCCCCTCAGTATATCTTTCAGAGGAGTCGGCCTCCACCACTTCCAAGTCCACTCCTCCTGAGCCTAGCAAAAACCTTTCATCTCCTCGAAACAAGCAATGTTAAGATAATTTACCTGTGCGACCAGTGATGTATCACATGGCACATTATTGTGCCATGGAACGCCAAGAATGTGCAGGTTCTTATTCCAACAAAACACTGGAGCATTGTGGTCCAACTGATCGGCTCCATCTCTGTGGTTGAAGCCGAGTTCATCAGTGAAAGCACAAGCTGAGTCTTATTGTCGGCTGGAAATAAAACACGGCACATGCGTTCCCTGTTCTACCTCGTTGCTCAGGACAGGGAGGGCCGGCGTGGCGCTTAAAGTCAAACGTAGAATCCTTGTCAATTTGACTTTCCTCTCACGAACTTCCCCGACAAAGGCCTCTCCGCTTCCCCTCACACATGCACTATACGTTATCGGCGAGCCCCGTAATCCACCACAGCTGCTCAACTGTAAATACAATTAACCCCAGTAATTGTGTGATGTTGACTTTGGGTTTTGTACACTTTCTCACTGACTGCCGGTAGCCCGTGCTCTCCGAGGATGACATCATGGGGTTTCGGGTTGCCCGCTGTGGCTTCGGTTTCCCAGGGGGTCGGGGGGGGGGGGGGGGGGGGGGGTAGCCTGAGTGTAGACCTGGATCCCAGATCCATGCTGTGAATAGACATTCTCTCTGCTCAGACGCACACACACACACAGTCGACTGACCTCTCTGCCACCTCGCCGTGAGCTCAGAGTTTGTTATTGGCTCGGTTCTAATGTGTTGACAGATGAGGCAGATGTGTGTTCCCCTCTTTGTAGATAGTTTGTCGGTGTTGGTTTGCAAAGTTGAAAAGTCCTGGAATTAGCTGAGTGGAGAGAACCATTTGGCTTCGTGGCTGTCTGGTGGGATGATTTGTATGTTTGTATGAAGCCCGTGTTGTCAATTTAGACATTTTTCCTCAGTGTGTGTGTTTTATTCGGGTGTATGCAGTGTGTGTGCATGCTCAGATTTTTAGTTCCCTTTGTTTTCAGGAGAGGGGGCTAACAGATGACATGCTGTATGTATTATTGCTTGTGAGGATCGCATGTGAAAACGCAGTGAGCAGAGCCACATTAAAAAACTGTCTGGCCAAAGTTTTTTTATCTCTGTAGAAGAAAGTGATTCAGAACAGAAGTCAGAAACCAAGGACAATGGTTTGTTTTGTGACCATTTAAAAAAAAACACCAAGGGAATGAGGCAGGGATTCTTTGCACAGGACCACTTCCTTCTAACACTATATGTTAAATATTGAAAATAGACCATATGGCTTATTGTAGATTAGTCTTGAAGTTTTTTTTCCCCCCAGTCAGCACAGAGTATGCTCTCTGTAAGTGTCAGTCATTCTGTCAATCATCTATTTTAGTTATTTAAGGTCACGGGAGCCTGCAAAGACAACCCCTTCCACTGTGATGTCAAATAAGCAGCACGGCTCAGCTTTCCTCTGTTTTATTTTTCCACTCCCTGCATGGACACACCTGGTGATTGCAGCCACTGGATAAGCTCAGCACGCGCACACACACACGCACACACACACACACACACACACACACAAACATGCCAAACCGAGGCGTCTTCATGAAACTTCTGCCTTTCAAAAATCCCCTTTACTCGTTTCTGCCTAGTAGATTTATGTTAAAACACGATATATAAAAACAGATGGTTCATGTGTCCGACCGACTGGAAAATCACCCGCCTTCATTGGGGAAAACCTTTAACACTCGAGGATTTTACACACCTAGAAACAAAGTCTGAAGTGAGGGATTTGTCCGTAATCCCGTATTGATCCTTCCTAGACGTGCTGTCTGGTGGACTGACACTCTGCCATACCTACATGCAACACGGCCCCGGCTGGCCGCACACTGGCTGCTTCTAACTATAGAAGGGAATCAAAGCCGAGGACAGTTTGTGGCAGATTTTAATGGTACATAGTGGAGTCGTTATGCCGGGGTCGAGAATGGCAGAATGGCTCATTTTGTTTTCCAGTTTAAATGTCAGTCCCAGAACGCGTTATTAGCGTTGTTGTGTGTGAAAGCCTGTGTCGACATTTCACTGCTGCTCACTAACACGCCGCAGCCATGTCCTAATCAAACTCAATTGCTCTACAGGGAGAAGTCAGCTACTTTAGAAGAGTAGTCCGCCATTAGTCTCTATAAAAAGCTGTAATTTAACCCCCCCTGCATGTTGTTGTTTGTTGTCTCGATACACAAGCATGATAAGACATAGTGGATATCTGTAAACAAGCCATCATCATAAGTAAACAGCTCAGATTTGATTAAAGGTAATGGACTTACATCTGTTTTTTTTTGTTTTGTTTGTTTACAATGTTTTTTTTTTTTTTTCTATGCTATGAAATCCTACCGTATGGTTTGGTATCATAAAACTAAAATATGTTACATGTACATAGGAGACCAGTCAGTGCATGAACAATCTTAACAAATCATTAAATCAATTAGACTGGCTAAAATTAAACAAATAAGAGATGGAAGTCCTTTATCAATGTGTTTTTTGATAAAAAAAATAAATAAATAAATATTTTCAGCAGAAAGAAAATCAACAACAGCAAACAACTTTTTGTATTGGTATTGCTCTAGCAATCATCAGCCCACATAGAAACTTCCCATGTCACCTGGAGGCCAGCAGCTTAAAAAAGCTCATAATTCAATCAGTGTAAGAGAATCAAAGGTATCAAACACAGTGAAGACATAATTGTTGAACACGTAAGTGAACACGCACAAGCAGAAGAATCATTTTCATGATATAATAGTGTAATTTAACCAGCAGGCCGTCCCTGGAAGCAGCTGTCCCTTCTCATTAATTGCACAGCTTGGAGCTTGCTGGCATTTTGATTGGCTGAGAAGACTGGAGGTAAAACAGATGTCTAAGAGGACTGAAGAAATAAACCCTCGATTCTAACACGCTGCTATTTACAGTACTGTTTATACATGGGAGTAGTTTGCCAATAGCAGTGCTGTGATTGGCTATTTGGCCAGTACACTGCAAGAATGGACCTGGCCAGTGATAGTATGGGGAAACTTTACATGACTTATTGCATATTAAAAGGTGGAAAAACACACATGTATGAAAAAAAACACTCACAACGTGCATTCTTTAACAGATAAGAACCATTTCCATCATTTGGATAAAGGCTGTACTGACTGTTTTGCTGCAGGTGGGTGTTGGAAATACCTCCCCCTCTTATGGAATAAAAAAGATGCAGTCGTGTAAGGGAGGTGTGCAGGTGTGCTGTCAAAAGTGTCTGTTAATGCCTCATTGAGAAGGTGTCAAATCACTGAAGGATCTGTCAATGAGAGTTTTTGTCGTTGTAATTTCCCAGAGACCCACATGCATAAGCTTTGACTTATGGAATGAAAGGAATTTCACTGTGTTTAGCAGTGGATCAACTAGAGACACAGAAATGCTACTAATGATCATAATATATCTGTGAATGTTGGCCTTTTACCGCCTGCATTCTGAACCGATGGACTCTGTCCAAGTAGAATTGATTTCAGACATTGGATTTTTCAAAGGAAAACACTGGTAATTAGACCCTGGAGATTTTTGTCAAAAATATTGGTATAATCTTACTGCTTTTATGCAGTCATTATAATGATGTATTTGAAGATATAGCATATTGTCAAATTATCATTGGTTTGTTCCAGTACTAGTTAGAAAAACAATGTTGCTACAACGCTGTCCATCACCAGTTCTAGTCTGCCTATAAAATAAGTTTGACAGGTCATTGTTTACCAGTCAGTTCACTACTTTCTCTCGTGGCATTATGGGAAGTGTAGGATAGAGCCTTTTTAGAGCCCGAGCCATACGAAAGAAAATTGAGACAGAATTTGATTCTCAAAATCTGTGAATCACAAATCCCCTGAATTTATGAAAGTGCCCATTTAATAAGTGCCATAAAAGTATATCACTAAACAGGCGGTCTCCATGCAGCCAGCTTTTTTGAAACACCTGTCTGTGGGACAGCAGTCGCCCCAAAGATCACGCCCCCGGCGACCGACGGGTGCACCACTGCCTCACAGGATAAATGGCTTTGCAAAGTTAAATATGTAACATAATAAATCAATCAGAGCTGATGACTGGGCATGGATTGAAAATATTAGATGTATATCCAGGCTATGCATCTGGGTGTGACAGAAGTGTGGGAGAAGAGGAAAAGGTAGACAGAGAGCGTGTGAGAGAGAGAGGGAGGACAATGGCAGGGAGTGTGACTGAACACCCAGTCCAAACGTGTGGTTGCATTCTCGCTTTGTTCCATGAGATCACAGTTGTGGCAGATGCAGGATAGACTGGGAGCAGCTGTTTTGCTCTCCGCTCTCCAGTTACAGACGCTGGCACGGCCCGCACTCTGGGGATGGGCAAAGGGGCACGTCGTCGAGTCTTAATGGCGTTTGTTCTCTGAGGGTGGGCACAAAGAGTCCTCAGACCCCGGCAGTACACTCCGCCAGTATTCTTGGCATCGGAAGAGAGGGACGTGGCCGAACGTGTCAAAGAGAGTGGGACTGGTGACAAGACATAACGGGCAGCTGGTCCCACTCTCACAGGACCCGTGGCGCCATTAATTACGCCGACCGCGGAGGCTACGGCGAACTCACAATGTTATTGGAAGGCGCGCTGATTTATTGCGCTTGTCAGTGGAAGTCGGATCAGGTAAGAATCAGGTGGAGATCGCTGAAGTTGACAAATATTATAAAGCTGTAAAAACTACAGGAATGGGTAATTAGGGCATAGTGAAGTCACCTGGTGATTGTGGTCTTACAAGAGTTTTGTTTATTGCAAAGCAGGGAAAAAAATCTCTAATGAGAATTTAAACACAATGCCATGAAACAGATATGATGAATCAAACATTTAAGTATCCCTTAGTGTACTGAATTACTGATTTGTATATGTGTAGCCAGTGTAAAGCAAAAAGCATTTGGCAGTGGATTCAAGTGGTTCAGTGGTTTTTATTATCTTCGCTCTAAACTTAAGCAGGACACTAAATATAGAATTCACACAGACAATAATGTGTTCTCTGTGCAGCTCCAATAAGGTCGACTTTTACATTTTCTTCACACTCTCGTTTCCACTATTTGATTCCTGCCCCATTGATGTTGCATGCGCCCTTTACAGTATGTGCATCATAGTTTCCTGCACTATAGCTCAAGCCTATAGTTTAAAGTGTACAGTGATGATCACAACAACCAAGAATTGCAGCCGCCGCTGTATATTCCACAAGTGTAGGAAGAGAGCGGAAGGTCTGAAGGTGGAAACGGTCTCATGAGATGCTTCTGCCAACGAGTTTCCAGTTTCCAGTTTCCACTGGCAAGAGAGCAGAAAATGCAATGCAATTATTTTCACAATATCAACACATTTCATGGCGTCGGGATGGATTTTATTGAGTGCTGACTGCAGGCATTCTTGAGGCAAGCGATGCTTCTACGGTGTCACAGATAGGAGAGGTGTTTGATGTAGTTTTAAGGATGAGCTGAGAGATGGAGGAAGGAAGTGCTTTTGTATTAGTCCTGCAGCTGTCATCTCACCAGTGTATTAAGGAGTTTGAAGTAGACTAAACGTGATGAATCACGACGCGTTAATGATAGATGAATTGACCCAAGCAACTTCCTCTGCATTGTTAGCAAGAAATATTATGAGTCATACAAGTTTGTCACAGGAAATGACTGTAAACTGTAAAGGCTCAAAGAAAAGAAATGTATCACAAAACTGTCACTGATGCTCTTTAAACCCCTTGAAAACTTTTAAGGTTGCTTGATTCATTTCTCTGCATATTTGTTACACATTATTATACAAGGCACTGCTTAAAAACACTGCAGCCTGACAGTTTAATATTGTTTAATGAATAGTTTGACTAGGGCTGTTCGATTTTGCCCAAAAATAAAATCCCGATTTTTTTCTCTCAAAATCTGATTTTCGATTTTTGATTACGATTATTTTGTGAAATGACAGAAGGCAAAAAAATTATTGCAAATATGCTGTTTTTTTATTATTTTGCAAATAATTTCCCCATTGGGATTTGAGTGCAAACCTTGCTCTTATTAAACAAAAAATCCCTCAAGGGATTAATATAAAGAACAATTAATTAACTTTTGCCATCTGGCTTTGCTCCATGTTATCTTGGTGTAGACCTCTTGTAAACAAATAAAAACAATCCCTTTGGGATTAATTAAGAGAAAATCCTCACTTTCACATGTATCTTAATGTGTGTCCATTAAACAAAAATGAATGAATAAAGTGCAGAACTTTAACTTTTTGAAAAATCGATTTTTACAATTTTCACGTTTTTAACATCGTCCTAACTACATAATCGTGATTACGATTTAAAATCGATTAATCAAACAGGCCTAAGTTTGACCTGCTTTTCTCATATCCTAGAATTGGAATTAGATTTTTGACTAGCCAATAAAATTACAAGAAAAATACCAAATAAGACAAACCCATTCCCTTCAATGCGGTCACTAAAGAATTATGTCCAAAATGTACCCAGCAGGTTATTCTACAGCTTGCAAATTCATTTTGTCATTGCTGGCTATCATTAAAATGCAATTTCTACATTCCCTCTGGCATTTCTGTACTGCAATTTCCTGTTACCTATTTGCAAATATATTTATATATATATATATATATATACCAAAATATCTGCAATACATCTCGCAATTTATTAGCCTGGCTGATTTAATAAAGACCTCTGATCTTCTAGTGTATTATTAGTATTGTAGTATTATTATCATACTTATTGAAATGTGACTACCAATACGTAATCCAAGAGATGTTGCCATTTCGGAGGATATGAGGAGAAAAATATGATCATTTTGCATCCATAAGGTTTGCTCATTACTTCTGGAATAAGTTTGAAACACTTTTTTTTATATATATATATATATAAATGAGAGTCTGCAATGTTAGCAGGGAAAGCTGTGTCTGTGGTTGCGTCCGATGATGCTCGGTCATGGCCGGGGGGCCGCCTGGTGTTGTCTTCCTCCCTGTCAGCAGCGCAGGGATGGTGCCCGCAGTGATGCGCACTTACAGTAAGTGAAGGAGTGATGTTTCAGAGATGGATAGCATTTCCAGTATTTATCGACTGCTGCGAGGCGGCCCTGCATGACACTGCATTCAGATGCATTAGCGGTAGAGGGAGACTTGACGGGGGTTGAGAAGTGAGGAGGGCAGACGTTAAGACATCACCTAGCTTCTGCTCGGACGCGGAGGCATCGATCTCAGCCCCGTTGTTCTCTGAGCTGCTTCCTGTGTTTTCATCGGGCTATCATTGGATGAGAGCAAACAACAACGTCAGGGGGAAAGGCTACCGATAGCTCCGTATCTAATGCGCTCGGATCTCCAGGGAGAGAGATTTACATGTACCAGAACGCCTTAGTAAATATATATACTGTATATATAGATATATATATACACACAAATCTGGATGCCACTAAGCTTTTACTGGTGGTGGTTTCTCACAACACAATTACATTGCATACACAGTTTGATGGTGTTATTGGTTCAGATTTGATGGTGTCTAATATTGATCTTTATCGGTATTAAACAAGGGTCCAGAGCCAAGAGTCATTCCGTCTGTATCAGATACTTTATTTCTAGGAGCACTAGAGTGAAACATTTAAATGCCTTTACCAACAAATATACATTTGTGTTGACTTCAAAGAGTAAAATCAGCTCTTTTAAATTAGAGGACCCCCAAGGCTTACAGTGACACAGATTAATATATTTATCCAACATATTTTAATTCTATTTTGGCATTTCTACATAGGATGATTTATATTTGATACTTAATGTATACTTTTGGACATATTTAAATTTTTGTAAGAAAAAACTTTTGGGATCAAATCATTTCGGGGACCCCCTGCAGTAACTCTGTGGACCCCCTAGGGGTCCCGGACCCCCTGTTGAAGATCTCTGTCTTAAACCATTAAGTAACAAAGTAAAAAAAAAACTTTTCCTCAGTAGAGTTATCCTGATAATCCAGTAAAGCTGCTTCTTGATTTAGTAATTGTCTGGTGTCCCAAAGTAATTTGGGAGTAATTTCAGGTTTCAATCGCCCAATCTGTTTTCCATTTAGGAGCCGAGACTGCCCTCATGTTTACACTTGGATCACACATTGTTCCTTTTAATCCCTCAGACAAATTTATAGCTGTTTTAACTGCATTATGAATAACATGCGCTTGTGTGTGATATGTGAACAGTGAGGTAAGACATGTAAACTGTACCGACGATTAACTTCTGGATGAAATAAAGAGGCTTAGTTCACGTGTGCAGCAGAATACATGAACCGTATTAACCCTGCATTTGTTCTTAGTGTAAACATGTTTTAAGTATAGATTAAGTGATGATTTACAGCTAACAAGAGGAGAAGCCTGCATGGACTGCGTGGTCCATCTAATTTGGACGCCACCGCTGAATGAACGGCGTCCAAAAAGCTCCATAATGTCACACAGATGTGTGAAAAAAAAATCCTCTTGTGTATCTCATGTGGCACTCGACTCCCTCACAGCCAGTCCATCACAAACATCAGGCATGTCTTTTGTTATTTCCTCACTGCGAATGTGAATGTTTCAAATTATGTTAAACTCATATGAAAGGAATGTTTTCGATGTCACGTTATTTTACCTCAAAAACAAAACGTGGTGCCTAAAATAATAGATGTACATACAAATCAATTTACATCTGCGAAACAGGACTGCAAAGTGGTTTTAAAGTCTCCCTTTGTGCCGTTCGAATATGTAATACAACATCAAAAAGGTTCCGCGTAATAACTTATTTCAAAGCAAAAAAAAAAATCATTATAAAGCATAGGAAAAAAGCAGGTGTCAGTTTTACATCCATGAGAGGGAATACAGACAGACAAGCAGAGAGTTATGTTTCTGCTCCCAAACTGTTTGACTGTTTCTCTTAATTAAAGGAAAATGTGACTGATTGACAAATGAGCTCAGGGTCAACCAGTCAACCATAGACGGGGTTTCCCTGCCAAGACTGCAAGGCCCCTGGGTTTCCCCATCAGCCAGGGGAGCAGACGGTGTAACGCTCAGTCAGACCTGCGCTAAAGAAAACGGGAAGTCTCATCAGCTTTTCTTCAAGCTGAGGGATTAACGTGGACAATGTGGCCAAAATAATAAATGGGATTTGTTGTTATTGATTGATTTCCACATGCAGGAGTGAATAATCTTTCTTTATAGACTACGTTCACAGGATGGAGATGTGATTTTGCTCTCCAGTTACACAACCTTCTCTTGATTTTAATCGTAACTCCAGATTCCGGTGTAACTTTCAGAACTTTATACTGTATATAACTATGGTATATCTGAATGTTTCCAGAAACAAGCTGTAGTGCATTTGTGGAGCTTATTGAAGTAATCGATTCAACAATACTCAAATCTGCAGGGGGATTTACCGCGTATATAAAGATGACAGTGTCCAAGATTCATGTTATTCCCTTAATTCATATCAGTCGCAGTGCATCGCATCCAAACATCCACATCTGCTCCTCCTTGCTATCTCCGCTTATTGACTACAGGGTGGACCAGACAACTGAGAGATCTGTGTTGATGGTGATTATCATCAGCAGTGTTTCCTCTCTTTAGATGAGCTGACTAACAGATGTATGTAGATATTGTTAGCATCTGTAAATCTCTCCTGGACACGGTTCACCCCGAGTTGGGGGGGGGGGGGGGGGGGGGGGGGTCCTGAGACGAGACGGGCTCAGTGCTCTGATGGATGGATGACAGGAGCAACAGAAAACACCTGTTTAGATCCAAGCCGTCTGAATTTATCGCTGGATGGAGTCGCAGCAGCCTTGCAATAATAACTGTGAGGTTGTGAAGAAGATGAAGACAATGTGGATGGAGTGGTTGGAGAGTGATGAAGTGCGATAGAGAAGGAGCGCCCGTCTCCTCTGTAACAGTATGGATTCAATTTTATATTCAACTTCTGCCTGAATTCCTGTCATTGGTGGAATTCAGAAGAAGATGCGGCGTGAAGCAGTCGAGTTATACTGGGATCAAATAGGAACAACTAGAGCCGTGAAAGTAGCACACAGTAACTTTGAGCTGCACATTTGTCCTTGGCTGACACTGACCCCGCATGCTGTATATATATCGGTATATATATATATATATATATATATATATATATATATATATATATTCAAACACGTAGTGTGACATCCAATTTGCAGGCTCCGTCCAGTGTGCTTCCAGCTCAATATGGCATTAACAGTCACAGATGGAAAGAAATCCACAAAAGGTCACTGTTTGATTTGCTCCAGCATAGAAATAGGACCTTAAGTATCAGCAGCTGTGAGACTCGTTCATTGCAGCTCCTATGTGTCCTTGTGTGTCCAGAACACTTAATGCTAGATTTCATTTACCTATTGAGGCATTTACTTGATTTAATAAGTGGCGGTCATGTGCTAATTATGGGCGATTATGGTAATTGTATCTTTTTCATCTCATCTCTTTCTTCCATTGTCTTTCATCACTGTCTGAGTGAGCTTTATCGTCATGGGCTTCTTCCATTTTATTCATGCGGCACCTTTCAAACCGGGTTACAAAGTGCTTTACAAATCATATAATAATGTTATAAAGCAATTTATAAATACAGGAAATCAGCGAGGTTGCACACATGATTGTTCTCCAAGTGAGACACCGATATAATTGATCTAACTCTAAAAACAGGACTACTTTCTTGACCTTCTTGACTTTTGTAACAAGCCGAACAGTTCGGATGGATGGAGAAGCTGCTCCGGAGTTACACATGTTTACACATCCCCTTGGTTTCATGTTCAAAAAGCTCAGGACTAAGTGGATCTATGTGGGGAATCTTGATATGATCTAAAGCTTACAATGCCGGTGTTTTTCTCAAGCCAATGACTACTTTTTTACAGCTTCATTGCAGTTTTGCAATCCCCCTCTCTCAGCATAAATCCGGCATTGAAACGGTGCCAGTGATCGTTCAGTCAGAGATCTGAGGTGTGTGCTGTATCACTGCAGCCTTCACACCGCTCACAAACGCACAAAAGAGCTTTCAGCGCGGCGGCCGAGGGAGGGGCGTGGGTGTGCATGGAAAATATGCACCGAAGACTCCCTCCCTCCCTCCCTCCTGCTCTCGCCCTGCACTCCCTCTCAATCACGCTCGCAGCAACACAGAGCAGGTAGTTTGACCAGAGGCAGTGGACCGGCCCCTTCTTTTAATTCCCTCTGAATTATAAAGCGGTGAAACTAAATTTACCCAAACGCCATTAATCACAATGGCTAGGAGCGTCTGTTGTAATGAACAGAGTCTTTCTGGGGGCGGTGAACTGGGTATTTAAACCCCACCTGCCTGTGTCAACTAGTCCGTAGAGGGGCTTGTAAATGGAGTCCCGAAGCTTGTTCCAAGGGTTGGGTTGTGTCCATTCCTTCATGCGTTACTACACCCAGTGACTGGGCATGTTGAAAAAGGAGCCAGTGTGCAAAAATGGCCTTATTAATAACATACAGGCTTTTTATTTGGAAAGATATGCTGTTGGTACATGAACCGACCTGATTGTTTCTTGTGCAGTTTGCTTTATCTCTGGATTTGGATTTGTTCACTTGTGTGCCATTGAAACACTATTAGATCCCTAAACACGTCCACCAATGGGAATGAATGCTAGACTTGTACAACAAAAGAAACAAACAAGATCATATTAAGAATTTTATTGTTAACCAGGATTAACTTAGTCAGATTGCTTTGATTGGTCAGTTGGAAAAACCTGTGAAGGGATGATTGAGACTTTGTACTCATTCATTCATTCAGGTGAATAACATGAAGGGAACAACCGAGAATGTATCGGCTATGTTTCCTTAGGAAAAAAATGTGAAAAAAATGTGAAACAATGTGAAAAACACCTTTGTGTGTCCTCATATTACCAGACATTTTCACTGTCTTTATTGTAAAATGGAAATAAACAACGTCCTCCTGCAGGTGGAGATGGAAGAACAGTTTGACACTTAAAAGTGTGAATAAAAGCCATTTTAACCATCACATAGATATAAAAATATTTCCATGGCCTTTTGTTCCATAACAATGAGACTTAAAAAGCTATAATTTAGTGTCCACAGTTGTTCATTTCTCAGTCTGACCCCGTCAGCTTTCCGGTTTATGTTGTTTTTGACAGATTTGACACAAACCATGTCGTCCAAGCTGCTCTATTCATTAAACAATTCCTGCAGCTTTGGTCCGACATTCCTACACACACACACACACACACACACACACACACACACACACACACACACACACACACACACACACACACACACACACACACACACACACACACACACACACACACACACACACACACAATTAGTGCTTGTTAAAGAGCATGTGATATGGTAAATACACCACCAGTTTCCCATAATTACAGCCTCCTGTGAACCTTAGAGGAAGCAAGTGCTCTGGCTGACTAAACTAGGACATCTTAACTTCCCCCGTAAACGTAATGCTTCCTTTTCTTTACCAGAAACAGGCTGTTTCTTTTACACCGAAACATAAAGAAATGCTCCACTATTGTCTCTGCTCATCCTCCATCCCGTGCCTTTCTTGCATATTTTCCATTCCTTTGACCCTATTGCTGTCCTGTCACTTCCCTCCCCGCTGGTTATTTAGCACTTCAGTGGCTTGCAGGACTAATTGGAGCAAGAGACAGGTGGAGCCACTCTGTAGCAATCAGTCTTGTTAGTGGCGGGGCCAATAGCTCACACTGGGCGATCTTCTTGTTTTTGCAGTGTGAGCAGTGGAGGGAGGGCATGAACTTTTGACACACTCATATATGGGGCCCCTTAGCCGCCTGCCAGACTTCATTTATTGTAGGTTAATGTCAAGGTTCTCTTTGCAACGCCAGAAGTCAAAACACCTCTCCCTGTCGATACGCTTGTGGAAAAACACATGCTGCTTTTATTCTGAAAAATTTTCAGATTCATCTTTTTTGTTTGCGTTCATACAGGTTTTAAGACATTAGCTCACACACCTCCACCACTTGCCTATAGGTCCCGCTCGCCTCTCCCCGTCTCCTTCCCCATTCCTGCGTTTCAGTGTGTGTGGTAAGCACCAGTTCGGTAATGATGTGTCAGTGTGAGCGTGTCCACTGTGCGCCGACATGTTGCAGTGTAATGCAACCAGGCAGGTGTGAGGGTCACAGCCAGTTTGTGGGCCAGCGTCTTGACCCCCGCTGTCTGCTTTGTCTGACCGTCAGAGGAACCCCTTAATTAGACCCTTTGGTTGTGCGGTGTCTGCTTGATGCAGCCCAGCGGACACTCTGCAACAATCCCTTCATTAAATGCTCCTGGTTGACTTGGCAAGAGGAGCCTCGCTTTCCCTGATTCCACAAAAGCCGCGTTAAGAATATGTTTATTTTTTTCATTTTGGAAGCATCAGTTGCTATTTTTCCATAATTTCTTAGAAACGACTCTGTGTCATCGTTATCAGATTCATCACATTCGTATGGATGATTTCCAACTGTTTTTCCTCTCCGACTGGACACTTTGCCTGTGTCTAAATGAATAATTCATAACTAAAAACGCTGGCATTAAGTGTGTTGAACAGAAACGCACTTTATGGGTGTAATTGCATTCATGTGGCCTATGTCAACGTGGCTCACACGCTTTCTTCTCCTCTGAAAATGTCTTCGTCACTGCAGCATTTCCCAATGATTAATTATAGGTTTGCTCACTGCTGCACAGTGTTATTTCAACAAGATGTTGCCTTTGGTTTGGTGCATGTTTGCAATGTGAGTACACGCTATTATGCAAGATGCCAGAGTGGAGATCAGTGGCCAGAAAATGAATAGGAACAGAGCTGTGAGGGAATTAACTTAAGTACAGCCCACTGACAGCCAGGCCATGCTGACGAAAACAAGGAGGTTTGCTCGGTAGAGATCCAGCAAGGCGCAGTGACCTTCAGAGAGAGAGAGAGAGAGAGAGGGGAAGGATTTCATTCTGCTGTTCTTGGCCGGAGCGTGTTGTTGCCCCGACGGTGGAAAATCACAGAGCACTTTCTTAACGGCACCTTCAGAGCCAGACAGACACTTCTTTACATGGAATCCATCTGCAGGCTCGCGGGGCTGTTTTGGAACCGCCGGGTGAAACCCGAGCCACAGGTGTGTTTCAGGTGCGGTCGCCAGTTGCCCCACAGCAAAAGGGCCTTGTGCATTGTTGTAATCACGACCTCTTCGTGTTATATCGCCAAATAGAAAACGAAAGCAGCATTTGATAAGGTTCCCATGAACGTGCTGCATCAGTGGGTAAAAAGAAAAGTACGTATTTTCTTAAGTTGACGAGGAAATCTGATCAGCAACAGGAATGAATAAATACAAATGATCAGCAGACCCCAGCTGTCTGTCAAAAACACTCCACACCGTTTTATAATTACACAGTCTCACATGTAACACCATGTTGTCACAGTGATTCGCAAGGCAATGAGTCTGCCATCCTCTTCGAAAACATAACCATAAAATAAAAGCCCATGCAGTGCAATGTTCTTAGCAACGTTATAATTATCAGTCGGAGCCACACCCAGGCTCCTTTTGATAATTCATATTTGCAGGGTTTGGCAAGTTACAGTATTACCATTTAGCCGTTAAACATCCCCCTCGAGGGAGCTTCCAGCCTCAAATTATACTGGTTCGACTGCTTCAAAGTGTTCATTCGAACATTAGATAGCCAAATTCCTCGTTGCCAATTTGATTCTTGGAGAGGCCTCTCAAAAAGCAAAAGTGTTTGGTTTTTTTTTGTGGTGATAGAAAAGGTGGTAGGAGAAGGTTTGTTTGCATCGACTCTGTGGAGGACCAGGGAGTTCAGTGGAGGGTGATCATGTATTTTGTAATAGAGGATAGAGATTTATCTACTGGGAGAGATTTGTTATCCCTTTTTAATATCGCAGGTTTTGTGCAGTCATGCAGGTATTTGTGGATTTTTCCAATGTGATGAAGCCCCTTGGTTTGTCAGGTATATAATTCACTGGATTAATTAAATTAAACGTATCATTAAGTCGTTGTATGTTTATTATATGTAATTTATTTTTACGACAAACATCGTGAATTCGAATTTCATATAGCCAAGTACGATTGGAGATTGTATCATAATGCATGCATGTGCTGTGAGTGTGTGTGTGTGTGTTGAGTAAAATGTGACATGACAAATTGCTGCATTGCATGCCATCTCTAGGTTGAGTTTCCTCGTCTGGCTGGAAGCGATGTGAAGTGAAATGTTTATGGGCATCACAAAAAGGTTTTTGACATTTACTGCCTGACACAGACAATCGCCTTCTCAGAAAGCCGTGCGGATGTAACAGACTTAATTATTACCTGCACACTGTGCATCTTTATGCGCGGCCTGAATGATGTAAATCCAAGTATGTGGATACGCCAAGTTCTTCCTTCCCCTTGTTGTCTGGAACTCAGCTGTGAGTTTACAAGCTTTCTACCGCCGGGGTTGAGACAGTTCAGCTCCTGAATTACAGTGATACATAATATATATTTGTTTAGGGGCAAAGATAGTCGCGGTTGTACTGCCGAACATTAATATTGGCAGAAAGAAAATGATTCAAAGTGTTTTATCAATATCCCACTGTGTCGTCACGTCGTGAGAGAATGAGACAGTGAGACAGACAGGAGTGAGAGAATGAGACAGTGAGACAGACAGAGAGAATGAGACAGCGTGACAGACGCGGGGAGGGGAAGGAGGGCCGAATCTCGCTGTGACAGCCTTTTCACTCCTTATGAATGACGTTTTTCTTCCCCCTCAGCATTCTTTGGAACTTCAAAGCGTCAATCTCCAGCATAGTGATTTGGCCCCCGCTATTGTGTGAATGGTGAATATTCATCGGGGTCTTTCTTTTCCTTGAGGGGGCCGAGACTCCGCTAGGGATCTCCCAATATATCGCCATTATATAACATGAGTGGATGTGGATGGATGTCTGATGTGTGAACAAGGGTGTCTGGATGTATAAGTTTCATGTTTATCCCATTGGGTTCCTATTAATAAAAAAAGATGGACTATAAATGATGGATACAGTGCTGGAACAGTTATTTGAATAATCAATTCATTGGATATTATCAATTGATTGATTGTTTAAGTAAGTTTTAAAGCAAAACCATAGACAGCTGCTGGCTCCACCTTCTCACTTTTCCGCTTCTGCGTATGTGAATTGAATGTCTTTGTCTTTTGAAGTGTCTCTGAGGACGTCACGTCAGGCTGCTGGAAATAGAGGTCAGTGTTCACGTTTTAGTGAGACATCGTGGGACTAAATGATTAATCTGGTGAATCGATAAATGCCGTCATCAAACGAAAGTTCATGGTACAAAATCGAGTACGACAGCGTTTCTAAAAAAAGTCAGTCAGGAGAGGCAGCACGTCTTTGTCTCGCTGGACGATGAAGACACGGTGTCACGCTTTCTTGACTCTCGCTGGGCCTGATTGGACCATATGGGGCCAGACAGCTGTGTTGCCACGGTAATAAACTGCTTTCCAGGATTCTATGACAGCAGTTTGAAAAACGCCGAGCTGCCGAAAATCCTCCTAATTTCACAGAGCCAGGGGTCGGTTTTGTCCCCGGCTGGAACATCGCTCATGACACGCATTCCATCTCTGCTTGGAGTAATTTCATCATCTGCGTTCCGCCATGGCTTTTTGTTTCACAGGTTAGCGGTGATTCTTCACAGTCATCCATCCCGTTCTCTCTCGCCGAATGATGAAAGGTGCGTTCGCTCCTTTTAAAGTCCTTTTCTGAAATCAAAAACGTCACGGCGTGTTATAACACTGCCGCTGGTATTATTGTACGGTCTCTATTTCATAAGACAAATGTTTGCCTTATGAAATTGAGACAGATTATTACAAACAAGCAAGCTGCATTAATTGATCTCTGACTGCTGGAGGGCAGAACGGGGGGGGAGTCGGAGTCTGCAAAACAAATTGAGAATAATCGCGTGGATCAACTACTCCCCAACCTCCCAGTCTCTCTCCGATCATAACTTAATGCCCACTGCACTAAGGGGGTCAAAGCCAGACCTGGAGCCCCGCGGATCAGCATCTTTATATGTGCCACCAAGTGAAGAGGCTCGTGATTTACTGAAGTAGGCCTACGTTGTGTGCAGGAACGTCATGTGTTTGAATATAATTTGTGAAAAATATATATATTTTTTTGTCCAAAGAGTAGCAGATCAGGTATTATAACAAGTATTTAAATCTCTGGGGCTTTTTGCTCTTGCTATGTGTTGATGATCACAGAACCGAGGAGGTTTCAGGAGCACCGAGGTGGAATTTTTCAGCCTGTTGAAAGAAAGTTAAAGTTTGGGCACATACGTTGCAAAGAGTTGTCAGGCTTTCCATGTGTTTTGGCTCATTTGAGTCTCGCCGTGGCCCGAGCCAGCTCGGTGACTGCCTGCTAACTTTTCACACACATGAGCAGCATGAAAACAATCCACAAACACGGCACATCGAGACGTTTTCCTACCGGGCCCAGCCTGAATACCGAGAATACAAAGAGTCATTTCAAAGTGCTTTTGACACGAGGGAATACGTTATTCATTGCGATGCAGGAGTTTATTTGGCCATTATTGTGCATGAGAATGTGTTTTTCTGACCTGCAATTCTGACTTTGGCCACTACACAGCTCAGCACTGTTGCAGAAACAAGTTAGACTTCCTCCTGCCTGTAAATGCCCTGAACTTTTAAATCTAATAAACCAGAATGTAATCTGACTTAATCGGCTTGTAACACAAGCTTTCTACTTACAAATAATGTGCCACCTTCTAACCCAACTCATCAGACCAGGGCCACCAAATGATTGACACCTCTATTGTCATGTTAAGCAGGGACTCTCCATAATGACCAAACCAAACCTTAATGTGTGAAATCGGCCTCCTTTGACGCGGCTTTCTGAAATCATTTTCAGGTGCTCGCGTGTCTAATGGGACTATTTCTCGTTCCAGTTGCAGCAAACATTGTGGTTTCACAGAGCGATCAAGGTGCTGACAGACCGATTTCCCCGGCGGTATTAATCATCCTGTAGCTATTTGCACGATGACAGACGGGTTCTGCAGTTAAAATTCGAACCAAGCGAGGGAGGGGGAAGAAAGAAGAAAAAAAAAAAAAGCGAGGGGAAAGCGAAGAGTTAATTTAACTATAATGCAAATTTTCCAACCGGTTTGCCCCACTTTCAACCCCCTTTATGTGGTGAAGTGACCCCCACCTACAGAGCTGCCCCCCCCTCCCTCCCCGGACCCCCCATCCCTGTGGGGTGAGTGGGCTGTCTGAGAATACAGGGAGGCTCCACGCTGGGCGTTTGATGGAGCGCAGAAGGGTGTGTGAGGTGCACTGACCCATTCACATCGCTCCCCATGCACTCGTGCTCCAGAATAGGCTGACTTATCACATGTAATGCACGGCGCTGCACAAATCAGGAGTGACAGCTATAGGGCCATTGGAACACTGGAGGGGAGAAGTGGCTTCTGGGAGCTGCTGTTCCCACCCAGTCAGAGAGGACAGGTGTGGCCTAGAGGAGCCCATTTGGTTGTTTGCTGTTGTTTCGCCCTCCTCCCATCAGTGTTTTTTTTTTTTTTTTTTGCTCCCCATTAACCATTTGGATAAACATCTCTCTCCGAGGAAACTGTTTTCTCACTCATACGGATGTGTGAAATGTGAGATGTTTATGATTTGTGTAGGTGCTGTAGTCAGACTTGATGTAATCCGCACTTAATCCTCTTAACTTGTAACCCACGTAAATCTTCCCCGCTGGAATGTGTCCCTATTGTTATCATTTTCCCCTCCCTGTGCCATTGCGATGTTTGCGTGCGTTGGATTAGTGCAAAGTTGTAAAAAGTTGTTGGCGGTGCCTGGAGGTGTGAGCCCTAATCACCTCTAATCACCTCATGTGTGATGGCCTGATCCCCGTACAAGTGTTTGTGTTTTCACCCCGTTCACACACGCAGACTCACATGAGGAGCTGAACGCCGTTCAGCCTGCGTCTGAACTTTAATGCCAGACTCTTGGTTACAGATTAAAGCCATTCACACAGCACCTGTGTCTGCAGCTGTAGGCCCATACACATTACCGGAAGGTTGTGGAGAGGTTGCTTTTTTTTTTTTTCGTCATTGTAGATTTTCGTCTTTTTGGTGAATTCAAGTATGCAGACTTGAACTTATTGTGTAAAATGACAGTAAACTTCATTATAGCAACGAAGGGAATGCTATACACACACATAGAACCCTGGGAAACTGTGTTGCTGAGTCAGCATGGATAACCCGTGTTGACCCATTCACACCAAGCACAAACACTTCTGGGTCCTTGCATCAAACACTTGATACCAGATAGTTTCACCAAAGTATATGTACATGTCTTGTGCAAGTTTATATTCCTTAGTTCTTAGCTTTTTCTGTCTCTCTTGGCACGCTGGCTGTTTGTATGCCTGTGGCAATAGCTCATAATGGTTTACTGCTGCCCTTCACACCTCGTTCGGCTCCTGCCCACATCACCGGCCGCCCCGGTCTCTTCTACTCTGCTCTCTCTCTGTGTGTGTGTGTGTTTGTGTGTGAGTGAGAGAGAATCTGTAATGTGTGTGAAAGAGAGAGAGAGAGAGGGGCCATACGTGGATTCACATACACTCAGCTGTTCCCTCTGTAGTGAAGCGGTCATAGAAAGGGCCGGACAAATAGCACAGTGAGAGAGCAACTAAGTAACACCCACCTCCCCCCCCCTTCTTTCTCTGTGTCTTTCTCTCCCAGGCTGTCAGTGTGGAGTAGTGCTGGAAGCTGCGAGGCTGCCCTGTGCTGTGGGAACTTCCTGAGAGTGCAGAGAGGCAGAGTGGCGGTCGCCCACAGAGAGACACTTGTACAGAAAGGCGGACCGGAGTTGTGTCACGGAGGGATATAAGAGGCCAGTCTCGTACCTCTCACACGGGGTTGTGTTGGTGGTGGCTGCGCCTGCAGGGGTTTGAAGGAGGTGGGCGACTGGAGTGATGGTGGTGGCGCGGCTGCCTCAGGAGTGGGCCTGGCAGGCGTTTCTCCTGGCGACCGGACTAGCATCACTGCACCGCGGGTCTGACGGTGAGTACCGGGGGCTGGACACCAGCTCTCACTGTGTGTGTGTTCTGATGCTCCCGCTGCCTGGGAAGCATGATGAGGCTGCTTTTGTCATTCGTTGGCTTAACTGTGATAAAAAAGCTGGAAGAAGCAAATTGAAAGGAATCATTTTCTTCCAAGGAATGTTTGTGCTTTGGTGTGGGAGAAGTAAATGCACTTGAAGCCAGAAGCTTGTTTGCTTCTGAGTCTATTTTTCACCCTGCAATATTTATGATGAGCAAAAGCTACTATGATGTCCACAGAGGGTGTGCATTTATCCCCCCCCACCCTCCACCCCCCGCTCCTGTGTTGAATTGTTTGAAGATGGACAGCCAGTTGTCTTTTACGATGAATGCCAACAGTGTCACGGTGTCCCGTAAGGTCTTGACAGGCGGAGAGGGTCGACAGGCTCCCAGTCTTGATGGCATTTGTGCCTGTTTTCTGTTTCTCATCACGGAAAGGAGACATTGTTGGTCCAGATGAGTGCTATTAAAAGTATGGTTTAGGATTTTACTAATTTAACAATTTGTTCAAGCTTGTATGCTTTTATCTGAAATGTTCCTTATGTGGCGTTTCATTACAGCTGAAACGATCAATTGATTAGTTGATAGAGAGTTAATATATTTGTGACTATTTTCCTATTTGTCATTTCTCCGGTCTATATATTACAATTAATATATATTTACATATTGGACTGTTTGTTAGTCAAAACAAGCCATTAGAAGACATCAAGTTGGGAATTAGCTAAAGACATTTTTTTACAGAGCCAATCATTAATTGATCAATAGAAAATGATGAATCGATAATGCAAATTATCAATTGTCATTGCCCTTCTTCTGACGGTTCATGTGGACAAGCTTTACCTTTGCAGAAATACTCCCTTGTCACACTTATTAAGGACACAGTTGGGTGTCAGGCATTCATCTGGCTGAACACACACACACACACACACACACACACACACACACACATAGACAAAAGCACAGTGTTTATAAATATTGCCACTTAGCGATGGTCTGGAAAATTTCCCCGTTTGACTCTTTGCTGCAACTGGATTTCCCTTAAGTGATAGATGATGTGTCAGTTTAATGTAAGGACCTGTTTATACTCTCCTGGTGCTAAATATAAGATTGTCATCCTCATTTGATGTAGATTCATCAGGTTAAAAATGTCAAAACAAGGAAAAAGGTAGATCTCTATGAATACAATGAACTTTCACATTGTAACATTTTAATCCTGAGAAGAGATGCTTCACCGAAAGTGTGTCAAAAATAAAGACCAGCTGTAAAAGCCCCGACCGACCGGCCAGTTCAGAGCAAGCTGTAACTTTTGCAGTTGGTCACCAAATACCTCAGCTGCCGATGAATGTTTCTTCAGAGAATTTCCTCCATTCTTATCTGTGCAGACGGAGCTAAGTGTTTAACTTCTCCTCCGGTATTAGTCCGAGGGGTTTGAAGGTCAGTGGCCACGCAGATAGAGAGGATGTGGGAAGATGGAGTGAAATTCATACGGATTCATGTGTGAAGAGTAGCAACGTTCTGGACTATAACCCGGCAGGAGGTGACGGTTCTGTTCGTTCCTGTCGGTTCAGACCGAAGCCGTGAGCCCTCTTGGAAAGTGTTGAACTCCTTCTGTCCACTTTCTTTTCACCAATATTTGAACCACCAGTTGCTTTTATTTCGTTTTTTGTCTGTGATCTGATCTTTTAAAGGTCTCCCAAATGAGTATAACATGTGGGAGGTTGCCCCATAAATCTCAGCAGAACGGTCAATTTGCCACCTGTTTCTATAGGCTGGTGAGGTTCACAGAGACTAGATGAGCCCTAGCCTCGTTCTTCCTGTCGCACTGCTGTGGAAACGCAAATAAGACATTTGTGGGTTTCGATAACATACTCTATAATAGTTACATTTGTTTTATTTATATTGGTGTTTGGCTCATTTCCTTCATCCACGTGTTTGGTTTTGCTTTTTCCCATGTCTGTAACACAAAACCAGTGAGTGACCACAAAAAAAAACAATGTGTCTGGGTCACAGCTGCAAATATGACTCTAATCTCCATATTGAGAAGGTGAAACATCGTCTGCCAAACACCCACCAAGAGAGACTCTGACTCACAAAGTGATTCGACTGTTTATGAACACGGAACGCCAACAAAAATGTGACTTTACATCTTTAAAGCAATACCCTGGTCCTCTGGACAGACGTGTAGAATCACAAGTTGCTCTCCAAGGAGCCGTTTTCCACGTACGTCGAGTGTTTCCTTTCACAATGATCTTTGGATATCTGAAAATGTCAGTGTGTCTTTGTAGGAGTGTGTCTCCAAAGGAACATTCAGAGGAGGCTTGACTTCTTTATCAGCAACCATTTGTTTTTTCTGTAGCGCTGCTTCAGTTACGTGAGTGTAAAGGAGTTTAAAGGAGGTTTCTTAGTATTGGACTGCTTCTTATAGCAAAACTTTCTAGTTTTTATTGATTTAAAGGGAAAACAGATTAACTGTTATGTCATGTTCTTTAAGAGTCATTGTATTTGTACTAAATAGAAAGTATGTGATTTCATCAATTTCTAACACTGTCGATGATTATTCCAAGTGTAGGAAATCCATAAATTGTGGAATCAGTTCAGAGTGTAGCTCGGTGCCGTGGTCCAGAAGCACAAAACATCAGCAGTTGGTCCTTGGCAGGTTCAGGCCCCTCCAGCCTTCTGTGTGCTGCTTCCTGTCAGGATGTGGATTTGGTTCCCCCGCACAGAATTTGGTCCCCAAGGCAGATGTGCTGCTCCAGCGATCAGGCATGGGAGCATACCGTGTGTGTGTGTGTGTGTGTGTGTGTGTGTGTGTGTGTGTGTCTGCCTTGTGATATTTGGATTCTTCAGACTACCTTTTGTGAGTTCAGGGGGAATTTAAAAGGCATAGTCTGTCATTTCTGCCACTAGGGGTCTCTCAATCAAAACAATGGCAAAAAGACTTTGATGATAGTGTGGGATCATCGGAGTTGACTTCATTGCCATTAGTCTGACGTGTGACTTGGAAATCACAATTGATTAATAAGTCACGTTTATTTACGATCATTTCATTCCAGTGAAATCACTGCTTGTAATGTTAGGTAATGTGACGTTAACGTTATGCCCCGGATTGCAGCGTCTGAATGATGAGTTTTACATTAAAAAAAATAGCATGAATTCAAGATTATATCACCCTAAACGTATGTGGTTTTAAGTTATAACAACCTTCAACAACCTTGAAGGAAACACTTTTTTGGGCGGAGGTGATATTGTGGAGTAAAATGACAGACTGTGGCTGTAGTCTCTCTATATGTAATAGAGCCCGGCATTAGTCGGTGGCTTGTGGCTTTTTCCAGTAAGTCCAGACCACATGCATGGATAGACGAGCAGTGATGTGTACTTATGAGCATTGTGGAAAGACAATGTTAAATATATATATATATATATATATATCTTGAACTTGACAGGAGGAATAAATAAGAAAAGATAGGACTGAGATGTTGGGATGAGGGCACTTTGTGGTCGACACAAAGCCTCGGGTTCATTCCTTGCCAGCAACCACACCTGTTCTGTATGTGTGAGTGTTTGTGTACAAGTGTGTGTTGCATTTTATTTAATGTAGTCACACACTTATATATAGATTGATAAAGAGATAACAAAATAAATTAAAAAAAATGTCCCTTTTTGAGTGCATCTGTCTCTGCTCTAGCAATTTATTGGAATATAGCAAAAGCCACTTTGTCTGTGTGTGGTAAATTAATTCACTTGACTTTTTTGCTGTGGACACAGCAGCTCCCTGTATTCACACCCTCATGGAAAGTTTTCTCTGTGCAAACATTGTGAATTGGTGGGGGGGGGGGGTTTCTGAAGAGATGGGGTACTTTGAGGAGCGGGGGGGGGGGGTCTACGGCAGACCCTCCATAAATTAGCTGTGGCATTATTGCTGCTGGTGGTGGGAGCCTCAAAGTGACCATCTCATTCCTCCAACAAAGGCAGTCTGGTCATGGCCGGTAAACGCAGAACAGGTTGCTGCAAGATGCATGGTGGGAAAATGACGGCCTGATGTGGGTGTAGCAGCGGTGACGGAGGAGAGGAATGTGCTCCTCAGACGTGTGTATGTGTGTGTGTGTGCACATGTGTGTGTGTCTCGTGTGGCAGAGTCCTTTGAAGCCAGTAGGGGGTTAAGAGGGATGAGGGTGCAGCGGTAGGGTGGAGGAGGATGTATGGCTCCTTTTGCAGGTTGGTTGTGACCCCCTCGGGGTCAAAGTGCACTCTGGAGACACAGGGGACGATGTCTCCTTTGAGGAGGTGATTTATAATGGCCACCTGGAGTAACTTATCTCCCTCTTCCTCTCATGTCCTCCTCTCCGTCTGAGATGAACATGGCTGTAGTGCTCTGAAGTCGGCTCTTGTGAAACAACCGTGTTAATTGGAACACTTTATGTCAGAGATTGTTTTTTCGGAGACGTGAAAGTCCCTCGTCAACATTTCTCTTCTAAATCATCACTGGTAATAGCATATTTCTGTTTTGTATTCCAGTTATTGCTTGATAACTGGAAAATAATTATGGGGTCACAACACATATTTCTATTTCTAGTGCACAGAACTGTAACAATCGGGTATTCTATTTGAATTAATTTACCTCTGGGATCATATTAATTATTGTTTTCATGGGACGCAATTTCAGAAGAACGCTAACACAGAGCACAGCACAGAGCACAGACGTAAACGTCTACAAATGAAAGGGACAAATTGGCTTTAGTTTTCAGTTTCAAATATTCCAAGGTCACATAGCACATTCTCTGAAATGCTCAACTCCCGTCTCATCACTGACTCTTGTTCTACAACAAGGCATTCTTTAAAATCTTCCTTCTTTTAAACATTTAACATAATATGCAAGAACGGTTTTATTACTTTATTGTTTAGCTTTTCTTCTCGTGTGTCGCCCTTGTTACTATACACTGATTATCAAAGTTTACTCATTTCATTTTTCGGAATAGATGATTAGAATAATAATATATATTATGAGAATATTTCAAATTAAATGAGACATTTTACATTTACATTTAGGGCATTTCGCAGATGCTTTTGTCCAAAGCGACTTACAATAAGTACATTTGTCAAAAGAAAGAAACCCCAACATATCATCGCTGATAAAGTAAGAGCTAAAAAATAGAAACAAGTGTGAGGTCCTCGTCTGAGTAAAGTAGTAGCTGTTAAGAAAAACAGTGCTATGATCAAAGTGCTACAGATAAGAACATAGAAGTGCTTTTTTTTTGCTGTCTTTTATTCATGGTAAGTCATGTATTTATAATCTAGGCACATTGGCCTTACCCAAGTTTCTGTGCTTTGTTTGGTTTTAGCATCAAGGTCAAAAGTGGATGGATTTGTACAATGTGGATGTTGGTATCTCATGTCATGCATGTACACTTCAACAAATCAGTAGATGATTGATAAGAAAAAGAAAATATAATTGGAAAAATATTAGGAAATGCAACATTAAAAATACACAAACTAATAATGAGAACATGTGATGAACATCTGGATCTGATGTAGGAATTTCAATGTCAGTTTAGTTCCTATGTGTCATTAGTATCACAGGGCTGACACACAGTCATGCTGCTTTTGTCACCACGGAAACCTTGACTGGGTGTGAGGAGGGAGGAAGTGTCACGTACCACACTGATAGTGTTCCGCCAGAAATGAAAGGAGATGACAAACGAGCATGAAGACGCCACTTGAACTGTCATTGCTCATTCAGATACATCTGGGAAAGTGAAGCCGAGGTGGAGGTGCCCAAGGATGCTGTGCCACAGGCGGTGATGAGCTGTGAATGAACGTTTCCAGCTGGAGTCATTCACTGCATGTAACAACTAATTGCTTTGAGTGTGATGAGTGTGATGAGTGTGTGTGTGTGTGTGTGTGTGTGTGTGTGTGTGTGTGTAGTTTGAGGAACAGCCTGTGGAATGTGTGGGGGATGCAGATCAGATTTCGGGGTGACCTTGAGTGTGCCTTATAGCTGACACAGCAAGTCTGTTTGTTTTGTGTGTGTGTGTGTGTGTGTGTGTGTGTGTGTACAGAGACAAAGAATGATGGTGTTTGCAATAATGTGTGAAAACAATGGAATATAGTGTGGTGTATGAATAGTAATGAGAACTCAACCTTTTATCTCATGTAACCAAATCTATGAAGTTATGGTTTAAGTATATTTACTTGGATGGCCATGTTATAATAAAAAATGAATTTCCCCTTATCAATATAGTGTTTTAGGCATGCTTTTATTGTGAAGGAGGTGAACATGACTGACAGATTTTAGTTTGGAAGGTCAGGTCTCGATCATCCAAGTTTTAGTGTTGCATCTCTTCAAGGCCGTTCCCTCCAGAGCAGGATTCTCCTTCCCTTACGTCAGCTTTCCTGTAACATTCTCTCTGGGGGTGACCCGCCCCTTTCTTCTTTGCTCTCTTACCGCATTTGGCCAAGTTTGAATAAAAACAGTGCTGATGTGGATAGAATGTATCTGAAAGTCTGACTAATTCATGAAACATTCCCGTCTTGTGGTTGTTTTGCACACTTGCAAAGCAGGTGCGATAGACAAAACCAAGGGCACTGCGAGGGAGGATGGGAACACCTCCACAAACTTCCTCTCTGCCAGAACGCCTAACGCGGATCAGGTTGGAAGGACACCGAGTACCGCTTGGAGAAAAAGCCGATTCGGCCTTTTCATCACGTAGTCCTGAATGATCGCTCGTCTCCCCCTTTTCGATTGGCCGGTTTGCTTCCAGACTGGTTGTATCTACTTACACCTATTATAGTGAAACCCATCCACAGTATAAGGAAGCTATTCTTGGCTGTGTATGGATCTGATGTAGACCTGTGTACACCTGTGCTGCCTGTCGTTCATAGTTGCCTGTGAAACGTTCTTGGATACGCAAACTAACTCGGGGGTTTGCAACACAGAGGAGTAACTTGAGCGTTCTGTTTTTGAAATCTGCAGTTTTATGATATAAATAATTTAAATATGAGAGCAGGAGAGGAAAGAGAGCGAGAGTGAGTGAGTGAGGAAGACATCCATCTAGTGTGGCACAACACTGTTCAGCTCTCTGACCGCAGAGGTCTTTAGGGATGAGCTGCTGTCTCAACTGGTTTTCTTCTCCACCCATAAACGTATGCACCTAGTTTCAGAGTTAAGAATATAAGGATTAAAGAAAAGTTGCACATTGTATTAATAATCATGAAGATTATTGTTTGACTATTCATGTACAATGAACAGTGGATTATTCTTATCGGGAATTTTAATTCTAAATCAGTGGTGTTAATTACTCTAGTATTTATTTTGGGATATTAACTATATGTGTTAATATTTTAAAAATCCCAGTTGGTTCCCAGTGTTCCAGTACAATTCAGTCAAGTTGATAATAACTTAGAAAATGATTTCCTTTTTGGTTCTAAGAACAACCTTGGGCTGGTTCAGTGTTCAGTGGCAGCTGCAACAGTTAATAGTTTCAAGGATGAGCAGCAACCTCCTGGTTCATGTGAATACATGCGTTCTGTGTTGCTGCACTTGGCTTGACTCCGTGTTGGTTCTGTATCCATTCACTGTATCTGTTGCCTGCTGGAAATGTGTTTTTTCCTCCCACAAGATAAACACTAAATTAACCCATTTATCCCGTAACCTATATTCTTTGCTTTTCAGTAGTTTTGTCAACAGACTAATGATGTCTGTCAAACTGTGCTATTTGGAGACTGATTCTGGAGCGGAGGATAAAAAGAAGGTTTACTAGAAATGATTAACAAGTTCCAGGAACTACGTTATCTGTTTATTTGTTAGTATCTATGTTTTAGGAAGTGATTATATCATCATAGACTAGTTCAACATTTATTTTAACATTTTTAACTTCATTGTTAGTTCTGTCAGCATTAAATTCTACTGTTGTTTTGGAGGATTTTGATAGATTGCGGAAAGATATCGACGTGAAGAAGACCACTAATGGCATTAGAAAGCTCAGGCTGTGAAAGGTATCTGCCAAATATGACGGATAGATTCTCTTGAAACACACATTTCAAAAGCACTTTGCACACTCTGCATACACACACACACACACACACACACACACACACACACACACACACACACACACACACACACACACGGCACAAAGACTTCTTTCTGGTGAGCAGTGTTATTCTGGTTCCATGCACATTGAGTCCAGTCCAGAACAGCATGGTTGCTTTCAGCAGCGCATACTGTATTCTGTAGATACTTTCTGTGTATCTCTACACATGCTGGATTCACACATTCTGTGGCTTGCATTGCCACGGCAACCGTGCCAAGGCAGGCAGAACTATATCATTCAAAAAAAGAGCCTTTGGAAACGTGCAGAAAAAAATGTTGTTTGTATCCTCTGATTTATTCCATCTTTAATTTTCCTGAGGTGTATGTACTTAAGTTTTACCAGAGGAGTGTCCAGATGTTTTGGCCTGCTGTGATGCTGAGTCCAGTCTCTCTCTCTCTCTCTCTGTACAGCCAACATGCTGGACGACATGCTGCTAAAGAACGGATGGAAGGGAGGATCGGAGCGTCGGGCGGAGGAGCGGAGCGGCGCCGTCACGGTCTCAGCGGAGAACATGCTCCGGTGCCACTGTTACCAACACTGCCCCGAAGACTCCACCAACAACACTTGCTTGTACGGCGAGGCGCACGCAAAACTAATACAATTAACTCCCACTATCGAAGGCGATCCAAATAATGATCCACAGTAATTATCAGAGAGGCCTCCGATGAGCCGATTAGAAGTATGCAAATATTTACTTCAGCTGCTAACGAGATCCCTCAACGCTCTTGAAACACTTTTATTTATTATTGCATTTATTTTGTGCATATGGCGAAAAAAGTAGTGCACATAATGAATATATGACTATTCCCAGTTTTTATTATAAAAAAAGAGAACACCTGTGATGATGAACACATTGATGAACATGTTGTGATGTTTGTGCATTTCGGTAGGACTGATGGGTACTGCTTCACCATGGTGGAGGAGGAGGGAGGCGTGGCGGTACTCACTGCAGGTTGTTTGGGTCTCGCCGGCTCCGAGTTCCAGTGCAGAGTAAGTCAGCTGTGTGTGTGTGTTTGTATGTGTGTATTTCTGCACTATGTGTATGCGTCCTTCTTCGTGAGCTATAGTTAAGTCTTTATAAGCTTTTCTTTACTCGCCGCAACTCTTTACTCTTTACTTAACCTATTTAAGTCAGACTTGTCTTGCCTCGCTGTGGGGGGAAAAAACCCCACTTTGGTTTATTGTAAAACGCTCTCATTAGGGAATGAACGTGGCTGGAAACGTTGCCTCCTCTCGACCCTTCGTTAGCGTTATTTAGAAAGGCATGTGTCTTGTGATTGTGTGTGACAGGACACGTGGAACGCTCGTTCGAGGAGAGCTCTGGAGTGTTGCACGGATCAGGATTACTGCAACAAAGACCTGCATCCGACTCTTCCCCCGCTGGTGACGTCAGGTAAGACGGACACTTGTTTTCACGCGCTGAAATCCTGCCCCACTTCAGGGCCCTTTGAAGGGGCTCGTTCGGGGCCACGCTGGGTGGCGATGGGTAGTTTAAACTGTTACAAACCACAGTGTGGTGCTGGAGCGAAGTGGAAAGTGGCTGCTCGGGGAGGGGGGGAGGGAGAGAGAGAGGGAGAGAGAGGCAGGTGAAACAGAGCCTGTAGACTGGGCTTGTTCTCTCACCCTCTAATGAAAAGGACAGCCTCTCCCCAGGGCCTGCTTGAGTTTCTTGCCTTGGGACGGATGTGAGATATCTGTCCATCTGTTACCCTGCAACACACACACACACACACACACACACACACACACACTCTTAAACACACACATGCATTCCTGGTCTCTCTCGCCCCCTCTTTCTGTCACACAACCTCACCATTGCGCTTTGAACACAGCCTCACACACACTTTGTTTTGACCTTCAAACACACGGTGACCAACTGAATTGTAAGGATATAGAATAATAAGGACTAATCCTTTTTTTTAAACCCTACTCAACTAATATCTCACCGAGATGTGAGAACATGGCAACATTGTTGCAACAACCAGAGGATTGAAACAATGCAATCAAGCGGTAAGAAGGAAAGTGAGTGCTCCTGAAATGTTGACAGCAAAATCCGTCATTACAATCTGTGAACAATAAAAGAGCAAGTATTGGACTTTGGGGGGAATATTACTGATCGCCTTTGTTTTTGTTTGGCTAAAGCCAGACCTCCATGAACTTACAGGATGTTCATAGGACACTTTGCTGTCCATGCAGCTTTTCTTTGTCCACTAGTGCTTCTTATTGTGTACGTGTGTGTGGGTGTGTGTAAACGCCATGAAGTGTGTGCCTGATTGGCAGGAGCACGGCTAGAAAGGCTAGAGCCCCGGAGCTGCTTCAGGCCTCTGGGGTTTCTGCAGCAATGTCAGTGTGACAACCGATCTGTGGAATTCAGGAAGGGGATGTGATCGATCACACGCTGTGAGAAGGTGGGGGGGGGGGGGGGGGGATTTGAGGACGAAGGGGAAAAGGAGCTTGTTCCTGCCAGTGAAAACCAGAAAGATGTTGGAGCTGATAGCAATGAACAAATGACTGTCCCCACCTATTCATCACCTCTGATACAGACTTTCCAACTGAGAAGTGGATTATTCACATTAAGGGGTGGTACGATAATAGAAACGACATGAAAGTAATGTGAATGCTTCTCCCTTTGTTGTTTGTTTTAGATTACGTTGACAGCAGCATCCAGTACATGGCTCTCTTCATTTCCATCGCAGTCACAATCATCCTTGTTCTCAGCTTAGTCTTCTGCTACGTCAGGTAAGAACCTAGAAGACAAATTCACCTATTATGACATTTCTATTACCTACTACACTATGACTTTTTTATGATATACTACAATATGAATATTTAATGACAATTTATTGGCATACTATGCTACATACAATGACTTGTTATTTTGATTTTTTCAACAAATTATACTTTGACTTAATTACTTTATGTATTGCATTCTAATGACATTATATAATGATTGTTTTATACACAGTTCTTGAACTTTTAATAACAACTGAAATAAAAATATATTGAATATATTGTTTTTGTGACATGACCCTTTTGATATTTGAATAACATACCATGGCGTTTTATGACATTTCTATACATTTCTGACATAATTTTAGTGACTTACTATACTGTGATTGCAATTTGACATTTTAATGCAATACTACACTATTACATTATGACATTTGCACTGCATTATATAGTAGGATTTTTCTTTAAATAATAACATAATATACCATTACTTTTTTGCAGTCAGTAAACATTTCATCACCTTTCTGTCTGCAGATATAAGCGGCAGGAGTCCCGACCACGCTACAGTATTGATCTGGAGCAGGAGGAGACCTACATCCCCCCTGGGGAGTCCCTGAAGGACCTGATAGAACATTCTCGCAGCATCGGGTCTGGTTCTGGATCAGGCCTCCCTCTACTGGTATGAAAAAATAAGTGCACATCTGGCTCAACATCAGCCCTTGTAGAGCAGTGATAAATAACTCAATTCTCATACTTTCACCTAGGGTTCAGTAAGATGGGTGAAGTCATGAACTCATTTTACTTATTGATCATAATTTGTCTATAAAAATAAAAATAAACAGAAGCGTAACAGTAGCGCAACTTAGAACAGAAAGCAACATCTAAACTTCTATGAAGAATGTTTCTTGAAAGATTTGTACTCAAAGGGAAATTGCATAATAAATCACACTTTTCTTTCTAATAATCTGTTGCCAGGTGCAGCGCACCATCGCCAAGCAAATTCAGATGGTCAAGCAGATTGGAAAAGGGCGATACGGAGAGGTCTGGATGGGCAAGTGGAGGGGAGAGAGAGTGGCTGTTAAAGTCTTCTTTACCACAGAAGAAGAAAGCTGGTTCAGAGAGACTGAAATATATCAGACCTTCCTGATGAGACATGACAATATACTGGGTAAGGTGATGTATGGAGTTTGAAAAACAAATTATGAAATTAAGGACTGAATATTGATCCAAATGTTATTTTCTGTGTGCGCTCAAGTTTCTCAATTTCCTTCCCCCCCCCCCAGGTTTCATAGCAGCAGATATTAAAGGAACCGGCTCGTGGACTCAGCTCTACCTAATTACAGACTACCACGAGAACGGATCTTTATACGACTACCTCAAGTCCAACACCTTAGACGTCAAGGCTCTGCTGAAACTGGCCTACTCATCCATATCAGGCCTCTGTCACCTGCACACTGAGATCTACGGCACACAGGGCAAACCTGCCATCGCACACAGGGACCTGAAGAGTAAAAATATATTGGTCAAAAAGAACGGATTCTGCTGTATAGCAGACCTTGGACTGGCTGTCAAGTTTAACAGGTACAGCATACACGTTGACATCACATTTTAATACAAATAAGGAGTATCTTGGACATCAATCCTCAAATATCTTTTGCATTGTTTCTCAGTGACACCAATGAGGTGGACATCCCTCCGAACCTACGAGTCGGTACGAAGCGCTACATGCCACCTGAAGTGCTGGAAGAGACCCTGAACAAGACCCAGTCTTTTATAATGGCAGACATGTACAGCTTTGGCCTTATTGTTTGGGAGATGGCCCGACGTTGCATTTCTGGAGGTATGGGGAAGAAATCCATCCTTTTCTTTTATTTCAACATGATCTATATGGATGCTTTCTAAATGATAATACTGTATACTATACTATACACGTATATCTGTTGTTCCGGAAGGCATCGTGGAGGAGTATCAGCTGCCCTATCACGACCTTGTGCCCACCGATCCGTCCTACGAGGACATGAGAGAAGTCGTCTGCATTAAGAAACAAAGACCGTCGTTTCCTAATCGCTGGACGAGCGATGAGGTATCCTAAAAGTTTTTCTGTACCACTTTTAAGCGTTAATACATAGTAATGTCTTTATTCATGAATAGCAAATTATTTATAGACTAATAATAAGACATTAGAATGAGAACTTGGGGTTGCCAGGTTGGTATATATCCTCCTCCACATTTATAATTGCAGAGCAAATGAAATATTTGAAGAGAGAGAGTCATGGGTTTGTCACTAGTCAGCCATCCGTTCTGCAGTTATATACGTTTATTTAAATGGTTTAAGTATTCATCATCAATAATCCATTTTCTCATCTCTATATGTGGGTCTTCAGTGTCTACGTCAGATGGGAAAACTGATGTCCGAGTGTTGGGCTCACAACCCCACCTGTCGCCTCACAGCCCTGAGGGTGAAGAAGACCCTGGCAAAGATGTTGGAGACCCAAGACATCAAGCTGTGACAGAGGGTTAAGAGAGACGCTCTCATCAGCAGAGACTTGTCACTGCCACGGACACAGCGCCGCTCACAGCCGCCAATAGCAGACGGCGGGGGGGAAGAGACTGTCAAAGAAAGGACAAAGGAAGCTGACAGCGGTGACGGAGATAACGGTCGACAGAGAGCCAGACAATTGAGAGGCAAAAGATTTATCATGTCAGGGGAGATCTGCCCTCCCGTTTTGTGAGTGGCCTCTGCCTCAGGCCAAGTGTTCAGGTTGTGCTTTCTGTGAAAGCTGAGTGGTCGTCGGGTCCAGACTGTCCAGGTGGGCCGGCGGACGGGGACCCTCGCAGGAGAGGAGCGTTTGAAATCCCACTGCTTGATTCTAAACAGAGGAAGCTCCTGCTCTGCTCTAAAGCCATATTACAGTGTTTTGTGCAGTCTTTTGTACTGTCACAGCTGTCTGCAGTTTTCTTCTTTCTTTTTTTTATTCAGTCACCGTCAACTCCCATCGATAGTGACTGTCGTCCAAAGAAATGTCTCAGTGACCTCATTGTCAATTATATTATTGTTATTATCACAGAACAAAGGGGAGCAAGACTACAACAATGTTAAAACATGTCCAGCAGGAAAAAAAACAGAGTTGTCAATATTAAAAAGATATTGAAGACCTCTGCATTATTCTTGTTATTGATGTATTTGTGAATTTGGTTGTCCTTCAGAACGGAGACTCAGACTTGGCTCTCCCTCATTGTCTCTTCTTTCCACTCACGATTCATTTGTACATAACTGAGCTGAAATCTATTGATAATTATAGCCTTGTTGAATGTTAAAATGTGTTTTGGATGATTTATCTGTGTACAGAATATGTCCCATCCACTCTCCCACTATGGCATGTGCCTTATTTAATCTGTACATATGTGATTAATGAGAGTGTCTGAGTGGATCTGGATAACATTCCCAAATAAAACGACTTTGCTTCACGAAGGCTCGTCCCTTAACGCTGCTTCAAGAGTTATTTATCTCACAATGCCAATGATGTCTTCATTGGATTCAATGTTGCATTGACACATGATACAATGACACATGATACAATGACATTTGCAATGCTTTCTGACGTACTGAACCTTAGTTTTATTATAACATACTACACTATGCCCTTATTTACTATATTATGTATTTTCATGAGTGTTTTAGAGATACTATACCACAACTTTTTACGACCATTTTATGAAAAACAATTTGTACATAGTCAACTTTTAATTATATACTTTACTATGATTTATGATATTTTACATTTTATTCATTTTGAATGTCTTTTTTGACATGTTATACAATTTTTTTGCTTGACTGTGAATTATTTTTATGACTTTTTGTGACATACCATACATTTTTTCAAATAGTATACTATAATTTCTTTTCTTACCATACTTCTTTTTGACATATTATACAATGCCTTTTTATGACATACATTAGAATGACTGTGACAATCTTGAGTGAATCCAGAACTCAGCAGACAGACTCTAAAAGTAGTTTTAAGGGTTTTCATAAAGGAGATACTGGCAGATGGCCGAGGTAGAGAAGTGTTCCTGCTGATCCAGTGGCTGAACAGACATGAATGGTAAGCTGCATTTGACATCCAAGAGATTGAGCAGGCCGGCAGGAAATTGGAAATCCAAGACAGTTTACAGACAGGCAGAGATGTGAGCATAAGGAAAAAGATGATTAACTCAGAGGGAAATATAACACAAAAAAAACAGGAACTCTCTAAAAATGACTTTTAACTGAGAACAAACTGCTGTAGTGAACTAGTGAAGACTGGGAGGAAAGCCAGCGTTGATATAATGGTATGCCAGCTGGAGTTCAGGTGCAGTAGCAGATTCATGGCAAAAAAAACCCTGGACAGACACACAGGGAGTCCACGGGAAACAAAGGGCAGGGAGCAGAAAGAAACATAAGGGAGGGTTATAGGAGAGACATGACCATGATGTTTTATGACTGGACAGTTTTCCTTCTTATTCATTGGCATAGTCCAAGTGTGAAGTCATAAAGTGCATGCAAACACTACTGCTGTGTTAAACATGATAAATGGATAACTTTGTAGATTAATCACAATTCATCAACACATACTATCCACTATACTTTTTCCAACATACTATACTATGACTTTTTTATGACTTTTTCCAACATACTATACTATGACTTTTTTATGACTTTTTATGACATACTTTACTAAGACTTTTTTTTATGACTTTTTCCGACATACTATACTATGACATTTTTATGACTTTTTCCGACATACTATACTATGACTTTTTTATGATTTTTTATGACATACTTTACTATGACTTTTTTTTATGACTTTTTCTGACATACTTTACTATGCTTTTTTTATGACTTTTTCCGACATACTATACTATGTCTTTTTTGACTTTTTCCGACATACTAAACTATGACTTTTTATGACTTTTTCCGACATACTTTACATTGTTTTTTTTTAATGACTTTTTCCGACATACTATATTATGACTTTTTACGACATACTATACTATGACTTTTTTATAACTTTTTCCGACATACTATACTATGTCTTTTTTGACTTTTTCCGACATACTAAACTATGACTTTTTATGACTTTTTCCGACATACTTTACATTGTTTTTTTTTAATGACTTTTTCCGACATACTATATTATGACTTTTTACGACATACTAAACTATGACTTTTTTTATGACTTTTTCCGACATACTTTACTATGACTTTTTTATGACTTTTCCGACATACTATTCTTTTCATCACTATTACAACGTAATATATGATTTTTTTTTTTTACTTTTTTAGACATACTATAATATGACTTTTTAATGACTCTTACTACCTGATTTTACTATTACTTTTTTTATCATTTTTTTCAACATACTTTACTATGACTTTCTCAACATAATATATGATTCATATTTGTGACTTTTTCTGACAAACTATACTATGGCTTTTTAGGATTTTTTTTCGACATTCTGTACTATGACTTTTTTTTTACCAAACTATACTTTTCCATCATACTACACTATGACTTTTTTCGACATACTGCGCTATGAGTCTTTTCGACATACTATGCTCCCCAAGAGTAAAAGTCATTAAATGTGACCCTAATTTAATTTTGCTTATTTTCCATGTGCACTCATTCCTGTCGTACCTTCTTTTCAACCCCTAGGATTCATAGCAGCAGATATTAAAGGAACCAGCTCGTTGACTCAGCTTTGCTTTATGGATCTTTATATGACTATCTCAAGTACAACAGCTGGATTTCAAGGCTATGCTAAAACCTGTCATCTAGGGAAAAAATCCATCTTTTTTAAATTTCAACATTATCGATACATGTCTGATGCTTTCTAAATGATAATATTGATTCTCACACACATGTACAGTGTTTCCCCTAGAATTTTTTTCAGGCCCCGTGGTACCCACCAAAAAAACCCTAAACAGACGAGACGCGTGGGATGGTGTATTGGTGCAGTTGGATTAAGTCAGGTGGCACAGCAAGCAGTCTGCAATTCTGCAATTATTATATTTGCATTCAACATTTTTGTTCAACCAGAGTGTATTCAAGGTTTTCAAGGATTCAAGGAGAGAGTGACTTATTAAGGTGCCGGTTGATGGAAATGATCCAAAATTAGGGGCTGGAAAAATATGGCTGGAAAATGAGGAGCATCACATTAATAGCTGCAGATACTGTAAAACACTAAAATGACATATGAGTGCATATATTGTCTTATTTTATCAAGTAAAATATAAGTTATAGGTTTACTCAACAGCCTAATAGTTCATAGAAATTCAGGGAGAAATAGGTTAACTCAGAGTTCCACAGCTTATCAAAAAACAAAGCTCATTTTATTAACATAGGCTGCCTAGGGTTAGGGGTTAGGTAAGGGCGCAATCAGTAGCGTGCCTCGGCACGATTGCCCCAGGGGGGTCGCCCGCGGCTTGCATTCACACTGCTCCAGCCCAAACAGGGCTTTGGCCCGTTAGCCGGTTGTACATACGTCATTACGTCCTAATACTACACACGCATGGGTGGATGTTGTTTTTAAGGAGCGCCGTCTCTGCATATATTTCTCGACAACACTCACCTGCATCAGCGAATGTGCGCACGAGCGGATCTGTGCGAGCAGGCAGCGCGAGGAAAGCGGATTTTGGACGGAGACACAGCGGCATTTTTCTTATAAATGCATCCTGTTCCGCTCACACAAAATACAGTGTAAACTTTCCATGTTTTCAAAGTAGAAAGCGACATCGTGGTGGTTTAACGAGGCAGAGCGGCATCAGAACAACATCAAGCGCGTAAAGTACACGAAGAAGAACGTAGCGGGAGCGCGCGGCGAGGATTGTTGCGGCCGCGCGTCTTGCGGAGCAAGTCTACTGTGCTGCGCGCAGTGGCGGCGCCAGGGAGGGGCTTGGTTGGGCTATAGCCCCATCAAGAATTGTGTCAGCCCTACCATTAGCCCTACCATAAAACCACCAAGAAAAAAACAACAACAAAATAACCAAGAAAAGTGCGGAGTTCAACAGCACCACCACGTCACGTCGTAACGGCATTCAGGCAGCTGCGATGACAACTGTCACTGAACTGGGTTCATTAACAGACTGTACTGTCCGTACATCAACGTCACTCATGTGAGCCCGCTCTTAGTGTATGCTCGACACAGAGACAGCAGGCTACTAGTTTGTAAGCTACCTGGCTCTAGCAGTTCGCGTTAGCGGCTTATAGTCACTCACGTTAAGTTAACGTTAGTAAGCTGGTCAAAATTGATCATGGATACATTTGTTTTTAAACGTCGTCGGATGGAACAGATGGCGGTGGCGGGCGTGTTGGATAAAACTACGGACGCACCGTTGACACCTGCAGGGGAAGATGACCACTCGGGTCCCGGCTGTTAACGTAACTATTCACGTTTCGCTGTCTCTGTCTCTCTGTCTCACTGTGTGCGTGATTATAGCTGCGGGAGGGTGTTGTCAGCGCCGCCGCCAGGATTCAATTTCAATGTACGCACAGAAACGGCAAATACAACAACAAATGGAAAAATACTTTTTTAAGACAAAATCTAATGTTTTCAGTATCAGTGAAATCAGTA
The DNA here is from genome assembly GCF_963514095.1 of Eutrigla gurnardus. Taxonomy (NCBI): domain Eukaryota; kingdom Metazoa; phylum Chordata; class Actinopteri; order Perciformes; family Triglidae; genus Eutrigla; species Eutrigla gurnardus. The sequence goes on along the minus strand of NC_139930.1, from coordinate 12,539,269 downwards.
GTGTATATCATGGTGATAGGCCCCGGTGCAAATAGTTTTTTGTGCCCTCCATCCCCGACCTAAACACAAGCGCACGCTTGTGAGCACTCCACGCACGCACACACACGCTTGGACACGCACGCACAGTACGGTATGATAACTCTGCCGGCCCGGGGAGAGAGACATGCATCGGCTCGGCCCACAGTGCTCAGCAGCAGAGAGGTGACGAGACTAGAGCCGAGCTGTATTGTGTAGTGGAGAGGGGCCAACACACGCTATGCGTAATTGCGCACACACGCGCGATCGTCCTCTCAAATGCGGCTGCATCCGGCCCGGTTCAGCAGCATTTTTCCACCTTCAAAAAAAGTCCTCCCAGTGCGTACTGGATTCCGGCTGGCAGCGCCACTGGGTGTTGTTATATATTCACATTGAAATTCTGACATTGATTTGAGCCCCACCGTCGTATGAGTTAGCCCCACCGTAGTTGAACCAGAAAAAATAGTCTGGCGCCGCCACTACCTTTGATACATGTCACATCCCCCTCTCTCTCCCATGTTTCCTCTCTATCCACCGCTAAATACAAAGGTGTCTATGCAAGAAAATAATCTTTAAAAAAAAAAGCCTTGATCATATTGTTAAAAAAAGGTCATGCTATAGCATGTCGAAAATTCACGAAAAAGTCAGTCAGAATATATTCATAAAAAAATATTTTAAATTGTGAGTCATAAAAATTGCTCATATCGCTTTACGCGCTTAGTGTCAGTGTAGTGAGTCCAAAACAGCCATAAAAAGCCATGATCAATTTTTTCAGGAAAAAAAAAAGTCATACCGGTCATACATGTCGGAAAAAAAGTGAAAAATCGACAAAATTCATAAAATGTTGTAAAAATGATGTAAAAGTCCTAACATATGCTTCTATATCGCGTGTCAATCAAAATCTGAGTGTAGTGAGTGCAAAATAGTTATAAAAAGGCTTAGTCATATCCCCCCCCCCCCCCCCCCCCCCCAAAAAAGTCATACGTCGAAAATTCACGAAAAAGTCAGTCAGGATATATTCATAAAAAAATATTTAAAATTGTTAAAAAGGCATAAAAATCGTTGATATCGCTTGACGCGCCTAGTCTCAGTGTAGTGAGTCCAAAACAGCCATAAAAAGCCATGGTCAACTTTTTCAGGGAAAAAAAAAGTCATACTATAGCATGTCGGAAAACAAGTGAAAAATCGACAAAATTCATAAAATGTTGTAAAAATGATGTAAAAGTCCTAACATATGCTTCTATATCGCGTGTCAATCAAAATCTGAGTGTAGTGAGTCCAAAACAGTCATAAAAAGGCTTATTCATGGCAGGCAGGCAGGTGGTTGAGTGGTTAGAGGGCATGCCATTTACCCATGTCTGCATATATGCAGCAGCCTCAGGTTCGAATCCCGGCTGGAGATCCTTTGATACATGTCACATCCCCCTCTCTCTCCCATGTTTCCTCTCTATCCACTGCTAAATACAAAGGTGTCTATGCAAGAAAATAATCTTAAAAAAAAAAAAAGCCTTGATCATATTGTTAAAAAAAGGTCATGCTATAGCACGTCGAAAATTCACGAAAAAGTCAGTCAGGATATATTCATAAAAAAATATTTAAAATTGTTAAAAAGGCATAAAAATCGTTGATATCGCTTGACGCGCCTAGTCTCAGTGTAGTGAGTCCAAAACAGCCATAAAAAGCCATGGTCAACTTTTTCAGGGAAAAAAAAAGTCATACTATAGCATGTCGGAAAAAAAGTGAAAAATCGACAAAATTCATAAAATGTTGTAAAAATGATGTAAAAGTCCTAACATATGCTTCTATATCGCGTGTCAATCAAAATCTGAGTGTAGTGAGTGCAAAATAGTTATAAAAAGGCTTAGTCATATCCCCCCCCCAAAAAAAAGTCATACTATAGCATGTCGAAAATTCACGAAAAAGTCAGTCAGGATATATTCATAAAAAAATATTTAAAATTGTTAAAAAGGCATAAAAATTGCTAATCTCGCTTGACGCGCCTAGTCTCAGTGTAGTGAGTCCAAAACAGCCATAAAAAGCCATGGTCAACTTTTTCAGGGAAAAAAAAAGTCATACTATAGCATGTCGGAAAACAAGTGAAAAATCGACAAAATCCATAAAATGTTGTAAAAATGATGTAAAAGTCCTAACATATGCTTCTATATCGCGTGTCAATCAAAATCTGAGTGTAGTGAGTGCAAAATAGTTATAAAAAGGCTTATTCATGGCAGGCAGGCAGGTGGTTGAGTGGTTAGAGTGCATGCCATTTACCCATGTCTGCATATATGCAGCAGCCTCAGGTTCGAATCCCAGCTGGAGATCCTTTGATACATGTCACATCCCCCTCTCTCTCCCATGTGAAAAGTGCGGAGTTCAACAGCACCACCACGTCACGTCGTAACGGCATTCAGGCAGCTGCGATGACAACTGTCACTGATCTGGGTTCATTAACAGTCCGTACGTAAACGTCACTCATGTGAGCCCGCTTTTAGTGTATGCTCGACACAGAGACAGCAGGCTACTAGTTTGTAAGCTACCTGGCTCTAGCAGTTCGCGTTAGCGGCTTATAGTCACTCACGTTAAGTTAACGTTAGTAAGCTGGTCAAAATTGATCATGGATACATTTGTTTTTAAACGTCGTCGGACGGAACAACAGATGGCGCGGAGGCGCTCCTAATGTAAATGATTATTGATTTATGAATGAATTGATAGGTGGCTTATTTTTTTTTTGGCCTGGCGGCAGGTCTCCTTGGCCTGGCGCCCCCGCCAGGCCTGTACAATGGTAGGGGAAACACTGATGTATATGTTATTCCTGCAGACATCCTGGAGGAGTATCAGCTGCCCTATAGCAAACTTGTTCCCACTGATCCATCCTACGAGGACATGGGAGAAGTGGTCTGTATTAAAAAACAAAGAAAGCCATAATTTCTGCAGCAATACTGGAAATGGTAGCGGTTAATAATTTATTGAAGTGGTCGTCTTACAATTTAAAGCGCTGGAGAACAGAGACATGTTGATTTAAAAAAAATACCTTATAACTAATGAATTATCACAATAATCACTTTCACACAATGTACAGGTTTAAAGGTATTGTTTTATTCTCATCTATGGGTCTTCAGTGTCTACGTGAAACTGATGTCCGAGTGTTGGGCTCACAAACCCGACCTGTCGCCTCACAGCCCTGAGGGGGAAGAAGACCCTGGCGAAGATGTTGAAAAGAAAAGAAGAGGAAAGGAAACTGACAGCGAGGATGAGCGATAGAGATAACGGTCAACAGGGATTCAGAAAAATTAGAGGCACAAGATTTATTATGTCAGGGGAGAGCTGCCCTCCCTTTGTCAAGTAATTGGGCTTTCTGTGAAGTGAGAGGTTGTCGGGTCCAGACAGGGAAGCTCGCAGTTAAATCCCACTGCTTGATTCTAAACAGACAAAGCTCCTGCTCTGCTCTAAAACCATATTGCAGTTTTCTACATTCCATCTTTTGTACTGTCACAGCTGTCTTCATGTTTCTTTTATGACTCTGTCCACTCCATCCATAATGATTGTCATCCATCCAATGAAATGTCTAATTCAGGCTCAGTGGACACAAAGCATGTCCAACAAAACAGAACACTGTATAGACAACTCTTATGTATATTTTATTTCAAAATTTAAATAAAACCTCCGCATAAAACAATTTTGGTTGTCCTTCAGAACGGAGACTGAAACTTTGCTCTCCCTCATTGTCTCTTCTTTCCACTCACAATTCATTTCTACAAAAACTGAGCTGAAATCTATTGATAATTATAGCCTTGTTGAATGTTAAAATGTGTTTTTGATGATTAATCTGTGTACAGAATATGTCCCATCCACTCTCCCACTATGGCATGTGCCTTATTAATCCGTACAAATGTGATTAATGAGAGTGTCTGAGTGGAGCTGGAAGGCTGGTCTATGGTGGTGGCTGGTCCAACACTGCTGTAAGATTCATGTTACACTATGAATCTCACATTGAAATGCAAATGATATCGTGCTCTTTTTTCAATGTTGCATATAAATATAATTTATTATTAGTCTTAAAAATTCTTTCTTACACTTTGTACAATAACTTGACAGATGAAATGCAAGCAGTTGCGAGGGACATCATGAGTGCCAGAAACAGACATTCTCACTATACACAATAATAATAATCATGAAGCTGAAGAACAACTAGGGAATGCAAAAAAAAAAAAAAAAAAGCTAGCCCACTGAGAATGTAGAGATTGTTTCAGAAAGATGCAAAGTTTGCATAGACGACTTTACGAAAACTGGGACAACTGCCAAAAAAAATACAAATAAAATCTAATTCAAATCAAAAGCCAACCATGAACACTTGGAACAGTCACAAGTGCTGCTGCATCAAGGGAATGTTGCATTTACACCTATCACATAATTTTTTTTATGCACACAGTCGGCGTCGTCATGACACCGATGGCGTCTGTCATTAATGTACAAACATAGAAGTCTGAGTTTCCACAATCACAGGTGAGAGTCATTCAGTTGGAAACACAAGAAATGACGTTTGATATTCGATGACTGCCCTCTGCATTCAGTTTGACCTCATACGCTGTATGTCAATTATTTGGTACAAAGCCGCTTTAATCGGTTGCATTGGTCCTACAAAAATATAGATATTTGATTCCCTTTTTCGACAGCATCTACCTCTCTGCCCCTCTGGTCTCGTTAACGTACATGATAATCATCTTGAACAGCATACAAATCATCAGCATCAGTCATGAATTTTATTTAGTTTGATCACCCTCTATTGAGAGGCGTAAGACTGATGTAATTATCCAAATGACCAAATAAACATTCAAAGAAAGTAAAGAAAAATCATAACCAATGCAACTTGTAAAAAAAAAAAAAAAAAAGTAAATATCTAAAAAAAGTCACACATATGTGAAAATCAATAATTATACATGACATGAATAAAAAAAGCATTAATAGCAGTTACGACAGCAACACTAACGCTGTAAAAATGGTTACATCATTGATTTCCTTCTGTACATGTAAAGGAGCTATTACTGCAAGAGTCCACCAGGAGGTGCTCTGATACAGTCAAACATAATGGAACGGGAAACATAATGTGAGGACATTGCAAAAATATTCCATAACAGGCAGCATAAAATGCAACAAAAAAAAGAGATGTATAAATAGGCATATTGTTAAATACTATGTAATCACAGAACACAACCATGGAGTATGGAGACTGGTTTTCGGAGAGTGAGAGATGCTTCCTCTGATCCAAGTCTTGCTCCTTTGACCTTTTGATAGTGTCTCAATATTCAGACTGTTGTCTATGGCAAGGGCATCATCCACATATATGCACAGTCTACCCAAATAACCGGACAGCTGTTTCCAAGGAAACGAGAGCCAAAAATATCAAGTCGTTGTACCAGAAAGAGAGAGAGAGGAACAGCCAGAGAGAAATGACAGAGATTCTTGTTTACCCTCCAAGTTTTTACACCCTTTGTTGCCAATGTTTAACTGGGTCATGGCTGAGTAGACCTAGCGGTTTTCTTTCTTCTTACTCCTACGCCCACACACATTACCTGCCAGTGTGTACGTGCATTTGTCATTGTGATGCCAAATGACTCGCCTGGTTTTTTTCAGCGTCCCCCCCCCCTCCCCTCTCTTATTTTTCTTTTTATGTCTTCTTCCTCCCTGGAATGTCACACTCCCTCGTGGGCAGATGTCAGTGTTCCAGTGCAGGAACGAGGCTGTCATGGCGTCCCATCTCCTCCAGCACCTGGGCCAGGCGGCTGAGGTTGCCGTCAGGAAAATGCTGGGCCTCCCACAAGTCCAGGATCACTCCCGTAGGACTGGATTTGGTGGCAAAGTAGTTAAGATACCTGGGTGAATGATTGACAGACAAAGTAGAGATGGGTGGGTAAGAAAAAGGAAGTAAATGGTTAAGAGATAGATGACTTAATTAATAACAAAGGACTGGTGTTGACATGGTTTTAAAAATGAAAAAGTAACAAGAGGTCTATGATATAATATATGCATTAAAGCACATTATATAATGTGCAGGAAGCTATCAGCTAACGTTAGCGACTCCTCCTGCAGATTTAAACACGGATTTGTTGTTCACAATGCAGCGAGTGGTGATTATAAAGCATTAACGCTGATCTCCCAAGTGCATTTTTTTTTACTGAATATCGGCCAATAGTGGTTGGCAAACGATCAGTCCAAGCTAAAAAATGTGTTTAACTCCGTTTAACCACTTGCCCGATTGGGCATGTGAGTTTGTATCGAGCAATACTTATTGTTGAGCCCCTGATACTACCTTTTTTTAGCTTTTCGCTTTTTTTAAATGACATTTTTACGCAAGATTATGTTGACATACTAGCTGGTCTTTTTGGAGGGGCCAAAAAGGAAGGAGAAATACACATATTTCACCAATAATAATGACGTTTGATATAACAATGATGTGTGTTTCAAATGATATGGAATTAGAAATTATATAAAAAAATTTAAGTTATTCTACTGTACTCTTTTATTTAAAAAATGGAGCTTTTATAATTTAAAATAAAAAAGTAGTAAATAAAACCTGAGTGGAATGTTGTGATTCCTTGTGATTCCTCCACATGTCCCACAAATAGATTAGGAAGAGACGTTTGTAGTCACAGTAATGATTAGAACCATAACAATGAAAATATCTTCAATAACATGAATGAAAAGAGGAAATTACCCTTCTTAATAAAGGTGTGAAATCCATTTCCTCAAGACCTGGATACGCCATAACATCATGTCTCCACAAACACCCTGCAGTTTCAAACAGCTGTTGTCGCCTTTATGATAAATATGGAAATGGCATGCCTCAGGGTAATCTACATTTTTGGTTCTTATAGCATATTTGTGTCTGCCACTCGCATCTCTCCGTGTCCCTGCTGAAATAACATTCACATTGGCAGGTGAGGCTCTATGTGAGAAACGTTACAATTAATAAAATGTTTATTTGTATGTAGCTCCCTTGTCTTGAGGGCTTTCCTTCTGGTATTCTGTTAAAGTTATTACATGTGGTTTGTATATTTGAAACTCCCAGTAGGTCCCCGAAGGAGGGAAGAATGATCTGCTGGATCTGATAATTGAAACATGTGACAAAATCTGTATGTTAGGTGTCTTTTCTCTCTCTCTGTGCAGTTGTAGGCAGTTGGACCTCACATAGTTGTCGTAACCACGTGGGAAAATTATATTACTCCAAAAGACAGAGACACCATCATGGAATTACAAATATCCCTGCCAAGGAAACGAGGACAGAGAAGTTGTGCATTTTGGAAAATAATTGCTTAACATGGATTCAAATGTTATTGATGTTTACAAGACATTCCATTGTAGAAATTGAGAATGATAATCTGTTATTGTAATAGTTATAATCTGCTGTGTAACCCAAGAATCAGAATCAGTTTTTATTTTTGCTTATAATTACCCATATTATTTAACAGAGCAGTTTAAACTCTAGGAAGGTACTCATTTTTGCAGTTGTCAGTAAATTAAGTTCTGTTGTGCCGAGCACAGCACAGAAGAAAAAAATGTGGAGAATATGCACATATTTGCTTATTACACGCAAGAGTCTCTTTAAGCGAGGCGATTAAAAAAAAAAGGTACTTTTAGAGCATTTGTGCTGCAAAGGACTTTTACACAGGTGTCACATAGTTTCTGATATACTAAACAAACACACATTAATAACGGGATTTTTATATGAAAGAAAAATGTAATGAGCCTCAAAACACTACTGTTCTGTATGCATCATCAGTGTGAATGAGAGGCTGAGTCTAGTCTCTCCCTCCTTCATGCCAGACCGTCAGTGGTCTCCTCAATCTGCAGCTGCTGCCTGTGATAAGGCCGCCCCGCTGATCTGGGACCTTATTAATGGACACACACTGAATCTCCTTCACACACACACACACACTAGACTATCAAAGACACATGGTTGACGTTTTGAAAAGCGTGTCATTCTATCTCTCTCTCTCTCTCTCTCTCTCTCTCTCTCTCTGCTTCGGTCTCAGTTTAGTCGAACTCAATTAATCTCAATTCAGCAGATGCTTATCAGAATGAGTCACATCCCCACAGAACAATCAACTTCAAATAAAAAAAGACTACAGCTATCTACAGTTTCATTACTCGTGTGATCTGGTTGCCCACTTGCCTACTGTGAGGGGAAATTGCACATCAACAACTTTTTTTTTGAAGAATAAGGATATTTTGTATATTTCTAAAACAAGTCGCTCTTAACTTTTCATGCATATATTATTTTTTTAAATGAGCCAAACCGGCCTGTTCCTGTGGCCAGACTTTAACCAGTAAAAGCCTAAATCCCCCCCACTCCCCCAGCCCTGTTGCTCTACGCACCTGTCAAGGTTGAGTTTGTGGGCCAACATCCTCCAGTCATTTCCCCTGGTCTGTGGTGCATCCAGGCTGCCGCACAGCTTCTGCCGGACGGAGACGGGGATGCGGAAGGCGTTGGGCCCCACCAGTGTGGTGATGTTACTGGCGGGGTCCAGCAGAGACGTGTCGATACTCTGGGAATCCTGCAGAGGGAGAATTGAAACATAATGTGGGTCAAAATTGACCCGTAGCACAGAGAAATGTCTGTTTCTGAGTTGCATAAAGAAGTCTAAATGATTCATTTTTATTGTCATCCATTTATCGTTGCAAGCCGAGTGATTTTTCAAATATATCACATCTGGGGGATTAAGTGCTGCAGGTCTGGCTACAGAAACCGGAGCAAGACGCAGAGACAAATGAAGCAAGGTCAGGCAGGGACGCCGCTCCACACCGCATGTACTGTAATTCATCTCATTACGGAGCACAAAGCCTGAGTGCACCGCCATCCCTCAAGCTCTATCCTCCTGGCCAGATGGCCTTTGTGAAACAAGTGCAGTATGACTGGAGGGTGATTATTCCCCCTCTGCTCTGCATTGTCCTGGCAGGTCTATATGGAGGCTGCAGGGTCGAGACTCCCTGTCTTCGCCCTATCAGTCTTTGTGAACATTGTGGAACGAGGGAAGAGGTCATGGGGGGGAGAGGATAAAAGTATCCCTCACAACAGAGAGACATGCGTCATTATTTAAAACGCACTGATCTGTTTTTGTGATGCATTGGTCGATTCTAAGGAGAATCATTCTTTAAAGCTGTTACAAATCAAATGCAAGAGCTGCATTTTATTCATTTTTGTTTATTTAATCGTTATCTAATCGGACGGCCTCTTTGGGATTAAGATCTCCGTTCCCGAGAGAGACCAGAGAACAAGAAACATTCACCAGAACCCAACCAGCAAAACAGAAACAACACTAGTCAACATGAAATGAAAAGAGTCACAAGACTGTAAGGATTGAGGTCAATTTGGAGTTCTTAGGTTATAGTAGTTACTGGATTGTGTTCTGTATTTACTATATTTAACTAAGAGATGAGATGTGAGGTAGTTCGGGAGCTTTATAAATGACAGCAGATGGATATTTCTTCCAGGAATTAGCCATTTCATGCTTTTCAGTCAAGACAAATGATACAGTCTTACTTCATCTAACCAGTGAAAAAGGAACAGTAAAAAAAAAGGGTGTCATCAAGCGTAATGCACTATGACACTGAGCGAAAGTTATAAGTGAAGATATAAAATATAAACCCTACCTCTGACAGCGTGGTGTCTAGCTGGAAAATCTGCCCTTCTCCCTCCACCTGGCGCACACATATCTTACAGGCCAGGTCCACGGTGCTGCACGAGAAGCGCTCCAGAGTGAAGCAACAGTGGAGGTTCCTCTGGGAGCCGGTCCAGACTTGCTGAAAGGAAAGCTCCTGTGGAGAGGTGAAGAAGGGGTGGAAGATTTACCCCCGCGGGCAGACGGCAGGCGGACATGTTTGTCCTCCTTCTAAAAGAAAAAAAGGGTGAGCGGTTTACCTGGTACTTGGCTAGCAGTTTGCTCTTCCACAACGTGTGGGGGACGTCGTGGATGGACAGTCTCAGGTTGTGGGTGCTGTCTTTAAAGTTGAGCGTCTTTGGTTCGTCCAACAACTTCCCGCCCATTTGCTTCTCCATCTGCAGGACTTCCTGAAAACATAAGAACACACTTGTTAAGTATAGAAAAACATAAAAAAAAAATAAAAAAATGTCTACTACTCCAATGTAAATCTACAAATGACATGTTTCTATTGCACATTCATCACTTTCCTTTGAGGCTTTATGAACCTGAATCTGGACCTGCCATCTGCAACCTAACTTCACTATCACTATCACTTCTCATTGCCCATTCTCAAACTTAATAACCGTGTTTAATATCCCTGCTCAGTGTAATAATCTCTCCTTATCTTTCTCCCATGTAGGTAGATGGAGGTATTAAAACAGAGGGAGACAACAGTGGAGTAGAGGGATGAAGGTGGCTCAGTTTGTGTCTTCCCAGGAGCCGCAACGCTTTTCAAAGGACACAAAGATTCCTCATTCTTCCTCCCACAGCTCATCTGCTGGCTAAGCCTACACATCATTAATGCTCACGCTCACGCTACATAACCTTAACATACGAAGGGATACACGAATGCGACCTGCTGTATTTACCTTGAGTGCGTCCTGTGTGTCGTCCAGGCAGTAGACTCTGATGTGATACTCCATGGCGGGGCAGGTGACGGGGCCGAAGATGGCCAGTTTGAGGCGCTTGGTGGTCGAGGCGCTGAGAGACTGGCCCACTAGGCAGGTGGTGCCCAGCGTCTCCGTCAGGATGTGGCAGGACTCGTCATCCATTTGGATGTAGCACGGCGTGGTGAAATTCTCCTCTCCTACCACCACCACATCCTATGTGGACGGGAAGGAAGAAGAAGGTGACACAAGTGTGGGAGATAACAAGCTAAAAAACCCCACAGAAAACGTTTCATAATTCTGTTACACAGGGTAGCATTTGAAGTTGGAAAAGAAACATTATATAGAGGAAAAGAATGAGAGCAAAAGGAGACATACCGGTAATTAAACTGCTGTCATTCTGGCTCAGTCCCACGCAAGTTTTCTTATATAATTTTCATTTGTTGGCAACCAAGTTGGATATTTATAGCAGAGAGAAAAGGTTCAAGATTTCTTTCTTGGCTGCGAGACACGTTATCAAATTTGTGTTCTTCTAAATCAAATTAAATGTTATTTCCATTCCTATAAGTGAGACGATGTGTTCACCATTCAGCGGAGACAATCAGGCACCAGCAAGTGGAGCTCAATTTGTTGTTTTACTGTCATTTGAATTATCCCTTACATTTGTGTAAATAAAACCCAGTATAGCAATAAGGCATAAAGCAGTCACAGTTCTCTAATTTTCACATTTTGAAACAGAAGTTCTGAGGTTTATTAGAAGCGAGCAGGCGGTCTGAAAGCACATTGCAAAAGTATTGAAGCTAATGAAGAATGGCTCCTCAAGTTAATGTTTCCACCAGCTGTATGACACATACTAATGTGCCACTTTTTTCATATAGAATATATAGAAAGGAGCTTGCACTTGTGAACTGAAGATCATACAAATTATACAATTTTATTGCTTATTCTAGAGTTTCTTCATGTAAAATAAACCTCACTTTTCAGTCAAATAAATGATGTTTGGTCAATTTCATACATTTCTTCTGATTTGTACTAAGGCGAGCCCAAATAACATTTTCACAAAAGGAAAATGTAACATTTCAGTTGTGGGCCCAAATGGATGAAATTAAACTGAATGATAACTGAACTGTAAAGGACAAAGAACAATCGAGGGTCATGGCTTTTCACATCATCTGTGTCCTTAAAATATAACATTTGCCTCTCTGTCATCGTGTATGCGAGATAATAGATGACTGAGTTTCTGGGTCATTAATGGCACCGATGCCGGGACATTTTTCTCTTCTATTCAGACCGTCTGGTCAGAGGAGGCTGTCACCCTCTCTTCATCTCTTTGGATCTTGCTTTCTTTCTCTCTCTAATCCAAACACTCCTGTGTGCAGCACGTTGGCATTAATTCAGCCTATTATGAGAGACAGAAGAGGAATTACAGTATTTTATTGTGAGCTAGGCCGTTTAACAGCAGTATTATGGCTGATCATTAGGCTCTTTAACTGATCCTGGGGGACGGCACTGGGGCTCCTTATTGGGGATAATTAGGAGCACACAGTGGAAGTGGGCTTTCGCTTCATGTGTGTGCCGCCGCAAACATGTAAACACGATATTCACACGGCATAATTTAGTTTAGACTGCATTCATCATCAAGGATCTTTTTTCCTTTAGAGGCGTGGGAGGATTAATGTCACAGGGGAGTTACCGAAGCAGAGAGCTGCATGTATTCCTCATGATATGACCTGCTGGCTTCATCATCACCATCATGCCATCATCACAACACCATGTTCCCTCAATGACACAGCGTGTGTGGTTGGACGGGGGATGGGTGCTGCATCCTGGATTATATATATATATATATATATATATGTCATTACTTCTTCAGAGGAGCTCATCTCTCCTATTTCTGCTGCAGTGAAGACTACTCACTTTGACAGAGCATGTCATATAAAACTATATTTCTTACATGCAGCATGGAGGACGGCCTCAGTGGGAAGACGAGCTCATATAACGGAAAATCTTCCGTCGCCTTGGATATTACCATCTGCATTCCTGACAGATCGGAGATGTAATCAATAGCAAGTGTGTAATCATCACGGGGGGGGGGGGGGGGGGGGGGCTGGGGAGCAGGTCTCCTCTCCGATATATATGAAATATGGATATATGTTCTCAGGTCATCAGATCCTCCAAAAGTTGAAAGAAAGCTATTCGTATTCCCTGCAGTAGTCAGAGTTAGAACTGACTCCACAAGCACAGGATGTGTAGCGTTCACTATTATCATTGTGTTGTTGGTCAAACTGTGTCACTGAACATGTGAACATGGAGCTGATGGTTGAAGAAGAGAAGACGATTGTGTTTGACTGGTTTTACAAAAACCCTTATATTGACTTTTTATACAGCTGTGTGCCGGGAGCCAGACTCCTTTCAGATTGCATTAGAAACACACACACACACACGCACACACACACACTTGGGTCTCCCCAAAGTTGCCCTTGATCAATAGTTATTTCCTCCTTAAAAATACTCTGTTTACACTGAGCTTTATTGGCCGCCCCCGAGTAATTCATCAATGTCACAGAGGCATGTGGGGTCGGTCTGGCAGTTTTCCTCCGCTCCATAAGCCATATCACCACATCAGCAGTGGAGATTGTGCAAAGACTTCCTGAACGTGAGGTTATTAAAGCCATTTCTCAATAATGAGCTGACAGATATATATTATTATAGAGATATACAGATATCGGCTGTAGCGCTAAGTAGTTGTATGTGACTGGCTGACACAGTATGCCTTCATAGACTCCAACTGGCGTTTCAACATTTTCCTAAATACCCTCTCCAAGAGCAGCAGCCTCTTTGAAATTATGAACATTTCACAATTTTGTGTTCTTTCTACAATACTGGTTTGCTCACGTTCCCGCTGTTTCACCGTTGATTAGCCTTCGGTTCCTTTTTGATACTTTTTGCACCTTCCACTTTAAAAAGGTCTCGGCACACTTCCGCCTGTGAGAGTCCATTAAAAACCACAAGCTTACTCAGAAAAATGCTCTCTTAGCAGGTAAGAAAAAAATATGCTAATAGCTGCCCACAACACTGGTCTGTCACGCTAATATTTGAGGTGTACTACTCACTTTTGGGGAGAGCGATGAAAGCCGGACCCAAGTGGAGGGTGGAAGAATAGTTTCTCTATGAATGATCTGTTTGTGGTAATTGTTGCATGTGTGTGACTGAGAGAGAAAGCGAGGGAGGGAAGGACAGACAGACGGGTGGAACACATTCACGCTGCTGCCCTCGGCAACCCAACATCATGTCTGTCTGTCTGTCTGTCTGTCTGTCTGTCTGTCTGTCCTTCTCCTTTGTTTTCTTCTGAGTCAAATTTTCAACCGACCAAATGCATTGTGGATGTGAATAAATCACAACCGTGAGTTTTATTTTTCGGTGGTGAACATCTATCATTTTAATACTTCACATTACTGCCAAAGCACATTTTCAAACTTGGACTACGGCGATGGATATAAGAGTCGACTGCGCAGGTTTCAATCTCACCTCCCAGTGGTTCTGCTGGGACTGGCTCTTGAGCTGGATCAGCCAATCCTGTTGGCCGTCAAACACGGCACAGTGGTGCATGGTGATGATTAGGGGCCGAGTCAACAAGGCCCCGGGGGGTCCGCAGCTCACCACGGGGCTCAGCACCGTTTGGCCATCTTCCACCGAGGGCCTAGAGGTGCGGAGGGGGGACCGACACACACAAATGCTGTTTAGTGGCTGTGTGGCGGCTCTCTGGGTGTATGTATGACACGGCGGAGCTGACAGGGGCAGACGCAGCTCCGGGGCGGGGATGTGGCTGCAGGCGATGCATACCTCATGTTGTCCTTCCTCTGAACCGTCACATACATCTCGTACACTCGGCCCTGAGGAATGGCCCCCGCTGGAATAAGCAGACTCACTCCTGGGGAGCACAAAACAGACAAACAAAGAAGGCATTTGTAAGAGTTGTAGTCGAGGCAGAGGAGCCAACGTGAAATGAAGGTCTTGTCATTTTACGTTTAATGGATGAATCGTAACGTATTCCTACACATGTACAGAGCAATTAATGTGATAATTATTTTAATTATAGGAGGTATAGCAGTGGCTGCAATTCCCATCAGCCCCACACAGAAAAAACATGGCAGTTTATTGCTTTCTCCTGTGCCACTAGGGAATAGTGTGACATTTAATTTCTAAAATCAATGATCTCTCTGCTCTTCATAGCATTTTCATATTGCTGCAGCCAGCGTGATTTACATTATTCTATCTCGGATTGATTTGATATGATGTCCTGTCCAATGTGTTTTTTTAGGACCACCTCCCCCCCTCCCACACACACATTCCCCTACACACACACACAGGCGTTCTCTCTCTGGAGGGGGTTTCTCAGATAGCTCATTGATTTCCCCATGTCCTTGTACTGAACTTTTCAAAAAAGGTGACAGACAGCTTCTCTTGCTAGCCAGCGAAGCAATCACAACTCAGGGACGTGTCGCACACTGCCACTCGTTCCTCGCAGCGAAGCTTCAAAGAGATGGGAACTGCCTTTTTTTTTTAAGATGCAAACTACCAAACAGCCACGCTGAAGGTGCCACAAAAATATTTCATTAGCCAGACACACGAACGGATCACATATCCAATGTGCTCTTTCCTCTTCCCTCCGCCTATGTAACATGATGAAGGTTTTTTTTTTTACAGGAATCAAAACGAGAAAAAGAAACTTGAGAAGTCGCTGTATCCTTTAATGTCCCTGCTCGTTTGCCTGGGCCTGTCAACATGCATCTGTGGCATGTTACAAACGGCCCACATGTTTGAAGTGAGGACAGCGTGGCTAATGTAAGCTGCCTGAAACCGTATACCTCCACGTCAGGGCTTCCAGTGCACACACCCTGGGTTTCCATCCACCCGTATCACGCTGTGTGCCGTCAACACCCGACAGCTTCGCGTATGTTTCGGCATATTATTTGGAGTTATCCTCGTAAAGGTGGTAAAGAGGCTCATTAATCTGGAACACGGGTTATACTGTAATCGGTCCAGTCTGGTGAGCACTTTCAATAATGTGTGAATAAATGAGAAAATGTGTAACAACGTAGAAACAAACACCAGTACTCATTATTATTATTATTATTAGTGTTGGCACGTTTCACCTCACTTGACCCGCCAGATGGTTCGTTACACAGAACCATCTGAGTAGTCGTCATTGGAAACCGTGGTGTGTAACATTGTGCCTTGTGACTATTTGCGTTTTGAGTTGTTGAAAAGATCAATAAAACTCTGAACAGCTAGACACGACTGTTCAATGGTAACAAAACCTGCCTTTTAGCACATCTTAAGCTCACAAACACTTTACATCTGGTTTGTTTCATCCCTTTAAAACCAAAGTGTAAAAATGACAAGTTGTGTTTGGGGGGGGGGTTTGTGTGTGCCTCATGCAGATGCCAGACAAACAGCAGAGGTAGCGGGAAGCTACTGTGCCAAGCCAAGAAATACTTTGGAGTGTAAGTGCCAATTTCACGGAATCTTGGAGGGAAACATTTCGGGCTCAGAATATCATCACCTATTATAAAGGAGAAAAAAAAAATAGAATGGGCCCCATAGAGGAAAAGAGCTGATGGATGATCTTTTCTCCATGTCAGGCTAGACTGTGGAGAGGAGATAATCCTTCCAGTTGGAAAATATGTGCACACACCCGCACATTCTCTCTCTCTCACACACACACACACACACACACACACACACACACACACACACACACACACACACACACACACACACACACACACACACACACAAAAGGAGGTACTTTTACTAAATACTGATGAGAGGAAGAGCTCATAAAGCACCCGAAGGGAGAGCCACTGGGTATATGGAAACATACTGTTCCAATCAGCAGAGACACAAAGACATCTAAGGATGTTTAAGGTGAACTATGAATTTGTCGGAACTTTAAAATCCTTCTTTCACGAATGAGAGCTCATTTATTCCCTTTCTTATACTATGTTAAAAACAGATTTTGCGCGGTTAAACACATGAATATTCAATGAATCACAGACCACAGCTGTTAAAAACACTTGCTCTCATTGTCTGGTACGGTACCTGAGTTGGGCACAATGAGGTGTCCCCCCTGGGAACTGATGGAGCCCAGCGCGGTGCAGGACGGGTCCCGGGTGCGGAGCAGCGTCTGGGTCTGTGTGCGACGGCCCATCGTGCTGTCGCTGTTGTCCAGGAGGCAGTGCGGTAGCTTCGGGGACAGTTTGGATGAGAACTCCCCTCCCAGGTCATCCTGCGGGGTCACCAGGCCTGAGGAGTTGTACACCTTGATCTTCAGATTGGGGAGCGGGTCCAGCAGAGGGGAATTGGTCATGGGGATTTTGTCAGCCACGTCGTGGAGGGCGTAGACTGGGCCGCGGTACATGGCGGCTGCGGAGGTCAAGTCAGGGGGCGCTGTGAGGAGATCAGCTGCAAAAGAGAAGAAAGTGACATCAGTCAAGAGAAGTTGGTCGCTGTATATTCTGAAAAATCTAAATGGGAAGCACAAGGAAGTAAAGTGTTGGCAGCAATCAGCAGGACGGCTGCCTGACTCCACTCGTTTGTTTTTTCACTCATTAGGGAAGTCCAACTCACCGGCAAGAAACATTAGTCAGTCAGAGAATTTATAGGCACAGCTGTGATTCATGAGCAACAGATGGCATAACCAACGCTCAGTTTACCCAGCAGGTACAAGGATGAATGTTCAATAGCCGCGCTGAGTGGGTGGAGCGACGGCAGCGGGAGCTCTCCGTCCTCCAGCTTTTCCACGCCCTCCGACCTCTCTGCTTTTTCCGACAACGCAGAAAGTTTCTACACGGTGCAGATGTAAATGTGAGCCGCAAAAAAAAAAAAAAAAAAAGAGATGGCCAGAATAATGATTTATATCATCGTAGTTCCCATTTTCTGCAGTAGTAGAGTAGTTGTAGTAGAATGAGTGTTGTTATTGTTAATGCCATATAAAACAGCAGCTACTGAATATAGTAGTGTAGGTCTTTTATTTATGTCTCAATCCAAAGACAATTTAATTTGCATTAGTAGTCAGTATTCAGTCAGTTCACACATAGAGACTGGTTTTGATTTGTTTATTTATCACCACCAGATCTCGTCTTCATTCGTCTGGTTGAGACATCTAGTGATTTGGACAGCAAGAGGCTAACATCAATATTATTATTAAATATATTTATTTCCACATTTTTTTTTTCTCTCATAAAAATTCAATCACATGGAAAAATCTGATGCATGAACATTGTGGTTAACTTGTTGCTTTCCAGCGTTTGCCCATCAGCTCTGTGGTGGCTTAACTAATGTCATTAACGTGGACAAAAACAGAAATAACACCATTTAGCAAACTTTTAAATAGAAAAATCGTAATTTCCTGTCTTTTCCTGTCCTTCAGAGTATGACTAATCCATCTGTTCCCCTTCCGTCTTATTGTCTCGCTCGCTGCCACCTGTCCTCACCTCTGCGTCTTACCTTTTAAGTCAAGCGTCACCAGCCCAACTCTAATTACAGTTTAATATGCGACACGCAGACTGGCTTCATTGGGCCTTAATGAAGGGGCATCGTTTGGCCTCCCATCACGACGACAAGCATTTTAATAGTTCCACCACCTCGCCCACGCAAACATGCTGTCTGGATTTCTCTCACAAGCTCCCTGCTCATCCAGTCAAAAGGGCACATTTGCATTCCCATCATCACTAACAAACATATCTCGCCAGGTTCATGTTACCGGTTGCTAATGCAAATGATTCACATTGCCTGACATCACAGGTATGATTGAAACAAAAGTCAAAACGTTCTGTTCTATTTTGACTGAAATGTGTTTTACTCGATCTGACTTTTACAGATTTGAATCATAAATGTTCTAAAATTTTTGTATCTGTATTGCAATCCTATTCTAACCATGCGACACCATTAACGTGCATCCTTTCAACCCACCTTTGCGGGCCGTCTTGATGCTGACTGGCTGGAAGCCACCGTTGAGGGCGGAGGTGTCGATGATGTCAGAGTCGAAGTCGCGGTGGTTCTTCCTGTAGATGAAGAGTGCCACGACGACAGAGATGACCAGGCACATGATCACCGCTATGACGATACCCACGTACAGAGCGACGTCATCTGTGCTCGGGGCCACTAGAGGGGGAGGGGGGGGGGGGGGGGGGGGGGGGGGGGACAGAAAAAGACAGAGAGAGAATTAGCCTTTAAAGAAAATCTCATAAGGCCACACCGACGTCTTTCTTTCCCAGCATGATGAAGCCATTATCAGCAGACTCATATCCTGGTTTAAGATTGAGCCGGATATTAATAACCATCTACTGGGAAATAAATGCATACAGTCCTCCTGTGTGTTTTGTGTGTAGTTAAGGCTGGCCCCGCTGTGGCAACTAATATTGGGTTTGATTAAATAATGCAAGGCACTCTTAATTATCAGAAGTCAGAAGGGATAATGATGCATGTAATGGAGAGAGAGTCATGCACAGCTTTATTTAGTTGACATTTAATATTCAATTTTGGCCGATACACTAACGGGCACACGAAAACCCCTTGCAAAAAAATCTGCTCAACATATGTCATGAGTGGTGGGTCCAATATAATAACAAAGTCACAGATGCATATTTCCTATAAGAAGCCATATTGTGTGTGTGTGTGTGTGTGTGAGAGGGGGTTTTACACCATGCATCACAGAGATAATTAAGACACATGAAAAATAAATATAATGACGATCGTTTCGGCGCACGACGGCGCCATTAATAAGGAAGGCTGCTCCAGTGCAGCCCGATGACACGCTGTCCTAACAAGCAGCCTCAGAAGCCAGATCAAAAGTCCTGAAGACTGAGATAGAGATGTTTTCATCTTGGAATTACCGTGCTCTGTGTTGGAGTTCAGAGTCTGTCTCCGTCTTTGTTCTTACACACTGCAGATATGATCTAGACATAGCTTGCATTTCTCAAATTGTCTTTCATCTCTGTCTTCCTTCCAGAGTCTTTCTGTCCACTTTCCAGCTGGAGAAAAACCTCTGATTAGCGGGCCTGGCATGGATATAGTGGCTGCTGGAGACGCAGACTCAGACAGCCACTCATTACCGATCAGACCTTTTAATGGATGCCTACTGACAGCCTGAACCCTCTGTAGTGTTTGGAGAAGAATGTTCTTCACTGTCACCGAGTTGACAAATGGGGAGAAACTCTTCTTTAGAGGTAGCAAAATGCCACGAGGCATGTGTGAGCCTGTATGTGTGCATTGTGTATATATACACACACACACACACACACACACAGATTACATAGATGTCAGGGGGCTCTCCAAAAACTCAAACACTAAATCATATAGACACATACTAATTTGTTACAGAATGAAGTCATTGTGATCAGAGAGGTCATTTATGTTTGTTTTTTTTACATCATTCTTGTATGCAAATGCAACATAATCTGCACCAGTAGATGGCAGCATCAGCCACAGATCCATACACAGCATGTTCTTCATGCATGATGCTCAGCATTTGTGTAAATTAGCCCCATGTGTCTCAGGGATACAGATGGCACTCAATCTGTGTCTCTGGTGTTGCCTTGCACAAAGGAGGAGAAGCGGGAGAAAAGCAGGAGAAGGGAGTGTTTTTTTTGTGACAAGCCAAAGTCATAAATTGTGTTTTTGAGCACATCTTTGATCTCCGAGAGTAAAAATGTGTGGCTTGTTTTTCTCTGGTTATGACTTTTGGGTTCATGTAAAATGAGTAATAGGTTGTTCAATCTTGCAAGTATGCCACTCAACACGTTGTCAGTTTAAAATCCATGATATTTACTTTGAGAATAATTTACTCTATTAGAATAATACTGTAATAACTGCAATTCACATAGTCTCACCTGATTGGTCAAGTCTTGCCTTTAGTTGGCTTTTTTTGTTGGTCATTAACGCCTCTCTGTTTAAGTTTTATATAAAAATTGTAAAAACGAATGGAGGCATATTATTTGACATGAAATAGCCGTGTTGTTATTCAAGAATGATGAATCATCCTTTTTTTTCACGACCGCATTTTCCCGTCACCGTGAAATTCAACTGTGAGATTGGCCGTCGAATCAGGCTGCTCGGATCTAATCATCGACTATTCTGGGTTCTCCATCGGAAATTATCTAGGTATGACCTCCACTAAGGCATACCTTTTTGTGCTCACTGCATTACCATAGCGATTTAGGGGAAAAAAAGCTTGTTTCTTTAGGTTAAGATGTGCTGAATGGTCGCAATTAAAGCGGCGGGGGAAGACTTCATTTCCATCAGTCCCCATGAGTGACCTCGCTCTCTCTACGCCGCCTTAACTGAGACATCACATTAAAGAGGAATGTCAAGATATATCCTCATATATGTTAGCCCTCTAATCCTCCTCCACGCGCAGACGCGAGCTGGAAACAGAGCAGGGAGCCGACGATGAAAGTCTGAAAAATGTAATTTCACCGTGCTTCCTCGGCAAAGCTTCCCCGCAGTTATTTAACATATATCCCCTCAGTCGAACAATCTCCCATCCCCGCTTTGATGATGGAGGCAGCAACCTGCTCAGTGTACGCATTAAAATGTATCACTTAGATTAATACATCCCTTTGAACATGAGCCATTGTTGGAGAGGGAAAAGTACAAGAAATGGAAATGAAAGGGATTATTGAACACTTCATTCTCTGCGAGGACGCAGAGATTTACAGGGGGAGATGCAGAGAAGGGAAAAAAAGGACTACAGATTTACACTAAGGAAGACACAGTGGGTTAAATTGTTTGCCACAACACAGCTCACGGGGAGATTAAGTATCAGGCTGAAGTTCTTAAGGCGCAACAGGGCAATGAGCAATATCAGCTTTGACTTAGAGCAGCAGCAAACAGGCAGCCGGCTAGCAGAGAGACATTATGAGAAAGGACGGGACGGAAATAAAATAAAATCTGTAAATCTGCAAGTAAAACACAAAACAGAACAGCAGTAATGAAACATAGAAGGACATGAAAGAACAATGGCAAACATTTGTTTCTCATTCGCACAAATAACCACTTGTAAAAGTTTGTTTGCAATAAAAGTAATGTTGCTAATGAATTATCTGGGGATATGAGGGGACTGTAAAAATTCCTTGTGCACAAACTCTCAATGAAGATTAGAGACAGACGTGAGGATGAATGTAGAAAATGATGTTAAAAGAACCAAAAACAAAAAAATAACTCACATGAATTTCCCAAATCACTCTTGCCTTTTGCCTCAGAGGACTTCTGATATAAGGAACCTTGAAGAGAGGAGAGGATGGGTGGGAGAGAGAGAGCAGGGGATGTAAGGAGGGGTGAGGGGAGGGGAGAGGGAGGGGAGAGGGATGATGAAAATCAAATTTAAGCCAACAGAAAAAACAAACTCAACAAATGAGACAGCAACAAACTCATGAGTAGGAGTGATGACACAGGGACGCGATCTTTCTTGATTTGGCCCCTCCTCTCCAGATCTGTGTACAGACTATATAGATGGATGAGCGGAGGGGGGGGAACATGGAGGTTCTGTGAGGGAGCGGTGCGATCCATCAACCGGGTTTAGTGCCACAGCAGCAGCAGGACTGATGCTGGCAGGTGAGGGGAAGAACGGAGGGGCTGATGAAGTGAGGACTCCAACAGCCTCGCATCCGTCACTGGGAGGTGGATGGAGGGGTCGGTAACACGGGGTCGGAAGGAGGAGATCACGTAAGGCAAAAAAGGTTGAAGAAGAAATGTTCAACATGGATGGCTTTTCGGGATTTTTGAGTCGGCTTTGGTGTTTGTTGACGTGAAGAGGAAAGCAGCTTAGAAGTGCAGCCAAGGATGGTGCACATAATATTCCGGCTCCCTGGGACATCCATAAACAACTATACAAACAATGAAGTCCTTATTGGAGAGGGAGAGAGCCACGGGCAGACAAGTGGACCGACAGGAAAATCAATGGCTTGATAGATGGGGTTGGTGTGTTCATGTAATCAGGCAACGGGGTGGACCAGCCCGGAGCAGGGGGGTGGTGGGGGGGGCTCTGTCAGGGTCAGTCTAACTGATGGCCCATTTGAACCCATCCTGCAGAGTTTCTATTCATCCGTCAGTCTACAGTATAGCCAGAGTAAAAGCATGCTTCACTGGGTGGGCTCGGAAAGGAAACCTCAGTGCCCCAGAGAGACCGCGATTATTCCTTCCTGACAACATGGTGCTGGGGAGGAAGTGGGACTTATAGGACAGGAAATCACCGTCTGTGTTTCAGCCATTACTCCCTTCAATGTGACAGATTTCCATCCTCAGAGAGAGATACTGTTATCGGGCAAAACTGAGGTCATTGTTATAATAACTACTGTTTTTTTCCCTTCTTATGTTCTCATTTTCGCACTTTAGGATCTGTTTTTCCCCCCATGTTTGATAGCAATAAAGCATTTGCCCTGGCTATGAGTATGCACTCCCCTTTCTCTACATCAATATGCCAAGTAAATGTCATGTCTGAGAATCAGAGAAGGCAGACCGCCGAGGGAGAGCGAAAAACAAGAGAGTTAGACAGGTCATCCTCAGCGAACTGTGAAAACTACACTCCTGTGTTAGAGTTGGGAAGTTCTCTCTGAACGGGCAGAGTGCAACCTCTCTTGATCAGTAGATGCGTAACTTTGTTAACGCCTAACCCCCCCCCCTAAACTTGAAATGCGATGAACAAGCAGCAAAGTAAATTATCACACAACGATCTCCTTTTTGACTCGGTGTCAGTTGTGTTTTTGTGCAGCGGTGGAGGCAGAGCATCGGCACGTTTACTATTTCCAGCTCTGGTTGGATCAAATTCCTTTCGCCCCCCCCTGATTTCAGCGATGGATTGCCATTGAAGTGATTTAAATAAATTCAAACAACAGAAAATAAGATCAAGGTGCAACGGAATCCACAGACACGCGTTCGCCCCGGTCCGAGGCGCCGCACTGGAGGGAGCAGATCAGCGGTCCGAGGTGAGTTCGGATTGCACACAACTTCCACTCCCAATCATATTTGCCATAATGTGAGCTTTTAGATAATGGGGCCGTTCTCCTAAATGCTCGTGGAAATGGTCATTAGCGTTGACATAAGTGGCTTCACCCTCTTAGCTTCCCAAAAAATCAATCCCTGAAATGATCCTAAATCTATATCATTATGGCTTTATATTCTCTGCAAGCCGGCCATCAATCTGCAGAGAACTAATGCTTCTGTGATAGGTTGAGTCGCCGGAGGGCGGGGAGAGTGTGGGGGGGGGAAACGTCTTTTGTGCCGCAGAGGGAGAATAAAATATGATGAATAAGACAAATATGAGTAGGTTTTCTTGTAGATTGCTAGCCGATGTTTCTATACGCCGCAAACGTACGACCTTGGCTGTAAAATCAGCTAATGCGTTCCACGTCAGATGGAATCACTGCCATAGTTTCCTGTCAGTCCTCCATACGTACGGACAGACAGACCAGTCGGTGACATAATGCAGGTAGCAGTTCGCCGCCCGACGGGTTGCTCACGGCGACGGCCCGGCTGCATCAAAGTGTAGACATCCAGCAGCCGAGCCTCCGTTATACTATTAGTGTCACCATCACCATCTGCGGTAGGTTACACGCATAATGGAGGCATCTGTGACAGCGTGTGGGGGTCTAACACATTCAGAGATGTTTATTGGGGAGGATTTTTTTATTGAACTAGACAGAGTTTAACTCGGTTACAGTCTTCCCAGCAGCCTTCCCTCTCATCCTCCTTTTCTTGTTAGAACCGGCACGGAAACCAAGGCAAAGACTATTTTAGTAGATGAAGTTCAAGGTATCAAAAAGTTTACCCTGTAGCTTCATAACACTGCAGTGAACACGCACACACACACACACACACACACACACACACACACACACACACACACACACACACACACACACACACACGTGTGCATCACAGCGACTGCAGCATGACTCCAATCTGTGAATGTATTATAAAGGGAGCGGGAGCACGGTTGTTGGCTCGACTAAACTGCGTGGCTGTTTTCAACTTGCTGGAAGAGAGAAAAGCAGAAAACAATTTGTTGCCTGCAGAGAAATATCTGGCTGCACCACAAACTGGCTTTGGCCTTTTTATTGTTAGCAACAAAACAGTGAAACCAATTGAAGAATTGTGATTGATGAGGGAAAAAATGCTGATGCATCCCGGAGCCTTTTCTATACTTGGGAATCATGGTGAGATCAGATTATTTGCAGTACAATACTTCTCTGAGACTAGACTAGATTGAAGTCTGCAATACTTGTTCACTTTATGAGACTAGATTGAAGTCTGCAATACTTGTTCACTTTATGAGACTAGATTATATGAAGTCTGCAATACTTGTTCACTTTATGAGACTAGATTATATGAAGTCTACAATACTTGTTCACTTTATGAGACTAGATTATATGAAGTCTACAATACTTGCTCACTTTATGAGACTAGATTATATGAAGTCTACAATACTTGTTCACTTTATGAGACTAGATTATATGAAGTCTATGATACTTGTTCACTTTATGAGACTAGATTATATGAAGTCTGCAATACTTGTTCACTTTATGAGACTAGATTATATGAAGTCTATGATACTTGTTCACTTTATGAGACTAGATTATATGAAGTCTGCAATACTTGTTCACTTTATGAGACTAGATTATATGAAGTCTACAATACTTGTTCACTTTATGAGACTAGATTATATGAAGTCTACAATACTTGTTCACTTTATGAGACTAGATTATATGAAGTCTACAATACTTGTTCACTTTATGAGACTAGATTATATGAAGTCTGCAATACTTGTTCACTTTATGAGACTAGATTATATGAAGTCTATGATACTTGTTCACTTTATGAGACTAGATTATATGAAGTCTGCAATACTTGTTCACTTTATGAGACTAGATTATATGAAGTCTATGATACTTGTTCACTTTATGAGACTAGATTATATGAAGTCTGCAATACTTGTTCACTTTATGAGACTAGATTATATGAAGTCTACAATACTTGTTCACTTTATGAGACTAGATTATATGAAGTCTGCAATACTTGTTCACTTTATGAGACTAGATTATATGAAGTCTGCAATACTTGCTCACTTTATGAGACTAGATTATATGAAGTCTACAATACTTGTTCACTTTATGAGACTAGATTATATAGTCTGCAATACTTGTTCACTTTATGAGACTAGATTATATGTAGTACAATACTTGCTCACTTTATGAGACTAGATTATATGAAGTCTACAATACTTGCTCACTTTATGAGACTAGATTATATGAAGTCTACAATACTTGCTTACTTTATGAGACTAGATTATATGAAGTCTGCAATACTTGCTCACTTTGCAACACATGTAATTGCCTGGTCGGGTAAAGCAGCTCGTCTACACATGTGCCACTTACATCTAATTGGACCGAAGAAATCCAGAGATTTAAAATTCAGGTACTTATCAAAGCAAGCCTGGTAGATTTAATTACAATATAATCACTTATTATTTTAAATATATCTCCAAATGCTTCGCCTGTGACAAGGATAATTATTCGGAGCACTTCCGTGTGTCTTTATTTCAACATACACTTATATCTGCAGCAGAGCTGACACAAGAAAAGACATGCCGTGGTTTCCACTTATGTCACTTTTATCCAAAAAAGTGTATCATGAATGTGCAAATAAAGAGACTGTGGGCAGGGAGGAAAGGCATTTTAGCATATCTTCTTGTTTATGTATGAGCGAGGTGAGACAGAGTGAGAGACAGGGTGAGAGTGCCATGTGGGGAAGTGAAACACAGCGCGTTGATGAAAGAGCGGAGCGGTCAAAGGGTGAAGAAATGTCTCCGGTTCGGCCGGTCAGAGGGAGTAGCGGAGGATTAGTCGGGTACTCACTCTGCATGCACATCCCATCGGTGCAGTTCTTGGACTGGAGCACCATGCCCTCACAGTCCTTCCCCCCGTTTTTGGGTGCCGGGGCGCCGCATTCTCTCCTCCTCCAGTGGGTGCACTCTGTCCCACAGGTGGACCATTTACTCCACTCTGTCCACAGGCCATCCACTACCACACAACAGACAGGACAGACAGGGGGGAGGGGGGGATGAAATGACAGATGAGAACGCGTGGGTGAACGGATGCATGATTGAGACGGTGAGGGATATGTGGGAGAGAGACACACGTAAGGGCGGAGGCGCAAACAGAGCGAAATATGCAAACTTGAATCATATTTTCATGTATTTTTCTGTTTGTTTTTTTTGTGCACCCATACCCTGTCCACTACTAAGAGGGTGTAACGTAATCGGATAGCCATACCTGGGCAGAGAGGATTGCACGCCAGCTTCTGGATGCCTTGCCCGTCGCAGATGGCGCCGCCGTTGAGCGGGGCCGGGTTGGTGCAGCTGCGCGTGCGTTTCTGGTAACCGCGGCCACAGCGGCTGTTGCACACCGACCACTCGGTCCACGTCGACCAACCACCGTTCACTGGAACAGATGATGATAAAATATGCTGAAACGTCATTCAGGCTGTTTGTTTTCTCACCACCGTCCTTAGATTCATAATGCATTTTTAAAAACAAGTTAAAAACATACATTATAAGAAATAAAAAAAAATAAAAACATTACATTTGGATTTTATTAGGTTTGTCTCCATCATTCATCCCTTTGTAACATGTACGTATAGTGTTTCTGTGTGTTTGACCCTGACATCTCGGGTCATTACTCTGCCATGCAGCCAGACAGTAAATTCTGGTCAGATTGCGGCATTTTCCCATTCACTGATTCCTCCTAATGCCTCTCTTCCCTCGCTCATCCATCTCTGTCAGCAACTAAATCCAGTGCAGAGTGACACCAGGGCTTGTGGCTGAGAACAAGTCCGTGGCATTTGAGATGGTGGAACCGGGAGGGGCCCCTCGGAGCCTCCGACTTTCAAAATGTGACATGCTTATGAGTGAAGCCCAAAATATTGGACTCTGGGGGGGAAGACTGCCAAAGTCCACATTTCTTTACTGTCTGCGCTCTTTCCTCCGTGGATCATGAATCTGTCTCCTCTCTCCCTCCTTCTCTCCTTTTGTTTCTGCTCCTGTTTCCAGCGTCCTTGCAGCAGGAAGAGGCTGGAAACCACTGGGCTAAAAACAGACTGGCTGTCCTTCTCACTAGTATCTGACACACCTCTCCCATATCCTTTGAGTCCCCTATCTGTGCTCTCACATACAACTGTGCATAAAGGTGCGAATATCCCATTTTGGGAGAAAAAAAAAAACAACCAAGGACGGCACTGACAGACGCCGTGGCTTGTTGTACTTTCTGTCAAGGATGAGCTGACATCAAAGCAGTTATTCGACACTTAGTCCTAATAGACTGTTGGAGACGGTAAAGCCTTGCACAGACAGCGACCCTTGTCCCTGAAATCGGCTCTCTTGGATTTACAATTTGTTTGTACATCGCGCTTAGATTTATCGCGTCATCCTCAATGTCCACGTCGTGCAGAATGTGATGAGGGGATTTCAGATTTTAGGGAAACTTAACCCCGGTGAAAGCATCGTTTTCAAACATCTGTTCCTCCATTCACATACATGCAGTGACTCTTCATTCGGAAAAAAAAAAAATGCACAGCCTCCAGCAGGCGTCGGTTCGTCTTCACAGCCGCGCTGTGCAATAACAGTCGTGTTAGCTGATGTTAGGGAAACAGTGGGTGAGTCTGTGTGAAACCGCAGCGGGGGTCTCTTTAAGTACGCCTCAGCCACATCAGCACCTCGCTTACAGTTCAGAAAAATCACTTATCTTCCATTCCTTGCACACCTTGCGGCGTGAACAAAATGAGCGAGTGTTACACGCCCCGGGAGAGAGAGAGGGATTCGCTTTATGCAGAGTGACTTTGAAATTTGTTGTTTTTTTTTTTTTTTTTTTCTCCCCTCAGTTGAGCTGCCTTCTTATAGGAACTCAACACTTTTCTCTCTGCACTGGCGTCTGACTTAACCGATCTGGAGGAGGGAGTGCAGATCGGGAGATGTGAGACTGTATTTGTGGATCTCATTGAGGTGGTTGTGTGTTCAGATGGAGGCCTTACCATAGACGATAACGGTGGCGGTGGTGCTGCGTCTCTTGGCCACGATGTTCTTCGCGACGCAAGTGTAGTTGGCGGTGTCGGAGAGGCGGGCCTGTTTGATGATGAGGTTGTGGTCGATGGTGATGTAGAAGTTCCTGTCATCCGCGGGATCTATAACTTCCTCGTTCTTTAACCACTCCACCTAAGAGAGAGAAGAAGAAGAATACAGAGAGCTCAGACAGAATCTCTTTTAAACAGACGGCGTGAGGGGATGTGACGGGTTGACCTCTCAAATTGAAGAAAAATCACAGCGATGATTAGACAAGCCGTGGTTCGTCTCTGCTCTCCGACTAACCTCTCACATAGCGGCGGGATTAGAGCGCGATTGTTTACGTCTCTGAGGTCCCGCTACAAAAAGTCAATAGCTATCATGCTCTTTTTATTCTCCCCCTAGAACAAAGCACTACAGTAACTGCAGCATTGTCAGGCGGTGGAGGAAATTCTGGAAGCTGAGAGTCTCTCTGACCTTTCCTTATGAGTTTCATTCCTCTAAATGATACGGATATTGAACTCCTGGCACTATCACAGAACTGGGGACCATTTAGAGCCGTTATTTGGCTGTAAATCACCGAGATCCTTTTTCTCTCTCAAGAGGTGTGAAGGTACGGGAGGGTTTTTTTTTTTTTTTTAAGAATAACACGTGCCACGTCACACTCTGCGGCCACTTTGAAAAAATAATTTGCTGGTTCTCTGGTTTTCTTCAAAAGGAGCCATCCAGTGACGGGGAGGCCTGCCAAATAGATAGCTTCCTGCGTATTGTGGTATCCCCCGATAAGAGATAAGACGCTAAGAAGTGCAGGCAAAGACAGGTAGGATGTTTATGAAGGGTCTTTCTCATGAGAGATAAAGTATCTCAAAAAAAGTGGGACAATAACCTGATATGAAGGGCCGCCGAGAACAAAACGGCGTGCAGGCTCACTGTTGTTGTTGTTGGAAACACAGAAAGGCCATGCAGAGGTGCAGAGATGTACAACACGTCAGGCTTTGTTGCAGGACCAGCATTGCTAGAACTTTCTCAAAGGAGAAGATGGGCCGATTGTGACATGCATCACCAGCTTCACTGGGGTTTTGTGTTTGCTTGAGATGGCAGATATCAAAGTCGCCATCAGAGTAATACCTCAGCTGCCTGCTCTCACATCCAGCGGGGAACACGTCGCAGAGGCTGACAGGGAGATGTTTTCAATACCGCACAATTATTTTCAGTTAAAGTATTCTTCCCCAGCCTCCCCTTCACATCGACGTATGCAGCACATAAAACACGTATCACCACGACGCGCTCACATCTGACCAAACACCGGATGCGGACTTAACATCAGCAGAGCTTTGAAGTAAAGCTCGATGTTTATTCTCTGCTGATTTTTGCTGTTTATGGATGTTTTCTTCCATAAACAGCGAGTTAGCTGAATCAATCTCGAGGAGCTGTCTTATACGTCGTCTTTGTTCCTCAAATCATGGTACAGCATCTTGGTAATTCTTGCCACATAGAAAGAAGTCTTTATGTTAGCAGATGCTATTTTCCTTTAATTTGCTACTAGATTCTTAATGAAAGGAGCATGCAGTACGGACTTAGACACCAGAAACAGAACATCTAATCTATGGTAATAGATGTGTCATTGTCATTCTGTTGACACTGTCAATCCTTAGGTGTCAGTCTTTATTATTCCTGTGAACGGAAACCACTCAGTGAGAACGATGGTTGGCGATAACGCAGCTTAAGAACACGGAGCGCTCTTTAATGGTTACTCTGGGATTTTTATAGCAAAGCCTGAACATATGTGATAGGTGTATATAATTACGCGCCTCAGTATTGTGCTATTAAGTTGGCTTCTGTTTTAATTTTACTGCAACAAATGTGCCTCGACATCTGCTAAGGTGGCAGTTAGACATCTGTCATGACATTCAGGAGTGGAGGAGCAGAAGATCTCAATAATAACTCACTAAGCGGCAGCTTCTGGTGACATTTCCTCCCTGAAGAACACAGAGGGATCTAAATGTCATCTTATTATATACATTAGGCATAAGCATTAGAAATAAAGTTAAATAACTACCTCTGCATTATCACTGCAATGAAAGCTACCACTACCATCATTATAGATTGCATGGAGGCTACATTATAGCCATTGAACAAGGGTTATGTAGATGTGTTGCAATATCAACATCAATCGTTAATACTGAATGCTACTAAAAAATATGGACCAGCAAAGATTTCAGAGGAATCCGACTGCTATTTTGTGTTCCCTGTGTCATGAAGACAAGTTGATGAAAAGATGATGCAATCAAAAAAAAAGATGATTGTTGACATCATAAATGTAAAAAAACAATGTTATTTAGAGGTTTTTTTTCCTACTGCGCGCTGAGCAAAGAGCATTAGTACGTACAAGGTCCATTCTTCCAATGGAGATTGACAGCCGATACAAAGAGGTGGTTAGCCAATTTTGCTCCAATCACAGAGGCAGCCTCTCCAAACACGCTGCGTTCAGATGTCAAGAGCACTTTTATATGAGAAGGTAATTAAAAATTGAACAAAAGGGCTTTTCAGTGCAGATGGAGGGGTGGGAGGGAGACGGTGACGAGGAGATGGAAAGTGGTGAGAAACTCGTGTCGGGAGTGGGAACGCGTGTGTGTGTGTGTGTGTGCGCAGGGAGCTAAAGTGAGCAACAGTTCACCCGTCATGTTTCTTCAGCGCCGACTATAATTAGGGCTCATTAATAAAACCTGAGATGAAAAGGTAAGCCAATCTACACCATACTTGTGGAAAGATCGCAAATGATTAAAATTATGCAGAAGACAAAATCTCGTATAGCATTTGTCCAACTTTTCGCATGGCAACACACACACACACACACTCTCACACTCACACTCACATTCACAGCTCGTTAGCATCTGATTGGCAGTAAAACATCCGGAGAGGTAATTGGCACATTTCTTGTCATTAACGAAGGGAAATTGCCACATGTCAGCTGTCTTAAAGAAAAGGGAGTCTGTCTCGGCTGCGAGACAGCTAACTGACAGCGAGGGACAGGCAGCGAGACGGTCACCTAAACCTAGAGAGGACGAGGAGGAGACGGACAGAAAGAAAAGCGCAGGACAGATGGTAAGGAGGTGATGGATGGGTGAGAAGGAGTGTGGTGTACGTACAGCAGGAGGAGGGTCACAAGTGTGCATCATCACCACCGAGCACAAGAAAAAATAAAGACGGGGAACGGAGGGAAAAGGTTACAAGGAGGTGACTTTGTCTTGAAGAGGCGAAAGTGTCTGAATGAGTGAGTGAGGAAAGGGAAAGACTAGAGAGGTAAACCAAGAAGAACGATCTGAGAGGACAGCTTTTCTTTCTTTTTGTCGTCTCTTGAGCTCTGGAGAACTCATAGACCAGAGATGCATCATGGGTGGCATTGAGAAAAATAATGAAGACAGGTTCGAAAAAGAAATCTCGCAAAGGAGGAACTAAAAGGGTTGCAAAAGAAATCCAGGAATATTCAAGGTGGAAACTTTCCATGAGAATTAAAAAGAATTGAGTGATATTTGCACTACCAACTGGAACAGCTGCACATGTCTGATACTCTTCATACCATTTATTCCATTTTTATTTTGCACATTACTCATTTTTGCACTTCAGGTTAGATGCTTAACTATTCCATCATCTCAATACTTTATGTAATAATAACAATGTTATCTAATAAAAGCTAGCTATTTTCTTTTTGTTATTTTGCTTTTGGCTACCTTCTGCTTGTTTTAACTGGAATATAAAAATACAAAAATGTATTTACTCCAGGAATTTAATTAAAAGTTACATGAAAGCAAGTAGTCCTTTGGCTCAGGCAGTGCAGTGTTGGCAGCAGTGTGGGCTGCACAAGGGATGGGAGAATACACTGTGCATGCAGAGGGGTTATCATTCTACCCAATTCCTATTTAACGAGATGCTAAATGATGTGTACATGTGATGGAAGAGAGCACACAGCCCAATGCAGTGCGTGGTTACAATGCAATTAAATGGGCATACTTTTAAGTAAAACATGCCATAAAACCTAGATTGCTTTTTGTGTATTTTCCCCAAAATAGGCTTGACAATAACAAAAAAAAACTATATTTATATTGAAATTGTGCCATTGGAAATGTTCAGACCCTTAGCAAGCTGCATTTAAGTGTCCTTCATGATGTAATTGTCGTTGGAACACGATGCTGGAGCTCGCCTTCAGCTCTTTGGAGAGACCCGTCACAGCGGTGCTGTGATGCGCCGAATCGGGGGCGCAGCTTCGGTGTCCTTCCACTGTCACTTCTTCTCCCGCTATAAGCAAACAGAGCAGGCTGCAGCCGTCAAGCTGGACGTCTGCGTGCTCCGAGTGCACAGCACAACACCAATTAGCCCAATATACAGAACACAACGTATACAATCCGCTCACTTGTTAAGAACGTGAGGCAAAACCATTCATTACTCATCGCTGTTGTGTCAGGAATAGAACGTACGTCGGAGCGCGGGGGTGGAGGGGTGTGTGAAAAGGGAAGGGGAAAAAAACGTTCCAGAGAAACGCGTGAGACTCCTCTACAGAGAAGTCATTACCAGCTCTCCCGCTCCTCCACGTGAAGTCTAACTATCTACCCGGTGTAATTTATTCATATCCCCCCCCTTTTTTCACATCGCACATCCGCCGCCGGCTTGAATGACACACCTGGAGAATGAGCCACAAAAGGTTACAAACTGATTATTCAATCATTTACTATGAGACAACGAGCCATATGCTCTGCATCTGCCTGCATGACAAGAATGGAAATGCAAGTTGTATAAATATTGAGGAGCCGAAAATGCACCAAGGTGTGATATATGGAGGTGTGATGGGAAGAATATGTGCGTGTGTGTGTGTGTGCCTGTATTACTTGCCTGGAACTACGTTTGTGTGTTTGTGAGGAGCTGGTGTGGGATGGGGGTCGGGCTAAGGAGGGAGGCTGAGGTTAGGTAAGAGAGGTGGAGTTGGAGTGGTTCCGGTGTCCACACAGAAGACGGATCAGTGGGAGTAATGACCTCCTCCAGCTCAGTCCTGCCTAAAGCTCTCCACAGTCCGCTGAAAGAGGAGCAGCAATTTCTTAAAGCTAGCTCTCTCCATTTTCTCCTCAGATAGGATTTCTGGAAGCCCCCCCCTTGCTGCGACATAAAGTTGACGGGAGTTCATGTTTTCACCACTTTGTTAGTCCGTTTGTTTGGGAGGCATTAAAACAAGATTTGTTCTAAAGTGTGACACATGAATCATCCTCGGTCCACAAAGCAGCTGATTGTGTTTTGATGGCGATGATGGCGTCTTTGAGATATCTGTCATTATAACTGTACTTTTTGTTTTTTAAGCCAAAATCTTTTCATACTTGGAGTGTGGGTGGATGAGTAAAAGTTGGCTGCAGAGAGGCATTTGATATGAAATAGCAAATAAAGCAGTGTAACCCATTACTAAGGCTGCAGCTGTGCAAGCGGGGGGACTGTGTGATACACTGCATGCAGTCCTTGGTCTCCACAAGTGTCCTCTGGCCTCAGAGATACTCTCTTAGTATAGACTACAAACTTCAGGATAGAAATGCCGGAACAAAACAAGTTCGGTGTAAACAGTTTTTAAAAAATCATTTTAAAAAGTGATAAAGAAAACGTTGAGTAGTCTCATCCCCGTGTTAAAATAAAATACCAGCTGGCATCCAGCAATTCACCTTCCCCGCGATTCTAGGTTGTTGTTTTTTTTATAATTTTATGCCCTTTTTGGAACTGTAAACAAAGAAGCTGCGTTTACCTGGAGGGCTTAGGAGGAAGCTGTGATGGCAGGTGAACCAGCGATTCAAAACACAAGAATGGCAACGAGGTTTTCAATATAGCAGCTGTTCTCGCAGCCCAAAGTGCGTGTCGTAGTTAGCTGGATATGTTTTCCTGGCATCGGTTTACGACTTTGCATCCTTCTAGACCCCCGAGCAGGGCTTCTCGACTTTGTCCGGTCATGCATAATATTTTCTTTTCTTTCTCATAGGTGGTCCGATGGAGTCCGTACACAGACAAAAAAAAAAGCCCTCAGGTCCAAAGTTGTACATGTAAATGTTTGTTAAGGTTAAAAAAAAGAAAAGAAAAGAAAGTGCAGTGACTTACAGAGCACAGCAGAGCTCAAAAATGTCAGGCTATTAGAGTAAATCACAGGCTTCGCACAGGCAGTGATTGACAGGCGGGTGCCTAAAGGGCAATCTTTGGTTGGTTGCCAGGGGGTTTCAGTCTAGCCTCCTGACACTCTCTCTCCCGTGGGTAACCTAAATGAAAACACACATCCCTTTAGACTGGGCGCCGAGGTGTTGTTACTCTTGACATTCCTGCCCCCCCTCATAACTACACTATAGAGCATTTTGACTCGGAGGAAGCACTCAACGTTTTTTGACAAGGTGACCCGACGAGTCGCCGTTTTGGCGCTCCGTCTTCACTCCCGCCTATTAAGTGGAACTGGACCTAAAATCAACAGTGATACTAATCCCTGACATTTACGTGTGGTTTGACGTGTGGAAAAGGTTGGATGCTGGATCTCCATAACGTGCCAGATTCCATTTAGAAATGCATCAGTCAGCGCTGATGATTCATTATCGATACATTTAGTCGATAACAAAAAGAAAAAGTGACACATCGCTCGAGCTTAATAATATAAAAAAAAAGCTACAGTTTCTATGGATTCCCAGTGCTACGTTTGAAAACCCCTTGAATTTGGCTTTGGCTGCCGTCCCAGCTGTCGAAAATTCATCCGGCTTAGTTTTTCTCACTTTCTCTGGATGAGGGAGTGTGAAGTAAAGATCTTTGTGTTTCCTCGGCTTTCTTCTCGGGTAAAGCCAGTGGACTTAATCATGGCAGCGGGGCCTCTTCCCCTGCAGAGCATCAATGACTCGTTACCCATGATAACACGGCAGGACCCCGGCTGACTGAGGAGATGCCTGAATTAAAGTCCCGCTTCCATGGAAACAGGCTCAGCAGCTCACAGTGCTGCATCACCTCTGAACCCGTGTCTTTCTCTCGGGGCTGTGACAAGTGCTCTGAAGTGGAGATGGAGGGCATGGGAGAAGAAAAGAGGGCGGGACAATGACGGCGTATTCCTCCACAAAGAGATTTAAGTCAGTTTTATGAGCCTGCCACATGTTCTCGGCTATGAAAAGAGGCCACTGTTAATTCTCCAGGCGCCCTTAAAATGTTGATGAAAGAGCTTCATGGAGGTATTTAAAGAGAATGATCAGTGTTGAGGGAAAGTCCTCCATCCCCATCTTTACCTTTTCTCTACCGACGGAGAGTGAGCCCACATAACACAGAAACGAAGCCTTCCCTGCCAAATCACTCCCTCTCGCTGCCTTCCAAGAATAGTCTCAACAGTTACATTTTCCTTCTGCTCTTGATTAAGTATACATCAAATATTCATGGCGGTGGAAATGTGTAACAATGACTTTTAGGGAGCCTGGTGAGTGTCTAATGTATTCAGACCATACAAGACTTTCAGATGATTGAATCCTTGTGCTATTTCAGAAACCTCACTTGCAGTATTTCAGTCCTTTGAGGCCAAAGTTCCACTGGTAATGGTTGCAAGGAGAGCCAAAATAAATGCCGTCTGCTTATTTTCTTTGTGGCGCGGCGTGGACGTGCGTGCATGTGTGTGTGTGTGTGTGTGTGTGTATCCAACAACTCAGGGACTATCTGTACACCAGAAAATCAATGCATCAAGTGTGAATAACCTGTCAGAAATAAGGGCCGGGATAACTCAAGACTCAACTTCAAATATGAAAAAAAACTCCGAGATGTCTGATGGGAACCGTTTCATATCTTCTGTTATGTAAAAAGTTGCCGCATCATCACAGGAGCGATTCTGATTATTCAGCATAATGTTTAGCTTTTCAGGGCAACCGGCCGCCGCAGGAAGCCAACAAAGACTCCAAACCACTTAAATAGAATCACAGAGCGTCATTGCTGTGGTACACCAACCCGAGAACCTATCATGTAAATCATGTGAGAAGTGGGAAGACAGGGAATGACACCGGATAACATTAAATAGTGCAGATCCACTTTGTAATCCGAGATCCAAAACAATTGTGACCGACTGACTTTGAATTCTCCAGAATTCAAACATGGGCATCCGGAGGATGCGTGTGTGTGTGCGTGTGTGTGTGTGTGTGTGTGTGTGTGTGTGTGTGTGTGTGTGTGTGTGTTGGGGGGGTTAATTTGCCGACTCATTGTCTAAACCAGCTGCAGAAATGTGGCGTTATAGCTGATCTCAACAAAATATCTTCATTAAAACTGAAGAACAAACATTAACAACCTCTAAGTGTCAGAAAGCGTCGGCGCCTGCAACAGTTTAACTATTACGATGTTATCTCGGAGGACATTATTCTAACAGCGAATCAGCATTTTAGAAACTATTAACGATGACAACAGAATGTGTACGAACCTAAGCGACAGACTTTCCTTCTAAGACGATGATTCTAGTTTGAAAGGAGGAAGCAGTTCATCGGCAGTGAGTCTTTTCTGCCAGCTGGTCAGCCACAATTACATTTTTCTCTCTTGAGTTGGTGGCAGCATGTTATCATGTGTGGCTGCAGCATGCGGACGTGTTCATGCTCCTCGCTGGTACCCTGACATGTGAACATCTATGTGGGAACACGGGGTGTGTGTGTGTGTGTGTGTGTGTGTGTGTGTGTGTGTGTGTGTTGCTGGAAAGAATGGCTTTAGAGCCATGCCACACAGCACAATGTCCATCACATACAGTCCACACGATTTAACAAAAGTGCTGTAATAGTATGGGTTATGTGGCCTCTCCCTCGCAAGGCGAAGCCCTGTAAAGGAGGCACAGAGTGAACTGACAGCCCACTGGAGGCCTGACAACAACCTACTGGATCCAAACCCCGACAAACCTCAACAGCTCCTCTCCCTCCGCCTTCAACCTCTCTCATCCCCGCTATATTATTTTTTTGTCTCGGAGTGGGTGAAATATGACAGATCCTTCCTTCACAACGGCTGCTCCACATTTCTGCAGATTCATGTGTAACCACAGACTTAGCCCATCTGCTTTTTTTTTTTTTTTCCTCTGGCGGGCTTGTGTGAGAAAAGGCCTGACAAACAGATGAGAAAGCAGCATTCACTTTTGTCCTTTTTTTTCCCCCACTGAGGCAGCTGTGTTTAAATTCAAGAGGAAAAAAAAGAGCAAAAACAACTTGTGGAATGGAAATGTTGTCCTTTTTTTTTGTCGCCATGAGGTAAGTGCGAGTAATTAAAGAAGCGGAAAACTGCACAAAAACAATCACTGCTCTCAGTCAGAATACAGACATTGATCTGTTTAAGCTTTTTTTTTTCTTTTAGAAGAGATTGCTTCAAATGCAGAACATCATATTCTAAATGTTGACCTCATATTTAGAAATGCTTACTCTCATTCATTGAAGGGTTCATGAAAGCAACCCAAATGCAACCTTTACCTGGACTGAAATGAACTATTAATGTTGGCAAACCTCCCATTGAAACATCTAGGTTGCCACAGCAACGCCATAGCTCAGGAAGCATAGATGCGTCATGATTGGACCCCAGCTGAGTCTTTAATGGCGGCACTGAGCCAGGACTGACAGAGAGACCTTGGACAGGCAGCAGAATCGCCGGTACGACCGTTATAGCAACGCTATCTGACTGAAGCCCGGCTCCTATAAGGAGAGACCGTGGAGTGCCAGTCCCAAAACTTTTGTCCATTTAGCCTGTCAGCACTTTCAGCGGGGATAAACGCTGTGCAGTTC
The DNA here is from genome assembly GCF_963514095.1 of Eutrigla gurnardus. Lineage (NCBI taxonomy): Eukaryota > Metazoa > Chordata > Actinopteri > Perciformes > Triglidae > Eutrigla > Eutrigla gurnardus. Next base: position 12,500,784 of record NC_139930.1, on the reverse strand, counting down.
CACTCACTTAGCTCGGCTTTTCCAGGTCAATCACAAGCCTTTGCAGAGTTCAGTCCCAACACCCCCATCTAAAAAAAAATACACACCAAAGCCGCCCCCACCCATCAAACCACCCTTTCATCCTCTATTTATGTTCCTGCAATCTCAACTGAGCCTTTTCAAATGCAGCTGCAACAGCCCTCTACTGTAGGGCAGGGAAGGAAGTAGAGCAGGGAGGCGATATGCGCCGAGCTAAGGTAACACAGGGACATAACTGCTTTTTATTCTTTTTTTTCCCCCCTACAGCAGATAATTACAATTTTTTCTCCTCTGACCAAACTGCAGAGACTGGCTGATGTTCAGGAAAATAGCCAAACAGCTTAAATAGTCCAGGCAGCAGTGGGAGAAAAAAACATCCATATCTGAGCGCTAGACTGTGTCAGATTTATTCATATTTATTTTATTACCACTTCTGAAATGAGCAGAGGTCAAAACTGAGGCAAATTTAACTCCGTCAATGCAGTTTTCACCTTTTTTATAGAGACATAAAAGAACAGAAACTATGACTGGAATTACCAGAACATATAATACATGTTAATAGATACATATGCTAAATATCTAGGCATTTTAGCTACCCAATATGTACAAAAATATAATGGCAAATGATGAAATGATTTCAGCAGGAACTAAAAAAATGTCTGTGGAGCTCTCCACATAAACCTCTTTTCCTTTTTTTCTTGAGAACCTTTGGGGCGGCTCCGTCTGGAGAATCCCAGCTGCCTGCATTTCTATTGTGAACATGTATGAGTGCATATTAGAAATGACCTTACAATAATCCGAACAACTACAGTGCACTTACCTCAGCAGCTGGGATGCCTTCAGGTGGGCGACACTGGAGCAACACTTCCTGTTCCAGTGACACTTCCTTCCCAAGAGGCTCCTGGTCAAAGGTCTTCCTCAAGTCTACAACGGACAGACACAAGCACACCATCAATATTCACCTGTATCTCATCGACGGCTCGATGTGAGGGTTCTTCTGAGAGCTGTGTTTAATATTAAATGCTGAGTCAATCAATAATACAGTATTGATAGACTCACAATAAATCATCAAAGGGCAGGGCAACTCATCAATAATAATCGCCAATGTGCAAAAGAAGCCCACGACGGTGTGCGGTTAAATGCGAGAGACAGTGACTGAGATGTATGCTTTCTTTCTGCCGCTCTCCTTTGGCACACAGTTTAGTTTCCTGAAGTAGATGGAGGGATGATAAGGAGGAGGGGGGGGGGGGGGTCTCACCCTCCAATGAAAAACCAATATTTTTGTGGTGTGAGAGCCCTGATGGAGTAGTGCAGGGCAGGGATAGTGGAGCTGACAGGGCAGGATTACTGAAGGTGTCATGCTACACTGGAACCCAAAGCCCATTAGACATATATCATAACCTGCTGCAGTGACAGGAGCAGTGTGCATCATACACACAGCAGGGGGGGAGGGGGGGGGGGGGGGGGGGGGGGCGAGAGAGGACTTATTGGGGAGTTACAGTGTTATTTGGGAACTTTGGAGTTACTGAAGGATCAAATCTATAATCAAACCTCCAGACTCCACTGATCCCGTTTCCTCAGCCTTTTGTAAAACACACCTTCACTTTTCTCACTGGCACATTTAATCTTTTTCTGTACAACAATCATACATCTCAACAATAGATAATATATCTGATGATATATCTGGGCTATCATGACAAGCTGAGAGGTTATAGTGAACCATAAATTCTAGCTCAGGCCTTAAAGACAGCAGACTAAAATAAAAGGCTGCAACAGTAAGCTACCTGTTGGGCGTCTGTGTTTACTTTACTTTTAATCTCTAAATGTTTGATACCAACAAGTTTCTTCACTTTCTTCGTCTTCCTACACCCAACTATATCCATGGAAACACTATTATTCAATCTGTAAAGCATAAGGCAAGTCTTCCATACAGAATGCTATTAATACAGAAATGGATTGCTATTGACGGGGCGTGCTGACAAAAAAAGCACGTTTGTTTGGGTTTCAAGGTTTAGATGTGAGTAGGCTATAAAGTGAAAGCACCTTCACATGTGCAGTTGATAGATTGTTTGGCAGAAGTTGAAGGAGACGTCACGTAATAACTCAATCATTTTGAGTACAATGTAAATGTAATAGTCTACAGTACCCACATGTGTTCTACAGGGTCCAGGGAGATCGGTATGAATGAATATAGTGAGTAATAAACCTGACCACGATCGAGGTTAAATTAACAGATTTACATCACATGCTTTCTTTTTGTTCAATAGCTTTTACACGAGGAGACATTATACTCAAATAGAGACATTTTCCCTGTTCAGCAAACTGCTCCACTTCCCCTGCAGGAGGAACTAGATCATGTTCTTATTACGGAATACATGGTCGGGACTACACCTGGAGGCCCCTTAGAATACCTATAGTCATTTGTAAGGTTCATTTATTATTTGGGGGAGAAAAATGAACCTTAAAATAACAAATTCAACGGCGCGTCCCAATTCGACATGTGAGCACGCGTGTCTTCGGGGGGAATAATAACCCTAACTCCACAAATTTCAATGCATTATAAGAAGCTGAACGTGGGAGTGTTGAATCGGAAGCAATTTCTGTAAAAGTCTGGTATGAAATTAGAAGAGGAAATGACTTGAGGGGCATAACGTTATGGAATTTTGATTCTGTTTGTTTTTTGCTCAGACGGAAAGGACGTAGTAAACGTGTTAACTCAAAGGTGCACTGCCTTTGTAGGGAGAGTCATTTTAACGTTGCTCTGATGTCAGAGCTACAATGTAGAGACGGATCCTAGTTCAGAATGCCTTCAAAAGATAAAAGACGATGTAGTCACAGCATGACGGGTGAGGAGGAGCAGCAGGCAACCGTTCTACACTGGAACACACTTAATGCTCCCCTGTGCTATATATGCACTGCAGCCAAATCCAATAAATTATATACGATTTTCTACATAGAGCTACAGGAGAGCATGCAAGTGTTCACCAGGGTGCTGGCCTGGCTGCTCAGCATGTCATTTGGTGGTTAAGAATGACCCATAATGCCTAGCGGCCATGCTGCTGTATGACACGTAGGAGGTTCTGGTTCGTTTCAAACAGGAAAGGATAGCTCCACCCAAAAACGCCACGCTCTTCCAGTCGTGTTCCCGACCACCAAGTGGATGTATTATTGTACAGACTACAAGATCACATAATAGCCTGTATTACATTATTAGTATTAACGGCACAGACCAGTGTTTGTGAGTTAATGTGAAATATCCACACTTTTATTACTCGTGCTCCTTGTAGCGGCTCAACGACGGCTTGTTAAACTGAAATTAAACACCCGGCGCTCGTATCGTTATTGCCAATCGTGCTTTGCAAACATGCGACATAACTCTTAATGGAACACAATGAATAAGTAGCATGCGAGTGATTATTTTGCCTCTGCATATTTTTTTTTTATTGGTTGCAGGTTTTAAATTATGCTTCCCCCCCTCCGGAGTCCCTCTCCTCTCCTCGTATAAGCCCTCGAACGGCACTGTGGGACGCTGGAGGGTGTGGGACCAGCTGAGTCGACATTCCTGTGGGAGTCGCACCATTCCCTTCCAGCCTCACACGTGACAACCATTACCTTAAGTGCACGCTGTATGTTTGGCTACTTGTCACGCTGAATTACACCGCCCTCACACTTCAGGAACTGGCGTGCTTAGTAAATCATTAGGTAGTCGGTTTAAAGCTGTTAAAACTAGGAGTCACCGCGAAGACTAACCAAGTTTAAAAGTTTGAAATCATTAGTCAAGTCGTAAGAAAGTTAAGCTTTTACTTATTATGCTGAACTCAATTATAAGGCCACAAACAAATGAGTAAAAAAAGAAAAAAACATTTCCAGCTCTCTCAGTAAACTTTACCCTTCAACAATCTTTTGGAAGGCCTTTCAATTGATTTGACTCATTTATTTAATTTGGTTCTGTGCACATGCTTTTTACTGCCTCTCCTTGGCAAGCAATCACTGCTCCCCAAGTATGGAGGCCAATCAAAACGCTTTGGTGGAGGTCACAAGAAGAGAAGGCAATCACGGGGAATTTACACAATTCTTCCTCCAACGAGCACACGATCCCCGACAAGACTTTAGCCAGACCGGCCTCTTTTTCTTTTTTTGTGTTTTCTTTTTTTGCGAGTTTGAAAGCCAGTTCTTTAACACAACAGCCTCTTAACTCACCAGCCCTGGCTCTGACTCACCGTCTGATTAAACTGTATATGTTTGGATGATGGGAGAGGAGAGGAAAACAAGCCCAGTTTCCATTAGCCTAACAGGATAGAACCAGGCTCCGACAAGGAGCCTGCCTGAAGAGAGAGCACAGCGGAGGAGCTAATCCATTCAGCAGAAGCTAATGGGAGGGGATGAGGGGTCCATTGTGATTTGAGGGATAGGTTAGTGCTGGAAGGCTGCTCATCATGGGTGATTAAAGGAGGTGGAGCAGCGGGAGTGGGCTCGGCGGGGGAGACTGAGAGGCATGATTCTGATTCACCCGGCTACTATAACAGCAGCCGGCAGTAATGAGAAGAAGCTACTGGTGTTGAGAAAGAGGGCACACACTGAATTCAAAGAGAAAATGTATAAGAGAGAGTTAGAGAGGCAAGCGATAGAAAGATGCAGAGAAGGAAAATTAAAATTGGGAGAGATGAAAATTGAGAGGGACAATAACTGCATCTGAATGGAGTGGATCAGGTGGAAACTATGGATATGGACTGTGCTATTCTGCCGAAGCGTATAGTGGAAATGAAATCAGTGGCAGCCAATATCCCTATTAAACCCCATCCAGCATCGATTACAATGCGTTAGATGCAGACTACAACACACTGCAAGAGGGCGTTGCATTTTTTCCCCTCCGTCTGTTCTGCCACATGTCAGTCACGGCGCCTTGAAACGACTCAGACGGGAGTTGAAGGTGCGAAGCGTGATCGAGCCGACGCTACAAAAGAAGTCCCTTCAGGTGGAGTTTTTGACAACAACACGGAAGCACTCGTGTTACGTAATGGGTGTTGTGTTGCCTTGATGTCGCAACTAAAAAAAAAAACTATCTCTTATAACTCTGCTTGCCACGCCGTGTCCTCTGGGGGTTTCATTACTTCCCAGATTTTGATTGGCAGACGCTGTTGGAAAACAGTTTTTCTTTTTTCTTTTTTTTGAAATGAGCACCAAACTTTAGAGGAAACAGAACGTTGTCTTTACTCAGGAACTATTTGTGTTATGCATTTCAGTAGGAGGACGAACACACAGGCAGAGAATAAATGAGGACCACCTACAGGAACGAGGAAGAAAGAGGGAACATTGGCATAAACATGTGTCATAGGCTCTCCACTGTGTATATGCTGCCGCCGCTCTCCCCCGTCCTCGGCACCGGTTTACACTGTATGTACACACGGAAACTGATTCAGATCATGTCGGCTTTTTAACCATTCCAGTTCAAAGGGACACTTCAGTCCCGCGTCCTTTTTTTGCGCCGCTTCCATCTCCAGAATCTTGAAATCTGTCTCGGTACACAAGTCGTCTGTGTTATGCGTTTACTTGGCAGCAGAGAGGTTTTTTGTTTGGAGCTGAATACAAAGATGAGATAGACGGATAGAGACTGAGTAATGGGATGTAGAGGAGGACGGAGGAAGGGGGAGGACACTCACAGGCGATGCGGACATGGGCTTTGCGGCTCTTGGTGGTCCCTGCAGAGCTCCAGGCCACACACTGGCACCAGAAGTCCTCCGGCCCAAACAGCTCCTCCACCTGCTGCCGGGTGATCTCGATGCTGGCTTCCCTCACCACCAGGCCTGCGAGGACAGATGGAAAGGAGACGGAGGGAAGGTATGAGTGCATATCAACAGAGAACAAAATGAGGAATTAAAACATACAAATATGAATCGGTAGATATCATGTATACTTTCTTCACACAATCCACTGACATGTCGGATCCTCTGGGCGAGATCGATTCTAGCATCCGCGACAGATCCCGGCAAATTAGTGCAATTGAAATCAGTCACATCACATGCTTTGACACTGGGCATTTCCCCGTGTGTGCCAGCCTGCCTAGCGAGCGACTCCAGGAGCCAGCAGAGCACTGAGCTGTTTGGGCCCTGGCCCCGTTGGGAAGGATTCTCGGGCGTCATGGCTACCACAATCCTGTTTGCTAACTCCTCGGATTACTGCTCATCTGGGTGCCAGGACCCAAACAAACAAATCATCCCCAAAACAAATGGCTCTGCACACAGCTGCCCCTCTAGAGCAGACTGTGTGTACATTGAGGATGCATAGGAATCCAGTGCGTGCATATATTTAGAGATTACACAGTGCAAGGGCATTTCACCGAAGCTTCATCATCATTTTATGATTGAATGGGATATTTGGGAGGACAACGGTGGCGTCTTGAGGTCTTTGTACGAAAAAGAAATGTGCGATAGTATTTCAAACATTGTGAGACAACTGACACTTTGATATACCTTGGTTATTTGAACCCATCATGAGCAGGAGTGAAAAAAAACAACTATTTATTCTATATGTCTGAATAGTGCTGCAACAACGGAGTTTTCGGACGGACGCTGAGCTCATGCTGCGGCTATCCAAAGCCACCTCATCCCCAAAGTGCTACTCTATTAGGGTTTTAAATGTGGGGCTTGTGCAGCCCACTGGAAAAAAAAAAAAAAAAAAACTTACGTTGATGTCATTTTCCTGGAACTGTCATGCTCACGTACCTGGTCAGCAGTTAATGTGAAATTGCACCGTGGCATTCAAATTGTGTTGCTACAGAAGAGCTTTTTGTGAAGTGCCTTGGAAACATTCACACACATCCACAGAGTTATGTTTTTTTTGTCTACCATATTTCAGATCATGTCATCAGCATTACAAACGGCTATTTGTCAGAAAGGCAGCCCCCCCCCCCCCCCCCCCCCACACACACACACACTCTTTAGCAACCCAGCGTTGCTGATGACTTCAGCTCTGTAGCTGTGTTTTATTGTCAGCTGACATAATGACAGAAACTGGGAGTCTCCTGTTGCAGTTGTAGTACATCCAATACAAAGTTTAATGACGTGTGCACTGAGCACTCATGCGTGTATTCAGCCTGCCTATAGTTCAGAGCTTGAATTGCTGGTTTTAACCAAAAGACTGCTAGTGTCTGGAGGCTTTGTGTCATTGTCTGGAGACTACATCTGTTTACATGCTGGGATAGGATGTACACATCTTATTATTGTTACAGATATCATACTCATTACTCTTCATCATCCTCAACACTTTGTCCTTAGGGCACGCCCTAGCCTGTTAATTCCAAAACAATGGTGAGGCTGGTGTCTCTTGAGGAGTCAAATTAAAAGGGCTGCACAGAGTGCATGCCAATTGGAACAGGGGACAGTTACAGAATTAATGATGTCAAAAGGCCAAAAGTGCTAGACTGGAGCTTGTCCAAGCATAGGTGTAATGTTTTAGTCTGTTAGGAGGAGGCTATCTGACTCTATGGACCATAATTTAGTAAATCGACGTCATGCTGTGTTGAAGAAGACTTGGAACTAGAGATTGAGACCATAAACTCATGTTTACAATGTTTACAGAGCTGTGAGAAGTAGGGTCATTCCCTCATAGACTTCCATGCCATCTGGCTCCTTTGCTACCAGAGGAGTCTCCCCCTGATGGCCAGCAGAGGGAATGCAAGGTTAAGGCACTTCTGCATGGCTTCACTTTTCAGAATCGGAGGTTTATTTATTTGTTTATTTCGGGCATGTCAGTTAAATCATCATCACACATCTTTGTTCACATAGTAAAATACACATGGCCGAAAGGGAAAGGTTACCGTCTGGCTGGAGCAAATTTTTTGCAAATAATAAAATATGTTTGATTGAAGTGTGTTGTAGCAAGCATTTCCACTAATTAACCAACTAACTAGTAGGATAGAATACAACGTCATAAATGTTTTTATTAGCTGGAGCTGTGGTTTTTAATGCTGACTAAATAACCATATCTCTATAACGGCCCCATGGCAAGCAAATTCACCCTGTTTTTAACCTGCTTACCTAAGAGATACCGCTGTGTTGTTGATGTGACATCATTATCATGTGCTGCTTTGTGCCACAGATCAGTGACTCATCGTGTCCCGATGTTCATTCAATCACTAACCCAATCTCTGCCTGGAATCTAATTCATTATAGTGATTCACTAGGCTACCTGCTGATCTAGACATGAAATGGACCTGTTTGAGTCACGCTGGGAACCTTTGACGGCATCGGAAAATTGAAATTGGAAAAATCTGCGGAGGTTAAATCGTGTCAACGCAGTCACACTGTCACAATCGCTTTATTTCTTTTATTCCCTAAACATTTTAGGAAAGAGACCGTATCACAAATCCTACAAATGATCATCTGCTGTTTATATTGTAGCATTATATCACATACACTGTTGCCCATAAAGTTGGACTATTTTGTTTTCAGACACAATCCTCTGTTTATTCCTATTTAAATGCATCAGTAATCACTTTTAACCAGGTGCAATTTTTACATTATGTGTCACAGTAACCCAGGTGAAAATGTATTCATGCATAACATTTGTTTAGTGCTATAAAAGACAATTTGCAAATTATTCCAGCTTCATGTTGATATTACTGAGGAACAGAAATCTTCGATATGGCAATTTCAGTCAAAATGAAACTGACAATGTCATTAGATTTTTCTTACGCGTCTGTTAATAACCTTTTATTCTCCTCTTCTGAAAGATCACAATTTATACAAAGGTTCAGCATCTGTTCTACATTTCTAGCAGGTTTACGCTGCGTCTGAATCTCTGGCTGAATGTGAAATGCGAAGACACTGGATGGTTAAAACAATGAACATGCCATTTTACTTCAGGTTCATTGCATTCACACAGCCTCCTTGTCCTGGCACACACACACACACACACACACACACACAGCAGGCAGAGTGACATCCCACACACCAGCTTAGCCCTCATGTAAAATTTACACCGTGGCGCTGACAGGCAGTAGAGCAGCTGCAGCTTGTTGTGTGTGCTTCTGCACGTATGTGTCCTCACGCATGTGCGAGTCCAAGGGCGTGTGTCTGCTGCTGTCTGCACCGTACGCCAGCGTGTCTGAGAAGATGCGTATTGTGTTTGTTTTTTGATTTTTCCTTGAGAATGTCAAGGTTTGTGATGGTAGAACATCACAAATGGAGTAGGAGAGGGGAAATCAATAAGTGGAAACAATAAGAAGATATGAACTCTCCGAGGGTGTAAAAACACGCCGGGATCAGGTAATTTCTTTTTCAGCTCCAGACCGTTTCTGCAGAAAGGTTCTAAAGAGGTGAATTATCCGTCTGATGTTAGAGTGAGCCCTCTGCACCGCCAGATAGCCTCGAGGGGCGTCGACGACGGGGCTATAAGTCGAAGAGTAATTCATGACTTCATTAAAGCGGGATTAAGCTCGTCCCCGACGCGCCACACTCCAAAACGCATCGGAAGCGTCACCCCGGCAGAAGAGCGGAGGCCGCTCTGAACGCACCCTGCTGACCTCATCTGGTGACTTCATGTGTTTGCTCAGCCTGCGGCAACGATAACAACACAAACAGGCCACTCAATTGGCGATCAAGAGGTAGCGCTGTAGCACGGGCTCGTGTCAGGGCCGGCGTTGTGGGGCTACTTCACACATGTCAATGTGGCCATTAGTGGTAGAAATGATTCTACAATAGGAACCATTAATAGGCTGAAGTAGGGGCCGTTCATTGGAGATGATTTATTATTAATGTGGTCATTAAACGGAGCCGGTCTCGCTGCTTAGTGGTAGCACTGGCTAACATTATTGATCCGACCAGTCAGGCAGAAAAAGGAGGCATTGGTCATCGAAGGGGCGGTGAAGGAGGAGGGAGGAGGGAGGAGGGAGGGGAGGTGGGGGAGTCTGATTATCTGGCCGGATGAAGAGTACTTGTTTGATCTTCTACCTCATATCTCAGAGAGTGATAAGCTGCCTCCAGTGTATATTACACTCCTGCAGAAGCGCCTGCTTATAATTAATATGCTGCTCATTCGCTCAAATCAATTCTCCTTTTGCTCACAACCGACTCTAACCTGCCCTCGGCACTGAGAGGCGAACGCTACAGTGGTCAGGTGACAGCAGGATGAGTCTCTGAAGCTGAATCATCACTGAGGCTATTTGTTATTTAAAAACGATTCCATTACATGTGACCAGGGTCCTTTTTTTTACATGCGTCCTCATTATTTCACACAAAAGTGGTTTAATCGGCGAATGGAGCACATTGCTGATTACACTGCAATTACTGATGCCGCACGAATTGCACTTTCAGCAGGAAGTATTTTTTTTGTGTGATTCAAACATCTTAGGAATAATTGATAGTTGCATTATATGGGGGCCTGTAAAAAGTGTTCACCCCGTTTTTTTTATAGTTTTCATATTTTTACTGCGGTTCAACTTTTAATCGACACAGATTCAATGTCAAAGTGAAATCTAAATTATCTAAATGAAAAACAAATATAATATATGTTTCAATGGGTCAAGTCATGATTTATAATATGTCTTATTCAATTGATGCTTTGCACATCTGAACACTTCAGGAATCCTTCGTGTCTTAATGGTTTAGGTTAAATTGACTTGGATTTTCAGACAATAGATTATGATAACTTCCAGGGAGGAGTTTACTTTTTATTAGCACTACATTTCACCTTTGATGAGAAAAAAATATATATTTAAGAGCACTTATTTGGGGGAATCAAAATCGACAAATACATTCATTGTTGTTTAGCCTTTCAAGACCACTAGTCTGTTTCAAAGTGCTTAACGGATTAAATACACGCAAATTGTTTTTCCTGCATATGTATATGAAGTGGACATAAAGCTGTAATGGATGCAGCCTGTAGCTTAAATGAACACCAGTATTTACGATTTCCCTCTCGGTCTCCTGCACTCTCTTAATCTCATTATCTCCCATTTCGTTTTATTTTCATGAGAGCATAAGTTCTCGCCAACATGAAAGTGAGACATAGGGATGGGACGAGAGAAAAACAGAAACACGGAGGGGCGGGAAGAAGAGGGAGAGATCCAATTTCTTCAGGCTAAACCATCAGTGGTATTGACCCGGCTGGCCAGTTTCTATGGGTGCTCCTTTTCTGTCAATCTGGGGAAATCAGAGAGCAGTGGAGAGGCCACACACATCCACCGGGTGGATCGTAGCCTGTGTGTGTGTGTGTGTGTGTGTGTGTGTGTGTGTGTGTGTGTGTGCACAAAGGGCATAAATGAATGAATATCTGTGCAGCAAACAGCCTGTGGATACAGTAGTGTGGAGGGATGTGATGTGTGTGGGTTGTTTTCCATGTTGATGCTTTTAGCACAAAACCTCCCGACACAAAAGGCTAAAATCCACTGATACCTTCACCCTCTTCTTTGTCATAATCACAAGCATGAAACACAGCTTCAGATCTGTGTATTCTTCCTAAAGTACACTAGGTCAAAATGAAAAGATTTCAGGTTGTTTCGGCTCCTTTTTATATCCGTTCTGGCTGCAACACTCTCTATCTGTGCATCTCCTTTTGTATCTCGTATCGGCTTGCAACAATGCTGTGTTTCATATATTTAAAGACATACGTTACCTACAACATGCAACAGAGTGTGCTTATATGCCTAAACATTCAGATTGAAGTGAAGGAGCATTGAGTGTGTGTGTGTGTGTGTGTCTTGGTGGCAAAACAGTGGGATGAAAAGGGTAAATGCGATGTGATTGGTACCTGTGGGCGACAGAAAGAACTCAATTTCCAATACAGCAGCTGAATGCAGCCAATCAGTGCTAGGCTGTTGTGTGTAATGGCTCCGGCGCCTTCGGGGGGCTGTATTCTGTTGGAAATAATCCTGCTGGAGCTTCGCTACCTTTACTTTCTCTAGATGCGTACAAACATGTGCATAACCACACACTTCAAACCCAAAGCACACACACCACACTCTAAGTCGAGCCTTTTCTGCAGATAAGATGACGTCATGTTGATTAAATCAACAGGACTGTAAGTTTGATAAGGAGATGCGTTTGTTTTGATCAACCTCACATCCTACGAAATATAATTATGCTACTACTTGCGAGATGGTTAACATCGACTTTATCAATATTTAATCCCTAATAAAAACATGCAAATAGAACTGTGTTACGTATGAATATTATGTGTGTATATACATCTATATCTGATCCTGTTTACTGACCGGAGTTCTCGTCTACCCGCTCCTCCACCGTGTGCTCCTTCTGGTGAACCCACTCGCTGTTGCACTTGAAGTAGATCTGTGTGGCGGGCGTGGCCTTGCAGTACAGGTTGACCGGCTTGTTCTTGACTATGTAGGCCTCCTCCGGCTCCATCAGGAACACGGGCAGCGGCTCTGGGGGGTCCGAGGGGAAGGTTTCTGGCAGATCGCCGAGACCGATGAAGTCATCGTCGACTGTGAGGAGAGAGATGGCGAGAAGATGGAAGGGAGAGAGGAGAGGATGAAAGGGAAGGCGGAGGGAGGGAGAAAGAGGGAGAGAAAGGATGGGTTGGGAGGGAAAGGAAAGCAGACAAGAGACAGTGGGACAGTGTATTATAACCGCAGTCTTTGCATGGGATTATCCATCTGCGCAGCACACAGTGAAATCCCTATCATTTGATATTTTGGAATGTTTACACAAGTGTATTTTAGAGCGCAGGAAATTCTGGGATTCCTCTCGGGCAATAAGGCTGCGTGGATTTACAGAAAGCGGGCCTCGCTCGCTCTGACCACAAACGGCTGCTGCTGAGGAACGAGTGAGAGAGAGAGGGAGAGAGGCAGAGCCAATAATGAGAAGAAGAGTTCAGAGGTTGACTCTGAGGAACTGAAGTTATAAGCTGATCTCTCTCCTTCTCCCGTTTTCTCTCTTGCTCCCTCTCTTTCTCTTTGCTTTTGTCTCTCTCTCTCTCTCACACACACACACTCACACACACACGCAGCAGATCTAATGACCTCAGGCTTTTGGCCCAGTTTGTGCCATTCCTCGGATACTTCTGCAGTAGACAGATACGCTTCCCTGTAATTACAACTCCCTTTCATCTCCCTGTCTTAAATCACACACACACACACACACAAACACACAAACACCAACGCGCGCTCCCCGTGCCACGAAACATCGCAAGCAGGCAGACGGGCACACGCGTCGCCCACAGGCGGCCCCGCGAGCGCGCACGGATAACTTTCTAACTCTTTGAAGAGGGGAGGATGAAGCCTATTCGCCACCCCATTTGTCACCTCCAGAACTGTTCTATTCTTACCATCGAACCGGTTGGCATCAATTATTCACCGGCGTGAAGAGAAAGGAGGCAGAGTAACAGAGACAGAGATACAGTAGGAGACAGAAGGTGAGGGAGGGAGGGAGGGCAGAGGGAGACGGTGAGAGTAACTCACCCAGACAGACATAGATTGAGACATCGAAATGGAGTTGGGCAGACGGAGAGAAAACGCCGCGCGGGAGAGCAGAAACAGGGAAGCAGACCGTTCGGATAACAAAAAAGAGTTTATCGGCCCATCAGCAATTCTTCCATGTCCTTCTATCTACTCCGCCTCCGTGTCCTGTGTGGACACGCCGGAGCCTTGTTGTCTGACAGAGGTTGTCTCCTGCATGCTTTGGGAGCACTAAATAACGTCTCGGCTGAGCAGATATCTCCCCGCGATGTCTCTCTAATGTTATCTCTCCCTCCATACCTGCCACAGATTGAAGTTGATTGCTAGGAAATGAAAGGGCAGGAGGAGGGGAGCCAATCAGAAAAAAAAAATGAGCAAAGCCGTCTTCGCCGCGGTAGTTTGTCTGCGTCCTGTTATGAAAGTGTGGTTTTTTTTTGCGTGGGGGAGTTTTCTTTTGGTGTGCGAGGGTGTCGCCGCTTCTTATCAGGATAAAAGTTCCAAATGCTCTTTTTTTCCTTGGCTCATAATCGGCCGTTAATTGAGCAGAGGCATTAAAAGCCTCCCCTGACCTCTGACCATCAAGAGCAGCCGCCTCCGTTCACAGTTTGCAGTTTGTGTGGGTGCAGCGAGGTGCTGAAACAAAGATCGTTAACTTTTTTTTTTATCTTTTTTTTCTGTCTAAACAAGAAGAAAAGGAAAAAACGAAACATCCTCTGTTATGTCTCCATGAAGGTGACGACGACGACTCTTTAATGTAGAAGTCTTATTTCAGCGGACCCTGGCTTAGTCGGTTCCTTTCTGGTCCATATAGTCCTCAGTCCACCCACATCATCAGCTAGGGGACCCTGACCCAGAAACAGGCAAAGAGAGCCAAGGAAACTCATTAAAGACTGTGTTAGCCTCTTTCACCCTCCATTCCCATTATCTCTCCATCTCTCTCTCCCTCCTGGCTCCCTCGCTCTGTCGAACTGTGAGGCAGGGAGAGATCTGAAACAGTCATGAAAGCGTCGCTCCCTTACGCACTGAGAGACGCGCGCCTCACATGCTCTCTCACACACACTCACACACACACACACACACACACACTCACTCACAGATATTCAAATTCGTCAACTTCCTCAGTGGGAGAAATAATAAATTCAAGTGAATGGAACTAGCCCTCCAGTGAAAAATCAGCCCCGAAATGAAAAAAGACACCATATGACAAAATGAAAGACCCTGACTCCTTCCAATCACACAGCCCCCCCACCCCCACCCCCAAAACCCAACTCCCAGCACCTCCTCCCTCCCTCCCTGGTGAACAGAATACTGAGAGCAACAAGAAGCTCAAAGAGAAACATGACTTTTTTTTTCTCCTCTGGCTGCCTCTCACACTGTCTCCATTCATATGCAATGATGAGACCGGTTCACACTAAAATAGTTTCAGCATCGTTCACGTTCAAGATGATGCGACTGGTTCGGATACTGGGTGTGTATAAACACAAGCCCAGCACTTAAGAACATGAAACCACGCTTGCACAAATCAAATACGCATTATGAAATACTTTTCCCCTCTGTTTTTAAGTGTCATATCCCTTTAATATGAGCATTAATATGGCATGCCTCCACTGTTTGATATGCAATATGGATTTTCCCAAGCATTTGTAATTCTGTGGCTTGATTTTAATCAGAAAATTTTGCTTCCATATTGAGTGTTTAAAATTTAATGAAATATGTCCTCGCAGCGCTTTTTATTCAAATTGTATTTTGCTCCGTAATTGGGGTGAGTTTTCCTAACTCGTATTGTAAGTCTTATTACTGAATATTTTAAGATCCAAATTGAATATTAGATCGGTCCCACATCCCAACTACACAAAAAAAGTTCTGAAGAAAAATGAGCTGCATATTGCCCTCAAAATAAAACTAATGAATGGATTGCATTGCCAATGAATTCATCAGGTTGAGGGCAAAAAAAGGGTTATGAAGAAGAATTTCAAGAAGGATGAGATGTAATCAAATGAAGACAAGCAAGTGGGAGAGGTAAGAGAGGGCCTCTGTTGTTCTTGAGTCAACTCCAATAGTTGTGGGAGTGGAGCAATATTAAGGGACGATTGCATTTTGGACTTGAGTAATTCTAAGGCATTCCTAAATACTGGCACGGCTGCGTATCAAAGCACGGTCTCTGATGAGACGAACAGAGCTGTAAAAGAAATGTCACACATGCCACAAATAGCATAAAAAAACTCTGTTACATAAATACGTAAATGGCTTCATGGAGAACACCCACACCAAACACAAGCACACGGAAATTCACATCAAGTGTATGGGTTAGAATGTGCACCCTGTAGAACTGGTCTAGTCTGAATATAGACTATCACCAAGATCCAAATGGCCTGTCCAATTAGCCGACTACAGAATCCTCCTCATTTTTTTTCTGCAACGTTTATATTGACAGTATTTTCCGTTAGGGTTGTCTGGGTGACCATCAGCTGACTGGATCTAAGACGGGGGTTAATGTCGACCTTATATCAATAGTCTCCATTAGAAATGAGCACTGGCAGCAAGTGCAGTCCAAGTAGTCCTTAAAACGAGCTCCAGCAAAACCTCCTGAAGCATTATTACCCCCTAACCACTGCAATCAGTAGACCACTGTTACTGGACCATCAATACCTCAGTCACATTAATGACGTCTATTGTGCTGAGGACAGTGAAAAACTGACGACAGGAAACCCCCGGTACGCATCAAACGTCGAGACTGTGCCCAGCCGGGCGAAGACATCGAAGCGCCACGTTGCCATTTCCCAAATGCACTTCAGAGCATAAACGCTCCGGTAATTTCACATTTTTTGACGTCACGTGTCAACAGGAGGCCGAAGTCGACTTTCCGAGAAAGATGCTCTGGGAATTTGCCAACTCAAGATCGAAAAGAAGGATTTGTGTAAAGCGAGCAGAGCACACGTGAGATTAATAATATTATGTGGTTACATCCCCGATCCAAATCAAGCAATAACTAGAATATGATAGAGAAAGACAAATAGAGATGTGTGATATTAATACACATGAAAATGCCAAGCATTAAACTGCTGAATGTACTTAACATGCAGTCCTAGAGGGTGTATCACCTGTTTTCCTGCACGCCCACGCTGAATATCTCTACGACTATATTTCTTCTACCATATATATGTGACTGTCTGCGATAACAGCTTTTGAATGCCGGGCTCTGACACCGCTGTGCAAGATAAGCTCTCTCTATTCTCTCTGTACTCACGTAGATTTATTGTCCCGAGGAAAAGCACTGTATCAGTGGGGCCAATGTTTCCCTTCAATCAGGGGAGAGTCAAGCATGAACGAGGACGAACACTGGCATAAATCTTATCCCTCTTTCATTCCTGTTTTATTCCTATTTATCCTCTTTACCCTCCTCCCCTGTCCCTCGTGCCTTCTCATCATTCTTATATGCATTCCCGCTCCGCATGGAGGAAAAGATCGGTAAGTGGTTTGGCCAGAGAGGCAACGGAGAGTTTTTACTAGCTAATATTTTTTGCTATGCCGCGACGGGGGGAAGGACAAGAGGTGGTTCGCAGCTGAGTGGTCAAGCAGAATAATAAACCACTCAGCTGTCATGTCAATTGAAGCAGGATAAATAGACTGTCAATCAGACCTCCCTATAAATGTACTTTGAGCACACCTACCCATTATATTGAGTGAACATAAATCAATGGTAACGACCTCCTACCGTCAATACTTGTTAGTATTGGACCCATACATCCCGGTGGCTTCAATCAATATGTATGGCTGTTGTTCTTAAAGCAAAAAAAATAAAAAAAATCCTTTCGAAGCTCCACGAGAAACCGGCAAAGTGAGCGGAGGCTTGCTCCCACTCTAATGTCTCTTTCCAGCCAAGTGCTTCATATACACTAATGTGTCTACACACATTGTCTGCAGGGCCCCATCTAACGCTTGGCTGCAGCAGGTATTTATTGATTACTGTTGGGGGGGCTGGCGACCCCCCCTCCTTCGCCCCCGTGCTCTCCGAGCCTCTCTGCCGGCGCGTGCTAAGCACACTCATATTTCATCTCTGGGAAAATCCTGCCATCACACCAGCTAGCAAGGGAGGAGATGTCACAAATAAAAAACAAGCAGACGCTCCTCAAAGTTAAAGTCCCACGTTCACCTCCACGATCGGGTTACGGCCTACGGTCGCCTCGTTGGAGGCCGGAATCCCAATGACCTAATCGCCAAATAAACCAAATGAATAATTCAATCAGGGCATTATGGAGCGGGCCAATTCACGGGCCTTATCTTTACTAGAGTATGTGATGTAATTGGAAAAAAATGAATCTGCACACAAATTGATTTAGCCCACTGTGGTAAAGTGCAAACACACAGAAAGCAGTCGTAGAACTGAGGAGTGGGCCTGGAGATAAGCGTTTTAAATCTATCTACCAAGAAATGGTCTTTCAGGCGATAAACAGTACCCCGTGGTTTCCCCCCCCCCCCCCCCCCCCCTACAAATATCTCCCGCAGTGACCTCAGGATTACTAAGAGGACAGAAAGAGAAGAATCTCACATAAAAACAACATCTAGTAAAAAACACAAACAGTGGAGAGCACAGAACCATTTCCTCCTCTTCCTGTCCTTGTGCAGCCAGTCATGTCTTTCTCATGGTGGAGGGGGGGGGGGTTACATGTTCTCTCCAGTCCTCATCCCCGACCTTCACTTGGTCCACTCTGGCTGCTCTCTGGCAGGAGGCAGCTGGTCTTTGCCAGGGTCATGCTAGGCTTTGGCCACTGTCTGTCCAGTCGCATCACAGCGCCAGGAAAGGCAAGGTCAAAACATCATGATAATTAAGTCTAAAAAAAAAATACTTAGAAGTTTAAATAGATTTTCATCCACGTCATCACACATTTGAAGGTTTCCTGCCGCAAGAATGCACTGTTTCTTCAGGTAACAGCAATGGATAACACATCGTATTATCGATTATTCTCCATTCTTCAAATAAAAAGACAATAATGAGCTTTATTCAGTGGGATAAGCAGAGGTGAACAGACTCTTTCTCTTTCTGTAAGTAAGAATTTTCCGTAGAGAGGTCAGGATGACTACGAGATGGGAAAGTGATCTTTGTAGAATATACAAACAACAGACATCAATACTATCTGGCCAGTCTAGGTTTTACCATCTAAGATGAGAAAAGGTCACATTGCTTTGAGGCACAAACAAGTAATTATCACTGGCAATTACAAAGCATTTAGCTGTTTTCCATTCCTTTAATCATTTATACTGAGATCCTGTGTTTGTGTGCATACTGATCAGTTGCATGTCCTTAAAGCGGCGATTCATTAAAAGCTTTTTTTAATGCTTGACCAAATAAAAATCCTTTTATTCATGCATTATAATTCTGGGATCTGGTTATTTTATTCCTCTTATTCACAACCTCTGTTTTTCTGCTGCTCATCTAAATGTTTTTTCTGCTCCACTCTCCTGCAGTTATGGTTTTCCAACGTTCTCTGTGTGCTGTATATCCCCCCTCCTCCTCCTCCTCCTCCTCCTCCTCCTCCTCCTCCTCCTCCTCCTCCCCTCTCCCCCATTTTCTCCCTCCTGGATGAAAAGCCATTTTGGTGGTTGATTGGAGAATGATGCTGCTACTTAGAGAGTCACTCCATCAGCACCGAGGGACGAGAGCGAGAAAAGCTCAGGAGGAGTAGTGACTCCCCGGGGCGCTGTAGCCGTGATGGGTGAGCTGTCAAACGCCCCATTGTCCAAATTACCCGGCAAGCACCATGTCACCGCCCGGGACTAATTTACGGTGCAGTGCAGTGCGGCGCAGACATCGCTCTGTGAGTAGAGTCCACGCGAGAGACAGGCGAGGGAAAAGGGAGAGGGGGGTCTGACCTCACACCTTCCAAAGAGGTAGACCGGGGCGTCCAACACAGACGGTCCCGATACAAACCCTAATTAGCTTTCTGCTCTCTGTCTTTGTGCTTCAAGGCCTCAATGACAGGTGTCAATATAAATATGTGTCATGCCCCCGTGCCTCGCTGCCCACCCACTGCTCGCCAAACACGCACGCTCACCGATGCACAAACACTTTAATGCAGTTTCGAAGCAGCCGCTGCATGCAGAAGCCTCTTGCTCGACTTCCCTTGCGGTCATAATGACTGGTCCTTCTAGGACGGACACGGCATGCCCATTCACTTGTCACATGTCACACCCCTGGGTGCCCCCCCAAAGCCAGACGGGCCGTCACCCTACCTCGTGTGGAGCGGTTGGGCTGTGGAGTGGAGACGCCTCACACTCGCTGACCCCTCACTGTGCCCACTGGTTCGAGGCGAGGCCACTGCTTTGTCTAATTGGCCCGGAGCAGCGGGCAGCGACTCTTTCCCTTTCCCTTCCACTCCAACACTACTAATGGCTGTAGTTGCTAACTAGGTTGGAGAATAGCGTCACAGTCATAGCATGCAAAACCTAACGCACAAGAATTTAAAAAGGAATCATTTAATGTGTTTTGAATATAAAACATTTGCTGTGAGATGTCGCCTTTTGAAACTCGGCTGCTCTGTCCCGCTGACAACGAAGAAATCCTTATTGTTATTATTTCTAATGTGCTGGACCATTATTCTGTCATAACACAGATACATGTTATTAAGTTGAGGAGTTTTTGCTTGATGCACAGAGCTGTGGCAACAGGAGAGGCGGAAACACATCCAGTATGTTATGATTACATATTTTCATAAAGACATACGCACATGGATGTATGGATGACGGGGGTGATAATCGCCAGTCCAAATGACAGCAATTATCCAGTCAGTCCTTCATGGTGTGTTCTCAAGCCAAGAGTGTCATTTTGCAGAGGAGTATGGAGGAGCCATCCCCTACATATATACACACATTTCACACACACACACACACACACATATATATATATATATATATATATATATATATATATATATATACATCCTGAAGCACTCATATGTCACACAGAAAATCCCTGCACTTTATCTGAAGGACACTACAGCCTAGAAGTGTGTCAGAATGTGTGAGACAGTCCCCAGAGTACAGTCTATTCTCCATGTCTGTCACTGTATCTGGCTGCCTGCTTAATCCCCTGAGAGACACACACACGCACGCGCATACACACACACACACACACACACACACACACACACACACACACACACACACACGCACGCACGCACACACACACACACACACACACACAGAACCTCCACACTTAAATCAACCTCCTAAATCTCATTCTTGCCTCGTCAATCAAATTGCAGGGTGGGAACCACGTAAAGGCCTATACGGTGCTTTCAGAAGTGCTCCTCTTTTCTTTAAACATCTCTCTCTCTCTCTCACTCTCTCTCTCTCTCTGTCTCTATGTCTCTCTCTCTATCTCTCTCTCTCTCTTGAGAACGGCATCCTCTCCTGTATCACCAACCCTGCAGCTGAGCTGAAAAACAGGAACCTGCAGCCATCTACTAAAGACCTCAGATGTGATGGGAAATGAGAAGATCAGGATTTATTGTATGCTGTAATACACCAAACATGGGTGTATGCCCTAATGCAGGCTTTGGCTGTGGGTGCATGTTTATGTCGGGGGGGGATGAGGTAGCCTGTATGTGTGTGTGTGTGTGTGTGTGTACGTGTGTCTGTGTGTGATGGCTGAATTAATGTGACAAGGCAGATGTAATGCAGAATCATAAATCTTAGCCCCGGGATCAGGAGAGGGAGAGCAGGAGATGATATATTAAAGGGCACACACACACATAACACACACACACACGCACGCACACACACACACACACACACACACACACACACACACACACACACACACACACACACACACACACACACACACACACACATCACAGTTATGATGCTGATAATAAAAACAAGACCCCAGCCGCAATAGCCTGCTAATAGACATGACTCTATATCTGGCCCTGAGGGTTATGACATGCACGCACACGCACACAGACACACACACACACACACACACACACACACGCACACAGACACACACACACACAAATGCGTACAAAACACAAACTCTATCCGCTTTTCCAGTAATTTATTATGCTGCTTTGAGCCCAACAGCTCGAGTGTTAGATATGGCTGTAATACTGTTAAAATCTTAATGCTGTTACACAAGCTCGCTGTTGTACAACATGCTAATTCTTTACTTACTGTGTGGAGCCCATTGGATGGGGCTCTGAAAAACACACAGCAGCGTTTCTGTTGAGAACCGGAGCAAAAACACAGACGAAGTTCACCAGCGTTGTGTAAACAAGCCTCGCCGTCAAAAGCACCTTGACCAGCTGATCGCTAAACCGACTGTTTCTGAACAGACTGCTCAGCAAACGCCGACAGCTGTCTCTCTCAAATCAAATCCTTCATTTCGTTTGTTTTCTATTTTGATTGTTGCTTCTAATCATGTTTGTCTTATCACACTATAAAAGCTGATTTACCTTCATTTCCAATGGATTCAATGGGTTTTCTATTGATCGAATACATTATTTATATATATATATATATATATATATATATATATATATATATATATATATATACTAATAATCCATAAACCTCACTGGGCTTGCATCCTTGCAACTGTGGCATACCTGCTCTTTCATGTGGACTAGGTGTGCATTTCTATTGCATATATGCTGAGTTCACTGAAATTAGCGGTGCGGCACAGGAATCCGGCACGAATCGCTAACACATTTGGCTGCCTCACAATGGTTTTCATGGTGTATAATTTTCACCGTGTTTTTCAATGCCACCATTGTTTCTTCCCGCATGTTTATTCAAGGGGAGCTGGGATGCTTGTTGGGCTGTTTCCCAAAATGAAAAGGGCTTTGTAAGCATTCAAGTGGAAATGCAACATGCTGGTTGCTGCACATATATAGGCTACAGTAGGCAGGTGTACAAATGTAGAAGGGTGCTGGGTGTGTTATTGCCATGGGTGTTGGTTCGGGGTCCCCACCAAAGACGTCCTGTACCCCAAAATCCTGCACACGCGTGTCAAATCCACATACAAGGCTTGTTATACGACAAAAAAACATTGTCGCAGCCCATTACACACAGTTCCTTTCCCTTGTGATATTGGCTTGCAGAGGAATGACAACATAGCTGCTATTACACATTGGATAGGGTATCACATTGGCTCTCATACAGTACACTACGCCACGGCCAGCTTGGATCAGCGATTGCATTCGGGCGAAGCCAAATAGCCACTTCTGTCTGCGATCACATGACCTCCCCTGCCTTCGCCTCCCCTACACGGCTGTGTGGATAAGAGGGGGAGCTTCCGGGAAAAGATGGCAAATGAACAGTAATTGCGCCGCTTCTTTATGGTGTAATAAACACTGAGAAAAGTGGGCAGATGAAGACGTGTCCACACACACACACACATACACACACACACACACACACACACACACACACACACAGATTGTCACTGTGACTCTGGTCAAACACGGTATCAGAGCATCAGATATATCGGGACTGTTTCTATATCCGGCTGAGATGGATGGCAGATCGCACCTGGAGCCAGAGTGCGTCTCATATAAATCGTGAGTGACCACTTCATTCCTTTCTGTGGGGAATCGTTTTATATACGGGTTTAAATGTCTCTCTCCCCCCTCCCCCTCCAAAGTATGAAAACCAAACCGTATACAGTTACACGTCAGAGCTGCAGAGAGAGATGGAGTACGAAGATGGAAACTCACCTCCGGTAAAGACTTTTGTTTTTTGTCTTTGGCTGCTTGGTTTTGCCGTGCTAATACTGCAATGAATTGCTCGTTTTTCATTAGCAGCTGGACAACATCCACACATGTACAGACGTGGATAAAATGAGTGGAAATACATAACAAAAATGCAAACGCTTCCATAAAGGGCTCAGATATTAGTGCCAATATATCCAGAGAAATTATTATATTAAAATATATGCATATACACGCTGTATTGATTAATTGTCCAACACCGAGAGACGGATAAAAAGTCCCATTTCTTTCTCGCACACACACACAAAGAGGAAGACATACACAAGCGCAGACCTCACACCTGTTAATGGTGTGTTAAGAG
This sequence comes from Eutrigla gurnardus, assembly GCF_963514095.1. Lineage (NCBI taxonomy): Eukaryota > Metazoa > Chordata > Actinopteri > Perciformes > Triglidae > Eutrigla > Eutrigla gurnardus. The sequence continues at coordinate 12,477,278 of NC_139930.1, read as the reverse complement.
GCAAAACCCACTTGGTGGGATGGAGGGCAGTTAATGTGTGTGTGCTTGTTTTGTGTGAGTGTGTGAGGGGTGACTGCATTAGGGAATCACACACCCATCCCCACCCACCAGGGGACCCCTGTCAGCCTGTGATTTTGCCATCTACCCCTCCCAGCTCCCTCCCCTGCTCACTGCTGAAATAGGTCAACCACATATAATGGAGGGGCAATGAGGAGCAAGTATGTGCCCTCCCTCACCCCCTCCTCCCCAACTCCACCCCACCCTGTCCCTCAGCACTCCACCACCCGTTACCTCCACCACCCAGCGACAGAAAGCGATGGGCCCCCCCATGGACACGCGGGCAGGCTGAGGAGCGACAGGCACAGCCAGCCACAACACGCCGACCTCCCAGCCACAACAGACATTTACCAGCCACGCTTGAGCGGAGCGGATCCCGGCGTTCGGTGAGGAACGAGCGCACACTCGCAAGACAAAAATCGCAACAATGGCTTAAAAGGCTCGTCTCTGCGAAATTAAATGAGAACGGGGGGAAACATTTTTGTGGGGGGGGGGGGGGAAATTGAATAATGGATATTGTGTGTATTGTGTGGAACCGTTTTGCAATCACGAAATGGTTCACCACTCGCTCTCCTAGGGAGCATGAGATGGAGGAGGAGAGAGGTGGAGGCATGTTGCCATGCTCCTGCATTAAAAAGGGAAACCCATGAATCGTCCATGTAAAAGTCTGGTTAATAGTCGCAGGGCGCACAGCCTCGGAAGACAACGTCTTCTATTGAAAATCACTCAAGTGAGATCACCCAGGTATGTGATAGGCCGAGAGGGTCCAGCAAAAACACGAGTTGCATTGTGTGTATGTTCCAGTGTTTTTATCTATTCAAGTTTTCAATCTGTCTCCCGATACTTTATCAAACCATCTCTATCTATATGGCATCGTGTGGTATTCGGGTGTGACAACACATGCCAAAGAAACTCCTTGAGACATGCAAGTCTTTGTCTCTTCCATTGTTTCGCCATATACGAGAGCACCCTTAGGGACGAACCCCCCCTCTGGTGCTTTTCATCACCTTCGCAAATGCTTCACCATTACAATATCCTTTCATGTATTCCCTTAAAAAAAATTTAAAAATTGCTCAAAGCGTTGTGTTTTTGCACAATTTGATTGAAGAAAGGTACCTAGAAGGATTAAGCATCCACAACAACAACAACAACAACATCGGAGTGGAGGGACCATCTGCCATCATCGATTTGGCTCCGTTCCGTAGGATGTAAACGGGAATATAAACAGAGTATTTCTGTTAACATCCCAGTTAGACCGTTTTAATTAATCTTGTTTGGAGCACAGTCAATAGGTTCCTGCAGTACATGTAAATGTACTTATCGATTCAAAGGGTTAATGAGATAAATGTCTCCTCATGTCTCTTTTTCCATTCTCTTCACTATTCCAGTTTTATCCGACTTATCTCACTTCTATACTTTGCGTCCTCCTGCACCCTCAAACTCATGTTGCCTCTCCTCTGCAGTCTCCACTGGCTGTGACCTTTTCTCCAGTGGAACAGGATACTGCCCATCTCCATCTTCCTCATGCATTAATGATCTGTGGTAAGCTGAGGGCATCTGTCTAACTCCCAGCCTGTCCGCCGCTCACCCACTTCCAAGGACGGAGCTCAGCCGGAGCCCAGCTCAGCCACATTCCCTGTCACCCACGGGGAGAATGCAGATAAATAGCACACAGATAGCGATGGCTTCACAGTCTCTCATAGCCACTGCATACATCTCTTTGACACTCCCCAGTGGCAGATATCTAAAATACTGGAGCAGAGAGATGACAGCAGGCAACAGACATAAAGAAGCTCTGCCAATTATCCCGGTTTAAATACTGATCCTCACTCGTACAAGCAGCCGAAATGAGGTCGGTCCACGCGGGATATCAATGCATCTAATATATACCACAGCAGCGAGCTAAAATGCATCCATGGAGCATTTTTTTTAAACTGACCCGATGTGCTTTTTTCGATGCAGCTCTGCCTGAAAGATCCCCAAAGTGCTCTTTTGGCAAAAGCTCAGTCTTGTCAAGTTGGGGGAGATAAAGTGATCTTGTAAATCCTGAACCAGCCCGGTCAATTGGCTGTGCATTTGGAAAATGGTACCAGCGATTAGTTCTCAAGTTCTTCCTAATGTGATTTCGCTGGTTACAAAAACCCCCTCTGTGTTTCCACCCTGTTTTTTGAGCCAAATCTGTGCTCAGGACCTCAGCATGGCAGATTAAACAGGGATCGTGTGCAACGCCTTGGCTTCTCGTACCTGTCGTGACTACATTAAGCTCATGACCATACGTAAAGTGTTTGAGATTCCTGATTTCCTCTCTGCAGGCACGAGCACTCAAAAAAAAATATGCAGCTTTAAACTGAAGATATTCACGTCACAGTGTGACATTCACTTCTCAGTTATTTTATCCTCCACCTGTGCTGCTTTTAAACCGTCTGCATTAAAAGGCAATTGCACTAAAGTATTATAATGGCAAAAAATATCTACAGCAGCAGCCCTCGGGTGGCCATTTTGAAACTCTCTTCTTCACTTACCCTGTTCTTATCAGTGAGCTCAAAGAAATGTGCAGCGACTGGTTTTGTGGTTTCACAGACTTTTGAAACACTCCAAAGTAGATTTGGCTAAAAATGTAGTGTTGTTGTCACTCATTTCAAATTAAGTGGATTACTTACATGGCATCAGACTTCATCCAATTACTTTTTTTTTTTAGCTTTTCTCCAAAGAGGTTTATCTTTAAAATTGTTTTTAATTATACAGTACTTTAGTTAAAGGAGACAAACTAACTGTTAGCTAAGAGTCAGATGATGCATAGAAGGAATATGAGAGCCGAAGTTTGAAGTGATGTTTCCCTTTTTGGACTACAATGGCAAGCATCTTGGCCAAACAGATGGATATTGTAATCAGCCTCTTTGGTGTATGTATCTCACCCCTGTCACCTGCCGGGACTCATCCCCCCCCCCCCAAAAAAAAACCCCAAGATGCATTTTGACAGCTGCAGAAATCCTCATCTGTGGAGGAGGGATGAAACGATTTCTTCTGCGCACCTCCCTGCCGCTCCATACCCAAATATTTGACTTTTCCTGTGATCCGCAGCCCTTGAAGGCCTCTGTTGGGCTTTTCCACACGACTGATCTCTGTTCTCAAAGCAGGTGCTTAAAACACAGAAGCTTCACTAGTAAACCGGAATGAGAGAGAAAAAAAGAGGATGAAATGAAAAGAGAAGAAGAAGAGATTGAAAATAATTATGACTATTATAGATTTGAATCTAAAAAACAAGGCCAGGCTCAAAGGTTAAATTTGACATGACAACCACATCAGATAGGAGCGTGTCTGGCTCTAATGCTGATGCGACTAACTCCCCGAGGTTCCCCCGTCTACGGCGAGCCCTTGATGTCACTGTTACACACTCCTGCACACATGGCCTTCAGTCATGAAATCATACACACGCAGAAACACACATGCATATTCAAATTCACATGCATGCCCACCCAGGAGCACGCGTCCAGTGGCTGCAAGATACATGCAGACACTTCACAGGGAAATCAAGCTGACAGATCAAAGAGTACACACAGGGTTGAACCTGTCTGCATGGTTGAAAATCAACCAAAAAGATGTTTTCCTTAAAAAACCATTAAGCCTGCGGTTGTGTTGAGGAATGACCACCGCTGTTTCCAGCTCATATCAGGATCCCACACAATGTTTTTGGCACAAAGGGGCTCTTAGAAGCAGTGAACTTGACATTCAAAGCAGCTTTTTACTTATTGTTTCCAGCAGTCAGAAGTTGTTTTAAATTACACGACACGTCGTCATGTAATTGCATCAGTTTACAGTATTGTTTTTTTGATCCACTTTTAGGTGGATGGCCGTGTGTTTGTGAATTTCTCTAATTAGGTTTTGCGCTGGTTTCATGAATCGAGGGGAGTGTGCGTCTTTCTCATCCCATTATAAAGCATGTAATCCTTGAACTAAATTTAAAACATGAAAGGTTTTCACTTGACAGCTACAGCGAAGAGCGGCTACAGTGACATTTACTGTCGGATCATATTAGTCAGTAATCAGGGGGAAAAAGGAAAAAGCATCTGACTACACAGTGAACTTACTGCGATGAAGTGACAAGTGATGATGTATGCCGTGCTCACAGAGATAAACACGCATGCACAAAAATGTAAACGGACACATGTAATTCTGGATCACATGACCTGAAATCACTAACAAGATTATAACCTTAAAAAGCAACAATTATTATTTTTTAGTTTCCCTAGCAGTGTGTCTATGCAGGATAGCAATGAACCTGAGCTGTGTGTTGTGTTAATTAGCATCTAAAACCATGTTATCATCATGAGCATGCTAGCACACCGGCATTAGCATTTAGCACAGCCTCACAGAGCCACTGGCATGGCTGCAGACTCAAGGCCTTGTTATATACTTATTTTATTACAGCACGACCTTTACAAAGACACTGGGTGACTGATTGAGAGTTTATAGACATTCATTAAAAGTAAATTTAGTAAGAGAGAATTATAATGCCAATAATATCATGCATTTTTTTTATTATTCTCCTTCCTTCATATATACAGTATATATATAGATGCGTATACAGTATATAGATAGTGTGTGTGCATACTGTGCCCACATATAAACTGTTGCACCCACATCTGTACAAATCCAATATATCCCATCTCCACATGACATGTGTGTGTGTTCTAATACTCAGTTGTGTGAGTGACAGTCAGGCACAGGAGATACACACCAGGGGGTAAACATTGCCTTAATAGAGGGGTTGAAAACATGGCTGGTAGGAGAGAATAAGGTGACAGAGAGACAGGGAGAGGAAGCTACAGGGGGAGAGGTGGCGTGATATGGGGGGGAAGGGGAGGGCGACGGGGGGTGCACTTCTCCACAGGCGAGTAGTTCAGCTCACATCACCTTGCCAAACTGTCACTGCCCCCTACACCGACCCCCCCCCCCCCCCCCCCCCCCCCAAACCCATCCCCTTCTCCCCAGCCCTGCCTCCCTCCCGCTCTCGACAGAATGATTAATGGCGTATCTGGTCATGTGAGCACGGCTGTCCCTGACTGCACTAAACATTATCATAACTTTGCTATAATCACCGAGACTGCGAAGAGACCCAGCGTCCTCAACGGAAGGGAACACCAGAGGCTTGTATCTATTTGTCTGTCACCGTGTTAAGAATAGGAGTAATAAAGAATGTGCACTCAGATTAATGACGCTGCTCTGGAAGGGGGGGGGGTTATAAAATCAGCATCATATCACATCCCATCTTCTACACACTAGAATAATGTAAAACTATTAATATCCGAAAATGATCTCCCATTTGACAAGGGGACCCCAGCTCGGCTCTGAGCGTCTCCCCGTGCCCGGGTCATATTTTCCTAATGTCTTTTTAATATAGTCGTGTCATATTCCCCGCATTCTTCCAAACATCCGTGGCCATCATGTGCTGTGCAGTGTGTCAACAGCACCATATTAAAGGCAATATACCATGAGAGTGGCCCACAAGTTTCATATCAGCTCTGTATACCCACAGGATCTATTACTGTTTATAGGACTTTACATTAGCCTCTGTCTGCCGCCATTACCTCCCACACGCCGCAGAGAGAGCGTTTCGCAGCGTGGACATGCAAACAAAAGCATGCATGCGACGCACACACATCGAGAGAGGCACGAACGTGGACAGAGATCCAACACACGATGCACACACTTCAAATTATCCATTATATATAGTAGAAGGTCCTTTCTGCACTCACAGCACAAGAGTGGTGTGAAGTGTGTTGAGCAATGTGTTGTGTGGTTAAATAAATAAAAAAAATGCATGTCCTTTCCAGACAGCCCACAGTGATTTGTGTTTAATTGGAGAAAAAGGACTTGTTCAGTTTTTTTCCCCATCTAATAAGGGAAGGTAGACGAAGAACGTGCACTTTTTCTTTTACCTTCAGAAAATCTTTTTTTATTTCATGTTAAGCCCAAAGTGTACCTCTGTATTGATACAATGTCCTAGGTGCCAGAGAGTAGCAAATGATTTATAGTTCTGGGTAGCCTTGACTCTTTTACTGCCAGGATTCCAACTTGAAAACTAAACTGAAAGTGTTTCTGCATTAATAGCAGTAATAGCACTTAGAATGTCAAACTCACTTTCGCTACAGAGTGGTGACTATGATGGAGGAGCGAAGGTTCACACTGACTTGTCCAGATGACCAAAAGGTGAAAAAAATAAATAAATAAAAAATGTAGCTAGAAACCCTTAAAAAGGAAAAAAAATATGACTCCTTCCATTTTGTGAGGAAATATAATGAAGACCGGGCAGACCAATTAAATGTTCTTGCAGCATGCAAAAGGCCCTGTGTCTAATTTAATGGAAGCAGACATTACAGACACCTATGGCGAAGGTGCGCATCAGCATAAAAGTGTAAATCACACTTTACAAGCAGTAAAGACTCTCCTTCTCAGCGGTTGATAGGGGATAAGGAAGTAGGAATGGAGGGTGATAAAACAAACCAAAGAGGGGGAAGGTGGAGGAGGAGGACAGCAAAAAAAAAGGTGGTAAGAACAACTTTTTCCTTTCATATTACATTTGTAAGAAGATGAATTCAAAAATCCAAATAACACAAGCATTATTCATTCAGTGGGGAAAGAAAATGCATCTCATGTTATGTTATTAATGTAATTCCACCCAAATTATCTGATGGAATAATGCTTTTTGGGGGGATGGATTTGACGAATACTACTGTTAATCCCGTGTTTTCTATTTGAGACCCCCCGGTTGAATCTGCCTCTATGCTGCAGCGGCGACAGAGGAGCTCGTGTCCTCTACTGCCAAGCTGCGTGCCACTCTAACATAACCTCAAGACCCGGTGCATTCCAGGTGCCACCCAGGATCTGATGCCAGAACGCAGCGTGCCAAAGGCCACAGCACTCCAAAAATAAAAAAATAAATAAAAAATGGTGGACAGGAATCTCACAGAGAGAGACATGCTGCTTCCCCCTGAGCATGATCACATCTGCAATCTGCTGTGAACACGATACGCAACATCTTTTCATCTTCATTCCCAACATATTCATAACAAAAATAAATAGCTAAAGGGGCTAATGTGAGGTCGCCGGGGAAACAAAATGAAAGTCTTGCCGTGATGTATGAAATCCCTGTGTGATTACTCAACATAGTCACCTACACAGTCTGCACGGCCTCATTTAAGAACTATTTCAAGACAGCTGACAAAAAATGTAATCAGCAGCTCCATCCTTGATTATGTGTGGAGTATATATTTAAAAAAAGCACTTATCTCTGAATGAAATAAATAAGTCCCATGATAGAGCATCTCCTAAACGACACTACAAAGACCAAATGGGTGTTCACAGACCATCCTGGGGAGGCCAGAGGCATCTGATTTCTGGGGTCGTGACCTTCATAGAAGTCCTCAGGCATCGCCATGCTGGGTCAGGTAGGAGGTTGGGTCACCTCCCTTCATCCCTCAACAACAGATCCATCCTCATTTCAGTCCCATCTCACTAAACACCTCCTCTCCTCCTTCCCCTCCCGGCCCCTGCTTTTACAGGCTACAAGGCCAGATGTTTTCTAACACACCCCACTTCAGTTATTCCTCTGCTGAGGCTTTTTCGCTTTTTGTCTTCTGGAGCATCTCGCTCAAGGGGCCTGCACCCCAAATCCCCAAAAAACCACAACAACAACGACGACTTGATTCCCCTCCTCGGCTCACGCAGATGATGCACTCCACAACTTATAATTGCACTACTGATTAGGCTCGTCCTGCTGCAGATCTCTGCCACTTCACAAAGCTCATCAGGCACATCTGTTCCCGACAGCATCGAACAAGAGGCGCATTAACAAACAAACAGCTAACAATTAGTCACGTTTGAAGTCCTCTGTTCCAGTAGTCAGAGAAATTGGGACTGTCGGCTTGAAAGGAAGCAGGAATCCTACAGCACAGCTTCCTGGAAGTGAAACTTTTGGCGTTTTCGAGTCATGCTGACGATGCATTAAATCATCAGTACAAAGGTGCATGTAACATTTCGGAGTGATCCTCGCTGTTGCTGTTTTTAATGGAGTGTAAGTCGACATAAAAGTGAGCTTCCCTTCCGTCTGCCGGAGACACAGACGTAAGAATGCGAAGCTCCGCCGCGCTGTCAGTCATGCAGCATTAGGAGACGACTCAGGACACGGCTGAGAGCCAGAGGTTAAAGCCATTACGAGCTGGGTGGTTCAACTTTCTGACCTTTAACCCTCATTTCACCACAGTCTGTCTTTTCTTCTCAACACTACAATGTTAAAAACTGACCCGGTTTGGCGGCAGGTGTCTTCGAGGCTGCAGTTCTAAAAGGCAATGATTACTTTTATTTTAATAATTCGTTTTTTTTTTTTTTTCTGGCTCACATTTCCCCCCTCCACACCGTTTTCTTTTAGCTATTGTAAAATCCTTTCTCTTGCCTCCACTCTCCTTTTTTTCCCCCGTCTTCCAAATGCTTTACAGTTGCTGTCCTTTTATTTTTGATGAGAGAGGGGAACAGGAGATCTACCCCGGCACACACTCCCAGCCTTATGTTTTAATATTTAATGGCGATGTGCAGTAATACCAGCAAACACACACACACACACACACTCATGAACGCTCCCACTAGCACGGCGTGCTGCTGGTGAGAGCAGGTGTCGTTGGCGAATGCTAATTGAACTGGTCCATGGGTCAGTGAGCCTTCCTGTTTTCCCAGTGCAGAAGCGTACGGATACATTCTGGCAGAACAGACATGGCCGTTGCTGGAGGGCACTTCTGCCTCCCGCTGTAGCACCGTCGGGCTGCTCTTACAGTAAAGTGGATGAGGAACCCCTGAGCCCTGTGATGACGAGGAAAACCAGGGAGCGGCAGCTTGTTTTTTTGTTTTCCTTTCAGCTAACCAGCGGGCTACAAATCAGGATATTCTGCTGAACAGACTTCTATATATCTACTGTGAGGTGTTTCTAAGAAAACCACTATCTCATTCCCATTAAGCTGCATTTATATAGCAGCATTCATGAGAAAGTCAAAAACATCCTCGGTCTATTCCTCCCCCCCAAAATGTACACAAACACACACAAACCAGTCGCAGATTGCACTCCTATCCCCGTGAATAGTGCTCTTACAAATAAAATAGTCTAAGCGATGCAGAGTAACACATGCCATACATCTCATTAAGTTCGTAGACAGCCAACGCTCATTAGTCTGACTCCAGTTACGCAAGTTCAGCCACAAAAGCAAAGGCTTTTTGGTGTGGGGTGCATGTATAATTCATACGAGGGAACTTTTCTATTTATACAAATGTGGAATCATGTGGCAAAAATACATATTTAAGAATATGCTTACCTATAAGCAGTCACCAGATGTGGGGGGGAGTGTGGATGAAAAGATGAAAAAGAGAGGGAGAAAGGAAAATTAGCAAACGTATTTTAACTTTCAAATTGCACAATACATATAATTATAACATATATTCTATTAAAAAGGACTGGTATGCTTGTTGGATACTTGGAAGAATGTTTCTCCAGAACATGATCAGATTAAAACATGATGAAAGAACAAGAGTGAGCACCCCAGAAAGGCATAACCCCCCCCCCCACATGCAGCCACACATGGCTCTGCTTCAGAGACGGAGGAGTTCAGGAGGAACACATGTTTCCGGGAGCACCATCAAGTATGGAGAACACAGTAGAGTTTTACAGAGGGGGGAACCGGCTTTAATTAGAGCTAAGCAGACCTGGTTCTATTTGTTTTCATTTGTGTGATTTATCCCCCTTTCATTTGGCAGCTGGCTAACGTGTCCCAGGCCATCAGACCAACCTCGCCTGAGGTAAAAGGATACGGCTGGCCTTTGGAGAGGAAAGGGGGGAGAAAAAAAGGAAGAGAGAAGCAGTCTTGTGTAGTTTATTGGGCCACAGTTGAGGGCACCTGTTATGGGGCTATACTTGCAGGGTATGAATACCAATGGAGGTGGTCAGCTGCGATATTGCATTTGATCCGGCATATTTTTCCTTTGGGTTTCCATCAAATTGCTTAGAGGGGGATGAGCATGATGAGAGCAGGATCTAGCCTAAAGACCAAAGATGGGTTATTAGATATTTGGACAAGCGCTCCAGACTACACAAAGCTCCATGTGCCTCAGGGGGGGGATCTGCTGATGGTTTTAAGGCTTTAGTCGGCCTTTGTAATGCAAACAGTCAAGGAACACGGACTGAGCATCTGCGAGATATTCCACGGCGAAGAAGAAATCAATCAAAAGCTAACATCTGCCTCCCGAAAATGTGTTCTTTACTGCAGTAGAATCTACAAACCATAAACTCCAATATGGAAGGGGAAATGATCCGAGAAGCATGATCTAGATGCCTGTCATTGTTCGCTCGCAAACCACTGCTCTTACACCCGTTGCTCCCTCTTCTTCTCATTTTTTCCCCATTTAGCCCTTGCTCATATGGCAGTGAATAGGCCTTATGAGATTCCGGCTGATGTGCACACATAGCTGTGTTTGTTGTCAGATCACCCCGTTGCCACTGAGGCTGATCCATTCGTTGTAGGGAACACAAGGGTTGAATTTAGCCGTGACGCATTATTGCCAGCGAAAAAAACAAACACAAACATGCCTCAAGCTGAAACTAAATTTGACGCAGATATTCAGGGCATACCAGCGGAGTCGAGCGCTTTAACGTTTCGTGTCGTCGTGTAAATTGGGAAGCCGCAAAATGTTCAGTATGTCCCGTCCCTAGTGGCTGCAGGCAACAGAAGGCAAATGCCTTTTATGCAGAACAAAGGGATCGCAGAGGAAAACACATCACAGTTCAGTTTGTGACAAATGGTTCGAGTTGCCTTTTTCTTCTTCTTCTTCTTGTTTAATGACCATGCCTGCCTTTAGTCAAAGCCTTCCCTGCGAGCAGCTGATCAAGCCCAGGTAGCAGATTTACAGTCTGGTCAGCCCGCAGGCAGCCGAGGGGTCTCAGGAACATCAATAAAGGGTTAACCAGCACGTTTAAGATTTAAAGGGGTAGTAAGTGGCTCCATTAGCCTGGCTGACTGCAGCAGCCGTAGGGGTGGAGGTGGAGGCAGGGTGGATGAAGGAGTGAGAGACAGGAGATGAGGTGCCCCTGAGACATCGTTCCGGGGCGGAGGAGGGAAAGAAGAGGGCTGGAGGGCAAAGTTAAAGACTGCTGCTCAGGCATCAAATCAAAGCTACTGCTTTACCTTCCAGGCCCAAGACAGAAGCAGAGTAGTCGCTAGAAAAGGAGCAGGCCACACCACAGGAAATGAGTGAGAGACCGAGAAAGGGGTTTTTATACCACTGGGGCTACGCAGCTCCCTGGTCTGCACATCTGAGTCTGATCAGGAATCAGCGCAGTTGGCAATCCGACTGCTGGCAAATCTGCTTTCTGAGTTTATGAGGAGATCCAATCATTAATCAGCGATATTTCCTGTTCTGCTCCTTCTCTAAACTGCGGCTGGATGTTGACATTTTTGGTAGGGGACTACTGAGGGATTCGCCAATCCAGTTAAACAATAAGTGTTGGTTATGTCGTTGCAATGCACTACATTCTAGTGTGAGAATGTGATTGCGATTGGCCAGGGTGCCTGAGGGTTTGAACCTGCGCCCATATGTTCACCATTTCTATGCACAAAGCCTTCTGTAGAAGTTAGCAGCACACAGAACCAATAACACCCACTAACCCGCAAAGATATTATCCACACACATTGAAACTGCCCAACCTGGACTAACTCTTGGTTCATTATTTACCTCTTTTTGCCAGATTCCACTCAGATTCACAGTTTAAAAAAAAGACAGAAGTGACACTAAATACTAAATACTCCATCCATGCACAACCCTGTAAACTAAGATCTCTGCTTCCCCCTCTAGCATGCGTCGTTCAGTGCGACTTTCTTTGAAGTGACAAATGTCGACAGCAGTGACTTCCAGTGTAACTTTGCAAAGACACAGAAAAACGTACATGGAGAAATGGTTAACTGCTTTCCAAATCCCTTAGGGAGAAAAGGTAGATGTACCTGCATGTTGCAGCTATGGTTTCAAAACGAGTCAGCCCACACAAATTCACACACATGTGAGTTTCAATGGCGATAGCCTCCTTTTAATTTTTCCAACCTTTAAATTCACTAATCTACAGCTTTTGTTTCAATTTGCACTTTACAAAAACACACAGCCCACAATCCCCGCTCAGCAGTTCTGCCCTGTAATAAGTGGAGGTCTCAACCCGCCACTTTAATAAATGTGTTAATTCAGGGCTCGCCAGGCAGAAACAATGCCAGCATGGGAGATAAATTCCCCAGCGTTCATTTCCTCTGTCTGTCTCACGGCTGATGCTGAGCTGGAGATGGCCCGTGGGGGGGAAATGAAGATCATACATCACACCGAGGCATCCCTGTGCCTCTAACATGGCTTCGTCTCCGCTCTGCGTCTGTGCATCTGCTCAAGTGTATTTGCTGTGCAGTAATAAAACCATTACGGCCACTTACGGTATACGATGCATGATATAAATTTGGTGGCAGGGGATTTTGGGAAGAAATTAATATTTAAGATTTTAAACGTAGGTGTGATTCTACGGAGTTGAATCGTTGTAGCTGAGGATGTCAAAGCCCAGGATACATCTCTGCCTTTTTCTGACAGGGTATGTGTTCTCTGTGTGTGTGTGTGCCTTAGTGTGTGCGTCATTGTCCACCGCACAGACAGGGTCTTTTTATTACTAAACGAAGCCCTGTGGAAATGCTGCCTTTACTCTGAACATTTCTATTATTAACTCTCAGCGCCGCTAAAATCCTCAAGGCGAGAGTTCCACTGGTCTGTAAGGGAAAACATCTTTACTGGATAATAGCCCTTCGTCTAATTACAATGCCAAGCAATCATAAACACACACACACACACACACACACATTGCACAGAGAGGAAGGAGGAAGGAAAATGTGACATGCATCATATACACAACTCTATGAAAGTTGTTATGATAGAGCTTGTTGCAGCGGTGGTAGGCTCAGCTCATTAGTGCAGGATGTGACACTCCAGATAACACCTTGTGAAGATGCTTCAACCAGATGCCACAGAGCTAATCGCTATCGCAAAAACCAGTGACCGCATTGGAAACGGCTGCAATAATAAGTAAACTCGTTCCATGGGCCGGGAGCAGAGAGAAAACTAAATGGAGTTTAGGAAGTTCCCCTTTCTGTATGTTTGATCCTCTGTGTGTTCTTTCATCCTAGAATCTGTGTTTGCCATCTCTGATTGAGCTCAGTAAACAGGAGGTCAAAGGTTAAGTTGCTCACGTCTGGGATTCTTCAGAAGGCTCCTCATTCCTGACCGACCCGCACCGTAAACACGGGGCCTCGTAATCTCCGCTCCCGCCACATAAACACACATGCATACACAAAAGACTCAGGTTCCAGGCCATCGATAAAACGGCACGCCGCCCCTTTTGTGTCACTTAGTTCCCCTCCCTGTACCCTTTTAATGGCTTTTTGAAGGGGAGGGGGGGCTGAAAGCTTTTCTACCTACTCTCGCCCCCCCAGTTTCTTTAAACAGTTAATTAGTTTGGTTGATCTGATGGGACTCCAGTGCCTCTCAGGTCTGTCACAGACTCTGCCATGCCAGTCAGGCTGACAAAGAGACACTAATCCCGGCTTAACTCACTGGCTGGAAGTAGTGAAGATGACTCAACTTAACATACTGTTGAATCGAAAGAGATCTAGAGGGGGTTTTTTTAAATCCAAAAGTTCAAATAAACTTTGTCATTGTTGCTCATATTGAGTCCGATGAATACTTTAGCGAAGAGGAATGAGAAAAGTTGTGAAGTCCTGAAACACACACAAAAAAAATCAACATGTATTTGTGAGTTCTTAATCGGGTTTTCCTTAGGCAGCCCAGATATGAGTATTGACATCCTAATTTAAAACTCACATTTTAAAGCTCCTCTTTAATGGATCAGAGGACTCTTTAGCATGCATGAACTATTACTTCCAATCAATACATCACCGAGGGCAACTCTCTCTGCATGGTGAGAGCATTAATTATCAGGTTTTCCAAAGTGCAGTTGTTCAGCCAAGTCTGGCAACCTGAGAATTATTACAGACACATCTCTAATCTGACTTTATTTGAAAAATATTGAGAAAGCTGTTTTGATGTTTGCTAGTTGACGTTCGTTGAAATACTGATTCAGGGGAAAGTGCTTGTTAGCGCAGCCTTTCCTACTGTCAGCCATAAAACACGTCTTGACAGACTGGAAAAATGGCTGGGATTATCTGATATCCTCAACTGGATCAGATCATATCTTAGGCACAAGTTACATTGTTGCCATTGGTGATCATAAATCTGAGCAGATCAGAGTGACATGTGGAGTCCCCCAGGGTTCAATTCTTGGGGCTCTATTATTCATATGTGCATAGTCCCCCTAGGTCAAATCTTACATGACAAGAATGGGTTTTTAGATAAGTGTGAGTGTTTTTATGTTTTTATATGTGACCTATTTATGTTCCGACTTGTAGAGAATGGCATTTTGCTTCTCGATGTACATTCCAGATGTGACAATAAACTGATTCTGATTCTGTTATCAAAGCCACGCAGATGATTTACTTTGCTCTTTCACTGAGTGACTATGATTCCTTAGACTCACTCTATCAATGCAAGTAAATAGCTTGATAGTTACATTTTCTCCAATTAGATAAAGACAAGAGAAAAATCGTTGTATTTGGAGGAAGGAATTAAAGTTCAGGCTTGGCTTGATTCCCGAGCTATGAAGACGAAAACCCACATTAGAAATGCCGTTTTAATTAATTCAGATCTGAGCTTCAGCACCCACATCAAGGCGATAATAATTCTGCATTTTATCATCTCAACCAAGAATGAGTTCAGACAAGATTAAGACAACTTCATCTAATTCAAAACACTGAACTTTTCAGAGTTTTAACAAGAACCAAGAGAACTGAGCACATTACTCCTGTTCTTACATCTCGACATTGGCTTCAAGTTAATTATAGAATGGATTTTAAAATACATGTTCATACACTTCAAGAATATAAACCCAGTTCTTCAGGAATCGACTCATTGTCAACTGTATTTCTGGTCCATTAATATGTTTGTCTATTTCTTTATATCATTTTTCATTGTATTTATTCATATTTACATTTCTTTAATTTAATTTTACTTTTTGAATGATGTTTTTTCTTTGCCTATGTAAAGCACTTTGAAATGGATCAGTTTGAAATGTTCTATATAAATAGAGCGGCCTTCCCTTGTCTATAGTTATCGATCACGGCGGAAATCAAAATGGATTTGTCTGTCTGCTCTTCATCTGAAGCACTACGTTAATCAAAACTGTGATTTTATTGGTCTAAACTGTGAAAGCAGCAGGAATAAATCATTAGGACGACCCTACTGCATGCTACCAAACCACATTGCAAAATGTGTAACCTTTTTAATTAAAGGTATTGCAGTAATCAAAGTCCTTCACCCAGACAAGAGACTTAGATGACCACATGGTTTCTCCGTTATTCAGCCCTGAAGACAGAGATGTGACTAAATTGAGAAATGGAGGTGTGAGAGCAATGAAGAGGTGTCGTAGGTGGAGAGGGGAAAAAAAGAGGTACGTGGGGAGGTCATGTCTCCAGGGTGATGGAGCCGAATGAAAATGGCTCCGCATGAGGAAAGACTGTCTGACATCCTCTTCAAAGGAGAAGTGAGACAGAGAGCGGGAGGAAATGCAGAATGCTGAGAAGAAGCTGGGTCGGGTTATTGATTAAGAGAATGAGAATGTGCGAGAGGAGGAAGCCCAGCAAGGGAGGAATAAAGGTAGAGGTAAGAAGGTGGGATGAAAAGGATGAGTAGAAACGCGAGGGGAAGCGCAACAAGGGGAGTTGAAAGCAGGTTCAGACTCGATCGGCAGGTAAAGGGAGAGCAGGGTGTGGGGGTACTGTGAGCGAGGCACAATTATACCATCACATGTCCAAAGTGAGCCTCTGGTGGCTGATGAGCGGATGGAAGTGGAATAGAGGATCAAGCAAAGAGAGATGGGCGAGATAGTTAACATGTTCCAAGCTTTCCCCAGAACCCCCCGCTGTCCCTGCCACTCAGCAGGCATCCTGCTCTCTTCCTAATGAGTTGTTTACAACCACAGCGGTGGATCAAAACCTCACCTCCAAAGAACCATGGCTAGCAGCATCAATACTTCCAGATACATTAAGAATCCTTGGATTCTATTTGAAAAACAGGGGCGGGGAAAAAAAAAACATTATTACAGTTATAAGCGCTTCTCTTCCCCCAGTTCATGCCTAATTCCTGCAACTCTCACGCCTGGGGATTGTGTCTTCTTTAATGACCAAGATTAATGTTAAGTAGCATTATGGTAATGGAGGTACCGGGCCTATCTCACTTTATTAAATAAAGCTGCTTGAAAATGAATTTGATTATGGATTCCGCTGTTGTTAATGGAGCGTGGCAGGAAAACAATGTTGACTTTTCTTCTCATTATTGTTTTGATATGATGATCAGGGTGTGTTCTGCTTCACGTACACACACACACGCACACACACACATAGAGGGAGACACAGTCTTCAATCAGCATCTGGTAACATATCATCTAGCATCACAGCGGGGACGTTTGTCTCGTGTGTGTGAGTCTTTGTGTGCGAAGAGGTGCAGAGTGAGAGACAACCGCAAGAATTACTGCACGCTCCATCGCGTCCCCAGCACCCCCCCTTCAAATTTCACCGGCAATAGAATAATACAGAGCTTTTGAAAAATAAAAAAGCCAAAGAGTAGAAGTGCCCCTTGACAATCCGCAGTAGCCCACAAATCAAAACCTCTGCTGTTAGACTTTTCTTTTTTAAAACATACAAACTTCTCTTGGATTACAAACGCGAGAATATTTGCACCCCCCCTTCTGAGAGGATCCCGCCGTTCTTTAAAAGACAGAAACATGAGAGCTGTCAGGAATAGACAAGCTTTTTATTTTGTCCGCGGCTCGCCACCTGTACACGTGCGTGCCCCCGTGTAAACCTTTCCCCCCATCTTTGAGGTCTCCTCTCATGGGATGATCTTGTCCCACCCTCGATTCCAGAGCAGAACATACCCCTCCCTGCTTCTTCCCCCCCCCCACGTCCCCCTGAGTCGCAGATACCAGAGCACTTAACCTCAACAGGCCTCACTCCCTACTCAGTCTGCCCCCGACACAGACGCAGCGTCACATCAACTCGGCTCATATTTAGCCCTGGATATAAAAGATTAATGGGAAGAGAAGAGGTGGAGGGGGGGGTGGAATCAGCGTTCGGGTCTGCCAAAGGCTCCTCCAGTCAGGGAGCTCTCATTTGCGCTCCCGTGGAACTGTAGAGGGGTCTGTAGTTTTTTAGCTGAAGTGCTGAAAGGAAGGAGGCATCATGCCGAGCTTTCCACCCTGGTGTCACTTTCAGTTTACCTTCCCCTGCTGAGAATCCTCCACCAATTATTTGGGCTACAGCACACTGCTTCCCTTCATGTAACAAACAATGACACTGAATAGTGTGTCTTCTGGGATCTTTGAAAGAGGGAAGAAAAGAAAAACGTCTTTGAATTTTTGACAACTATCCACGAAAACGGGGAGGCCTAGTTGCGAATCCAAACCTAGCGTGCGGCGGACTACTTTATCGTGATTCTCGTCCTATGATGCCGACAGACTGTTAATTGAATATGTAGAGGCTTTGTCGATAAACATTTAAGAGGCTATACCTTGTGAAGAGATATAGCCCGGAGTAAGGTTACGAAAGGAAACACAATCGGATAAAAGATGAATCGATGATGTAAGTAGATTACGCGGCACCATCTATTTCTTTGAGCAGTCTAAAGTCTCTTTACAATCTTTGACCCGAGATGCGGCCGGAGAGGCGGAGACATCCTGATGAAAAACACACACTAAGCTCCTCTCAGCACATCAAATATTAAGAGCCAATATTAGCCCCCGTCTTTGTCTCGCCATCGCCATCGCAGGAATCGCCTCACGAGAGCGCATGTGTGTGTTGTGATGTGAAAGTAATTGTGACAGAGGCATGTTGTGAGTACAGTAGATGTGAAAAAGAGAGAGAGGTCACTCACGGGGCATTGCTCTAAAAAGAAAAGGCACTCTTTCATTTTTGTGTTTTCTTGGGGAGTCGGGAAGTGAATATTTGTACTGTGTGGTTTCAGCTCTCAGTGTGGGAGAGGTGGAATGGCCAGCGCTAAGTGGAAGGAGCTGACCTGATCCAGTACAAGTGGCATGACCGAAAAGCAGTGACCCCACCCATCTGAAGGTTTGTTTTTTTCCACACCCTCCCCTTCACACTCCCGAAGTGTCGGGAGTTCAAAACTGTTACATTTCACTCACACGACCGATGCAACGTTTTTAACCCGCGTGTCGATAAAACATCCAAGCAAGACACCCCATAAAAGCCAGGTTGAGGGCCCAGTGGTGACAGCAGGACTGCTCCCAGAGGTTCAGAGGGACTCGCTCCTTCTGCAGCAACAGTCAAAAGTTGCAGAGCGTTACAGAGTTGTCTTGCGCTCTTTCTCCCCAAAGCCCTCTTCTCTTGTTTGGCACTTCCCCTCTCTCTCCCCCCCCCCCCCCATCCACGACTACTTCCATCAATCCCCAGGACGCCTCGAACACGCTTTTTCACGGAGTAAAAAACAGAATATAAAAAGGCTGAGCACTCGCTGCTAGCGCAGCAGCAGAATGGGGTCTGCAGAACATAGAAAGCTCATCCAGCGGCAGTTTGTGGCCACTTTGCAATGTGGGACTCTCACTCAGCCCGGGCTCGGGGTAGGGTGAGGTAACGGGTTGAGGGTTGGCCCACTTTGACAAAAGCACTGTGTTATGCTACTC
This sequence comes from Eutrigla gurnardus, assembly GCF_963514095.1. Classification (NCBI taxonomy): domain Eukaryota; kingdom Metazoa; phylum Chordata; class Actinopteri; order Perciformes; family Triglidae; genus Eutrigla; species Eutrigla gurnardus. The sequence goes on along the minus strand of NC_139930.1, from coordinate 12,458,359 downwards.
CCCGACGTATTGCGCTACATAGAGTGTGTTTGGAGTGGCAGCAACACAAAAAGGAAAATCAGTGTGTTTACCTTTAAGTGAATAGACTCAAAAGGACGAATACAAACCGGCACCTTGCTAGCATGTATTAGCATTTAGCCCAGATCACTGCTGAAATTAACACTCAAGCACAAATTGAAAAACTCCACACACAAAAAAGAGCTAAAACCAAAGTGATAAAGAACCCCAAACACACGCGTTAAAACTATCTCTTTGTTCACCGTCCAGACACGCGCTCCATCTCCGGACACAGCGTCTTATTCATTATTCAGGTAACACGGCACCGAATCGATTTCCTGCCCTCGGACCCCTCAACTCTCACCTGCCTCCTCTTCCCTCTCAGAACAACATTCCACGCCGGGTTGCAAAAAGGGCCCCGGCCGCACGAGCGATCATTCAAGGGGGGTATTTGGTGGAAAAGCCCCACATTTGAGCTGGTTTAGGATTTCACATAAACACACCTTGATCCCTAAATCTCAGCTAAGCCTGTTTCAGTTTCAAACAGCAGGAAAAAGAGCCTGTTCAAACACTTAGGCAGGCTGGCTGCTGGATAGATCATGTATGCTGTGGAGACTGTACACATCCATACATCTGGCTGGGAGAGACCATCTGAATGTAAATGTATCCAAATTAATTTGTAGTACTTGTGCAGGTGTGCTCGGATGTCTGGGCTTGAGAGTGCAGTATCCGTGTGTGTGTGTGTGTGTGTTCATAACCCCGTGCATGCATGCAGCTGCCCTCCCTACAGCGATCTGCTCCTTCAGACACATTTTCACCTCATCTGCGTTTAAGGGCATTAATATTGCACCAGCCGCGGTGGCAGGGTTAAATGGATGACTGGGGGGGAGAGAAAGAGGGGGGCTGAATGACAAATGCAATCCCTCCACTCCTCCTTCCTCCCCTCTCTCTCTCTCTTCCTTTTCCCTTTTTGCTCTGATCCGGTACGACGTAAGGAGTTCAGGGGGATGCTGTCGCCGGCTCTCCACGGAGACCAGATCCAGAGGCCAGGGCGTCAGCATGTGTTCTCTGTTTGGGGGAATATACGATCCCTTTCATCCACATTTACATTAGCGGCTCCCGCTGTGCTCCCTCTCTCCTTCCCCCCGTCGCTCTCCATCCATCTATGCATTCGTAATATCCAAGAAAAGAAAAAAGGCACCGGAAAGAAGAAAGAGGGGATGGTGATGTGCTGCAGCTGCTGCCACTAACTTGCAACAAACCTTCCTTAATTAACCGCAGTTAATTGTCGAACCACGGTTAATTATAGAAGGGGTACGGTTTGAAATTGGAAAAAAATATTCACAAGCTTGTTAACATGTTAAAGGTGTCCCCGTAGACCGGGATAGCACACGCAGCACAATACATTATCTACACGCTCCCTATCGCGCTGCCCCTGATGGGAATACCGTGCTATGCAAAGACCGAGGCTTTTCATGTTTCTTCTGTAATTAAGTCCCATTTCTATCATCGGATTCATCAGCGAGACATTTTTGCGGGGCCGGTTGGGAAGGAGAAGAAAACAAAAGGGGGGGGCCGGGCTTCGCGGCGAGGCTGACATCATCCAGGTCACTTAGAGGTTAAGTTAACAGGCGTACGAGCCTCTAAAAAATTAAAAGCTTGAGATCACGAAGGCTTCACTTCTGAGCACAAGTGGCATGACCTGGAGCACACACACACACACACACACACACACACAGCACTGGTGTTAATGCACTCAGCTTGTTGATCTGCTTCTGCATGGGTAACCCTGCAATACACACACACACACACACACACACACACTCATTCCTCTTGCTCAAAGTCGGACACAAGAAGTCAGCACACACCATTCCCAGTGATTGAGCGCTCGGTGGAGTGAGCAGCTGCAGATACACGCCAGCAGGACAGGCGCTGCAGGTAGATGGATCATATCTCATCCTCCCCGTTTTCCTTTCTTTCACCCCCGGCCTCCTTCCACACATCCAGCCGCGGTTGTGCTCGGTGAAGTGCGAGGTATACAGTGAGCGTTGGCATGCGGGGTCAAGGGGTACTTCATCGCTGAGGTGTTAAAATGCCAATTACGAAGCGTCTCGCCGTGGATCGCCTGGCCAAGCCCAGGCTGCGTAGGTTTGGTTTCAGTGAAGTCTGTTTTCTACCTTGTGTTAATGCTATTTCCTGTACATTAATATCAATCCAGGTAATAAAACGCTATGATGGAGTTATGGTGCCGACCATAATAAGGAAGACGGTTTTGCGAGGGTGCCATGTCCCCTCTCTAAGTCAGCTTTATTTACACAAAGAAGGAATTCATTTTTTTTTTAGTAGCTCAATGCACATGCAAGTAGGGGGGAATAGAAATCAATATGAAATACTTTTATATACTCCATTTTTTTTTATCCCTCCAATCCCCAAACAGAAATGAGGCCCTTGGGTAGCTTGGCCAACTTGGTATCATACAAAGTCAACATAAATTTGCAAAAAAAGCCCCAACATTCCATCCATTCATTCATTCATTCAAAGTAAACAGCTGGTAATGTCCTCTTAAAGCCACAAATACATGTTAGTTAAACATGTCTTTGTTCTCCTTGCTTTATTCTTGGTGCAATAACTTTGACAACTAGATTGCCTATTAGATGCCTCTCTCATCTGTCAGCAGTGGCTTGTCGGTAAACAAACATGTTTTGACAGCAGAGATCCAATGAGTTGACACAGGATAATGAGTCATTTAGTAGAGGGGGGGGGGGGGGGGGGGGGGGTGTGTCTTCCCTTATTGACTATCTGCCTCTGCTGACCATACAAACACTTCTGTCCATTTCTATCCTCAGACTTCCCTGAGAAACAGTTAGTAAACACAATTATCTCATAGTGTGTCGTTGTGAGTTCAAAACATTTCAAGGTTTAGGAAGACGTATTCAGGATGTCCTTGAGGGACCTGTGGAACTTTTTCAAATTCCAAATCCTTTTGTCGAGTCGGACACAGGTCGATCAAATGTGTCATTCATCTTTCAAAACTCTATCTTGTTTTTTTTTTTTCAATTGCCCAAACCCATTTAATTTCACACGGGTTGTTAAAGATGAATACGATTTTTCAGTTATTCATGGCTTGTCTCATTATTTAAGGTTTTTTGAAGGAGGCTGTCGCCGAGGTTAGGAATTCTGCACCGAGGTTCGGCTCACGCCAGGATGTGACTGCACACTCTCCCCGTTCCCCCAGTATGCTTTTACACTTCTGAGCTATTTAGATGTGACATGGACTGCGGCGGCTCGAGCACAAAGCATACAGGACTTACAGTAAATGGGGCTGAAAAGTCTATATTCATTTTGCTGATTCACTGAACTGGATGAAACAAGCGTTTCGGTGTCTCCTTTCATCAACGTGTGAAACATGACGAGATGAAGTGAGCACAAAGTAAGGGAGTAGTAGTAGTATATATATATTTATAGGGAATGGAAACTTCGACTGTGTAAAAAATATTTAATTTTTGACACTTAAATTTTTAACTTGAGAAATGCAGAAATACTTTTTTTAAGAGTTTTAAAAATCAAACAAGCGAACAACAGAATGTTTTGAAGGGATCCAAGAAAAGCACAGTGGGGGAGGGCAATCTTGAAATGATCAGCAAATTTGTGCAAAATTATCCAATTTAAATACTTTCTGATTTTTCAAAACATACACCAGGCTCCCTCTCTCTCCACACACTTCGCTGAGCATTGATCGGGAAAAGGCGAGGGAGGCGAGAGTGCCATATATCCTTCCACCTCCAGGTTAATTGACAAGATAATTACAAGAACGAAGGCAAGGATAGAAACCAGCAGCCGCACGCTCGCCTGTAAGACGGACGGGTTCTCGAACACATGCGTGTGATTTGAAGGGCAATTCCGAATGCTGGCAGCTGAATTTGTTTATTAGTAACTACATGTGTGATGTCTTTTTTTAACAGAAAACCTGGCTCCAATCAAGCTACTTGTGTTAACGCTCCCTAATAAACATGCCAGCAGTCTCTAACAGAGTGGCCAAAATTTATAAAAAAATCATACTCAGATGACAAGATCAGAAACCAACCAGAAACATGACATTTCTAACTTGGCTCGTTTTTGCACACAGTACAATAATAATAATATTCAAATGCTGCATTTCAAATTAGAGAATAATCATGACATTTGTCCGTGTGGTGGAGTTATTTGCTCACACTGTACAGGTGATGGCATAACATCATTTTAAACATGAAAAAAACATGTTTTTTATGTTTTCTTTAGGTCTATACAATTAAAATACACTTTAATTGGGGCTTTTCCATCCTCAAAAAATGTTGGCACCTGACAGGTGGAGTCATTATGACAACTTTTGGTTTAATTTCTGTGAATTGATTCACGTTGACTGACAGTTACGGGCCCTGTGATTGGCTGACATGTCTCCTACAAGTAGACAAGTAAATAATAAGCGCGGTGATGGGATGTTTGCGCTATAATAAGTATTTTTTCCATGGCAACACTTAAGATTTGAGATTCTCTCTTTAGTCATCCTCATTTCACATATTTTAACATGGTCCTCATCGTCGGTACGTCATTTAAAAAGAGTCTGTGGCCCTGCTCTGCATTTCAAAGAAAAATGTTTTTTTATCTTCTCCAAAACACATACTCAATGGTCCCTAAAAATACTCTACTGTACAGCCCAGGTAATGTTGTATACAAGAGGTTCCTCAGAGAATTCGCATACAAATATACTACAAAGACCTGAATGATAAATGTGCTCATAAAACGAGTGAAATTAAACTTTTTTTCAAGCATTGTTCAGAGCAACCAGACTTCTGAGTCTAGCCAAGACGATGTCAGCGAGTCATTCATTTTGCCCCCAGGGACTACATTCAAGCTTTCTCATCTCTGCCGTCCATTCTCTCTGTGTCCCTTTTTTTTTTTTCCTGGTGTCACGGCTTTCTTCCTCCCTTGTTCAACAGCTGTGGAGCAGGGTTAGGGTCAAGGGAATATCGCTCTCTCTCTCACACACACACACACTCACACACACACACACAAGGATGTGCTACTGTTAGGCTTGAATGCAGCTGAGGGTGTGGAGGCGCAGGGCCGGATTTTCCCATGCCGATGGTTAACGGCCGGCTGGATTTGAAACCGTGAGGAGACCTCTGCTGCCCTTTGGATCCCTCCCCTGGCCCCTGGCCCAGAGGCTGTGTCTTCTTCCCTGCTGGGACATTCAATGGTCTCTGTGTGTGCATGTGTGTGTGTGTGTGTGTGTGTGTGTGTGTGTGTGTGTTAATGGCCAATCCCAGGAGGGGATCTGTCATTCAGTCATCCGCCATTCAGCCACCAGCCCTCCAACATTGCGGGCCGCCAGCTCCTCACCCAGGGCAAGTCATCCCTCTACAGAAGACAAACTCTCCCTTCACCCCTAAATGCTTATTTCCCTCATGCTCCATTTTTTTCTTCAAGTCCCCCGATTGGTTTTGTGAAAGTCACTGTCTTGGTAAATATATCTTCCTGCCAGTTCCCCCCCTTCTGTGTTCCCGGCTCACAAAATGAGTGTTTGCGTGGCTCTGTCCCTCCCTCCTTCCGTCCTCGCTGACATCCGTCCCGTCGCAGCGTCTGTGTCGGACATCTCCTGCAGAGGGAGTTGAAAGCATTCCACTACCTCCCCTGTCATCATGGCTTATTTAATAACTATCCCAATAAAGTCAACAACAAGGCCCATGATGCAACCCTCCCCCTTCTCCACTGTTGGCCCCCAACCCTCACCCTCGAGGTCTGATGAATGCGTCCATCAGGCATGCCAGCTGCCCCCGGAGGTGAGCAGGCTGCCCCCGCCGGGCAGCCAGGCCACCGAGCCAGGGGGAGGAAGTGGAGCAGAGCCGAGAGGGGCAGGGCAGGGCCGGCATGCCAGAACTCACAGTGGGCGAAGCTTGGACAGAAAGAACTAGTGGAAATATGGAGAAACGCGGGGAGGGCCGGTGAAACAGAGGGGTGCAGGATGCACACGCAAACAGGGGAGCGGCCTGGGCGCCAGCAACACAGTGGGCAGTATGGATGCACTCACAACATGTTTTTACTCACTGCTTGCTCATGACTTTCCACTCCTCTCAACAACAACCGTTCCATAATCGACAAGGCAGTACGTTCACTTTGAAAAAAGCTGACGGAAAAATGGAAGGAATCCAATTTTCCAAAAACGTTTGTTAAACGTTGTGCTTTAATTAGACAATTTAAATGGTGTAAATACTCACTGAAGAACACGCTGAACACCTTATACAAGTGTGGTATCGTAGGAGCATAATTAATATTGTATATGACATTTTTTAATTAGGTTTGTCTGTGTTTGAGACAGAATGAAGGGTGAGAGGGTAAAAGCCACAATGTGAATCCTTAATTTGGCAAACAAACATCATCATAGCCACACTTCAAGTGGGTCGGTCATACTGACCACACATATGTGGTTGATACTAAACCATAAATGTTCAGGAAAACACGTTGAGCGTTGATTATTGGCAGGCCGAAGCCTGATTCTCGACTCTGCCAGTGTTCGCGGCATACGCGGTCCCCCTCCCCTCCTCGTCTGCCAGATAGCTTGCCATGCCCTCTATTCATTACACGGCAGTCTCCCTGTGCCACTCAGATGGCGGCTGCCAGCCTCGGGTCTCCCGTGAAGGCGCACGGGGATGGCAAATCGGTGAAGGCAACAACACCGGCTAAGAGAACTCTTGACGGAGCGAGAGCACAGCAGATGCCGAGCGTGTCCCCGATGCACACGGATCTTGAAGTGAAAGAAGAAGACATCCAATATGAGGGACTCTTATTCAACTGGGATCGAGCATCAAGCCTGCATAAGACATATGGCGGGCGAATAAAAAAGTACAGTATCGGCATTCAGGAGCCCATTTTTCTTAATCTGAGCTTCTAGGGAGTGACTGGCTAGATTTACTCCGGGATAGTTTGCCCGCTAGAGTCTTCAAGACTACCGCTACCTTTGATTTGCTGCAGAGCTGCTGCTATATTCCCCAGCAGCCCCTGGGTTAGCTGCTTTCCTACCTGTTACAAAAAAAAAAAGAGAAATCTTTTATCTCCTTCCAGCTCAATTTCTCTCTATGCGTTCCCATCCGTCGCCATCGGGAAATCTTTATTTTCGTATTCAAGCAAATATTTTTTATAAATGCAAACAGGCTCTCTGAAGACAGCTTCAGAGGCGAGACCTGCCCCCCGTACCTGAAAGCGTAGCGGCATGTCTCTCCCGGCCCCGGCCCTCAGAGTAAGCACAGCTGTGTTGAATATTTCCCTCACTCCTCAGTTCATTTGAGGGTGATCTGAGCCCGGTTAGCCCCCAGGACATGGAGCGGTAAACAGGCCTGACTATCAAAGCAAACCAGCCTAGTCAGAAAGACTGGAATATGAGCCTTTGACCACTGGAGCTGTGGATGTAGACGAGCAGCAGCTGGGTGGAGCTCAAAGGCTCTGTGGCAGCAGTTGCCTTGACCAAATGCTTATAGGCTGAGGCAACGAGATTCCCTAAATCATCAGTGGGCAGCAGAAGGATTGTATGTCCGCTGTAGCCATTACTGTAATGACTATACTCTAAGTGGGAAATGGCTGTAACTAACTGAATAATCACCCTGGCACTAAGTGATTATACAATGGAAAAATCTAATGGTTGGGCTGTTTTGTTTAGCTTTTTTCAGAAATTCTGTTGCTACAACTTTTTAAGTATCCTGTCCACATATGTTTAACATTTATAAATGTACTGCATATTTTTTTTAATGACATTCAGGAAATGTTTCAATGTTTTCCATCAGATCCATCCCCATCTGGGAAATGCTCTCAGCCATGTACATAACCAATTCACTGTCAGATGCCCAAAAAGAGGTTACTCTCCACGGAGCCACTTATATCTACAGTATTATATCTACAGTAGGTTTGTAGGCAAGATCCATCCCTTGCTCTCAAATTTCAATGTGTATAAATACACAGAATACCGGCAAGAGACGGATGATGACGAAAGGCAGGTACGGCGGCGCTGCGTGGTTATTAAAACCCGACAGAGCTGAGAAGTGAGAGCTCCATATCAGAGCACTAAACTCCAGATCGATAGGAGCAACTCTTCGTCTGGCTACAGTCTGAGGCTCGACCACACGAGCCACTCATTGGGGAGACGAAGACAAACGGCGGCTCTAGCGGCCCCAGCGTCCACGTGGCAAGGAGGCCGATGGCAGCAGACGGCCAGTTACGGAAAGCGGCCGCGCTGCGACTGCCCACATCCTCAGTTCGACCCATCACCTAAACACAGACTCGTGCTCTGGAGGGGAAATGACTGGATGCATTTAGCTCTCCTCATCACAGAGTACTATTCATGTTCAGGAAATAGCATGCTCCGTGAGATGTGTTTAACTCCAGAACGTCAGAAAAGACGGCGCTAATGTCCTGACCGCGAGAATCTGGTCGGTTTTAAAAGAGAAGTCAGCGGAAACCAAAAAACTGGAAAGACTTTCCTTTTTTTTTGTTTTTTTTTTTAAGGAATTTTTCTAGCACGCATCTCCATTATTATAAGCATCTCCATTTAGGAAAGTGCCGTACGATCGAGAAGCCACACATGCCAGGTCGGTGTCATCGCTGCACTCTCACATTATCTCATTATAGCGCACTGAAGGGCCACGGCCCCGGGGACACATCTCCACCTCTGTCAAGTTGTGTCAACCTCTATAAACGTCTCTCAGCCCGCAGCGGCATAATGCGGTCGCATTATTAGAGGGGCTAATGCTAATTAATGCTAACAGGCCCATCAGAGCGTGCCCAGAGTAAACAAAGATTAAGTTCGGGGGATTGTTACGTTCCACCGGCACGACACACAACTGGAAACATCATTTGTCAGCGCAGTCAGTTCTGTTCACACACGGAGCGTTACAGAAACACATGTTTGATATAAGCGCCGGCTTTTGTAAGCTGTTGAAAAGTACGGAGTCCCAAAAAGAAAAAAAAAGAGTCATATGGAAACACTGAGTTGGTGTATTTCTTTCACACACAGCTGGGCATGTTTTGCCGAGTATGTCATCAAAATTAGCGGTGATGTCAATGATGGATGTCCCTCGGCAAGCTGCGCTACAGAACCCTCCCTTTGAGTTTTTTCCCCCCAAACTTTCATCTGGAATGGACTTGGTTTACGGGCTGACTGTTTAACCACAGCCATTGTGACACGGGATACATTTACAACGCTCTTAAGGGTTGAAATCGCTTTCATGTCAGAGGAATGACACGAGTGGCAAAAGAAGGGAAGATTTTACGGGAACAAGCGGAAAAACAAAAAAAAAAGAAAAGTCTGTGGGGGCACTTAGAATATGCACAGTCTTATTGTGTCCCTGTAGCGCCAACCGATCCCATTCTTTGCTATACTCAGCTCAATATCCTTTCATTTCCCTACTGTTTACGATGTCATTCCTGCGGCGGACTAAACGCGATCTTCGAGCTCCACCGGTTCTGCTGGGAAAACAATTGTCTCTTTTTTAACTCAATCCGCATCATCCTCCTCTTCCTTTTTTTTACGCTTTTCTGTTTCTTCTCAGCCATAAGTGACAGCTTCTTTGTGAATGGGCACTAAACAAATAAATAAAACTAAGGAGAGTGGCAGCAGAGAGAAAGACTGGATCCATGTGTGTTCTTGGTTTGCTCTTCAGAGGTGGGTGAGGGCTGTGAAAGGCCACATTGTCGATGTCAAAGCCAGTCAGCATCAAAGGGCCGATTCAGGTTGTGAGAAGTCTCTCTCTCTCTCTCTCAACACATACTCACTTACACACTGTTCCACTCGGCCCCCCGAAGACCCCCCAAAAAAACATCACGGTTTACTGTTCCCCCCCTCAGCCAAAGAACAATATTTGGAATTGACGCGCAAATCCGTGTGAGGTCAAAGGGCACGCGCTAACACGGTGAATGGAAAATACAGGAAGGTATCCCTGACTCGCACTTGACTGAAATATCTCCCGTGGCGCCAACTTGTCATTCATGAATGATGTTTGTCTCCGGTAACGTTGGGGGACTTTTTTTCCTCCCTTTTTTCCCCCGCTTACAGTAGTAACCTCACATCAACTCGGCGTGAGCACAAACAGGGTTTTGGCTATTTAAGTGGTATTGTTCACTCGATTCTTTCCATTCCGTTCAAAACCAAGTAGAGAAAACTGCAGGGCTTATTGAGAGGCGTAATTACACCCACCAAAATGCATTATACTGATGCCGTCTGTATGTGTGAGTGAGTGCATGTAAGTGTGTATGGGGGCATTAGTGTACGAATTAGTAAAGTTAGACACCAGGAGCTGCGCCACCGTGTCAGGATGAGATTTAACGAGCTTTAATAACAAGCTTTAATGAGCTTAATTAGGAATCCATGAGATCCCCATGGAAACGCCTCAACCCCACAGAATCCGGCTCCGGGTCTGAGGAGCTTTCAATTGGATTACTGTGGCTAATGTCACCGAGACACAACAGTGAAAACAAACAGGGTGCTGGAAGAGAGGTGGGGGGGGGGGAGGGAGAACAGGGGACGGGTGACAGCAAATGAACTTTGGCAGGGAGGGAATACCTGCTGAGGGATGATGGGAGGAGGAGGGATAACCAGCAGAACCAGTGGGATTAGTGTCGCTCAGAGATTTGGCTTGTGCACAGCAGACACAGGAGGATGAGTTCCTACCTCTACAGCTTTTACACTCCAGTGATAATTGTGCTTCCAAACATTATCAATTTGACATTGTTCTCTCACGTCTTGTCCCCTTACTCCTTTTCCCCACTTTCACACAATAGGTTGACCTGGTTTTACACAGTGAATACATTTTTTATTTTATTTTTTTGTAAAGCTGTTAATGATTTGTATGAAATCACATGTAAAAGTAAAGATCCCATTGTGGAACCTACTTCTAGTCTCATAAATGGCTTATTAGGAGGGAAAACGCAATGAAATATCGTTTAATAAGTTATAGGTGCCACGTTTATAATGCAATCTTGTTGCAAATTGAAGCAGTTGTCGTAAATGCACTTTGTTTTCACGACTTTTGGAAATTTTGTTCAATCTGGCACAATATTTCGGAACGTAATCTCTTTAGGGATGGGTACTCCCGGTATTCAACAGGGCCACATTGTGTGTTTCAATAAACTCTGAAGTTAAGGGTTCGGGAGAAACCTAATTATTATTGCTACATAAACTTTATGTTTGTGCGTTTTAACTCACCAGCTCTGTTTCTGATGTAGACGTTCGTCTATGATGCAGTTCTGCTCTTCCCAAAGAGACACACACTGAGGGTGACCCTACCACTGGTGACGATGGCGCCCAGCAGTTTGGTTGAACTTCACACGAGTCGATGCCGACAATGTTCGTTACAAGTCTTTTATTTTACGCTCACACAATAACGATAACGTTGTATTCAGTACATATGAAAAAATAAAGCTGATTCTGTTTCTTAATTCTCTCTTGAAAAAGAACCAATAACAATACCGGAGCAATAAGGAGTATTGCTAAAAGCAGCGATGCCGTTCAAATCTTAACAACACCCATCTCCACTTTCAACCCCTCCTCCCTCCTCTGCCTGTCCGGGATCAGTTTGCCTCACGGTGACCACAGAGCGGTTCTTGTAAAGTGCAGTCCAGCGATGACGGAGTGACCTTTCAAACAAGCACGGTAACTCTGCCCATCCCTGTCAGGTGTGCACACACAGACAAATGGGAGCGTGCACACGTCAGACGGGGGCAGATCCGACGACCTCCTCTCTGACAAGTCCTCCCCGAGGGGTTTTTACACACACACATGCACGCAAACCGGTATGGATCATGGAGTGTCATCTGGCAGGTATAGGGTATCACTGGACCCTGCGAGTACAGGGGACGACCTTAGCGGTTAGCTAGAGGTCACGGAGGGCTCTCGGACCACACAGTGCATCTATACGTTGTCAGCCTCGGGCTGGGTTGTGCTCGGGAGGTCATCTTTCACCATCTTTCTGCCGGATTCTCCCATGCCTCGTAGCGAGGCCCTCCACGGTCTCGCTATATATAGTTCCCTCGCTTCCCAGGTCTCTTTGTGATGCCCTGCTGCTGCGGTTGGAGGAGTCTGGGGCTCATCATTATAAATCAGCCTGTTAGAAGGGATAAAATTTTAAAGAGCTTCTCCATGGATTCAAACTGAAGTCTCCATTAGTGAGGTCAGAGAGAATGGTTGCCTGCATGGCAACACACACCAAATCAACACAACAACCCTCTTTAATCATCCTCTCAGTGCTTTTTGTCCGCCTCCCTATCTCCCCCGGCCTCTCGCTGATAAAGTCCAAGCGAAGGAGCACAGGTATGCGTTTAACCACATCACGCAATGAAATATATTGTTCATTACATCTACATCTCCCGAGCGCTAGGCCCCTTATCTGCGGCGTAATGTTAAAATACTTCACAGACCTTGCCGAGGGGGCCGAGGAGAGCATAAGCTCATCTTATCACGCTGTGGTCTCTGACCGGGGGCAGGACTGCTGACAGTACACAGATAGCAGGCGGTGGGGATGTGTGAAAGGCAGTAACAGAAACAGGGCCACGCAGCGGGAGCGCCCAGAAAGGCGCTGATTAGAAGGCAACGAGGCAGATACAGAGAGTCCGGCAACAGAGCTTTAAAAAAAGAAAAAGCAGAAGACGCTGTGAAATGCACCAATTTCTCAACACACAAACACACACACACATAGACGCAGGCTGTGATTTCATTTCATGTCAGCCTTGAGGGAAGGCTGAACTACTTGCCTCATCACCCCCCCCCCACCTCTTCCTCGGTCGCTCCGTTTCTTGGCCCCGGCTGCACGCCTCCGGGGGCCCCGGCGAGCGCAGCGATTAACGACAACAGGCAAAGTGTGTATAAGTCTGTAAGTGTGTGTAAGGCCCGATCGTTAGAGCGGGCCAACTTGTGTAATACAATTACAGAGGCTGCAGAGAAACTGCTAATGTGCACGCGGGCAGCTCCGTCAGATGGATCAGGTATTGAGTTTTCTATGCTTAATTCACTTTGCAGCACACACATGGGTGCATTAGTTAGATTAGAGTAGCGGGGAGGAGGGGGGTGGGGGTTGCGGGAGGTGGGGGTTGGTCTACCGCCGAGCCCGGGCGGATTTGTTTAGTGGTGGCTGTCAATTACAAGCCTGACCCTTGCACTAAATGGCTGCTCATCCAGTGGCGAGGGGGGGAGAGTAGACAAAAGCCAGACGTGATTGGTAAAGACGTGGCCATTTGCTTTGGAAGATAACAAGTGGCATGTTGTGGAGTAAACAATGGTCAAAACACTGTGCATAATGCTACACCAATAAAACAGAGTGCTGGGGCCTGAAAAGGCAATGTGACCATCAGTAAGATTAGTGAGGCAACGTTATCACCAGACCGCTGCAGTAATGGGACGACGCAGTGGACGGGTACTTAAAAATATGAAACGAAGGACAAATGATTCGATTTGCCCTTTTGAAAAGTCTTGTGCTATTTGAGAGACTGATTGTGGATGCAATTACTCAAAAACTACTTTATGGATCGCATTGTGCAACGTAAAAACGTAATTTTACAAATGTAAAATCCAGCTTTTTTTATTCTTTTATTTATATAATAGCTCAGCATTCTAATCGTACTTTCCGTTCACATTGTAGATAAGATTTTACTCAGCAGCTCTACAGTTTTAGTATTTGGGAGAATAAAATAAAAATACTACAGTATGTTTTACATTTCCAACATACCGTGAATCAAACAAAAATCTCCATGTTTCTAAGTTCACAAAGCATCAAAAGCAAAGTAAATACACACTGTATTCAGTGAGAAGTACAGGAGTTCACGGTACAGATTCCTCCTGGCATATAAACACATTCATCCGTGTGTCCTTCATCTCAAGACTCTCACGGACTCAGGACGAAACAACATGGTCGGAGAATAATTAGAACTCCGCTCCCGAGATGATAAATAAATTAAATCTCACAGCGGCCCCCTTTTCTCTCCAGTAGCTAAACACGCAGCAGGAACGGGGCCGCAATCTTCCACAGTAAACACCTCCCCTCCCATGTAAACACATATAATCACAACAACATGGCCGACGCGGCTCAGCCTGGTAATTGTATCACTGAAGTGAGATGAGTGAGTTTGGGTTAGAAGGGTGGGGGGGGGGGAGGCGTTATTGCTGTTTGCAACTGATTGAATTAAAAATGTCTGCTCGCTCCCAAGAGACCACCCTGATACAAAGGACATAGTTTGTCTGCGTGTAATTGGGGCCGCACAGTCACATATAATCTTGTAAACCTTTACATAAACTCTCTTTTTCATCCGACACCCGGCCTCTTCAAAAAGTGGGAGATAAGGGAGTCAAAGGGGGGAGAAGAGTGGAAAAGAAAGCTGGATGTGACCAGAGAAAACCTTTAGCCGCTGATGTCAGCTACATTCTCATCGTTGTGACACATTCATCACAGCGCTGACCACTTTAGTCCTCCCACTCCTCCACCCCGGTGTGTGTGTGTGTGTGTGTGGGTGTGTGTGTGTGTGTTGGAACTATGACCAATCCCTTCGACTCCGTGACCGCCGGCCTCAGACGCTGTGGCGTGTTAACAGAGCGACCGCTGACACTCCTTGGATTTGTCGCGCCCTCGTCGAAAATTCCTCAGACGGTGCGTCCGCGTTTCTCTCGAGCTCTCATTAAAACAAACTACGACAAAAAGCAACCAAAAAATGGGACGCCGCAGCGTAAATATCCGGTTTCTCATGTCACTCTCTCCCCTCAAATTCAATCAACGTGGCAACAACACGCCAACGAGGAAAAACACAGCCAGTCAAAAACCCAAACCAGGTTGCACTGGTATCTGGTGTTCCACAGGGAAAGCAACACAATGAGACTCAGATTACACCCCAAGAAAATTGCAGCGGGGTGGAAATGTGTATGTATGCGAGTCGGTCATGCCCAAAGCTGCCCAATCCTTACAACACATCGGCTTGTTCAACATTGTATTTGTTTACTAGATTTTTTTTGTGTCTCGTTTCCACGAACAAAAAGCCACACAAAGCTCAGCTCAGAATAGCTGTGCCTGAATCCTGGATGCTCTCAGCCTGTTCATCCTGTGGGTAAGAGTCATGCGGCTTAGGAGTGGCTATCTCCGTCTCATTCCTCCTCTCCACCTTCCTTCTTCCTTTGGTCGGTACCATCGCTTTTTGTTAGCGACATCCCAGATACAACGGGACTGCTAAATAAAACAAGAAAAGAAAAAACTAGCAGCCTTTGCAGACTTGTAAAAACCAGTAATTTAGTAATGTGCAGCTTTGTAAATTGGATGGGCTAAGGAATGCATGTGTGTAGGGTTTAAACAAGCAGCTACTGAGAGAAACTCATCAGGAGGTATGATTTACCATCATCATCTGCTGCCATTTCACAGCAAGGAGTTACCCTGCGTCGCCCCCTCCCCCCTCCATGTCTCTCCGCTGTACCCCCCCCCCCTCTGCTTCTTTTACCTGACGGATCACCTTACCTCACGTCAGCCCAAAAAAACCATGGGAACCCCTATGTATGGTGTGTCACCACTGAATTATCGGTTTCCGCTGCACATGCTCCAGCATATCTGCAGCAAGCCATTACGGCGTATCGGTTTACGGCTGGTGTGCTGACTCCAGTGCAGCTGTGTACTGTATGGGCTCATAGTTTATTGAGGTCTGGAATTAGAGAAACAAGCCTGTCATCTCGCTAAGCTAGGCCATTTCTTTTTTCAAACTCAGATCTCCTTTCTCCATTAACTTGACTTGAGGGTGGGTGGGGGGGTACACCTCCCCCGTTACTCCCTAACTAATGGGTAATGTAACTCCAGATACCGCTAATAAAAAGTAATACGTATGCACAGATCATTCATTATGATCCCTATTAATAATGGCAGTAGTTAGACACGCCATTAAAAGTGCATCGATTGGATTGAAAGGGTATTTGTAAATGCAGATCCTTCATGTTGTGATGGTCCTGAGGGCTCATTCCAATCTGAAGGCAGCTCAGTGTGGTCTGAAAGCAGCATACGTGCCATAAATGTCCGTACCAATATGCCGAGCCTGAACTCGCCGGGGGGGCCGCGGATGTTAAACGTGGGAATCCCGGGAATCGGTATACAAAATAGGTCCAATTTAGACATTTGACCTGGTTTAGGGAAAAAAACTGCATTCTCTTCCCCTCTCTCTTTATCTCAGAGCCTTCACCACAACAACATCCATTATTCACCTTCTGTCTACTGTTTGGTTAGCTCCTTAAAAGGGGCAAACGCACAGCTGGAAGCTGCTCTCTGCTTCCCTCGCCTCACACAACTTAGACCATTTGCGTTCACTGTACGCCGACGATGACACGCACGGCACTTCAGACGCTTGTTTGTAAAAAAAAAAATGTGACTCAACCTAACTCGATTCTTTCACGTTAGAACATCGTGTACGACAAGCGGGGACCGGAGCTCATTAATAATTCTGACACTTACAGCAGTGAACTTTCAGAGCTCCTCATCTCCGTAGTATTCGCCGAGTGATGGAACGCTTTCAAACCCTCGATATTAAACGTTAGCGGCACCTTTCGGTTGACAGATTCCTGAATCAGAAGAGTACAGTCAAGTTTTTTTGCCTTCTCTGGCAAGCACACACATTGTAGCAGCTTCCACAGTGTGCTTTACATATTAGGAGTCATAAAGTAACCCTTCACTGTGGGGCTTCTGTCTGGAATGAGACCCATTGAGGCTGCCCCAGTTAAACACTGTCTGCCAGTGCTTGGGTCACTGGGGACTGATTGTGGAGATATGGCACACACACACACACACACACACACACACTGTACAAACATAGGAAAGTGCTGACACCCAAAAAGCAATCTCCAGTTGTAAACCATTACTGGACGCCAAGAAGGAAGAGAAGCGGTTGTGCAGTCGGGTGTCCGGTGGTCGTGAAGAACTCTTCTTCTGTTTTCAGATCTGGCAGCACAAACAAAAATGTCTTCTGAGATGCTGGTGATGAATTCCCGCAGTGTTTGTTGAGACTTGTACGGAATAATTACACAAAAAAAAAAGAGACACAAACACCCATTCATCATATGCCCTCCAACACAAACCCGATTTTTTTCTTTTTTTTTAAAAAAAACCACCCCTGACTCCTAACACACATTTTGACTTGTCATACCGGAGCACACAGAGGCTGGCGGGGTTTAATCATACAACAGTGCATGCCGATTGTGAAGCTTTAATTTAGCACCTCATTTAACTCCGGAAAAAAAAGAAAAAAAACACAACAACAACTTTACAGACTGGCATTCTGACACACATTTAATTCTGCCCTCTGGTAATGGTGTGCTCTGTTTAAAAAGTCTGCTTGGCAGCTCGGTAGATAACAGATGGAAGAAAAATGAGGGGAATTATGAGAAAGATTGATTTCCTGGGGATGAATGGTCTGGTATTCACACAGATTTATCTGAAACAGACTTTCTCGGACTCTGTTATTATTGAATAAACACACACGCATGCGTACGCACGCACTGTGCCGCCATATGCGGACAAACAAGAGCACACACACACACACACACGCAACAATATGCTCATACAGAAAGCTAAGAAAACAGAAGCAGACTGAATGATGTGAGTCTGAAGGAAAATATTGTGTGAGGTGATAAGAGGTGAAAGGGTGCAGACTGTTCTTTTCAAAAAGAATATAACCTCTGAACGAATCGGATTTCTTACAAAGTAAGCACAAATGTGGCGTGGTCAAATTATGCGTTTTCCTCTCATGCCCTTTCCCTTATGTCTTTTTAAAAAAAACAAAAAGGCATTTATTTTAGAAGAACAAGAACAAGCATTGTCCTTATAGGCGTCCCAAGCCCATCTCAAAGGAACCGTAATGTAAACCAGAGGCTATAACTTCTCTTGTGGCATCTCAAAGCAGACACAGGAATGGAGCAAAAAAAAAAAGAATGAAAGAGGGGGTGGGGGCAGGCGTATAACGTCCCTCATTTGAGCCCCATAAAAAACAAGGAGGCACAAACATTTATCTGTGGCAGGGCTTTCATCGGATGCTTTAAAAGCCCAGAAATAACAGAGAGCAAGATGCTGATAAAGTGGAGACAGGAAATGGGGAGCGTGGGTCTCCTGCTCTCATGTTTCAGTCGGGACCAGTGGTCCCATACCTGCCCCCCCCCCCCCCCCCCCCTCCCCTCTCTCTGTTCTGCTGACATACATAGACCACAACCCTCCCCAACCAGACATTAGTGCAGCGTCTGGAAACCACCAGCGGGTTTCACAATACGGCCGGGTGACACATACCGCAACAAAATGGAGTAAACGTTTCAGTCTGCAGGTATATAAAAACGCGTATATGAATGTACCCACTTGAGGGGTTTGACAAAACACAAATGACTTATTACAGATGAATGCTGTTTCCATTCTCCGCGAGGGATTTCACATATTTGCTTTAGTCCCATTCCACTCGCGAGGCTCCGGCTCGGAGCACAAGACAGGGCAAAGCCAGGATTAAGGGGTTTAGCTTTGTCAATCAGAGTCAGAACAGAGGGAAAGATAGCAGCTGGATTTCCATTCTGGAGAGCAGAGGCTGGATTTCCATAGAGACGGGGGGGGAAAAATCCAGGTGATTGCCAGAGCCTCTACACTGCGCGTATGACTCAGGTGTTGTGAGTCACCGTTGATATCATCTCACTCATTACCGCCTCAGTGGTACATTGCCCCCCCTTTGCCTTCATCGGATCTGAACATATAGCCTGGCTTTAACATCAAAGGTGCCCCGGCGGCGGCAGAGGATTGAAAGAGCACCTTGAGGTGAAGATATTCCTGCTGCTCACTACTGATTTGAGAGCGGTGTTTGATGATGTCATCATCTATAGAAGACATTGGCTAGATTTGTAATTGTAACAAGTACTCCGTGTGTAGTTTGAGGGTGTGCAATTATCATATTTTCAGCCTGCGAGATCAGCAGTAGCTCTGGAAGACTTAATTATTATTATTGACTGACAAACATTATTCTGGAAGTACTAAATCTGTCTACCAGCACCTTTAAGGCACACTACATATAGATTGTGCTCCTGTGGGCGGAGCCAGGCTAACCGTCTCACCCGTTTCCAGTCTTGAGAGTGGTATCAACCTTTTCGTAGCTGATGAGGAAAGCGAACAAGCACATTTTTCCCTGAGATAAGCTAGGATTATCTCACACCTCCAAACTGCAAGCGGGGCATGTCGGGCCTAAATGTCGGGGCCTGCTGTCGGAGCTTCTATTATCATGCTGTGTCATGTTAGGGCTCTGCTTGCCATGTCGGAGGCAGCGAGACGGCTCCACGCTCCATGCTGGGACAGGAAAACCACGACTGCGGGGAACACCGTTAAAGGACATTGGGGAAATAACAGCGATCCCACTGACTCGGCCTTTTACTGCTCATCAGCACTTTGAGCTTTTTATAGCGTCTGTGTGCATAGGAGCAGCATTCCAGCAGCATCCCAAATCCCCAACTAACTCTGTCTATTTTGCACCCTAATCCTCTTTTCTAGGTAGAATAGCATGTATGGCAACAGTACAGGACATTTTGCCGTCAGTTAAAATACGACGATTATGACACGATTATATAACGAACATTAAGAAAAGCGGCTGAGAGACAGGGACTATATTCCCAAACCACCAGGATACAAACATTATAAATGCAGGAAAACCAAAAAATACAGTGATAACCATTAAGATTAAAGTTCCTTCCACCCTGCTATCTTTTAGTAACTCATACTCCTATTTACCTGCCTTTGTAATGACATGTCCTTGACTGATTTCCTGTTAGGAAAACAAAAATGTAGCAAGGACATTAGCGGTTGAGCACCAGGGGAGGCCACGATGCCAAATTAAAGGGCAGAAGTGGAGTGTGTACTTATACTCAGTCATGATGTGCTCTGTCAGCCCTGCTGCTTATAATGGCATGGGAAGGGCCACTTAACTCGTAATCACTTCTCTCTCTCCCCCTTTGGCTCTGGTCCTCAGCCCCTGATTTTCTGACTGTCGGCTCTGATCTCTAATCATAAATGAACTGTAGATCAAGAGCAGGGACAGTGGTCCGCCCCCCTCACCCCCCACCCCCCCGGCTGATATCCTGTAATCACCGAGCTCTTGGCTAGTAAGAGGCCAACAAGCCTTTGAATGAGAAATGACTGTACCTCTAATGCATCAGCCACCTCTACTCTGAAGAGCCATTTTCTGGCAGAGGGCGATATCACAGGTAGGAAATCAGGCCGCCACCATCATCTTTACCATCATTATGCCCAATCTGAGCCAGTAGCGTAATTGAAAGTGGGACCTTTTTACACAATTATTTTCATTTGCTGTCCAAAGGCCTGAAAAGCAAAACTTGCCACAATACGTCCCGGTAATTCACACCCAGTGGTGCACTTTGACTTCCCCTACTGTCGCAAAAAAAAAAAAACTCTTAGCAAACACACCAACTATCTCGGTGGCGTGGTATACATTGTGTGGAGACACAGGTCAGCCATTCTGGCACAGGCCTGCCTGTCAAGTGCTGCTACTTGTGCCGGGCTCTGCTAATGGACTGCTAATAGAAGTGAATGTTGCACCGTGAAGCTCCCCTGTAGTTGAGAGTGTCACACAGGGTGATTAATGACACACTCTCCTCTCCTCCCCTGTCCGTCCCTGTCCTCGCTCCATCTCTCTCTCTCTCTCTCAGCGTCCTCTCCACTCCTCGCCACTAATCTTTCTGTCCCATTTGCCTCTTGTGTGTCCTTGCGATCACCCTCTTCTCCTCACTCCCACCACTGCAACTCTTTTTCCCCCGTCTGCGGCCTCTCCGGGAGGAGCAGAGATCATAGGAACCTTGAAATCGGTATTAGACTCCCCCAAACAAGTCGGGTTTATTTGCGAGCCTCTGCTTTCACAAAACTC
The DNA here is from genome assembly GCF_963514095.1 of Eutrigla gurnardus. Classification (NCBI taxonomy): domain Eukaryota; kingdom Metazoa; phylum Chordata; class Actinopteri; order Perciformes; family Triglidae; genus Eutrigla; species Eutrigla gurnardus. The sequence continues at coordinate 12,437,434 of NC_139930.1, read as the reverse complement.
ATTAGGAAAAAGGCATCTTTCCACGAACCTGACCCTCCGGATGGTTTGTTGTTGAAGCCGCGTAGGAAACTGTTTGGGAAAAAAAGGGCAGGCGCTTTCATAAAAATATGTGGCTGGCGACTGGATGAACCATCTGTTGGGAGAAGAGCAAAAAACGTCTCTTCGCACCAAGAAAAGCCTCCGGTTTCTCTGCTTTTATTTTAATGAGGAAAGACTCTCCAGTTGTTATATAACTGATGACAGCATCATTGTCGACCTCTTCAGGAGCCACCATTGATGTTTTCAACGAACAGTCACCTCGGTTGCATCACACACACCTTGGCCACGCCCGTATAGCTGCCGATAGCTCCTCACAGGACAATGATCGGTCTGTGCTCTGGCTTCCGGACACAAACGCATTACTTAGAAAGATGGATTTTCATGTGACATGTGATCCCGCGATTGCCTCCGTTATCTTATGGCTGGTAAGTGAATAAACATAGAAGTAACCTGTGTATGACCCTCAGCGTACAGAGGCTCATGAAACTCACAGGCCTGACCCAGTCATAGAGAGAGCAGGCAGGCCGCAGCAGGATGAAGTGTGTGTTGGGGCTGCTTTCATTCAAAATACATTGTTTAAAAGACTTTTCGGGCTGTATTTAATCAAGTCGGATCAAAAACACTGTTGCCCATAAATTTCTAATATTTTGATTTCAGACAGAATCCTCTGTTTTTTCCTATTTGAATGCATCAGTAATACATTTTGACCAGGTGCAACGATTACATTATGTGACCGAATTACCCAGGTGAAATGTATTTTGGCGCTATAAAAGACAAGACAAATTATTTAAACTTTATGGGCGACCCTGTATAATACAAGCATTTCAAATTTCTCTTGTATCAGTGTGAGGAAAGCTCTAAGCTGAATTTACACCATTATAAAAGGGAGATGAAATGTACAAAAATCTACAATAATCAGACTATTTCAAGGACCTTTCGGTTGCTGGTCAAACATTTTGGGGACGTTTGAATGTTTGAGCTGACCTCAGTATTTCTCTAAACTCCTGGCTACAATGACAGCGGCTGCGTTTGCCTCCACCGGCACATCACAAGACATTTGCCTCCGCCACATGACACGTTGAACCGTTTCCAGCTCCAAAATAGCTCCGTGTATATTTTTTGCCATCACAACAATAATATATGACATCAAGTGGCGCAGGGAAGCGAACTCAGCAGCAGCCACTTTCCACAGTAATTATCACTGACTCCGACGTCTCCACTCAGCGCTAGCAACCACCGTGCACCTTCCGACCCCCGCTCGGCAACGCCGGACCACTCTGTACACACTGTTTACTTTGCCTTCTTCCCTCACCTGTACGGAGGGGAGCGCATTACCGAATCTTAATTTCCTCCAATTACATCAAATTGCCTGACTTTAAGCGCGTCACGTCGCCAGCTCACAGGCGCTGGCAAAGGGCTATCATAGAGGGTAATTTAGAAGTTCTGCTCCGCAACACACAATGTGCTCATTGTGCATACAGGCCCTGTTTATAGAATGACCGCAACGGTTGTAATGTTAGCAGCCCCGGAGGAGCCAGTTGTCAGGCCACAGGGAAGCCTGTTAGAATAATAATGATAGAAATAACATTCACGTTTACCTGAACTCTTAAAGCAGCGCTCGAATCAGTATGAAAAGGGGGAACGTCGTTATGTGGAAAATAGCAACTTCTTACTGAGTTGAGATATTTTAGAAATTGTATATAATAAGGGAACTTTTAACTTTTCCCTCCGCAAACAATCCTCAGAGGGCACATCATCAGAAAGTGGGGGGGAGACGGGAACGTTGTGGAAGAGGAAGAGCGGGACATAAGAGCAGCATTGTGGAAAAACTGAACTAATCCCAGGAAGGCCACTACCCTGGGTTGGACTTTATATTTGTATCCAACGCCTAACACAGTCATTCTGTACAGGCAAGTCAGTGTTAAGCAGTTATCGCTTATAATAAAAATTATAAAAAGGAATCCCTAAAGGAAAAAAAACACCTTTGAATGTGATTTCCTCTCTCACACAACACATGAAACCAATGTGTCTCCATCTACAGTCGGTTCAGAAATGCTGCGTGACCCTGTATCCTCTTCCTTACAACTACTTCCTCCCTGAAGCAGATTTGACATGAAATCAATAAAGAAAGTGCAAGTTTTTCACGATTCACCAGTCAGTCTCTGTTTGATGGATAACAAATTCTAATACTTCACATCCAACCACTAGACCTACAAACTGTTTTTACATTCACTCCCCTGAAAAATAACTTTTTTTAAAACATCTCTTGCTGTCTTTTTTTTTTTTTTTGCTCACATATCATCATGAGGAAGTATTCCACATATTCCCACAACAACTTGACATCCTCCGTCCACTTTTTTTTTTTTTTTTTTAAACAACACGCGCGCGGACACGGACACTGCACACACTCTGCAGCTCTGCCGCTGTGCTGGAAATACCAGGAGTACATCTGTTCTTGCACCGAGGGTTTCCAATCAAGCTACTGCCACAGCGCTCCCAGCTACCTTTCTGGCAGCTCCCAGCTTATATCTGTCTCAACCTGTCTCCTTTGTCAAGAGTTCAGCAGGTTAATGAGCACTCTCATTTCCCAGCGCTCACTTCTGTCTGTAGATGGGGGGGTGTGAGAGTGAGTCCTCCCAAAGGTAAAGTCGGGAAGTAAAAGAAAAAAAATACGCTGGATGAAAAGGTACATAAAGTATGGATAGAAGATGGTGAAATGAGTCCAAAACAAACATACGGGAAGGAGGGGTGTCCGAGGGGCGCCCGGGTAAGTGAGCCACTTTAATCACCAGTAGTTTTACACTGAAGAAGTGACTCTCCAGCGATTTGGGGGAATGTGTGGAGCTCATCAGTGCCCAAAAATAGCAGGGGCCCATTAATTAGTCTCAAACAATGTTCTCCTGCTGTATTGACTTCTTAATGGACAGAGAAGGACCTTGTTCCCGTTTCCCAATCCAGTCAATGACACAGGGCTCTCTGGGGGTTTTTGGAACGGGTATTATGTCATCTCACCCTGCCCTTCAGAAACCGGACCTGTGCTGGTTTTTTTTCTGTTTTTTTTATTCTTCCTCTCCCTCTTTCACTCATTAACTATGTAGGAGCTGGAGCAGCTAGATAAGGTTGCTCACGGACCCCCTTCCATGTAGGATGTGCTTGGACCTACAATTTAAAAGCTCGCCTTGCTCTTGATCGAGCAGCCTCAGCCCCCCCCCCAGCCCAAAAAAAGATGTTAGATCATTGCAAAAAATCTGCCAGTGTGTGCCTTCCCTCGCCGAGGTCTGTCTGCAAAGCCAGAATCTGCTCGTTTCCTCCCATCTCATCACGTTATTCATCCGTGGTTCGCTCCACAAAGAGCTGGCAGACCACCTACCTCAATTTTCGAGAGGCAAACACACTTCATCTGGCATCTGACACACACGCACAGACACATACTGAACGTTCGCCCTCACACAGATGGCTTCCTCCGAGCTCCCTTTGTTTGACAGACAATCCCACTCAGGAGAGAGCAGATTAAGTAAATGGCTTCAGGTGTTGTGGCATTATCTCAATGCTCTCCATAACTGACAGCCGGTAAGGTTTTAACGGAAAATGTCTTTCAACTGACGACTCTACTCTGAGGGGGAAAGCCCTGAAGGTTTTTTGTTTAAAAAGGTGTTTTCTAGTTGAAGTTGCAAACAGTTAGAGATTAAAATGGCCTCAGAAACTCCCTTCTGTCCGATTATGTATCCTAATAAATGACCCGGGCCAAGACTTCTAAAATCGCTATAATAGCCCCAGTGGATTCGAACAATGATCATTATTTAAGGATGAGCTTGTTTCCAAAGAATGGACATCTCATTTTAGAACGACACTATTCATATGAATGTCAAAATAAGATTACCCAAAGAAGTAATCATTTTGTGGATTATTGTTTGGACCTGGGAACCCGGGGAAAAGGCAAATTAATGAAATTTAAGCCCCTCAGTGGAGCAGGTTTTCACAGTACGAGCAGATGTCCTCATGAAACTAAACTGGTAGCTTAAGGAACCGGGTCATGAGCCAGAATTTAAATATAATTTGGTTTATAATAACTAGAGTAGAGAATGGTCTTCATATTACAGTTTACTCCCAGTATCATTCAGACTCTTTTTTTTTTTTTTTTACTGCAGCAAATCTATTCCTGCGTGACCATCTTTAGGGATCAATTCGGGTTGATTGGAACATGAACAACCTAAATATGGGCTGGATTCCATTTGGATTGGACCACTGTCAGAGCAGTACGGCACTTTTCCTCGAGAAACAGATGTGATGGTGCGATTTGTGGCCATTTGTGGTTCACACAACTGAAACCAGCTAAATGAGCTCTCTTGAATTAAACCGTTTCCCACAAGCTTGTCAACATTATTATGACTCGGCCTTCTTGGTGACTTGGGTTAGGACTTGGTGGGTTTTGTATCATTCTTTTTTCTACTAACAGTGTGGTTGAGCTGATTTCAGGTGTTTTTTCCTGACCTTCCACTATTGTGGAGACTACAGGACTTTACACAACTTTTTACAGAGACTACAGCCAAGTTCACAGATCAAGACTTTTAAACTTTACCTTGAGCCACCCCGAGATCCACCAGGACAAAAAGCAAAAGCCAGCAGACGGTCAGCATCTCGGGTCTCGGCACTCTTCCTCCGTCTCTGTGAGTGCGCACACCGAAGCCCATGATGAGGAGTCAAACTCCGCTCTGAGCAGAAGTCCGAGTCAAATGCGCTCAAACACGCACCGTCGTCGCTCGTTGTTGTCGCGCTGCTGTCGAAATGCCCCTCCAAAAAAAAAAAAAAAAAACCTGAGCGCAAGAAAAAAAAAAAGATGTCTTTTCAGAAAATAGATCCAGCGCTTTTTGCAGTCATATAAAGTGTGACAGTTTAGGGAACAAGAGGCGGCTGCATCGCCCTCCGTCAGGAAGGATGTTGCATTAGAATCTGTCCCCGTTCGCTTCTCCCCTCAAAGGTTCACTTGGTCTGTCTAGAGGTGTGGATCGATGACCTGCCGGCAAATTCATGCTCCGATTAGTCCCCGCACACACGCGCATCAAAAACACCAAAGTCCTCCGCTGAGTCCGCGCTCCGTCCGCACCTTTCACGCGTGTAGAGCCGTGTGTGTGCGTGCGCCGCGCCTCGCGCTCCACTGACGGGACTGATCCGGGGGAAGGAGCGGTCTCTGCGGGCTACCTTGCTCCTTCAGCCAATCCAAGTGCTCCGGCAAGTGGTGGCGCTGCATCAAAACCTGGCCCGGACAGCAGGCGGAGGAACGGATGGCGTTCATCAGACACTGTGTGATTCATGGAAGGCTTTGGGGTTCAATGCACACACGGGTGTCGTTGGAGTTAGTGATGCCTACAGCTCTATTGTTGCCTCTCAAAATGTTGTTGTTTTTTATTTCACTTGGTCTGCCGAACATCTATCACACCATTTATGACACACAAAATACAACAAAATAATAGTTAAAGGTCATATTGATAACATTTTTATTTAAACAAACAATTTTTAAAAATAATACATCCACAGAGCTTTCAGAAAGGTGCAGAATCAAAGTATCACGTCTCATGAAAAAATGTTTTTTGATTGTGCATAAAAGCGTAAAGCATTTGTTAGAGGGCTATTGTGAGTGATGGAAGAACTACTAGATGTACTAGAAGTACTAGATGTAGCCTACTTCGCTACTACCACAATGTAAAATAACTCCTGCAACTAATATAAATGTCATTATTGGTTTGTGAATACTGATGCATTTGAAGCTAGTTTTAACCAGTTAGCCCAGTGGTTCCCAACATAAGGGTGGAGCCCCCTCCAAAGGGTCAAAGGTTAAAAGGAGTGGGAGATGAGGTGATTAAAGTGTCAGGAAAGGAGAAAAACGAGATTCTGATACCCGTATCAGAATCTCTATCCAGGATTGATGAGAATTTATTTTTTAAGGGATTTTTGGAAAATTTGACCTCTACCAGGTAGCCCACCTGGTGGAGGCGGAGTCTGAACCAGCAGCTGCGGACTGAATCCGCCCCGTGGCCGTGTGCTGCGTGCCGTCCCCTCTCTTTCCAGTCTCAATCTGTCCAATCTAATGAAGGCCAAAAAAAGAATCTAAAATAAGGATAGTTCATCAGGCAGCGAGCCTCACGAGACAAGACCATGACAAAGGGCCTCAACTAGTCACTAGACAAGGTTATCAGTAACTATACTAAATATAAATGTAGGCCTAGTGCAGGAAAAGAAAACGAGTGATGTTAAAAGTAGAAAAAGTATCAGGGGGGGAGGCAAAGTACAAGTACCTCAAATGGTACTTAAGTAGTACCTTTTCCACCCTTGTGTATTGTAAACAGGTGCTTCCGTTTCCTGGTCTCTCCCTGTGTATTTTGAGAACATAAATCTTCATTAATTTAGCGCATGCAGGCGCTGCAACAGGAAGGCATAATTTATCTGCCGGGGCCCTGCACCCGCCTTGTTTCTGTCATTCTAATTGTTATTTAGAAGTAGTAATAGCATGTCACAAAAGCTGATCAATAACGACCTCAGCCTGACAGACGTACTCTTGAGCACACACACAGAGCGAGAGACAAACAGGGAAAGAGACAGAAAGAGAGCGAGAGAGAGAGAGAGAGAGAGAGAGAGAGAGAGAGAGAGAGAGAGAGAGAGAGAGAGAGAGACTACGTTTTGCGTTGCAGGGGGAAATTTGTTTCAGTGATTCCGATAAAAGCCTGATGAGTAATTACATATGCATGACAGATGTCGAGGCAATGCCCCTGATACTTTGTGATTAATGGGAAATATGAGCTTGACACTATCTCTGCACCAAAATGAAACGTGATAAACTTTTAAAATATGATTCTAATTTCAGAAGCTGAGTATTCTCCTCCCTTTCATAATCTTTTTGAACGTACGGTGATGTCAATGGGCAGCTGGCATCCTGCTGCCATTTCATATTCAGCCGGAATGTGCAGGAAATTGCTTTTATTCTCGACTCAAACTCTGGCTGGAATGATAGCTGTGGTTTGGCTGTCCAAAATTCAAACGAAGTAATGTAAAGTGCATTTAATGAGGTACCCTGTAGACCATTAAGCATGGTGCTGCGAAGGTTCTTCAGGGAGCGTTGGTCCAATTCATGCTGCCATCAACACATTCCACCCTTAGGTGCCCCGTTTGTTCAAAATGTGACGAGTGCACTGTGGTGTAAAAAGCGAGGTCACTGTCATGTTCCTAAAACAATCTCGGAGCCATGTGTGCATGTGAAGTGACATCTCGTTCCTGCTGCATGAATTCATGTGAACAGATAAAAGTGCACTCTGGCCACGAAGGCCACATTCTGACCCTGTCACTAGTGTGTCACTTTACAAACCAGGAGTTCTCAGCTTGTGCTTTATTTTATTTTATTTTTTTATTTTTCTCAGTCACCCAGCTCTGGTGATCGCTCACATTGCCTCATTTTCTTGTTCTTTGCTGACTGGAGGAGAAAGCCCTCTGCAGCAGCAGCAGCAGCCCATCCAATTCAAGGTTAAATGATGTGTGCTTTCTGAAATGTCCTTCTCTGCACTGCTGTTGTACCGAGCCGTCGTTTATTTGTGGCCTGTTAACTTGAAGCAGTTTTTGCCAGACTCCTCTCATGAGCCGAAATCCTGATATCAGTCGGCTTAAATCATCCCCTCTGTTTGTTTCTGTCTCATTCGGACGTGAACCATAAAAGCAGAAACACAGACGAATTTCGAAATTAGCTATGTGCTCTTTCAATTAATTTGACTTCTGTCTGACATTAAACATAAAAAAAAAAATTAATTGCAATAAGAAATTTGAAATCAAACAGAACCCAATCAAAACCCAATTTTTTTTCGCCGCTTCCCAGAGAATTGCACTGCATCCATAATATTTCTGTGTTGTCTCTTGTTTGGCTCGGCTGCTAGATCAAGGTTTAAAATTGTGTTTACATTTCTTATTAAATTCCTCTCAGTGCAGTTGAGCGGCACAATATTTGGCAATTACTGTATCTAGTCTGAAGGAGTGATAGATTTTTTTCTCCCCCCCCTCACGAAATGAATAAGAGAGAGAAGGCAGATGTCTTCGGAGGAAAAACACAGAGGTGTAAATGCCCTTCCAGATTGTTAACATGCACTTTTTAGCAAACAACACCTCTCACATGCACACCTTCTTCAGGGGGGGATGGGGAGGAGCATTTTGCCCACAGCACTGCTTCTAGATGGATGTTTTAGTCTCGCAGGAAACTTGACACTGCGGTGTGCACCAACCCCAGGAGAGCAGCGTGTCTGAGATCCTGGAAGTGGAGTGTCTAGAGTGAACCCCCCCCAACGAGCTAAAAGTCCCACGAATCAAACGCCCATTTTAGCTTTCACTTTAAGAGCAACTGAACTTCACATGCTTCATAACTATGCTTTATTTATGTGCGACCCACTGTCTCAGTCACTTAGCAGTTGGCTTAAATCGGAAGGCACCTCAGAAGATGGATACCGAGCGTGTGTATTTCATCTTTATTGCCTGCAAAAAAAAGGGGGAAAAAAAGCGAAGTGTGAAAACCCGATGTTCGCCCCATTGAGAATCTATTATTTTGCAGCACGTTTTTGTCTTTTTCAAGAACGGGTTAAAACGTGTGTTTGTTTGAAAAAGAAAGTTGGAAACTTTGTTGATCAGGAGATCCGCAAAGATGTAAGTTAGCTCCGTCTCTTCAGAAACATCGGATATCAAATGTTCATTGTTCCCAGATGATGAATCCTCGCCGGGAGGTTGACTTTTCTGTTTTTTCGTCAAATCTCTCAAAAACTATTGGATGAATTATGATGAAATCTGATACAGGCATTCATGTCCCTTTAGGAATGAATTGCAATAAATGTGGTTATTACTTTTCATTAGGGATCAAATATTGAATTGCCCATTGCTTTGGACCAATTGCCTTCAAAACGTATGACATTCCCATGAATCTCAGCGGAACTAAGTGCTTATTAGCAAATATTAGTATTCTAACATGGTAAACGAGCATGATGACCATTAAGCATTATCCCTGCTGAAAGCACTTTATCGTTAGCGTGCTGAAGTTAGCTTTTAGCTCGATGCAGTGCTGTATTCGTGTGCAGCATTACAGCGACTAGACTCTCAGTCTTGTTACATATACTCTTCATCCTATATTGAGAGTTGTTTCCCATAAACAAATGTCAGATATTCCATAATCCCGCCGAGCGGCAACAGAACCTTCGTGTCTCCATCAAGTAGACAGACACATAGACAGACAGATTGATCGGCAGTCAACCAAAACAGAGATATATGCAGGCAGACTGCTGATAATGCAGCTGGCAATGTAATGAAGTTTCTACTCCACCCCAACCTCACCCCACCCCCCCACCCCTTCCCACCGCCACACAAATAAGCCTCGGCCTTCTTTCTAATTTTAAAGATAAACATCACGGAGTGAAAATGGAATTGGAAATTAATCACAGCTATAAATTAAGTCACCTTTCGGGGTATCCTTCTCGCTCACCCACGGAGTCACAGGTAGCTGGAGTGACTCTGTGTTCAGAGCTGCAGGATAGAGAGGAATCTGAATGACGACAAATGCATAATATGTTTTTTTTCACACAAAGCAGTGGTTCTGGGCTGATTTTTCTTCGTTTTTTTTCTCTCCTTCTTTTTTCTTTCACAACTGCGAGCCAGAGAGAGACAGTGAATGGTGGAGACGGCAGTATGTGCCACACAATAAAGCTGCTTTCCATCGCTTTGGGCACACTTTACTGCTGCTCTTGATATCAGTATTAAAAGTGATTTGCAGCTCCGTATGTGGCAAGGAATCAAAACTTAATTTAGGCAGATAAAGATGCCATTTGGGAGCGAGATAAAGTGCTGCATCATGGGAGATGCGTTCCCCCAGCCTGCTCTCAGCGCCTCACCCTCACAGCACCCTCAGATTTACTAGCTCTTTTTTCCTGCTCCATAAAACAGCAAATCTGCTCGCCAGGCGACACAGGCAAATGTTAATGGATTCATTTGTCGAGAACCTTCCACTTATTTACAGTCCTCTTCCATTACCGCCGCTCCTCCTGAAAGAGAAAGACCAGTGGCCAAAGTCAAAACATCGATTTGCCTGTCCATCACGGCTGTGAGTCATTCTGTAAAAACACAAAGACGCCGCCGCCACCAGGAGCTTGTCTCAACATGACAGACAATCACAAGCCCCCTTTTTTTTTCCCTCTCTTATTATTATTGTGAATGGACTGCAATTACACAATGTATTATGACCGAATGGAATATCATTCATCGTTTGCACTTTTTGAAATAAAAAACAAATCACACATCGAGTTTAATTATCGTCTCCATTGTCTGCAAGTGATGTGATGAAAGTACATTATTAGTCAGCGTCCCAGCACCGAAATCGGTTTTCATCTGCTTTTTCTTGTTTTGTCGTGTCACGCGCAAAAACTTAATTTCTCCATGTCAAGGAATATTTGCGAAAATGATTTGCTCGCTTTATAAAATTAATGAACTTTACACAGCCAGTGAACACGTCAACATGGGGAATGTTTTATTTCTTCTTTTATTTTTCTGTTGCAGATAGTGTTCAGAGTGAGATACAGGGTTTTAAATGTGTTGATGAAAGAGAAGAAGATTCATTAATCCTGTTTTTCCCCCCTGTCCATAAATACAGTACAAAGAGCACTGCGCTCGATTATACTGGCGTGCTCCTTAGACCACCAGGGTTGCTCCGGTGAACGCTGACACAAGCCAGACCTTGACCCTGTGCACCAGCCACTGATAGTTCAGACTTCTCGTTTGAACACTCAGCCTGGAGGAAGGTGAGCGCCCCCACCGATCCCCCCCAAACACATCTTATATCTTCTCCACTGCCCTGGTTGGGCTGTGCTGTGAACCACTGAATCAAAGTTCCAAGCTCCACACTGTTTAGTATCCCTCCAAACTCTCCGAGATCATACATCACATCTGAGCAGAAATATGACCAAAAAGATTCACATCATCTAGCAGCGAGTCCAAGTCGTAGTAGTAGTAGTACGGGAGCACTACATTAATCCCTCTCGGGCGTGTTTCTTTATCACAGAAACATCAAAAGCAATGGAAGACGCGGTGCCAAAACATAAGCAGGTCACACACAAGTGCTCATACATATGCACTGCCAATTTACTGATGCTAGATAGCATACTGCATATTATGCAAAAACAAGTGCCAGTGTAAAGTTAATTCCTGGAGAAAATGAAATTAGTTGTTTATCATAGATCCCCCCCCCCCCCCCCCCCCCCTCCCTTATATGTTCATATACAGTAGGAGGCATTCATTTTATGTCCCTCCGTGCTTCGGGCTTCTGATGCTATTGTTAGATTTGCCGTGAAACCGATGCTCATTAAGGCTCTTTTGATGAGACAACACATAAGTAGCAGCCTGGACCTGTGGCATTTCAATGGGAGAGCGGCACAACAATATCCACAAGGCAGGATGTCTGTGTATTAAATAAAAAACAGAGTGCATCCTTGAAGGAAAGTAGTTACGTGTCTTTTCACGGCATGACGGCGCACGGCTTTTGCTAAGTGTATAAAAATCTTCTGATTATGTCTTGCTCACCTCGGCTCAGAGGCCAGACGGACGTATAGCACATACAGCACAGCGGCATCTCATAGTCTGCTATCCATACATCTGTTTCACCCCCCATTATTTCCTCATTGCTACTCGTTCCTTTCCCCCTTTTCGACAGTCCCTGCCTCCCATCCGGGGAAATGGTTTGGCCTTTCTGAAGTAAACAGGCATTAATCACTCCTTGAGAGGGAATTGTCCGAGGGACAGCCCAAGGCAGTTGAAGGGGGACACGCAGACGCGCATGGGATCGGGAGATAGATGCTGTAGGGTTGTGGGGTGTTGCGGCCCCCGATGGGACGTGTACAGCACCAGCTGACGGGGTCAGCGTGTCCACCTTGGATAAGTGTGTCAAGGACAGTGAGGGGAGGAGGCGGGACTTTGACTCGGGGTGAAATACACTGCTGTAAACTAGAACAGTGGGCTGCAAAAAAAAATAAAAAATCTTTGTTCTTTTAGTTTCTCTTGTTCCACGCATTACACGGAGTTCACACATGTGGATGAGCATCAATTAATGAGTGATCTGTCATGAATATTAGATCATCACACTCTGGTAAATGTCATGAAAACACCCACTGTGTACTTTTACTTCTGCCTTCAAAATTAACACACAGATGCAGTATTATTTTGGTGTTTTGTTGATATGAATCTCTGATATTTACCACCAAATATACGTTCAGCAGAAAACATATGGATATAACATCAACATAATGAAAACCGCCCTCAGATGAAATGAGGAAATATATTTATGATATCTTAATTTTTGATGCACTGTGCTCATTAGTTCTAAGAAATATGAAAAACATCCTAACACAGTTTATAAACCATTAATAGTAACTATATTGTCTTTTGACTTTTCTCCTAATGATCACATTCAAAGTGGATATTATGCTACTTTATGAATAATGTAAAATGTGATATTTAAAATAGATAAAAAAAGAAACCTGAGGATATTGTTGACTGATACTCTGGATTTTCTTTTTTTCCTACAGACTGTTATATGAGCTTAAAACCAATATATTATAACTCATAATATATTGTTTTAATAAAGCCTATCCATGTAAAATAAACCACTGTATAATTCCCCATACACATTTGCATGATTGTATTTTACATCATTCACCTTCTATCGAAACCAAAATGGGTTTGGGTTAATAAAGTCAAGTATATTCTGACAGAACAGTAACATCAGCAATCTCAACTAATTAGTTCTAGTACACTCACGACATGTTTTATGACGCATTGTGACATAAAGATGCTGCTGGATGACCAAAGCCCATTGTCATTCATTATGATCATCTGCTATTTAATTAAAACCCCCAGTGTTTGCCAACTAGAGTGTTGTGAGACCTATTCCTGAAGGGCTAAAACGGCATTTTTACTGGCAAAGAATTATCGTTTAACAACAGAAAATCCAGGGAATTGTCTTATTACTATAGTGATGATGCCAAGGTTTACAGGGAATTCTGATGATGGAAGATAAATACTGCTTCATAAACGTAGATTAAATCACATGAGAGGATATTCTGCACTCGTGTCTCTCTTCAACTCATCGCAAACTGTTTTTCTCTGTTTGTCTCATCTATGCCGAATAAGAATACAGAAATGGGGTATATTATTTTTTCCAACTTTTTTTTTTTAAATGAAGATTGTTTGAATGATTTTTTAGCCATATGAGCGTTTTGGCTCTATATGGAAAAGTCAGTGTGACGGTCAGTTGGCCAACCACTTTGGTCCAACAACTACTGGATGGGTTGCCATGACATTTTGTACAGGCATGCATTGTCCTCAGAAGATGAATCGACTGGCTTTGGCGATATTTTCCCAGAAGAAAAATTCTATAATGACTGGAGATCCTCTCACTTTTCCTCAAGCCTTGCTTTTTATATATTTTTTAACAACTATTGGATGGATTGCCATCAAATGTGGTGCAGACGTTCATGAGTAGATAACTTAACTTTTGCCTAGCACTATTGTAAAGGCTTATACATACAATATACACAGCAGTTTTTTTCTTATTCAGTACCCAACTGGTACTGTTGAAGTTTTTTTTTCTCTGCCATGCCACTGATGAACTCTTTTAAAAAGATTGGCTCTCAATTTTTCAAGTATTTCTTAAAACAATTCTTGCAGTACATTGCGACAGTTTTCAATTACAGTATTAATTCCGACTGGCCCCTTTCTGATGGGAGACAAAATCCCCCCCCAAAAAAAGTTGAGCTAAATGTGGTTCCAGCAGTCTGGGATTGACTGATAAAGAGGGTATCTTACAAATTATAGTCTTGTTAAATTCCCTCTTTGTGTGTGTTTGTGTGATTCCGGAGGGATAATAACACAGAGAGGAATTTTCCTGTTAAAAGAACTGTAACATTGAGATAATTGTCTTGTCATCTACACTTTAGAATACAATCCCCCGATGGCAGATCTCTTACATTAGCATTAGAATAGCATTAGGACAGGAATAATTAAAGCACCTCAAACAGATTCATTGTGCATGTGTGAGAAAAAAATGTGAAACCTATCCTTTAAATTATGAATTAGATTATATTTACATCACATCTGGTTTGTTAAGTTTGGGTGAGCACGTCTTTTGCACGTCTTAAAGCCATTACAGATTCTGCTGGTCTTCAGCTCGTTACAACCGCGGCACTCAGCTGGACAGCAGGCAGACATATGCTCCTCATCTTAAGTGGTGCTTTAAAGGGTATTGATGGTTTAAAAGCAGCTAATAGGTGATCAATGAGGAGACTTCTCTGTCTGCTTCGTCGTGATGGCAGAACGGTCAACTGTAACGGTGGAAACTCTCAAAGAACTCCTCCTAATGTAAAGTGATTCAAATGATCCAGACCCAATAACACACTTCACTTATGTTGCTATATATACAGTGGGGCTTATTATACAGAAGTATAACATATCATTTAGATCAAATGTTCCACAATCAAGCAGCATTAAAGGCCTTTCGCTTTGAGGTAAAGTGACAGTTGGACAACAACTGGAGTCTTGGCAATGCAATCTCGACAGTGATTAAAATCAGCCAGATGGCTGCCAAGCAATGTTTGGATGTAATTGGGAAGAAGGGGAAAAGCAGATTTGATACTCAAATATATCTTTCATCTCTTTAACCTAAAGCACTATAAAGCTGTCAAACATTTTTGAACGTTCCGTCTCTAATGTTTATGCAGCACAGACGCCATGTTGGAAGTAAGCCACTGGAGTACACATGCTAATAGGATATTTATACACACATCTATATAATTACAGCATTCGATACTACCAACATGCTGCCTACATGAATTCACCACTATTTCCGCTAAGAGAGTTTCGGGTTCTTTTTTTAAAAATAACAATTACTGTTGCCCTTTCCCTCTTCAACAATCATGTAATTAATAGTTTCACAGTAGTCTGGATCGCTCTCCGTTTTGGCAGGATCACGCAAAAATCCAAATTCCTGGCAGATGAGAGAAGAAAGGGCAAGCCCGACGCTCCGACGCATTAGGGCTCTCCACTTTCTCCAAGACGCTTTCATCTCGCCTCGTCTGAAAGTTGGCCCTGTTGTTCTTTGTCCGGGTGTGAGTTTCAGCTGTGTTTTGAACTGACGCGACACAGCCAGGGATGTTTGTACATCCAGCGTTTGAGTTACGGAGGACTAAAGGCCCCGCCTGGTGATGTATGAGCAGGATGTCAAGTCTGACTGTTAACGGTGATTTATGGACGCTCGAGGGCCGGCTTGTGGTAATGCAGTCAGACTGAGACCTGCTACTGTAAACACAGTGTATGACACCTAATGAAGGCTCACACAGGAATCCATTACACCCTTCACATTCCGCTCTTACGGTATGACATGAAGTCTTATTCCGGGGCAACAAAGGGGCCAAAGTGCTTCATTTAAACATCTTACGAGAAGAGAACTGCCTGAAGGCTGTAGATATGATCCAAGAAAATAATTAGCAGAAAAAAAAATAGTCAAATATAAAATCCCCTCTTACGACGCCCAGACCAACATGACAGAGTCAGCTTAGAGAAGAGTCGGATCGTGTTCCTCCTGTGCATCTGTAACACGAAACTCAGACTCATCAAAAGAAATTCCAATAAGCAGCAGAGACATTTCCCAGAGAGCATCCTGTGGGGTTCCTAGTGGCAAGCAGCAGCGAGGGTGGGGTCAGTGTGTCAAACTCTGATCCTGCCCCATTACTCAGCACTGGTCCCATTAATGTATCAGCCATCTGATCTACACAGCTGCAGAGCAGGAGGGGGGGGGGGGGGGCATGTAAACACAAAGAGCGAGGAATTCTAGGAGAAGGGGGAGGATGTGGAGAGATGGGTTTGACATCATTGTTGCACAAAGCTACAAGCTACTACTCACCCTGGCTGCTGGGACGCAGGCAAACTGCCAGCTCAAGGTCAGATCAATCGAAGAACAGTTGATTTACTCTCCCGAGGTCACTAATGAGCGAAAGGAAGCACAGAGGGGAAAGTTTCTCTGCGCGTGTCTTTGTACAGTTGCGTGTGTGTGTGTGTGTGTGTGTGTGTGTGTGTGTGTGTGTGTGTGCATGTGTGTGTCCTCGACAAAAAAAAAAGGGCAAAAAGCATGAGTGTGTAGTCGCAGGTGAGCATCCTTTTCTGGGAATGGCCTGCTTGTCTCATTAATAGGTTGCCGCCGGAGGGGAACAATATGCAAACCAAGCAGGAATAAAAAAATGGAAATCAAAATATTTTCTCCCTCCCCGCCCTCCACGGTCACCGACATAACGCGTATAATCACACTCACAGTGCGTTAAATTATTCAGCTCATAAAGCTCTTACGTTTCCGATAGGTAAGGATTGTTCATTTGTAAATAACAAGCATGTGCCACCACCAGAGACAAGCCTCCATTAATCATATTTCCTTAGCATATAAGCCGCGTGTCGCTCCCGTTGTGTAAAAGTAAGTAGCTGTTAAGGGAAGATTTTGGATATTAGGCAGGGATTTTTTTTTAGTTTTATTTGCACAGACAGTACATCTTTCCACAAATGAGTTTTAGTCGTAAGCTTTCGACGAGTAAACACTATGCTCACGCTCTCTGGGATAATGACCAAATAAAAAAAAGCTCTAAAAAGTAACACGCAAATCCCTTTTGCCTCAACAATGAGACAGAATGTTTCAGAGCAGCATATTTAAATCTGCTGCAGACAAAGTGCACCTTGACCAGCCCTTGCTTTGAACGGTTTAATGAACAGAAACTAGTGTTAAGACGGCTACCAGATCATGTTATTGATCACACCGCCCTAGTAGCACGAACCAGACAATGAAAGGGCGCTGATGAAAAACAAAAAAGAGGGCTTTAATTGCATTTTTCTTGTTTCTCTGCACCAGATTGGAGCCTGGAGAGCTTTCCACCGGACCCCTGCTGAGGTGGGGCTGTGGCGGGAGAGGCCCGGCCTTTCAGGCAGACTTCAGGCTGGGGAGATGGGTGAGATCCCAGGACCCCTGCTCTGATTCTGCTCCAGGTCACACCGGTATAGCGGGGGGTCCTCCCCTTCCAGTCCCTGAAGGGTCTCATCACCCTCTGGATGAACTTCAATTAAAAGAAGGTTGGAATCAAACACTGAACACTTCACCTCATCAAGCAGCCCTGATAAGGACTGCAAGATGAACTTACAGGAATTATGGATTTCATCCAAATTGTAAAGACTATCTCTATTCTCTACAGTCGAGAGTTATAATCTGTTTATTCATTTATTGGAAGGAGCTGTTAAACAGAAATATATAGAAAATACACTTGGATTACATTCTTAATTATGTTTTTTTTTTGCCATACAACACTGCCGCATCGTATTTGCCAATGTGTTTTTCTTATTTTCGGTATCACTTCAAACAATTCCTCTGCGCTTCAGCGGCAGTCATCATACTGTAAGAATAATAACAACAATTATCTCACAACCCTTTTTCAACTGCAAACAGAGATTTGTTATTTCCATTTGAAAGCACACATTCTGAAAACGTGCCATTTCTTAGCTGCATAAAAAGAGAAAAAAAAGACAAATTAAAATGCAAATGTATGCTTCCTTGGAAGTATTTCAAATAAATAATCTGCATTCTGACAGCCTGGATTTTTTTTTTCTGTAACAAAAAAAAAATAACAATAATTGTAATAAAAGCAACAGCTAACACGTTGCAATGTTGCTTCCCACACCTCTTTCTACTGTTGGGGGTTATCTATCTTGTAGGTACAATGCAAACACTGCTGGTCTCCATTTCACTGACATTGTTGCCACACTTAAGTGCAGTAACTTAATCCCCTCAGAAACAGAAGGGTTTCAACCTTAGCCAGCGGGCTGGGAGGGGCGGAGGGCTGAGTGGAAGCGGAGGAGGGTGTTGTCACCACACTTTACAGCATTACGGCGTACTGTAGAAGTGGCAGAGGCCTCAGGGTCATTTAGATAGGGTTCCTCTACCCCCGAGGTGTTAAATTCAAAACCACATTTATCATCACAGAGAAAAAAAGCTTTTCTTTCAGCATCTGCTCACTTAACTTTAATTATAGCTTCCTTTCAGGGGAGGAAGGCCATTAAGCTGGGTTGGGTCCTTAACTCTTCTCAGTGTGGAGCACTGTGTCATGGCTGGATACTGCACTGATATATGGAAAAGGTGAAATTTATTCTTCTTCACTGAGGCCAGTAAACACTCCACAAGGGTTAGCCCGAGATCTACTCTCCCCAAGGATCGAGACCAGCATGTTGAAGTAGGAATCCCAACAGGAAAGAAAAACAGGCAGTGATACATTAAGAAAGGCTCGGTCTGCAGCGGTAGCCACTGAAAACACAATCCACGTCTTCAAGACCATAATGTACTTTTGGTGTGTGTGTGTGTGTGTGTGTGTGTGTGTGTGCACGCGTTTGGATTGTGTGCACTTTTTGTTTGTGCACATGTGTTTATCCTTCTATAGGCCTCGTGCACTTGGCCCATTTTCCCTCATTGTGCTGCGGGTATCCCACTGGGGAGGAAGACGAGGGAGATTAACTGTGTTTCCTGTTGGTGAGGCTTTGATGTTAAGTCCTGGGGGAAACGCTGTTCAGTCACATTTTCCCTTCATCTGCTGCGTGTCATTCAACGTGTACAACCCACCTCCAAAGTCACCGAGCCCTTCGTGCCGCTCGCTGCCTGCATTTAAGAGGCATCCGTCATGTTATGAGAGCGGCCTGAGATTTTGACCTCGACTTGGTGAAAGAGCTTTCCCCCCCCCCCTCCCCGCCTTTGTTTTGTTTTAGGTGGGAAAGCAAAAGGAGCTGGAAAAGAAACACAATAGTGGGTCTGAATGTGAGACAGAATGCAGGATTGTGACCCTTATCTTCATCCTCTGGACAAAACAAAACTATACAAAAACAACCACCGGATCATTCACACACATACCTATTGCCCATAATGCAACTCGACTGCCAACAGTTTGGACTGAGATGTCGTGTTACACTAGACGCTGGCTGATGTAGCCTAACCTCATTATATCGTTTCATCTGTGAACTTGTTGTCTTCCACTCTAACCGACATTGAGGCTCCAGATTGCCTCCAGTGGTGACACCTGAACGGAGCTATTCTGAGGCACAAAAGTCTCCAACCTTTTTCAGATAAGCACTATGGTCCTCCCAAAGACCTGTAAACAGAAATCCATGTGTAACGTTGGTGGAGTTCCCCTTAAAGTTGTTTCAATTATTCATTTTGAGTTCTGTGGAAGGAGTTTCACACAATGAACATCATTCACCAACTGTCATTAAGAAGAAGTTTCTTCTCTCCATGTTTTCTTATTGTTAAATCTTGGGAAGAGGATGTACACTCAAGATAACACCTGGGTGCCCACGTTGGAGCAAAATAATTGGTTATTGCGTTTTATTCAATTCTACAGTATTATTTAGGATTTAACACATTTATTTTTATTTTTTTTTATTAATTATTTTCATTACAGTGGAAACCGTTTAGTGATCATGGTTACAATGAAGCTTTGAATGGAATCACGGCAATACAGATGACATACATGATGTTGATGGTGTTCACCTCCTGCAGAAGTAGCTCCACTTCTGTACTATTAAAGTTCTTCTTTTTTTTAAACTTTCCTTTGGATCTTTTGGGTGCAGTCTGCAGTCTCGTGCCCTTTATGGGGATTGGCCAGGCGTTCACCTGCTAATTAGGATCAATTTTAACACGCCTTTAATTTGATAATTCATAATTTCAAGAACACAGGTATGAACAATTCAACAACAATTCCCACAGGAAGACATTGGTGAATGGAGCCCATTGATCACCTGAAAAAAAAACACGTCTGTAAAAAGGAGGATTTGGTTCCCTATAGATGCCCCCGATGTTCCTGAACCAGAAACCCCCAGAGGAATCATCAGGTCTTTAAGTGCCCTGGTTATTTATGCATTTATGCAAATAGAAAATGTAACGACAGGATCAAAAAAATGTAATTTCTTAAGAATATAGCATTGGTGGCCCTCGGATGTCCCCTGTCTTCACCCACCATCAGTGGTTACAGAGAATGGATGGATGGACAGCAGTGGGATCTTATTGGCTCCCTGCTCAAAGTTAGATCAAGGCATTGATATCTGAATTACAAGAGTTTATCATTTAGGATATTATTACAAAGTTAGTAAGAGCTGACAGTCTTAGTTATTGTCTATGTGATTCAGAATGAAACACAGCTCAACTTGCTTTAATGGATTCACTGCAGATCTTGATAATGATCATAACATGTTCAAGCTCCTGAAGCACTTTTCTGCACTAGAGGACACAGAGGTAGACGTGACAGTTTTTCTACGTCAGTGAAGCATGTGGATAATGTTGCAGTTTTTATTATGAGCGCTGACTTCTGTATAAATTTCATGCCACAGCAAGTTGAGACTTAAGGTGATTTGAGGTGAGTATGGGGACATCAAAGGGACCAAAGAAGACCCTCAACTGAACAATTGCTGTGTGTGGGTTGGATTGATGTGTGTGTGTGTGTGTGTGTGTGTGTGTGTGTGTGTGTGTGTGTGTGTGTGTGTGTGTGTGTGTGTGTGTGTGTGTGTGTGTGTGTGTGTGTGTGCGTGTGTGTGTTCTTGTCCTGTCCTTATGCTTCAAATTAAACTGAAATAAAAGCACAATGTATGCCCAAATACAGTATTTTTCTCTTCCTGTGTTTATTTTCTGTTATCCACTTTGGATTATGAAAGCCTCTTTATTATCGTACCATTAATTATCATTTTAGTAATGTTAGGAGTTAAAACTATAACACGTTTGGCCTGCGTGGCAGCTGGAGTCCTCTTTCCAGCTTTCAGCATGATTGACGATTTAGACAGTACATGAATTTCAAATCCTGGCGGAACATACGGGGCTGCCAACACAAACAGGTACGGAACTCCGGCAATACGACTCAAAAGTGGGCAATTAAAAGCTCTAAATGTAAATCAGCTACATCAGCCCAGTACTCCCACTTTTCTCCACCCTGTGGATGCTGGTGAACTGAGAAGACCCCCTCCCCTCGCTTGTCCAGTCTTCCTGCTCTGACTGAAAAAAAAAAAAAAAAAAAAAACAGGGTTCCTGCAGCCTTTGCATTCAATTATGGGTCATGTTTAAATCCTCCAACCATAAAAAAAGAACAGAGGAATCCAGGATGGTGGCCAGCTTATGCAGACAGATAGACCCACACACAAACACAGCGTTCGGTTATCTGAGCATTGATGTGAAGCCAAGCACGCCATTTCTATTGCGTGGGTACTGGGTTAATGTTAAGCAGCTATTTTCCAAATGTTTCACAGTTGTGTTTCCTAAGAGAGTATTTAATAGTGCTTTCCTAATATTTTCTCCATGAAATTACAACAAAACAAAAAGATAAGGGAGCGATCATTAATAAAATATATATTCTCGTATCCTATCAATTTGTTTAATTATTGAACAATCTGTTCAATATCACGTTACGATCTTACCCCTCCGGTCAAAAGTAGCTTATTGATGTCAATTTTTTTTGAGAGACTCCAGATTGCACAGAGTTGATGAGAGGACTATGATTTAGCAGATGGCTCATTGTGTGTTCTTCTTTTTTGGCAGTCTGACCCTGCTGAATATTGAGATGAGAGGCCAGCTTGGCTTTTCTGGAGAGAGAGAAAAAAAAAAGTGTGAAATTTCTTGGAGTGCGTGTGTTGCCTATCTGTCACCCTCTGTATTAGACTGGATGTGCAGCCACAGGCGGTAGACGTGGCCGTGTTTGTATTGCAGAACTTGATAGAGGGAAAATTGATGGTTACATGGGGCCCATCACATGTTGTGTTTTTGAGCACTTTCAGATGAGCGTTTTGGCGGATGCGGAAAAGGAAGTGTCCAAAAATAAAACACTTTGCCACTTCACTTGATTCCCTGATTGCCAGCGTAGAGCGTTGGAGACCACCGTTATACAGCTAGTCTAATTGATGCTTAAGGACACGCTGTTGTTTCAAAACCGGAAAAGCAAAATACACTTGGCCAGCATGCGGACGTGTACTCCACCAAACTGCCTTGTTAGCAGTCATTGAGCGTGTTGGCAGATAGAGATTGGACTGTTTGGAAGATGCTCTCAGTGGGAAGTAAGGCAGTGGCTGGGCTGCCACCTGCAGGTTGACAGATGTACTTAAATTCACAGAGAGACACACATCCTCATTTCATAACATGTGATATGTCGAATTATTCTGATTCATGCATTTGTTGCACACGTTCACAGTGGGATTTGATGGTAAAATGAGCTTGATAAAAACAAGGATGAACAAGTTTAAACAGCAAATCTTCTGGAAGGGGGTCAGCATATATTCCCAACTTTAATAACTGACTTTGCTATTAACGGTGCTGGCCATAATGCACTATGGATGCACTGCCCTGTCCTCTGTAGCAGACACAATGAGGGCTGATGGGAGAGGGCTGGTTGTACGTCACAGTCGGAGACAGTGGGAATGCATCGACGAGTTCAGCCTCCAACCGAATAGGACACATGCTGGCAAATTTATGGAAGTATTAAACATTAAATGCTCTGATGCAATTGCGATTTCATGACGGGGGGAATGGGATAGTTAATAACTGTCTCGGTGAGCAGCTTTCTAGCTTGAGATGAGCTACAATTAGGTCAAACTGGCTGGTGCATTAGCAGAAGGACAAGAGGCAGTTTCAGGACTTTTCTTCTTTGGGATGGGTGAAACGCAGCATTAATCACAGTAATGTCGCTGCGGTGGCTGGCGGAGACAACCCGCGACGCCTTCTCTGCATAATATCCTAAAGTGAACACTGCGTTCTCCTGCTAATTTATGTACTGCCACCAGAGATGTACAGTAAAGCCTTTCTGAAGATGCTTATTGCTCTATAGCTCACAGGAAGAGAATGGCGTTTGGCCCACTGCATGGAAACTTTACTGGATTGTTTCTGCGGTGCATCAGCTGCAACATAAAGTGTGGGACAACGAGGAGCTGGAACTGTCCCCCGTTGCTGTGGATCACCTGTCCATGAAAAAAACATTTTAGAAGTGGCATGGCACAATAACTTCAGGATGGAGACAGAGGCACCTCTAACTGTCATTCGGTTATTTTTCTGCAGCAACTTTCCTTCCTGCACATTCATCCCCTGGTGTCACTTCTGTTGATTTATTTCTACTTATTTCCTCATGGATTTTAGTGCCATTTAGCAAACTACTTTACATAACGGACAGTGTTTTTTTTCCTTGCGATGTTTGCCTTAATTTGACAGTGAAGACAGAGATAATGGGAGGAGAGAGAGGGGTATGACAAGGTCCCAATACTGGAATTGAACCCGGGACGGCTAAACTATTCAGCTAAAAGGACGCTCTTTAAGTGTCCTTTAAAAAAGCGGGAAATTTACTGTTGCAGCCATTCATTCTTCATTCATGATAAACAAACGTTTTTGCAGTTTACAGGTTTGTGCAAACATATTTGGCAATAAACTCTTTTCTGATTCTGACTCTGAAGTTTCCATGTTGACGTGTTTTAACATGATTCAAATAGTTACATCAGCTGCCTGAGCAGCAAACATCCTCAAAACCAAAGCATTTCATACATGTACTCGCAAAAGACGTGTTATACACTAGAGGTCGTCTTGTGATGGGGCAGATCACAGCACCCTGGTGTGTGTGTGTGTGTGTGTGTGTGTGTGTGTGTGTGTGTGTGTGTGTGTGTGTGTGTGTGTGTGTGTGTGTGTGTGTGTGTGTGTGTGTGTGTGTGTGTTGAAACCAACCTCATCTTCCTACATTTTACACAAACACACACACTCACAACTTGTGTGAATTTGAAATTAAAGATAAAAATCAATCAAAACCAAAAAGTAGTTATTGCTTTGATGCTGCCGATTTTCTTTCTTTTTTGTTCTCTGCACAGTAATATGGTCAGAAAAGTCACATAACGCGGTATAGCCGTGTGATTTATATTACAAAGATGCTATCTCCTCTCCACGGGAAGTGTGTGAGCCTTTGTCAACATAGCAAGATGGCTCCAATTGCAGGCCCGAGTACAGATGGGACAACGTGAACACAAGACGATGTAGATTGAAATATTAGATCCAATAAGCCGCTGTCAGCAACACAATATTGCACAGTGTGAGGGGGGGGGAAAGTTCCTTGACAAAGAGTCTCTCCTCTTCTGGGCGTCTGCATGGGAGAAGATGATACGGATTTGCCATCCATCAGATGTGCTGAAGCAGCAGTGCATCTCTCAGTGCTGACAGTCAGTCTGATACTGGGACCGTTGAGCAAGAGAGAATCAATTAGTGGCCCATATGTTTGAATGGCAGCGGGGATGGAGCGGATACAGAGAGGATGGATTGGAGGTGTTCTCCGGAAGTTCAAATAAGATGGATTTTTATCTCCATTCCAATCAGTGTCAGGAATCTTTAGCGTGCGCACGCCGCCGCGGTTCTCTGGGTGCAACAAGTGGCTGCTCAGTGCGGAGATCTCATTCTGTGGCGATGAAACGATCTGGGGGAGCGGCGGGAACAGGCAGCAGGGTGACATTGGACAAGAAAGGATAGAGGGATGATGTTTTGGTGACACTGTTTTTATTTTGACATTCTAACTATTTATATTGCTTTATATGATATTGCATAAAAGAAGTTCAGGTTCAACGGAACATCTTTCATTGCGTAACATTTTTTTGTAAAAGAGAAAAAGGAGACTGAGGATGAAGAAACAGAAAAAACTGAACGATTCAACATAAAGAGACAAAAGAGATGAATGGAGATAAACTCAAATGGATGAAGAAACCTTTCATGTCAAGGCAACTTGTTGGAGTACTTTCTGACTACCAAATTTAATAGATGATGAAAAAGATCCAACCAAAGTCTAAACAGAAGACATTGTAGTATATAACAAAGATGTCTATGATGATTTATTTAATGAGATTATGTTCTTTTTACCACTGACGATGGCACAGAAGATTCAGTCCTGTTCTTAGCTGATCTACGATCTGGAAAACCTAAATAGGGTCGACTTTGGCACTGAAAGATGGATGGAAATAATAATTCAGCACTACGCAACAAAGACCTGACCAGATTCAAGGACGTGTCATTGCTGAAAGCCTCGATCACTTCTAAGATCCGCTCTGCATTAGTGTCCCAGATAATTCACTCCTCTATACCAATATGAAAAAGTGCAACTGTTTATTCCCAGTTGATGACAAAATGCCGAAAGACCGTTATATGATGCATTGTAATGCGATGCCCACCGAGGCTCTATAAAAGCATTTACTGCTCAGTAAATCTCTTTAATAGATGAAAAATAGGGGGGAAAATCAATACTAAAACAAACACAAATTAGTGAGTGCCTCGGAACCACACACATATACATGTCACACTTTAGTCCGTAGCGCTCTTTATCTACCGGACAAAAGTCTCATTCATCAACATATAAAAGCATTAAAAAGCCACAGGCCTGTTTGTAACTTTATGGAAGACAAATAGATGATAAAATGCGGCGTGTATTTCTTCAGTTGTAAAAAATGATGTGCCCCTTTTGCACCCAAACGCACACAAACACTTTAGGCTCCGACTGGATCTAATTCTTATTCTAATAGCATGCAACGTTTCTTATAACAACAACAACTTATATTGTCGGTATGTTGTTAAAGCAAAGAAAAGTCTCTTGGTGATTGTTGTTGTTGCAGAGCAACTACACATCATTTGAATGTATCCTCAGCGGACCTTCAATACATGTAACTGTAGCAAATTACATGGCAGTCCATTGAATAGGTGTCTAGATATTTCAATGTGAACCACAAACACACTGTGGCGCTAAAGGAAAATGTCAGTAGGATTCATCCTCTGGGTACCATGATTAATGAAGAGGATCGTTGACATTTTCCACTCAGGCAGCAGTATTTAGTGTACACTGTGATATGAGCTAAACCGATCAAAGATCATATTTAATCCATGAGATTTTGTATAGGAAAATAAATCACATTAAATGGGAAAGATAACAGACGACAAAAAGTTCAAATGAATTAAAATCACGTTCTCATCTTTCCTATTGAGTTGACTAGAAAATGCAATCATTTTGTGACTTTGATATCAGGCTCTACGATCAAATATTTAAATAAAAAATATACTCCCTATGCCTTTTTATGCAGATGAGCTGGGTCATCTGCTTCCTGAATAGCTAATGTGTATATTGTATTTATCAATTAAAGCTCCTCCTTGGGGAACACAAGCAGATGGGAATACAGCTGTGTAAAGTCAGAAAGTAATCTTTTTAATTATTATTCAAATCTGCAGGGCAGACGCAGGTCACATGATGTACACGACACACGACGCGGCGTTTTCATTGTTTCAGCAAATGCACAATATGGATGAGAGAGGCTGTGTGTCTATCTGTCCTTCCTGTGAAGTCGCACCATTTCTGTCTTCGGGTCTTCATTCTGTTGTTTTGACTATCGTGTTCATTCGGAGTCACAGCCGAGATGAAGCTGCACAGTTACAGAGGAGCCGCTCAGAGACTCTCCAGACTGTCTGCTCGGCCCATTAAAATCTAGAGCGAGGAAAGAGCATTTAAGCACATAGATAATCAGTAATAAACAACTCACAATTTCATTGTAAGGTGGAATTACAATGCATGGGCTGAAACTGCATGCTGATTTAACAGTCCGAGATGAGTTTGGGAGCCAGGGAGCAGCCATAAAGGCCTGTATATTTGGAGGCAGGTTAAAAATAGGGACGAGCTGTTATTACACCATTAAGATGCAAATCAATAGTGATTTTATCACGGTATTTTATGACCTCTATTTCACGAAGTTTACTAATGAATTACATAATTCCATTAAGTAGGGTATTAAGCAAGTCGGAGGCGCCAGTGGGGAGTTAATGTGTGTGGTCTAACATGCTGATATAAGAAATGGCTCAGCGGCTAAAAGGAGTATATCAGTGTTTTTTACTATTGACATTTGCCAGAGAACACCAGAATTGGCAGGTTTGTCATTGGCGCCCGTTATCTTCACAGGTGAGAGCAGATTCACACTGAGCACACGTGACAGCATGAACGGTTTGGTGGTGGGTCAGTGATGGTCTGGGGAGGCAAATCCTTGGAGGGTCACACAGACCTCTATGTCATAGCCAACGATACCCTGATGGCTGTTATGTACCGGGATGAGTACATAGGCTGGTGCAGTGGGCCCTGGGTTCCTCCTGGGTTGCTCCTGGGTTCCTCCTGGGTTCCTCCTGGGTTCCCCCTGGTACAGTGGACTCAGGGTTCCTCCTGGCACAAGACTAGCCCGGCCCCCGCCTGAGTATGTAGTCCGTTCCTTGAAGACAACTGCATTGATGTCATTGACTGGCCCTCACGTTCCCCTGACCTAAATCCAATTGAGAAGCTAAGGGATGTCATGTTTCCGCGAAGCTGACACCACCAACTGTCCAGGAGCTCATCAGGAGGTAAACCTGCTTCTGGAAAAATGACACTCGAGTCGAGGATTTCATGACAGGATATCTTGTCCACATTTACTGTGTTTACTGTTGGTTGCAATAATATAGGACAGTCTGACACTGTATTACACTGCAAAACATATCGTTATATGTGACAATAGTGACTATTGTGATGCATGGCTATCACAAGTAAGTTTCAATTCACTAAAGATTGATTGTGATAGAATGTGTAAAATCCACACCGTTTTAATTTGATTGAATTTCATTATTTTTCGTCAGCTGTGGCACTCCAATGTAAACTCTCTGAAGGACCAACACATTCATCCGTTTGGTTGGAATGATTCATTTCCCTCATTCGTCGTTCCTCTCAGATACTTCACACATTTCCCCGGTCCTTCACAGAGTTCTGGCTCTTTGGATTCCTCCAGAAAGTTCTTTGGGGAGTAGGGCTAAGACGGCCACACTGTCCCCCTGCTCCACCAGACAGGGGTGGAAACTCACTAATCGGCTTTTGTGGCCAAACACGATAAAGCTGCAGCCAGGATCAGACCAATATACAGTGCGCCAGCTCGGTCTGTCCCGTGTGAGCCGCGTATCCACAGAGCAGCAGCTCAGTATCCACCTCGTAAAAAGATTTCATTACTACCAGGCCGGGATTGGCAGAATCATTTGGAATAACCCTATTGTGAAGAGCCTGCCTCACTCATCTCTACAGCTGGTGGCTCAGCAGAAGTGGGGAGCTAAGATGGTGCTCTCCGTACACTGTCTCAGTGTGGGGTCCCTGCTGCAGCTCCACGCAGAAACACAGCCAAATGTCTGCAGCGCAACACATCTGGGCAGATGGCGGCAGCTGACGGCGTGATAACGTGGAAGGATTCCTATAAAACTGCTTCAGCATCCTTTCAACCATTTTTTTTTTCTCACTTTGATAATAAATCTAAAAACGATGAGAGTTAAGTGATAATTATTTTATAAAACAGGAGAAAAATCTGGCTACACTTATAGATTTATGAGACTTGGAACTTGGACTTATTGTAACGGCTAATCCAACACTGTATATATCACAGTTCTGCAGTCTCCTGGAGCGACACTAACGGATCGTAAAATATGTTATGGGAAAGAATGTTGCGATTACAAAGTCTCTGGCTGGTGGGATGTCGTCTCAGTGAGCTGGAGGGAAATGACTGAATCAGGTTGCCAGAAAGTCAAAAACACAAGATTTAGATGATGCAGTAAGGATTCCTCCTTTAAAAAGGTGCTAAATACAAAGAGTGAAAGCATTTTTTTTGTGACTCAACATCTCTCAGCATGGTGACAGTTGAGCCGGCGGCTCACAGCTAACAGTGCTTGCAGTGCTAACACTACAAAGAAAAGGATAAACTCGGATAACAACACACACAGAGGGAGAGTACACATCTCAAATAATGCTAACATCTCAAATAATGCTAATGCTAATTGCTGCTATATTCATTTAAAATGAAATTAAAGTCAATGCGAGATGTCCAAAACTCCAGCCACCGGGGGCAGCACAAAGGTGGTTTTGAGTACTTTGCCAAGTGTTTAGTCTTGAGATTAAAAAATGAAGGATGGCTTCAAAGACGGGGGTTCCAGATGTAAGTGGTAGGAACTGGGAAGAATGAGTGCTAAATTGGATTGTGACAGGATCTGTGACATGTCAGAGTTCTGGGAGATGTGTGAGCCATTCAGGACCGAGATATAGTCCTGGATCTGTGAGCTGCTGTGAAGATTTGAGCAATTACAGCAAAAAAACATACTCAATACAATAAATAAGATAAATGCGGCAGCGACAAGCATAGCCACACACCTTGACATTTGATCACGAAGCATTTCCACTGAAAGAACCTTGGTCTCCACCATTTAAAAACATTATTAACACAGCTTTGAAGAGAAAAAAAATATCGAAAACGCTGTGTCACTTTAATCATCGCAATTCAGATACCCGAAGGACTTTCTGTGCAGGATAAACCAGGCAAGGCTTCTCCTCCCTCTCTAGATGAGTAATACGTTCTCCCTCGGAGACTCAGCTGTGATTCTCTAACACTTCATTACCGGGTCCAACACCTGACTTCTTTTAATATTTTCAGATAAGACTCGCTCCTTATCAAAGGCAATTACCTGGCATTGTTTCTGTCGCCGAGGGCAACATGTGACATAACATTGGGAAAGAATAAGCCAGTACAAGGATGCACCTTTAATCAAGAGAGAACTCAACCACAACATATTATAAAATACAGGAAAGGTCAACAAATTCATTTTTAACACCTCTGGAAAGAAGCTGCAGCAGGTGTGGATCAACAAGGAACAGAAGCTCTTTATTCGGCTCTTAGACTGATTAATAGACACGGAATACTTAAAATCTAGACGGATTTAGGAGTATAATTAATCACAGGTTTTTATTGTGGGTCCTAAATCAAGAAGCTCGAGTAATTTTTAGAATATAGCCATCATTAGCCTATTTTTGAACAGCTCCTATTTTTCCCCAAAATCCCTTTTATGGAGAGCAATTATCTACTTACAGTATGGCTGGAGTGCACACAGGGGCATCCGGGGTGTTTGGGTTTAGAGAAAGGGCACAAGGGGGCCTGCTCTGACTTAGATAAGGAGAGGATTCAACAAATATCCTCGAAGACAACAGACCTGCACCTCTATATAACTACAACAGTGCTATTACCGCTACGTTACGTCCTGCATAAAAGTCACAGGGATTTATCCATTTAAAACCTTTCAAGAGTATCTAGCTCGGAGGGGCACAATTTGAGCGGGAACGTGATCGAAAAGGGTTAAAAAAGAAAGAAAACAGAACAGAAGGGCAGCACCGCGGCTTTGACATCATTTTCAGATGGTGTGCCAGCTCTGCTGCCATGCACAGATTTCTGCCTGGCCCTGGAGCTCAAACATCCCGTGTAGATGCAAGGACCCGGTGCCCCGTGGGTAAATACACTGTAAGACCAGACTGTGCGTTAATATCCACAACACATCGAGTAATATCCGCTGTCTGGTCCACTGGGAAAAGAGTGCCGTCGAGTCTCGACTTTGGAATTGGCTGTTTGTGCTTTTCTCTGTACGAGGTAGAGCACTGTATAGCTGACTGTTCATGAATATACATTCCAACATTAAATGTCGATTTCATGATCTCCATGGTTTATCGCTGCGTGCTGAAAGGAACGTCTGAACTCCTTTTCATATTGCTTATTCTAACCGTTGCGTTCGTGTGTAATGTGCTAAATCAAATAAACAGTGGATGAGGGTTTTTTTTTTCTTTCTCAGCAGTGGCAATTATGAAGTGATGCTGCTTGGCAAGTGATTCTGCCTTCTGTCTTTATACATGCTGGCATCACACAACGCGCCAAAACAACCACAAATGTAACACGCCTGAAACTTAAGTGACTGTTATAACAATCACATTTTAAGAAACACCGTAATCATAATAACTGGGCAGAACATTTCTGCCTCTTTCCTCCCCTACTATGTAATCTTTCCATTCCCGTTCCTGTTTTCCTCCAAATAACCACCACTTTTCCCTCTGGCTTTCCGTCTCCCTCCTCACTGACTTTAATGATCCCTCCGTCTCCGCCGGTCTCATTGCCCCGTGCCCTCTGGTCTCTACCTCCCATTCACAAAGGCTTTGCAGGGTCCAGGCTCAGGGGCGTCCTCTTTGTCATTGGCGGCGATGACCTCCACCCCCCCACCCCCCCGGCATAGGGTCGATTATTCACCGCGCGGGAACTACACCTGTGTCCCTCGTGAATCTCCCTGACAACCAGCCGCCAGAAAAAAATGAGTCTATTACCATGGTGGTGCCAGGTGATGGATTTCGTGTTCGCTTCGTGGAGCGCAGGTAAAAAAACCCGGGGAAGCCACTGAAGGTGACCTTCACAGCTAAGGCATCTTTACCGGTCGTGCGTGCAAACACAGACTCCCATGAGGAAGTATCAAAAGACGAGAGCGGAGCGTTGCCTCCCATGTCTGACATGTTTGTTTGTTGCGGGTTATTGTTGAGTGTGCTGTAAACCCCAACGACCTTGAGCTGCGAATTGCTCCATCAGACGTTCCCTGGTGGACTATAATACCTTTGAAATATCTATTAGACCAGTAAAAAACTTTGCATGGGGGGGGGGGGCAACTGTGACATAATAAAACACGTATCACATAACCACACTGTCCAGTCTGTTTAACCCCAACTGTACGGAACCATTCAGACTTTACAATCGTCATAAAAAAGGCTATTGTGGAGAGTTTGAATGCGTTCTGAAAAGCCGGGGCCTGCTAGCAGCGAAGTATCGCACCACATTCCCGGTACCCACTAGCGAGGTGGCATCTGCAGCGCTCAAGGCAGGATGGCAGCCACACAGGATAGCACCGAAACCAAGCTGTTAGGCCTGCTGTCCGCTAATCCATTCCAGTGTGGCGGCACAGTCGGCGAACCCCCCCACGCAAGCAGCACTTCAGGTCACCAGATACGGTCAATACATGTGGTCAGAACATGTGGTGGAGCCAACGGTTGTGTCGGACCGTGACTAACAGACTTTGTGATCGGCTGTTTGCTGTGTTCCTCCCTTCTCGTGCGCGATTGTCTGCAGCTATACGTCCTCCTGCGTTTGCTTCGGGCTGGTATTTTTTTTTGTCTTTGTGCATTTGTGCGTGCTCGTGTGCAGCGTGTCGCCAGCAGACTTGGCTGCACACACACTGGAGACAGGTGAGACGTGTAGCGGGGGGGAAAACGGGCAGGTTTTTTTGGAGCAGCCTTGCCTGTGTAACTTTGGACGGTTGATGTGTCTGTCTTAATACCAGCATGTGTCAGCTGTCCTCAGCGTGAAGAGGCACTGGAGTGTACAGGTCCAGTCTGCTGCTCCTCGTCCCCTCACTTGTTTCCCCCGGTCGCTCCCGGGGCCCGCCGACCGGGGCCAGACATGGCTCAGGACAGACGACGAGCGCCACACGGCTCAGAATTGGTCATCCAGCTCCTTGCTTTTGTTCAAAAACCAAACCCCCGTTCTTTCTTTTGCTAAAAAATAAAAAATAAGCTATTTACTGTAGATGGTGTCCTCCTCTTCCGATATTTCAGAGGTATATCGAAACGCTTTCATGGAGCGATAAAATTCTCTACGAGTCGGTTTATGCTGTCGAGTCCAAAACACAAATTATTCCATAAAGCGGTCAGTTTGGAGCTCGCCGTGGAAACGAGACCACCAAGTTATGAACTGCACATACCGCGGGTTAAGAAACACAACTATGAAACATTTATAGTACGCTTAGTGTTTTATGAGAGGTTTTATTGCCCATCTGCCGTGGCCACAGTTGTAAGTGCTTGAATTTACAGATATGTATGAAAATCTCATTGAAATATGAATTAATTGGCTTAGTCAATATACTTGAATCATTTGCTCATCTTTTACATTTAATTGCCATAAAGATCAAATACAGTTATTTTCAGAAATGCGTACGCGGCTGTCATCCATCATATAATCTCTCTCCCGCACGTCCGCGGCGTCTGTTTTATACATGTCAATAAATGCTCTCGTGCACTATTACAAAAACCTCTTTATCCTCTAATCTTGTCATAGTAAATGATGTCTAATATGAGCATGTGACTTATGACTAATGGTGGTGTCGATTAATGAGACAATAAGCATACGCACAGTCCCGCGGTGCCCGTCATCAATCACCAAGACCAAGGTCATGTGATCCGGTGTTATTCCAAAAACGCTAAGAGGACCCAGCATGCAAGAGGAAACGCTGGCATTCTATTGTAAAGTAATCCAGAGGAAAGGGAAGCTTTCTCTTTGGAGGGAACTTAATGTACAATTATTGACATTTTCATTGTGAGAAATAGTTTTGAAAAAATCCACCTGATGTATTTGAAATGTGTCAGCCACTTTAACCTATAATGTCAAGACAGGGCATCATTTGAGCCTAACCATACAGAGATCGGTAAAATAGCAACCCTAAAGGCCCAAAGATGAATTATTAAACTATATCAAAAAAAGACAAAGCATCTCTCCACACAAAGCCTGAGAACAGCACACCCACTCACCCAACACAATGAACTCCAGCGGCTGTGTGCCAATTCATTTGGTGCCAAAAAAAAAAATCATACTTTAACAACAAAAATATTGTCATGGTTAATCTCTTTGGTTCCAGCGCTGTGCTTTGAACGCTGCTTGTGTGTGTGGGGGGGGCTGCCCCTTTTATTTACATATGGATCACAGATTGGGCCCTTAAGCCTCGTCCTCGGAGGCCGGATAATGAACTTATGTGTTACGACATTTAGGCAGGCGGGGCCTGGGCGGCCTCTCATAACTCTGAAAGGTTATTCTCTGGCAGCAGATATCGATAAATGTCAGCGACGTAGCGGAGGCTTTGCTGAAACAGAGCAGACATGATGCTCGCTGCTGATATTTACACAACAGAGCCGAGTCTGAAGGATGGGCGGGGACGACTTCGTCTGATGATGAATTCGGGTCTCACAGTAATTCTTGTGCAGCGATGGAGCTCCAGGAGCAAATCTCCTCATTCAAGATGATCTGAAGTCTTCTTACAGTATAACATAAGAAGCAATGCTGCGTCTTTTAAATTAAATACAAACCTGTTAATTCACTCATATTTTGCACTTCGTTGCACTTAACCCCCCTCGCTACGCAAGACGGGGCTTGAGGAGCAAAAAAGAAAATCACCTCGGTCTGCTGTCATTAAGGCAGCGAGAACCTGAGGCATGTCTCTGAGAGGTTACCCACAGAAAACAAATGAGGGATGGGGAAGAGGGGAGGAGAAGAACAGAAGAAGGCCAATTTGCGTGTTAGCCCCCACAAGCAGGACGGGCAGGCACTTAATTCTGTGGAAGCGCATCATTATATGCATCATTTACCAGATGCCCATTTAACATGCAATAATTAGATCACTCAGTTTGGGGGGGGGGGGGGCGAAGATGTGGGCTACTTAAATAGGGTCCCTTGCCATAACATTAGCAGCCCCCCACAGGGTCACTTGTCAAAACAGTTTGAGAGATTAATTCTTTGGAGTGTCGAGGAGAAAAATGTATAGACGGGCTTTTCTTTTGTTTCTCGCCTTTTGTTCTGTGGTTGACAGTTTCCCACTAAAATGACACGCACGCGGTGCTGTATTGCGTTTTTACAGTCAAGTGCCACATATTCTTACAAAATGGATGCTTAGTAAACATCCTAAAGTTATGATTGACAAAATAATGAATAATAATAATCCTTTATTGCTAATTATCAAGTAGACGGAGAGAGGGGGAGTTCTGGAAATGCTCGTTTTCCCTCTGTGCTTCAGTTAGATTGAGGATCGTTATGTTTTCTTAATGTATGCGAGACAAAGAAAATAATAATTACATTTTCAACTATTAAGTCTATATGGCACATCTCTGTCTTATATACTGATCATCTCATTTTCCCTCAATAAATCAGATTTACTTAGTACAGCGTGTTACTTTTATGCTGTAAATCCCTCTCTGAACGCCGTTCTATTTGGTTTGGGTTAATAACGTACATCCTTTGCAGAAGGAGAATCATTTTGTTTCTCTCTCTCAAAGGCAACCTCAGTTTATCCCCACACGGCTACAGCAAGGAGGCCGTCCTCCCGAGCGGAGAGCGGACACTAAAACGTGAAGAGAGAGTCTACGCAGAGGTGGACGCGGCCGCTGCGTGATGGGCCATAGCCTGTGCGCTCGGTCGGTCCTGAGGAGTAGATGTTGAAACCTCTTGCCTTCACTGATGCTGTTATAGAGATGTTAATGGGGTAATTTATGGAAGATATGAAGTGAAATAGGTCATCATCAGCTTTTGGCCCTTTAAACGTTCACGTATGTGTGTGTGCGCGGGCTCTCAACAGTATGCTCCTTTCAGCCGAGGGCAGCCATGGAGCACTGGTACGTCCCCTGGGCTGAGGAGAGTGAGTGGTACCTGAGGAGTTAAATGGCCTGAGGAGGACATGGTCCACCATGCCTGTATTCTGTAAAGCTCTACAGAACAGCCTAATACAATGGCAGAGGGAAGGGTGTGCTCCATTTGGGGCCCCGAGAAGCTGCGTAGTGAGGCTGCGACCATGCACCGAGGTGTTCTGCTCTATATGATAAAGTGGATATTCAAATGAAGCAGATGTGCATCAGAAAGCTTTGAGATGAACAAAATGATGTTGAAAGAAACCATCCAACCCCAACATTATTCTCTTAACAGCCTCGTGGTACTTTACATCCTCTCTTAATGCACAGCGGCAGTAAGTTTGCTTCATACCACCACTAATGATGAATAATAATTTATGGTTATTGATACCGAGTCCGAGAAAAAAATGCTAATTCACCATCACCAGAAAACAAAGCAACCAACTTTCCATTGGAAAAACATCAGGAATCACGGTGAGTGACAGGAAGCAACTCTTCTTCGCTTAGAAATTAAAGGTGTTTTGTGAGTGATGCAGCCATTGTCATCTCAACTGTCAGTGTCGGCCCGAGATGATATACCCATTTAATAATAGAAAGAGCTTTTATACGACTGTGTCTCAGGGATTGGCAGACTTTGATTGGCTAGCGAGGCCATTTCGCTTTGCAGATAAAATGAAACTACCTTCAACATAATTTATAGATGCAATTTTGCGGGGCAGTCCTGCGCTCATATTTGATATGACAATTTGAAGGTGGAATGCTGGCGTGCGCGCACGTGTCCACATGTAAAAGTGTAATAAATACGGATAATGCAATTTAAGCCAGTTATGGCTTTGTGCTATATTTGAAAAGTCCACTCAATCTGGAAGAAAAACGGAGCCAGTTGAACCTTGGACAACCTTTTCAAGAAAAACAATAATGATATTTTCACACTAGAACAGCATTTAGACACAGTTTAACTAAATCCCCCTGCTGGTCAGTCAGCACAGACCACTTCTTAAGTTTAAATATCAATCACCTGACCCTCCATCAGATCCAGATGTGACAAGACACACGCTTCTAATCAGAAATGTACATTTTTAAGCTTTAAGTAACAGATTTCAGGGGTAAAACATTTGCTCTCAGCAGTATGAAGAAAAGGGGAATTCAAACAAGCACGTCAAGAGCGTTGTCTCTGCCACAGATTTCACGCCCAAAGTATTAAAATGTCGTAGAACAATACTGTCACATAAGGTCGTCGCATCAGTGTGAGCCAGTAATGAAAAGATGAGCTAATGCAGCTTTACTCAGCAGGAGGCAGACAGGAGCAGGAAGCCTCCGGGCGATGACTGACACTTCTTATGTGATCCATTAAGATTCAGGAGAGCCCGCTCGGGGTCTCAAATCAAAGACGAGGAAATTGACCAAAACATCGGAGACGGCGGAGGCGTTCATCATCCATAGATATAATGTGTTCCCTCAGAGTGGCTGTAATGTTTTACGGCCCACGCTGAGGGGGGCTTTAGTGTCGGCAAAGTCTGGTTTGCGGTGACACGGCGGCAACAACCAGTTGGCAGGACGTCGGAGCGATTAGCATGTGACCTCTGATGCCATCCGTTTGGTTAGAAGGTCACAACGTTGTCGCATTCAGCACTCCGAGATGCCACATAGTGGTTTTTTAGTAATATACTGACATGCCCTTGCGATGGATCTATTATGTGAGCATTAAACGGCAAATAACATGAATTTCAAACTCGCACGCTGGTCTTGAACGTAACGCGAGTATGTTCTCTGTGGAGGCTCTGCCCCTTGGACCAAAGGGTCCCATTACTTAAATGAGCTCTATTAGCGTCTCTGTGGGGCGACCAAACCTCACAAACCTGCTCGCAGACTCAAAAACAGCTTTTGTTACGCCGCCCCTCTATTGCCCTCCAGTTTCTCACTGATTTACATACAAATTGATCTTGAGGTAAATCAGATGTCACTTTTCTCCGGGTCACGGAGAACACGCTGAGATAATGAAATCAGGGCCCGCCGAGTGCTACACTAGCACCAGCTACCAGATGGGTACCTCCTTTAATGCGACGCCTCAGTCGGCACGCGTGTGAACGGCTGGGTGCACACACATGTTGGTGTGTGTGCACGTGCGTGTGTGTGTGTGTGTGTGTGTGTGTGTGTGTGTGTGTGTGTGTTAAAATGACTTAACATCTTCTATTTATTTTGCCAATAAAAAAAGTAAATGGGTGTGCTCATGTGTGATTATTCATCTGACAGCTCTGTATAGAATACATGCTTCCCCTGTGACTTTGGGGATTGCTCTGATTTGCATAACATTACCGCGGTGGCAAACTTGGGTTTCGATCTACTCTTGCTTGAGAGGAGAAAATAAAAAAAGAAATAAAAAAAAAACACACAAACATTGACAACACTGTGGCCTGCAGTATTTTTACTTTTTTTACTTTGAATTCACGTTATTCCTGCACACAAAGCCCTGATTTTAGACAATTAATCACTCCGTGAATGGATTCTTCTGGACTTTCCCCCTCGGAAGAATAAATGTCAGACAGTATGGCTTTTAGAAGGAACCAGAGAGGTGACAACTAGAAGGACAAGAATTCGATGGACCATCACATCCCATTAATGTTGTCTGGGGACAAATTAAAGAGCTGCAGCATAATGTGCCATGTTTCTGTCACGGGACAGACTGACATTGGGGAGAGTGTAGGTGTGACTGATAAGTCTTGATACAAGATTAAATGAATACAATTATTTTCAGAATGTTATTTGAAGGATAAGCTGAATATGACTGAGCATGTTAACATTTTTTTAAACAAATTAAGGGACCATACGAGTGTTTTAGGCCATGTTTCTGATAGATTAGAAATAATGTTCCAGTATTCTAGGCAGCCTTCGGCATCAGTTCATTTCTTTAAAAGTAACACTTTCCTGAAACTTGTTTGGGTTTGGTTATCCATCATAGTGGACAATGAACTCAGTTTTATTGTTGTGAATAAAATAACCTCTTTAAAAAGACACCAAACTGATTTTTACTTACATGAATACAAAAAGGTTCAGCAGCCGATTCTGAGATATCAAAACTTTGCAGGAATGTGAATTTGCCACACTTGCAAAACTTCTCAAATATATGCACGGTCACACTGGAGGAAATGGAGCTTTGAGAAACACAAAACCAAAAAATTAACTTCATTGTGACGGATTTAGCTATCTCAAGCATGCTTCAAGTCTCTTGTTTTCATGCAGTGTCTTCACTGAAGTGCATAAAAAAAGCTTGAATAACTGCCTCAAGGGTTGGGAATGGATCTAAAACACTGTGGTATGCTTTGATATGTTTGGAAGTTATCGACTATGAAACATACACAAATAGAAAATAAAAAAGATTAAAAAGGTACTTATTTGTTTTTTTGTTTAAATGCATATGTCCTTCAAAAAGCACAAAAAGGCCCTACCTGCAGATGAAAGTGAAAGAAGGATTTTAAAAAAAATGCAGGAGACTCTTCAGACCTTCCTGTTGTAAGTCTTCTACTTCAAATCATAAATACAATGAAAAGAAAGAGAGAGAGATGATGTGAGGCCCAGAAGTCATCAGTCAGACTGACAGGCTTGAAATGAAACAACGGCATAGTCTCCGCCCCTCCTCGGTTACAGACTGTCTTAGTATTTGTAAAATAACTCTCGTATTCATGAGATTGCTTCTGAGCGCTGCCTCGACAGCTATCGTATGGCAATCAATGGGGAATGTGAAAAATTACTGATAAATGTGTTCATTTCAGGGCAGGTTACCAAGTAAAATAAACGCATACACATACATAATAAAGTTAAAAATGGCTGTGATATTAATGACAGTATATTTCATAGTAACCGAGGTACAAAAGCATCTACTGCGTATCGTGTGTCCTCTTCCACTGACTTCTTTGAGTTCCTACAGTTGAAGTCAGTATATCTTCCTCCTTCATAATACTGTCATCGCAGGATAAGAGAGCTCATAATGGAGCCGTAGTTTATTTTACTCTCAGTGGGCAGTGGGGCAGTCTCTGGCCACGTTCTGCGCTATGAGGGAAATAAATCAAAAGGAACAATAACAAAAATGACCAGAGACCTCTGAGGGACCAGACTGCACTACTAAAGGTGATAAAGGTGAAGCCTGATGAGCTCTGAGCCAATGGCAGCGCAGCCCTGGCATTATAAATTTAACACAAATTGCCTGATTTAATTGGGTTCGTGATCTGTGGACTGAAGCATCAGGAGCCGCCAGTAAAACGGTCTGACAAATGGGACATACTGATTTCTAGCACCATTTAATGTAGTTATAAAGATTGAAAAAATATTGGAGATGTCTAGAGACAGAAGCGGAGTTAGTGCCAGGCTTTGCGTCACCTGGATGAGGGAGTCCAGGCGGTCCTGGCGACTACTGTGGTTTATGCTAAAGGTCTCAAGACCAGGAAACAGATCAAGCAATGAGTGGAAAAACATTTCTACATATTTTATTTCTTCTAACTAGTTTATTCCAGCCTTTTCTTTTTAATTTGGTTAGCTACTTCATATAAATCAAGTACTGTGATGTCATGAGAATTTAATAGCACTTAACCATTATTGCATTTTATGTGAACATACGGCAACTTTTGTTCTTATGAACTCATTGGCAGTTTCAGGCACAACTATAGATCATTGTCCCGGTGTCCCTTTTATTTTAATATACACCGTAACACTGTAGTAGACTGTAAAAGTAAGAAGACTGCTTGCAAGTTAATATGGATGCAAATTATGCAGGTTTCAACCGTTCCAGTTCAAGTGTTCCAAAAAAAACATATATTGGGAAGAAATGCATATTAAAGTGCTGTCATCAGCCTACAATTTGACACAATGTTTTAAGTAAGTAAAAGTGGGGTACCTAAAATGTACTTGTGTATGAATGTAATGTCATTAAATGCTACATTTCATAGTCCATAAAATAGCAAGTCTAAACCCAAAATGATCAACAATAAACAAAGCAATGTTTTATATTAAGAGTTAATTAAAT
The DNA here is from genome assembly GCF_963514095.1 of Eutrigla gurnardus. Taxonomy (NCBI): domain Eukaryota; kingdom Metazoa; phylum Chordata; class Actinopteri; order Perciformes; family Triglidae; genus Eutrigla; species Eutrigla gurnardus. Next base: position 12,396,979 of record NC_139930.1, on the reverse strand, counting down.
GCTCAATCTTTATGTTTACTTTTGGGTGAAATATAGATTTGTTATATTTTAACCTTGACTAGTGCCTGCCATTCAAAAGAAAAAAGGTCTTTATTATATGTCGGCGACACATGCAACAAACTACACACTAAAAAAAAGTAAAATGTAGAAAAAAGTGATGACAAAAGCTTCGACACTTTCACTTCAAGGTCTGTGGATTTTGCTGAATAGTATTTGTACGTACTGTATGTTCTGGTGATCTGAGAAGCACATACTATTCCATTTCATTCCTATTGTGTTGGAGTTGTGGCAAAAACCTACAGATTGTAGCAGATAAAACCATCTGCCCGGTTAGAAACCCCTAAGAACACAAGAAAAGGAATGTTTGTGATTTGGGTGAACTTATCCTGTTGTAAAGTCTTCCATTTATTAGAGAATAATAGCAGTTTTGAGTTTTAGTAGTACTGCAGACAAGGTCACAGCTTAGCTCTGTGTCCGGGTGCTGCACTGTAATTTCATTTAAACACCCTGAAAGGGAGCAGACTGTGTGATAATGATATACGATAGGTCATCATTTTCATTGCAGAGGACATCGTGTCTACTTTGTAAAAACCAGTTGGACTTCCAAATACTAGTGCCGACTCTTCTTTGTAGCTGTCACAACACAAACGCAGACAGACTTGCACACACGGAATGCAACCAGTAGTGCGCCTCTGCCCCGAGGACCAGCTCAATGTCACTTTTAGTCAACAAAACACACACACACACACACACACACACACACACACAGAGCCTGGACAGGGGGTCCTGGGGACGAAGAGCGATGTGATACGTAAATCCCTGTCCACTGATATCTTCCTCTGATAACTATGTGTGAAGGTCATTTGTCCCCTGCTTTGGCAAGACTCTCCATAAATCACTGTGGAATTGGAATGATGGGTATTCATGGGGGCAGCTACTGCCTCCCAGTCTTTCCCACTCACCCATCTTCCCTTTGTTGCCTGTAACCCAAGCAGATGTGTACAATGAATAATGACACATCTGGACAATTTCATCTATTACAGAACACTTGCAGCAGACAAGCCTCAGCCACCACCCAACCTGAGGTCTTCATTTTTCCTGCCTCCCACTATCTTGACATTTCCGTGTATTGACTTGAAGGAGTCTGCACCAACGGGATGGTGTGGAAAGGATGAAAGAATTACTTAAATGCAAGTCCCTCAAATGTTTTTATACCAAGAGATTGCAGGTTTACTAGGGCTGAACCTGAACGCCCACAACAAGGAAACACTGAGTTAAACATTAATTCTGCAAACTCACGTTACAGCTAAAAATTCATAATCATTTACAATTAAATTAACTGAATTATTATGTGCTATAGCGATTTTGCCAATTCATGCTACGCACGGAAACGACACGTCATTATGGCTACTCCAGTGTCTCTGGATAATTTTTCTGAATTTTTCTGTATTAATGTGCATGGCATTGAGGCCATCCTGTAGCAGAGATGAGCCTCAGCCTTCCATAAGAAAACACTGCCTATGTCTCATCTAGTGGATGAATCGTTGTACTACACTCATCCTAAAGGCATGGAGCTTCAATACAGGCCTGAGCTGGTCATATACACCGATGGGTAATGATTTCATTGCAATGGGAACATATAGAGGTTGAAACAAAGCCAAAAACAGTTGCATTTTGGGGGAATTAATAGCAGCGACAAAGAGTTTTACAGTTACCTGAGAACATGGTAGATGTACCCAAATGGCCAATTTGAATATTCTGCCTTAATATTCCTCGACTAAAACCTTCACTTTATTAGCATCGAGCTGTGTACATATAGTGTTTACATGTTGTGATATGGTTTGCTAGAGATTTTCTCAATATTTTTTATTTGAAATGTATTTTTCTTTTACTGAATATTTTTTGTATCAGATACATCCATACATCGTAAAGCTATTCCATACATTTGATTCTAATTGTCAAATAATTTCTTTAAAATCTGATTACAGATGCTTGTCTCTACACGTTGTTGTCACAGCTTAAGCTTTAACCTTGAAAACAACTTTGTTGAAAAACCAACATTTTAGTTTGTCTATTAAATGTGACATCTGTTATCTCTGGTGGCTCATCCGATGTACACTGATAAAAAATGTACATTAGCAGTAAATGGCAAAACAAAATCAAATATTTACAAAATCAATATATAATTGTAGGAAATGATGTATGGGATAAATAATAATAATAAAATCTTAAGATCAGTCCTTTATTTAACCTCTGCAACATGATGTTTTCACCTTGTTTTACACACAAACACAAAGACACATCAAAGGCATGCAACCAGAAATGGTTTCCTCACATTTTCATGCAGATGGTGGCTGGTGTGTGTGTGTTGTTCATGCATCAGTGTGTGTGTGTGTGTGTGTGTGTGTGTGTGTGTGTGTGTGTGTGTGTGTGTGTGTGTGTGTGTGTGTGTGTGTGTGTGTGTGTGTGTGTGTGTGTGTGTGGCGTACTTATGAGAGCGGCAGGTTTGGCCCCCGAGGCGATGACAAAGCGATCAAACTCTGTGTGTCACATATAAATTGCTTTGACCTTTTTTCCTCTCAGACTCATGGCTCGATGGCAACAAGGGACATTTTACCCAACTGGAAAGACTGCTCAAGTCCGCAAAACATGTGGAAATGGCAAGCGAGGAAATTAACAGTGGTAAGTGTTTGTCCTCTACGGGGTCAAAAACACACCACTTTGTTCCCTTGTGTTTATGCTTTTGCCGATTTCCCAAAAGACATCTTAAAAAAAAAAAACCTTGAACATTTATTTCAACACTTTGTGTTGTGAAAGAGAATTTCATTTACTTTATGATAACAGGCGGTGTGACTGTGGAAACAAAATGTTTCTCTGCATCATACGTTCTTGCTGTAACAAGCAGACAGGTCAGCAGTTTTAATTCAGGTGCAAACGGAGCCGCCGGCTCGTCGTGTTGACCATTATACCTCTTAACCCCATTAAGCAGAGTGGCCCTTTTTGTTTTGGAGCTCTCGGCTGTCACATTCTTCACCACTTCCATTCATTTCAATTCTTGATGGCTGCATAAGTACACTTCATAAATGGACTTGTTGTCTGTAGTGGCCATCCGTCCACAAGTCATGTATATAAATGAACCTCGAGACACTTGACTTCTGTAGCTATCGGCCGTGATTACTCTCTTGGCTTAATGCAATATTCATGCATTACTTTCTTTCTCCTCCTCCTCATGCTGCTGTCCGTAATTGAAATTTCTGAAGTGCAGCATGTTTAATAATGGAATTAATTTCCCATGCAAAGTGTATATGATTGACCATGCACAGGGAGCAGGCTCCATTTCCAGAGAGGAGGAGAACATAGCAGGCTGTTAGCCATATGGTTAGATTTATGGATTTGGGACAGAAATCATGATTATAGCATTATTTAAGATGATTTATCATTTTAATTAAATTGTGTGTAATGTGTTACATTTAATTGCGTTAATGCAATAAAGATGCATTTTCTGCAAATTTGACAGAAATAAAAGATAACATTACATTTTTGAACAATCATAGTGAAGATAGTTGCCTTATTGCAGCAAACAACTATTATATCAAAGACAGCGGCACGACCTGAACAGTCGTGATTTTTGAAAAGGAGAAGAATCAAAAGAAACAAGAGGAAAAGGGGAAAGAATTAGGAAAAAAGTATAACAATTGTAAAATAATGTAGAAGATGTGAGCTCCTTGAGGGCTCATTATCAAGCTGGTCTGAACTCTCAAGTAGTAAATGCAGAACAGACAGTTCCTGGCAAAGCCAAGTCCAAATGACAGGCCATCAGGGGAAAAGAACAAAGGAGCAGCTCTCACAAGAAGCACCATTCATAGCTGCACGGCTGCGGTTTACGAAGCGACGCAGGGCAGCGAAATGCATGTCCAGCTTCAAGAGCTCATTTCTTATTTCTGCTTTCTGTTTTCAAGACTCTTCAGATGGATTTCTTCCCCACCCACATTTTGATTACAAACCACTTGTCCATAACGATGTCCTCCCTGTGCCATTGATTCTTTTCTTCCAAATTAAATTGCAAAAAGGCCTCCTTCAGTACATCATACCCAAATATAACAACAGAAAAACAGAAAAAAAAAAGGTTAATGCATGAGGACCTTGCGTACTTAATTCACAACACAAAATGCATACAGTGCGAGTTCTGAGCAGTGATGCTATGCAGAATAAATCTAAATCAATCCCATTGTTGTGGCTGTACGAGGCAAGTGAATTAGTGAAGAAGGCATCGGACACACACACAATTAATTGTGCTGCTTTTCAGTTGACAGCACAAGGTGAGGTTAGCAGGAGGGGACGGGTTAGTGCAATGAGAGTGTGGCGAAAACAGTACGCTCAGCACAATGATGTTGCATGCCCCGGCCAAGATGTATTAGGTTAATGAAATGTTCACAGGATGTAATTGTTGTAACGAGTGAACAGATTGTGACGAAGGACGAGAGAGATGCAGCAGCAAGGACTGTAAATAGAGAAAAACAGAGGAAACGAACACTTAAAAGACGACGTTGATGTATGGAGGACCATTTTGTACTCGCAGTAAACAGAAGTTCAAACGTGAACATCACTTAATTCAGACGGCGGTTTATTATGAGCACATCTGATGAGTTTGCCTCACTAAAAAAAGAGAAAAAAAAACAGGGATGCAGGGCTTTTCCGCTTGTTTATTTTTTCTATTCATCTACAATTTCTAAAAGCGCTCAAGGTATTTGATGAAAGCAAGAAGGAAGCTTGCTCCGAGTACAAAAAACCCTCCGTGTTCCTGTTTATAAAACAGCTACATTTAGCAAATAAAAGCTACTCGTTGCTAATAAACAACCTCAGACCCTGGAACTATAAACGATGCTGACCTCACAGCGCCGCAATTCAGAAACGAGCACAGATCAAGAACAGCACCAACAGATCATAAAATGCAAGGGTGCGGTGAAGAACACCAGTAATTCAAAATGGCAAATGAGTGGGAGGTGAGAGAGAGAGAAACTGGAGAGAGACACAGAAAAAGGTGAGAAAGCATTAGGGAATAACAAGTGTGGGAGACATTTAGGGGAGAACTGAGTCAAATTCAAATACCCAATGATTACATCTCTTAACGTGTCAAGTACATTTCCATTTAAAGTGCTTGCTTAAACACCCATGAAGAGGTGTCTCCAGCTGCTATGCACACAGTAATGACTGGGGAGTCTCCTAAGACCCTCAAGCTGTGCAATTGTTGCCTTCTTCTTCAGCGCGTTGCCTTAACTTTAAAAAATATTCCCTGAGTCCGGGCCCCATCACTGAAGGAGGGGAACTTCTAGGTGGCTGCAACACTATGTCCGTAACAGACCTACACCCAAGATCCAGATGGGCCCTAAACATACCAACTTAAACTTAATATGTGTACAATTCATACATTTATGACACCCTGTACACCGGGATGGGATGAAAGCAGAGATACACTTATCTCCACCAGTATTACAAAGACGTCTCACATCAGAATAATATGTAAGATGATATAAATCAAGCACAATTCTGCATGATTTTATAACAGACACAAGTAAACACAACAGACATATCATCACCTTATAAAGTTAATAAGGCAAACATGGTTCATCCAGCAGACACGGAGCAACATTAGCATTCATTTCAAGTCCTGTTTCTGGCCACACAGCAAATGTAAATTCCATATTCACTCTTGTTTCATCTCCGTTTTGTTCTCCACCACCAACTCTATATGCTAAATGCTCAACTACTTAATTCACCAGCTATTTGTTTGTCTGCTGTTTGGTGTTGTGAACGTAGCTTACGTTTGGTTTTTAGAGGTTTTTAGTGAACATAAACATAGACCAAAACAAAGAGCTGAAAGACAGCAAAATACCCAGTAGAGCTGAGGGTGACTGGAGTCGGATGGAGGCCACAATCACATCAACACCTCGTATAACAATAAAGACACGTAATGAAACTCGACTGGCCTTCAGCGTAGACTGAGTGAGACTCAGATAGAACTTCTCAACTCTGAACCACATTCCGGCTGACTGCATTCAGCATTGATAATCCGGTCCGTCCCCACAGGTCCATTTATTAAAATGCAGCGCTGATGTTTGCCTTTGTGGAAGGCCTTTATTATTAAAGTGCCCTCACCTGCTAACACATTACAGCCCGTAAACAACATGAATGATGTGCCGAGCAAGGCGGCCCCACACACATTTATTAAATTACACTTTTCAGCCACACATCAGCTTTCTCCTTTGATTCATTCCCTTTAATGAGTTTGCTGATGCAGACTGGCATGCTGTAATGAAAAGGAAAAGACAAGCAAGCAGGAGAGCCATAAATAAGTCTCGGAGCATGAGGAATAATGACAGGAGTTTAATGTCCAATTAGATTAAAAGGCTCTCTGACACAAAAGCAAGATGCTGAGTGCACTGCTCAATGAGCCCGTGAGCGACATTGATTAACGCTAAACGGATCTATTACTCTCATCCAAGGTACTGATCAACAGCTCTACCTGCCACGTCTCTCACACCATAAACGTGTGTGTGTGTGTGTGTGTGCACGCACCTATAGCTACGTATGCAAATCTGTCCACCTATTAGTCGGGTTATAGATTAGCTAAGCTAGTAATGTCCTAAAGAAATCCATCACATTCTCAAGGGCGTCCGGGTAGGATTTTCATCTCTCCTTTTTCTTATTAATGTCATTGCGTAAACAAAAAGGACAAGCTAACCAAAGTTTTTGCTAGGTATTACCTCTGATATATGTGTTTCATAAAGCACAGGGGAGTTTTTTCTCCTTGTGAAGCCAAGCTGAGACCTGATAGCACTCCACATTATTGGCTTTAGCAGAAAAAAAAACATGATAGGGGGGGATCTGTTGTCCATTTATCACCATATTTGTTCTCAGACACTTGTCATAGGCAGTTTGCATCTTCCATTCGAGCAGAATAGGATATGAGAGAAGGTTGTGGAGGAGTTAAAATCTGCTTTGCTGCAGGGGAAGGAAACTACCTGTAGTCCTCATTATTCTGCTGACAAAGCTCGGTGGGTCTTTCTCTGCTCTGGAGAGGTAGATGGGGTGATGAGAGCTGTCCGCCTCTGCAGGAGTGTGTCAACACCTTTGGCATATAACACAGCCTGCATTAACATTCACAGTTCACAGAGTGTTATGTGTGCCGTGAAGATCAAAGAGGCAATATTATGTAACCTACTGTATTGTATAATGTAGTTCCCCTTGAAACCTGAAGCCTGGGGTTGCTCTCTGGGATCCGTACGGTATTTATTATAGGCCAGAATCCATGTGTGACCCATTAATAACACACACGGGGAAATGTTAGCCATCCGCTGTCAGTCTTTCCAATGCAAATGTGCTCTAAATCTTTAAAGAATGACATAATCGTCGTTGTTCCAAGGCTCGTTTTGTAATAAATACAGTGCGGCATGTTTCATTTCCACAATTCATGCATTGTGGGACTACTTTCCCTGAGTCTACAAGAAGGAAAAGATGCATATTGCTTCTGCCAAATGCAAAAGACGATAGCTTGAACTGGAGCGGCATAGTGATTCTTAAATGGGACAAAACAAACTGGGAGTACAAAATGAAACTGAATAACATTAATTCACTGTTAGTACAGTCTTACTGTGGGAGCCTTTCCCAGCTAAGGAGAGCATGCCTGCGTGACGGGTAGTGCTCTCTCGCCCATAGTTGTTTTGTATAAAAAGGTAAACCTTGGTTTTTATAAAGTGGGACGCAGATTCCACACAACACTAATTTTGCAATGCCCAATATGTATATGCCTTTGAATGTACTTTGTCATTCAGTTATGTGTAAAATAGGATGAAGACTTGGAGAAGAAATGCAAAAAATGGAGAAACTTAGCGATGCATTTTCAGAAGTCAAGGTTAACAGGCTTTATAATAATTTGATCATAGGTTTGGGGTGACTGGAGACCTTCATTATGCGATATGAAATGGACTGATATTCAACGCTGAGAAGTGTTTTGCCGCACAATGGCGAGGAATGGGTGTAATTTGTGGAGGTCAAGAGGTCAAGATCTCAGCCTCTTTGACAAGCGTCTGGCTTCCACAGCATAAATGGAAACCGCCCCGTCCGTGATTTCAAAACGGAGAAGAGAAGAAGACGCAGATGTGGAAAAAAAAAGGATGGAGCCAACGTGGATGAACCATGTAAGTCAGGCAGCGCGTCCAAAAATCACATCCAATTATACACTTTACGGGCTACTTGTCATTTTATGCAGGCTTTGGAAATAAGTCTACTTTTTCCTGGAGTATCTCAAGGCAAGTTATGTATGTATCAGTTAAGATGAATAAGTCTACAGTGGTATGAGAACATTTATGAATAATAGGTTTAATAGGACCACATTGCAGAGAATCTTGTTTAGAATACTTTACATCTGAAATAGTTGCTGCCACATTTTAATGCTCAGACACATCAAACCACTGTGATTGGTGCAAAATGCATTGTGGCTTGTGGTTTGCAGTGTAGATAATCACATCTTTCTCCGATATTTGTGAACCAGAATGTCAATCTGACATTTTCAGTCCCGCTATCGATACCTGGACTTTGGATATTGGCCGATATGAGTTCTGATACGATAACGCCGTATAATTAATAAACTGTATGTCTGTGATTATTCTAGGCAACAATAAGGCTGGAAGTAAACATTGCTTTCCTCTCATTTTGTAAAACAAAAAGTAACAATGCATAGATATAAATGCACAGAATTGTTATTTAGGAAAATTATAGTATCAGATAACAGATCATTGCATTGTCGTCGATACCCGATCCAGCTATTTGAGTCTGTAACGGACTAATATCGGTATCGGTGCATCTCCATATTGAGGAAGGGGTGTGTACTCTTACTGGGATCATTTTGAGGCAGTTTGTCCACCTAATGTATAGTCTACAAGTTCTGCCCCCCCCCCCCCCCCCATACGTCCTTCGGAGAATGCTTCAGGAGTCTTGCTGCATTGATTTGGTCTATGTAGCAAGTGCTCTGAGAAGATCATTTTAACTGGATGTTGGACTCTGCCAAGGTTAAGTCTTGTCAGGTATTCTATTCATGATTTTTGTGGACAGAAATTCATTTTAAAAAAAAATCCACCCTGATGCCCATGTCGGCCTCTCTATCTGAGAAGATTCACAAATGTGCTCTCTATGGGGCGGCATTTATTGATCCCTGACATCCTATAGTCTTGACATACTGTATAAACATCCTTTAAATGTTGTGTCGATTTATTATCTGGGTCTTTAGACTTTAAGATGTCCAACATCCCTCACTTTGTCCGTCTGCTGCTAGCTGCTATGCAGGTGTACCTCGTTGACGTGGCATGTTGTGTGGTTTTAGACAAACATCAAATAGCCCAAAAAAACCCCATCTGTGAATCTGCAGGGCTTCTTTCATGGAATGATGGTGAATACACACACTCCGACTCCACCACATTCTTCACCGAAGAAAAAATACAAGCCACTGGAGAGTTGTAAGTACCTTGAAAAACCTTGGTTTGCAAGGCCGTGCATCTCACCTTGTGGAGGATTCTGCTCGGGGAGTGCAAAAAAATAGTGCCGTGTTATCACTGTTGCAGCAGAAAAACTGTCTTAGCGTATAGATTTGAATCAATTAATCCTTCTCACTGTATAAGTGCCTCACCTAGCGAATGTTATCGCTTAATCTATTTCTTTGCAGTGGATAAAGTGGCATACGCACACCCACACTTTTCTATATCTGGATCTTTCCTTCCACCTCTTCATAGCATTCAAACTTCACATCACCAAGACAACTCGGCTGCACAGTTCATGCGCTCAGCAAAGTTTCTCGCACTTTTTTTTTTCCTCCACCATGTTAAATGTCAAAGAAACTTCTTCTTCACTTTGCTCATTAATGGTAGGGAGACTAGTTACCATTCATGTTCATGTTATATCAACAAATCATCAAATCAGGAGTAACTTAAGAGCTCATAATATTATTGATGTATCGTGTCACATAACCAAGGCGTCAGAGGGGAAGTAACGTCTATCAAACCCCCAGTGGGAGTAGAGAATTAGCTTTTTAGAGCAGTGAAATCACAAGTTACATCGTTCTAATAGCAGAAAAACTTAATTAACTAGGTGAGCCTTGGGGGCTCGTGCAAAATGCCTCCCCAAGCAACGGCATAGAGCAAGAATGACCCCCAGCTACCGCAGACCTGCTTACTGATACAGAAAATATGATTGCTTTTCATATTCCAGTGAATTTTCAACGTTTTCCCATTTTACCTCAGGACACACAGTCGCTCAGAACACATTAGAATAGGTGCATTGCGGGGAAAGGGGGCAGTGCGTGTGGGCGTTATTAGCTAAATGAATTTTAATAAATAACACTGAATCATAATGAAACGTAAGACAATATGCAAGGCGAAATTAAATGCTTGTTGGAGTATGCAAGGCAGATAATGGGATACAGTGGTGAAACAGATGAGTTTAAGGAGGTGCGTAATGCCGCGTGTTCAATTTATATGTAAATCAATCCACCTAATAGAATGACCTCGACCAGGTGCCAGAGGAAAGGAAAACGATCCCACCCAAAAGCATTTTTTTTTTTAAATTTGAAATCTCCTGAGAACAGGAACATGGTGTCAGCCGTGGTGCTACAATAACCCAATAGAGAACAGTCTAATGAGGTGATGTATTCGAGTTACGTCGGGAAGTTTCCAACGGTAGCCACAACAGTCTACATGATATACATTTGTGGCCCGTTAGGGTCCCTCCAGCAGGGAGCCGGCTGCCCTTTCCACCCGTGTGCTCGTCACCACTAGCGGATGGATGGGTGACAAACACGTCACCTTTTTGTCCTGCAGCCTTAAAAAACATGTCTGTCGTACTGAACCTCCTTGTTAGGGAGACAGCAGATAGTGAGGAGGGAGCAAATGATGTGCTGTGAATCCCCCCCCCCTGCTGTGTGACCTTTGACCTACATACTGTAGACATGCCACCCTGTCTACCTGACGTTAGTGGCATGCAACAACTACTGCATTGATTAAAAAGGAGGTACGATCAACAAAACGCTACGCATAGTTCCACAACTTTGTTTAAATGAAACTATTTCCTGCGGTATGTGGGCGTGTTCAGCGGAGTGAAGGCTACGCAGTGCCATTGTCTATCCGTCACTAATGGTGTGGAGCAGCGGGAGGCCAAGACACCTGCGTCTGCTGCCTGATAATGAATATGATGAAGATGGATAATACTTTACCCCCGTCTGAAGCCGCGCTCTCGGCTAGGGAGTGATTACTGCTGTAATTGGGATCCATTGTGGCTGCCACCGGAGATACCGATGATGAGGCTGTCTCCAGTGAAATGCAGATAACACTGATATTACTCATATTGGACGCAAGAGTTAGAACTTCAGCCCCCGCAACCTGTGACCTCTTTTTCTCTGTTTTACCGGAGTTTCACCGATTCGCATTGGAGTAAAACTTCTTTTTTTTTTAATGCGAAAATAAAGCTGTGTGTGTGGTTTAGCATCACATCACCATTCCCTCAGTCGACCCCCCCACCTGTCAGACAGCCTCAGACATCATTGATATGCCAGTCACAGGGACAAAAACAAAAACTGGAGAAAGGATACAGAGAGCAGGAAAGCACGGATGATATTACTCACTTTTCGGGGGCCATTTGTATCGACTGTGTCACTCCCACCGCCTCCATCTCGTGCCACAGGAGTTGACGTATTGATAATACTGCTGTGTGGGCCATCTCCATACTTCATGCTGTTCTTTTGAAAGATCTCAAAAAGAGATTTATGAAGACCGCCGGAGTGATCATTACCAGGCCGGCCTTGTCAGGCACCACTTCTTCTTTTTAGGTGAGGTTTTCTGGGATTCCAGAGGGACGATGGGTGTCCTCTAGGTAGTGCCCTAGCGCGTGGAGGTTGCCGGGAATAAAGAGGTGTGGGGGGGTGTTCGTAATGACCATCTGCTCAGTGAGCTACCTTTTAATGAAGACGGATGTTGGGAGGATCTGACCAGGGGGCTGCAAGCAGGGGTCTAATGACACGCGCTCGGTTGTCTGGACCTTCTAGGTTGTCTTATGCGCCCCGTCAGCCCTCACCGCCACCCGAGAAATTTGAAACAGGCCTTCTGAAGCCGTACCACTGCTATTAAAGTACTCACCCACACCCACAAGCATGTGCTGTACCACATAACTATAATAACTGCAATCGTGGAAGCCATACATGAGTCTAGTTAAACTAGGACCACACTCGCACAAAATATATAAAACCTGTTGTAGCGAGCGCATTCAATTCAATTTTATTTATAGTGTCATATCACCACAAAAGTTATCTCAGGACACTCTCCACATAGAGCAGGACTAGAAACACACATGAGTTTCAAAGTGTTAACATGCCAAAAAAAAGAAGCCAACAGCAGAAATCTCGAGCAGACCAGACTCTTTTTAATCAACCTATCTACCAATTAACAGTGGTAGTCCATGGTGGCAGGCATTATGCATTCAAGAGCAGTACAATAGATGAGTTGATCCATATTTTCATCTTCAGGCACTAATAATATGTGTCATACATCCTGAAAACTTTTTCTATGAATCTTAAAGTAACCAAGCACGGCATTGAAACCTTTTGTAATTCCACATTTGGAGTTCATCAATAGGATCGGGTCTTATGTGAAGAAGTTCCAAGTCTTGCGTGCATCAATATTTTAAATACATTTAAAAAAAAGAAGCTCTGGAAGCATTATATGAAGTTTGCTCGTTGTTATTGCCTCACCCTCCGTCATTGGGCCCCGTCATGTTATGGTTGAGTAACCCAAATATAATTGGATTTCAGGCTACTCATATTAAATTCCCTTTCACTCTTGATCTGCACCTTTTGTTGTCCGAGGTTCTTTTCGCTCTGTGTTTATACTGAAATCTTTGCAAAAGATCTCTGTTGATTTGGCAGACTGGGAGACCTGTGATAACGCTCCAGCACTCATCATCCTAGATGTGATTCCAGAGCCACACTATTAATAATATCCAAAAAAGGAAAAGAGGGAGCTTACAGCACCCGCAGCCTTAGGCTTCACCCCAAATATGCGCTCAAATTAAAAACAAGCCTGTGGCCTAACGCCGGCTCTAAACACGGGGGCTGTTGTGTCAGCAATCTTTTATTACAGCCGTCCTGTTGGAAAAACATAGCGGGGAGGGAGAAGAAGAAGAAAGAGCCTGTTGGAGAAGACGTGAACGCCTGTGTTCCCTGCCGTCCTTTTCTTTTTCCCTCCCATCAGACATCACTTCCCTGTGAAGGTTATAAGGGAAGTCAGCTAAGATTGATGGATGGAGATGGAAGATGCTCAGAAGCCCATCTCTCTCACACTCATCTTCATCTTGGGTGTTGTTGCTGACAGTAGAGGAGCAGAGGAGGAGATGGATGGATGGACGGATGGGCCTGCTCTCCTCACTGTACTTCATGTACAGTGGACAGTGCTGTCTCTAAGAGCACACTATTTGTAGTTTTTTTTTTTAGTTAAACATCTTACATAACAATCATTTAACACCATCGGCTACAAAACAGTGACTTCTCATGTTAATGGGAATCTTTTAATGCAATCTCAGACTCCTGTATGTATTTGTCTACTGTGTAATAGGCCGTGAGTGCGAGCGCGAGGTGTCGCGGGCTAATAGGAGCCCTTTTTAATGAGGGATGATACCAATAAATTGCCATCTCCTCCGCTCGCCGCAGTCCTCTCTGCAGCTGCAGTTAAAAGGATTGACTCAGCCTTCACTAACCTTGTATTTGACTTGAACTGTCATTAGCAAATCAAAAGCAGATTAATTAATCACGGGTCCACCGGGGTGTGCATTACCTTAAGTGACTATTGTAATATAACTTAGAGAGGAATCACCCATGATTTCTCATCTTGACACCAGAATGAATGCTTTGCTACTTCCAGGAGTGCTGATGCTGTCATCAAGAGGGGGGAAATGGATTCTGTAAGTGGTGGAGAGTCGATTAGGAGCATTAATTCTACAACCAGTGGAGCCCTTCGAAGAAATGGTCAACACTCATATCTCAGCTGGTCTTCTTCAACTCTGCTGCACCTATAGTACCTTCCCTTCCGCCTCTCCTCTGATTAGAGGATGCAGAGGAGGCCTTGGACTACAGGGGAAAACGTTGGTTCAGTTTGACCCGGTGAGTTGTAAACTGTAAATGTTATTCGGTGCGAGCGCATACATGAAAGCACCGCTCCAAGTGTCAGTGTTTGAGAGCGAGCAGCGACGCCTGTGTTGTTGATCCGCCTCGAGCTCGGACGCTTCACCGTCCTGTTACTCTCTGACATTTGGAAACACACCATGACTCACTTAGCGGCGGGAAGAAGGGGCCAGATCACAGTGGTGCCGGTGGATTAACCGCTCGAAGCAAGCCAGGTCCCCGGAAGATGTAGAGTACTTTATATAATCGTGTACATGGAGCGTGGAGCAGTTTTATCTTTGTGACCCCCACAAGCATCACACTTTGTCCTTTCTGAAATGTTTAAACATGCCCTTTTTGGCTTTTTGTGTCTATGTGAAAAATATGTGTGGTACTACTGTTACCAGATTGCAGCCACTCCATTGGCGTACCAATAGTATCCCCTGCTGGCCAAAGAGGGAACGCAAAAATAAAAAAAATATTTAGTTCTGCAGTACATCACTGTATTTTTTTTAAGACAATAGCGAAGGTTTTCAAATACATCACATTAAGAATAAAAAAGAGTGAAAAACAAATTAATTTGGCCCATTAACCTGCTTTCACATAATAAATATTACCCCACCAGAGGTCACTGCTATTTTTAGATATCACTTTTACCATTTATTTGATATAAAATCCCAAGTGATCGATCTAATGCATCACATGACCTGATTAAAATGTATAATCAATGGTTTTCCGGTTACAAAAAAAAAGGTTTTAATAAATATTTTACAAGTAAACACAGGCAGGCAGAGCATCCTTATTGGCTTCCACTTTCAAAACCTAAACCGAGAGGTCACTGCAATGTAAGCAGCTACAATCCACCATGCTGACCAATGCAGATCCATCCACCAATCCAGGCACAGTCGCCTTTGTGTATCAGAGTTGTGTATTTTCATTAAGTCGATATTGTCTGTATAACTTCCTTATTATTATAGATTGTGGAGCAGAGTTCCTCTTCCATGTTTGAAAGAACAGCTACCGGCCCCCCTCCTATAAACATGCCGGTTTCCATAGCAACCCGGAGGTGGATCTACAGAGCAAACACTCCAGCAGCCAGGAGAAGTGTGCCTTAACAATGCAGTCTGAGCTGAGGTGGAGGGTTGGGGGAAGATGATGGTATTAGTGTGGGGGGAGAGCAGGTAGCAGTTTAATTAAACACAAAGACAGAAGGTTCTAATTATGCATTGGTAGGAAGTGGCATGAAGAATGGAAATGATGTGTCCAGTAAAATGTTAAACCAACAGAAATGAAAAGAGAAATTTGAATTTGGCCTAGTCTGTTATGAACTGAAATAATTGCATTTCAAAATAAATTGAATGGTATGTTTTCTTCTTTTCAGGACAGCAATTTTAAGATTTTGTAAGTATTGTCATATGACAGAAAAGAATAGTCCTCTTGTTCCTCATACTCATCTATACTCATTTATAATGCTTCAAATGCAACAGAAACTCTGCAGACAATCTTAAAATTGCTTATTTAATAACTACGTAGAAGGATCTTCCTTTTAAAACTAGATCGAGGTTATTTTTAATGGAAAATACATAAAAAGGGGGAAGGATTGCATGATTTCTTCGTTTATCTTTCCATTTTTTTTAAATAAATAAGCAATAATTACGTAGGCCTACATAGACGATAACGTATTTGTTACGCAGTATCGACGTGCTCGCGTACCCGTGCACGCGCCAACGACTTCAGTAGCAGACCGGCAAAAAAAAGGGAAAAAAAGAAAGAAACTTTAATTATTTACTGTTAAGTTCCCGCAGTTTGAAATGACGTCGCCGAGTCAAGGGCAAAGGGGGTCGCTGGCCGCGGAACGAACACAAGTCGTGAGGAGGGACGAGAGATTCCTGGGAGGACTCACTTCTCGGCTCGGTGCTCAGAAACTTCATCCACATTGTGTTGTCAGCTCGGCGGACTTTATCCGGACATGGCAACTTCGGGGAAAGTGTTTATAGCTACAACAGCGAAGGTGAGTGGACTCGGCGTTGACAACAGAAGTTGTTTTAAACTGTTACGTTTGTAAGTTTCTTAGATTAAATTCAAATCAGTTTAACCGAGTAGTTCAGATTGTTTACAGTGAAAACTGATTTTTATAGTCGAATCTTCAACTTTAAAACTGCTGCAGAGAACATGCTGAGTTTTTGATCATATTGTTTTATGGTAGCAGCCTATGTTGGTTAATGTTTATCTATAATGTAAAATACATAAAGTTATTTCTGGTTGAGTGGTTGTTATTGTTAAATATTGCATTTGCTGTTTCCATATTTAAATATACATTTTATTTGTTGAATTTTGTTTGTTTTATTTTGTTTCAGCTATGTTTTGTTTTGTTTTTTTAATCATTTCCTAGTTATGACCAGTGGATTATCGTCTCCTGTGTAAAGCCAACTTTGTAAACTGCAGCAACTTAAATTAAGTTCCTCGTCTCCGAGCGTCTCGTGACTTTGCTTCAGCCATGAGTGGAAAGGGTTGTCAGCTCCTGGTGTCTCCCTGCAACGTGTCTCCATCACTGAGCATGATCCGAGGACACCAGACCCCGTCCATACGGATACCCATGTCTCCCCCCCATCGGGGCGATCTCGCTCCCCCCTCGGGCATGGAGAAAGTGAAAAGAGGAGCCATCCGCTCCTTCGCTCCTGGGAACCAGAGCCATGTTGTCCTGCCAACCCTGAGCCTCCACAGACAGGTGTTGACCAACGGGAAAGGTCTGAACGTTACATCCCCACAGCAGCAGGGGCCTGCTCATCAGCCTACAAGCAAAACGGTGACCACCGCCATACAGACAGGACGCTGCTCCTCCAACAATAGCTTCAAAGGTAATAACACAACAGGGTTGAAACATCTAATCAACCCAGGACGATGAGCAAAATGCAACTTTACTGGGAAGAGTATTTTTGTACTGCAGTATGGTCTACAACAAAACCTGAAACGTCAGGGCACACGTCCCACAAAACAATACATCTGACGGAGTGATGTATACAAATCCACAACAGAGTTACCTTTTGCAATTTTATACTTTCCCTTATTGTCAGTTCGCTCTTCACGAGCTCACCGTCTCCTTGGAGGACGTCTTGTTCATATTTATTGATAATTAACCAAGCATAAAAGCTTGTCCCTAAATTTTTCTACAGAGGAAAAGTGGAAGGAGGTGAAAAGCTCATTAGTGATTAACAGAGCAGAAAGGTTGGCGAGGGAAATTCCACAACCGGCTGCATAAACCTTAGTTAAATCATTCTTAATGTGATGCATTTGAGTTGGATTTGCAGTTATTACTGTAATGTCTCATCCAGATAGTAGTCTAATATTATGTTAACACGTTGAGTTGATCTTGTGGGGATTTATTGAATGTGAATAAAAGTTGTTACCTGTATTGATAAGGTATATGCTGTATGGTTTGCTTGTGTCTGGCAGGTTGCTCCACATCTGGGCCTACCATGGAGGTCTTTGGGCTGCCGGCTGCTGTCAACCTGACGGTGACCAGCAGCCCTATGACCGTCGTCACAGGTCATCGGTACACCGCGGCACAACATCCTCCATCGCTTCCACACAGTGTGCAGATTCCCCACACCGATGCCAGGTGGGCGATATCAATAACAGTATCTGACGATGAGCTTGCAGAGACTTGAGAGCGATACTAAACTGGATGACAACAATCTGTTTCAGATCCTTACAGTCCAGAGAATCCCTGGCGTCCACTACCCTTAGCTTGTTCGAAACGCAGTCCGTGATTAGCGGCAGACACGACTGGCCATATGGCTACCGCGTGCTTCCTCCACTGGGTCCACCTCAGTGCTCCACCAAGGCCAGCGAGGGGGGTGAGCAGCTCGGCCTTCCTCCCGGCACGGCCATGTCCGGGACGACCGTATCGGGTGGCACGAGCACCTCCGCCTCGCTTCCCTCGTACCTCTTTGCGGTGGACGCCGGAAGCCCCAGACAATCTCGTGCCAAGAAGAGAGCTCTCTCCACGTCTCCTTTGTCGGATGTCATGGGTATCGATTTCAACTCCATCATACGGACCTCGCCTACTTCGCTCGTGGCTTACATCAACGGTTCCCTCTGCTCTCCAGCCTCCCACGCCACACTCTCGCCTGTCCAATCAGAAGGTTACGGTCACTTCCTGGGCGTGAGAGGCTGCTGCATCCCACACGCCCATCCCTACGGCGTGCCAGGCTCTTCGCAGGCTCTCGCCCCACAGGTCGATTACGGCCGTATGCAGATGCTCGAAGACGGGGAGGGTCTGGAGAGCCAGATGGCCAACATGGTGGTGGACCAGCAGTGTCACCCAGAGGAAGGAGGGTCACTGGGGAAAACCTCAGACAGCTGCAGGCGAACCGCCAATAACCTACAGCCAGACCTGCTGACTACTATCCAAGAGGCTGCTACTCCACAGGGGCCTCCACCACCCTACCACTCGCACCAGCACATCCACCTCAGACATCACTGCCATATAAAGCCCCATTCTCAGGAGCCGAGGCACGGGCTCAGCTTTCTACCCCAGGTCCCCATGCTGGAGGAAGAAGAAGGGGAGCTGGAGGACTATGGGGCCCACTGCTGCAGGTGGTTGGACTGTAGTGCACTCTACGACCAGAGGGAGGAGCTGGTAAGGCACATAGAGAAGCTGCATGTGGACCAGCGGAAGGCCGAGGACTTCACATGCCACTGGGCGGGGTGTCCACGCAACTTCAAGCCCTTCAACGCCCGATACAAGCTTCTTATCCACATGAGGGTCCATTCAGGGGAGAAACCCAACAAGTGCACGGTACACCGTTAAGTCATTCAAAAGATGAAAATAAATAGAGAGCGTTATAGAGATTTAGATCGAAGAAAATCTTATTCCATCCTCCTTTCTAACACACAGCATGAATATCTCTCTCAGTCAGATGATTATCTTTTTATTAATTTGTGAAAAGATGGCGTTTATGCAGTAAAAGCAGGAACATGATGAATGTCAGAGGCTCACAGAGTTCAATTCTCAACGTTCCATTCAAAGCCACAGTATCGAGTGGAAGGCTTTCAAGCCTCAGACTGCAATTTTTTCGGGCAAATGCCTTCATTTGCTCTGTGTTTATAGTCAAGGTTTAGATTGGGAAAATAAATATGTCCTCTCTCTCTCTTCTTAACTTTAGCCATGGGGTAATTAGAGTTCTGTGATAATTGACACGGGAGTTAACTCAATTATGTAGTTATTAAATCAGCACAAAGGATGCCTGGCACTTTAGATCTGGCATGGCACCGTGGCTTTCTGTGTAGGAGCTGCTGGGCCTGTCCGCAGCAGGGGGGCTTGCCAGGCCACCGTCTCACAAACTTGGCGTTCTTTTTTTAGAGAAGGTGATGGGGCCCCATAGTCTGGACCTCTACAAGTCTCCATCTGTGGCCAGACAGTTGGCGTTTAGCCACCCAATGCATTATTGATGACCGAGTATCTTTGTTGGTCCAAGATGGATGATCTAGATGTTTCTGTTGTTTTGCAATTTAATGATGATACTGCAGTTTGATTACTAGTTTAAAATGTAATGTGACAATATCAGAAACTAGACTAAGTGTAGAAGCTATATGCTATTGGTTTTAACGTTAAAACATAGTGGTGTTATATGAAAAGTCAGAGGATCTCCAAAGTAATTACAATTCATCTGAAGGGGGCCATGAATGTTTTTACCAATTTTAAAATGACGATCCATCAAATAGCTGTTGAAATATTTCCCTAAAAGCCACAAATGTCAACCTGCTGATGGCAATAGAAGAAATGTCAGAAGAGCCCCTAAATCAGTAGGATTTATCCAGTGGGGACAAGAAATGTCACTACAAATTTAATGGAAATCCATCCAGCAGTTGAGTTATGCAAGTCTGGCCCAAAGTAACCAACCGACCAACAAACTGACATGCAGCTAGCATGGCTAAAAAGTCATGTATGGATTGTACGACACTCTGAACTCCCATCTTTGTGTTTCCTCGCCCACACTGGGGAAATAACGGAGACTTAGATGAGTAATTGACAAACCACTCGCCAAACACGCTGCGTGTTGCTGCTTTCAACAAGTCAGTTATTAACGGCATGCATACCTGCAGTCGACCTTTGTACCAAAATACTCACTTATTAGTCGAAGCCCGCTCTGTTGCCATGGGGCTACGAATGTTAGATGGGTCTGTGTTCCATGTAATCATTCAGTAAGTATTCATGGTCACAACCATAGCCAAAAACAGAATTAATACAAAGTGGTACTTGGGTTTGCATAGTCATTATAGGACAGGCTCATTGTGGGTAAAGAGAAAAAAGGGCCAACGCACTACACTTTCCTCTTCCCTGCACTTTAATGAGACCATTTTGTGTGGATTTTCTTCAGGTCAAGAACATTGTCAGTAGTGGGGGCTTTTTTTTATATTTACATGAGCATTTTCAGAAATCTCTGCAACTGTTCCCTCTGAGATTTAAGGTACTTAAGCGGTGGAAATGCGAGATATGAAAACTCGTCTTGGTTTTTCATAGGAAATGATTGGCAGCTGAATAAACTGACACGTTATGAATGAAGTGTGAGGCCACAGCGGAACAATGAGGGAGCTCTTGTTACACAGTGAACATCCCAGGGCAGGCCCGGGCTTGTACCCGTCATCTCACAATCTGTTTAATGAGGATTCAGCAGTTAGTTAACAGCTTCTCCAGTCACCAGTCTGTTTGCGTCTGTCACTGCCATTCAAGCATACGAGGTTTTAAAAGCACAGTGTGGAGAAATGACTCTCCCTGAATTATTAGCTTGTGGAAACGTCTTACAGTATGCATTATTAATGCTATGATCAATCACTGCATTTGCATGTGTTGGTGAAAATGATAGTTATTTTGCTTATTCACAAAATTTAATTGAACACATTAGCACAATTAAACATTTTAAGCGACATCCTTAAAATTGTTGAGTCAGGGAACTACAACTCGGTTTTTAGCACCAAGAAATAACACTTTAGCATCTGGAATACACATTCACATTACAGCTCCTGTCATTATAGTCGCATCAGTGAACAAAGCAGTTTGTGGTTGTAGGACTCTTAAATCCCTCCTCAGTTAGGTGCCATTTCCTGACACTTTACTACATGGTGTTGTTTTAAGTAACAATATTTCCATTCAAATAGATGCCCGTTAATACCTCAACAGCTTCCGTGAACCAGTGAAATCTAGATTATTATTTTTATTTTGCTTTAAAATATAGTCCACAATATCTCTCTCGGAAACACAAGAACATTAAAAACACAAACTGCATTAAGTCACCATCCAAGTGAGATCCAACAGATGCCACCAAATTAATGAAGCAGAGATCTTCAATATTGTAACTTTAATTATCATCAGTAATGGTTATGGATTATAATAATTATTTAAAGATGAATTCATTCATCTAAATCTAAAGTTTTTCACCCCACACGTTGAATTATTGTGGCAGAACTATATTTCCCATGTGACACCACTTCAGGAATGATATATAATAATTTATATATATAAATTATATATTGAAAAGAAAAGAGCAAAGAGGGTAGAAATATCACTTGTGGAGTCCGGAGTGAACTGACCTCAGGCTAAGTCTGGGCATCGGACTGACTCTGCTGGCACAGACTGCAGCCGTCATTGTCTAGCCAGGGCATGAGTAACCTGCCAGGACCTGTCAGGAGCTGGCTTTAACACTGATCTACACCGAGGAGCCATGCTGCTTTCTTTTCAGCCCAAACGTCCCTCACAACAAAACGAGAAAGCCCTCCGCGCTTTATGAGAGCTTTATGAGACAGAGAGCGAGCTACACGGTTACCCAACCCTGGCTAGTCCTGGAGACTTGGCACTATTTTAGCGGTACGCTGGTTCTCATTTGTCTGACCGCTTTGGTTCAAAGAGACTTATTTATCTGTCTGTTAGGTCTGTTGTTGAGGAACTTGAGGATTGGTCCACATTTGCAAGACCCCCCTCCCCCATGGAGGAGCATTTATCGTAGACCAGAATTGGAGTGAAATGCGTGGGAAGGGGTTATGAGAAGCTTTTCTCGTTTACTGCTACTCTTGCGTTTTGTGTGGATTCCAGTTTAGTCTGTTTGCTTTGACATGTTAAGAATTATTCATTTTCAGCGCCTGTCAACTTGGATCTCATGCTTGTATTCAATTTGAAGAATACAACCACCATGCGTTTAACAGTCAGAAACATTTTGACTAAATCGTGACACTAGTTTTGCTCTAAAATCAAAAAGTGATGTGATAACTTTATTGCATAAGGAGGAGTTTTTTTTACAATAGATGTCAGGAAATAAATGTGATGGTAAAGACAACTTTCTGGGAATGCAGAGGAATGTTATTAGTGAATTATTAATGGGAAAAGACATTTTAATTTGGCTTTGGCAATGATGACGGAGAGGTATTGGCATGTCAGGAATCTAGTCTTGAAGGAAAAATAACAAAAATTGGACATGGTCTGTTGTTTTCTCCGTGAGGCTTAGTAATCACATTCCAACCCTCCTGTGAACAGAAAGAGGGGAGTAAAGTACAAAAGAAGACGGACATATTTTAGCAGTTAAGTCACTGTGGTCGCATGATAGACCTCCAGCAAAGGAAAGGGGGGGTTGTGTTGCTTTGAATTACTGTGATATTGGTATTTCCTCAAGCCCAAGTGTAGGGCCTGTTATATATAACGCATACTGTAAACTACAAGTGGCTTTACTTGTTTTGTAATGGATAGCTACCAATCGCTGTCAAGGTGATGGAGGAAGAAGGATTCAAAACACAAATGACTTAACAGTAATGTGTGTATGAACACTGACCCCTGCTGGTGACACACACAACTATCAGAAAGGTCTTAAAATGCGAAGAAGAAGAAAAAAACAGCAGGCAAGTAAAAGCCCTCATATTTTTTACGTTGTAAACATAATTTGCAAGAGTGTGATTAAAACCCTAGGTGTGAAAATAAGATCAGTGGGACAGATGATGCTTCTTATATTGCTATTAGAAACAGGAGTGCATAGGAAATCAGAAAGAAAAAGGTGAGAACAAAACTTGTATTTATATACCAAGTTTGTGCAGAAAGGGCTCACTTGACTGTGTCAGTTGAGACTAAATGGCAGTAATTCTTTCTGTTCAAAAGGTTCTCTATATTTCCCCTCCCAAACACCGAGTTCAGCAGACCTTTGTCTGCAGGGACTTTCAGCTCATACACTCATAGCTCCAGGTGTGTGTGTGTGTGTGTGTGTGTGTGTGTAACAGGTTGGAGATTCTGGACTTTGACAGCAAAAAACATACATTTGGATATTTTTAAATGTAGTACAAATACACCTGATGGCTGTGTACATCTCTTACTTAGACAACTTTTACTGTGTTTACATGCGGAGACAGTTCGAGGGCTGCAAGAAGGCTTTCTCCCGACTGGAGAATCTGAAGATCCACCTGCGTAGCCACACGGGGGAGAAACCCTACATGTGTCAGCACCCGGGATGTCACAAGGCCTTCAGCAACTCCAGTGACCGGGCTAAGCACCAGCGGACGCACCTGGACACAGTGAGTGGCAGCCTACAACCCACAGACACGTACAATTACGGATGGTATTTCAAAAGTGGGTGTGTGTGTTTTTGCCTCTACGAGTGGAGTCCTGCAGGTTCTCATGTGTGTGTGTGGTTGTACAGAAGCCGTATACTTGCCAGGTGCCCGGCTGTGAGAAGCGTTATACCGATCCCAGCTCCTTGAGGAAACATGTGAAATCCCACTCCACTAAAGAGCGGCAGTTACGGAAGAAGGTAATGTAACATTATTCACATTTTTTTTTCTTCTTGAGAATGTATTTTACTGAGAAACGTAACTCAAAAGAAAGCATAACCTGTCCGCTGGGGGGAGGAAAAAAACAACTGGATTTGAAAAAGACACAAGCTGGCTCCAGGTGGCCAAATCTCATTAGTGATGATTGCAAGTCGACAGCGTCACTTCAACGTTACCACCATAAACACAAGGAAAGCTCCATTAACACGTCTTGTCATTGTACTGTCATTTGTCCTAATAAGCTGACAGTATGTGCTCTACATCCCACTCTGCTCACGGGGGGGAGGAGGGGGAAAAAAATGACGTTTACATCCACTTTGATTGCAGTCGGATGAAAATAAATACACATGCGCTCGCACCAAGAGCTGTGTCGCACAGAAACACACATCATTGCGTTGCCTCGTTGTCCTGTTTTCACCTCCTTTGTTTCAGAGTTTCGCATTGTGGCGATGCGGCGCTGCAGTTCAGAGATTTGTGCTCTTTAGCTCTTACCGAGTGTGATGTCACCATAGATACAGAGGTGCACAGGAATAAGAGGGAGAAGTTCAGCGCACGATATGAAAGCGAAAAAGGGCACAAGGCTCTCTTCATTGTAAAGGCGTAACAGAAGCATGATTTAAAGAGCCATCACGGTTGAATTATAATGCTCATATGCTTGCTTTGTATATCGTTATCACTGTTTTTGCTCCGTGTGCCACGTCTCTAGATGAAATCCACTGCTGATGTGACTCAAGACACGCTGACGGACTGTTTATCCATCCACCCTCTGCAACCGGGCCTCTCTCCTCTGGCCAGGATAGACTTGAACTCTTCCCCTAGTGCGTCCCATGAGGCGTATTCTGGTATGTGTAAGCCCTCTTTGTATTAATACGTCCGACACATTAAGCATACCCCACAGCCATGTGCACATCAGGTTTATCCGTTACATTCAGTCCATGGTGGACAGCCCTGAAGCATCTGTCCTCCCTGTTCCTCAGCTGCTCCACAGGGACGAGACTCCTCCAGCGATCCCGACCTGGCTCTGTTGTGCTACTTACGACACGATTACAGGTACTGAGGATTTGTGTCTCTGTATCAGGTTTGACGATGTTATATTCCTTTAAATGCTTCCCTAATATTCCATTCGTGCAGACGCAAATGATGGGAGAAGAATCCCGACTACATTTTAGGGGGGAAAGTCACTAAAAGCGGGCTGATGACAAAGCTCTTTCAGATGAAAAATAAATAATAGCGTTTACTGGTAGTTTCTTTTGATGTCGTATTCCCATTGGCACTTAGGACGATATCCACGGCTGATTTAAATGCCTCACACATCTTTTTATCCCTCCCTTTTGATGATCTGAAACAATCAACTTAAACATCGGTTGTCATGGCTTCGAGACTAAAAGCTCATAGTTAGAATAATCAGTTTAAAAGAAAGCACTATTTTGTGCCCTGATTAAAGATTCTGAAGAGTAGGGGGGGGGGTTGTGTGTGGGTGTGTTATGGCTGGGAAGAGGCTTTACAGGTTGGAGATGGCCAGCAACACATTTCCCTGGTCAATCCATAGGAAAAAAAAACATCCCTTCATCTAAACTTCAAAGAATGAGATAAAGTATTTCTGTCGCTCAGCAGCCAGATGCTCACGGCTCCTCACTGGTTGGGATTGTTCTCCTATCAGCAGTAGGCCAAAGCATTCACTGCAGGATTCTATGAAGACAATTGGCCTGCGAAAGCAGACCTTGCCTTGGCTCATTGGTCTTGACCGCTGGTATCAATGGATGCTATAGCCACCGACAAGAGCGGCTAAGGAATTCAATAAGTGAAAGATAAAATCTAAAAAAGAATACTATTTAAAAAGATCCAGTGGGAGAAGAGAGACCAGAGATCGATTTTTTTTTATTTTTTACGTTAAATCGACTGTAGAATCCTTTTGTGGGATTCCTTTTGCTTCTCATTCAGTCCTTTTGCATATTGTCAGACAACTCTGGCTCCATTAGTATTCTTGTTATTGGCAAGTAGACACGCAAATGTGTTACTTGGCCAAATCTAACAGCAGGGGTGTCGGCTCCCATGGCCACTGAACAATATTTACATTTACTAGTTTAATCCTCTGGATTTAACAATGAGTTAAATTAACCTGATCAGCGTATTGCTGGCAGCCAGAAAAAGAAAGATGGATCTGTATGACATTATAAAGAAAAGTTGGTTGTTAAAATAAAAGGTGAAATATATTATTATGATGTGAAACACATTCCTTCAAACTTTTCACATTTTTAAGGGGGATTCTGATCCAATTTTCTTTTTTTGGCGTGGCAGCAAAAACTCGGAGAGCACCATTTTTTTTTACCAAAATTCAGCCGTGCAAAAAATGAAGGGTTTGATCAGCTGTTCAGGAAGCCACCAGTGAAGAAAAGATGAAAAAGATAAAAGAGGAAGCTTTCTGCATTCTTTTACTGGGGTTTATTTTGCTAATGCTTTCACACTTGTTATAGAATTAGGCTCAATGTGTCAAAACTCTACTCACAAGCAAAAAAAACATACTTGGAGATGAACATCTCACTTCTGTCAAAATGAAACCCGCCAATCAAAACCTCACCATCCTTTCATATGCAGCTATTTTTAGCGCATATACACCATATTTTTAATTTTCTCACACAGGCGTCTGTGAAAGATTGAGTCCATCTACTCACATTACAACTATCACAAAATAAAAAGACGTCATATCTTTGCACCATTCTTGCAAAAGAGATACCTGAGGTCTGTTTGTAGGACTAAGACTTAGATTGTTTGTGTTTGCGTATCCACGTATGTTTTGCATTTTGAAAGAAATTCCATTCGTGAACGTGTGTGTCTTATGCAAGAAACAGCGTGCTTTGTATAAGGGGGTTGTGGAATTGCAAACGAGTGCGAAGCAGAAAATGTGTTGGCATGGTTACAAAAGTTAAGGTTTTGTTGCTTTTGTCTAAGCATTCACTTTTAGTGTTAGAAATCACAAAAAAAAAAAAACTAAGTGGTTATTTCAAATGTGTGTGGTGTTCGTCTAGTCAGAGGATTGCCTGAGAACAATCACAGATGAGGACGTGTGCGTCTCATGCGAATGGTTGCTGAAGTTTGTGTCAAATTAACACAGATTGTGTGAAACCGTCACCTTTTCATTACCGCATGATGGATTAATTAGTCCTGGTTATGGTGCCTTTGTGTGAAACTGGGGGAGAACTGGAGTTGAATAAAAAAGGGAAAAAAAGACCTACGGTGATGCAGATTGTGATTTCTTTAGTATTCGATAACAGGAAGTGGCTTAAAACATAAAACCTTTGCCATAAGCCTTTGTTCTATTCATTGGGTTATCACTTTTAATATCTTAGAAATATTAAATCTTTAGATTTAAAATGGATTGATGGAATTTAGCCTCAAATGTGAATAAAACAATGATACACCAAATTATCTGCATTCTTAATTGCTTTGTGTAGGAAACCCCTACAGTACATGGATGCATCTGCATGTCCTAGATTATTCACATAAGTAATACTTTTTTATATAATAATTCAAATATTCCACAAACTCAGTAATTAATTCCGTCTGAAATATTTCAGGTTTGTTGCTCCCTCCCTTCACCAGCTCCTCCCCGGGGACCAGTGCCGACCTCGCTCTCCCGCCTGCCTCCCGCATCCTCGCAATGGGACATCCCTACAGAACAACCGAGATCTGAGGAGGCCCAGCCAGCCTCCTGATCAGGCAGATCACAATCCAGGTGCCCGAGTCAAATACATGGAAATACATTTGTGCAGACGAGGAGGTTCTTCTGTATAAAAACACACACACACAAAAAGGGTTTCCTGTACAAGTTACACATCTGAAGAGCCCATTAGTAAATGCCTGCGTGGTTTGACAATCTGTTTGAACAGATATTCTCGTATGCATATTAGTCGTGGCTGGTGATATTTCTTGTTGAGACAGAATCAGGCAGCTCGGCGCCGTGTACCTTTAAATAGATGTCACCACTTTCCCCCGAGGACTTGACAGCCGCTGTGATGTTGACAAGGTGTTCAGAAACCAACAAGTTATGTTCAAGCGCCGAGATAAAGACAGGGTTGGGGGGGGAAAAGACGGATTCATTTAAGTGGCCTAATGTTACTTTTCTACTGGCAAGTATAATTTCAGGGGGGGGGGGAAACTATCGACTTTAATTGAGCTGTCCTTTACAGTGTGGATAAAAAGAGTGCGGCTCTCTCATTTTCCCTGCAGAGCTGTCGGGACAGAGTAAGATGCTGTATTCTCCTCCACAATATGGTGGGATCACAACACAGACCAGCTCGAGTCACCTGATGCAAGTTGATGCCTTTGGTGACGGCCTCGCTCCAGCAGTCAATAATCCCAATGGGCTCGCCTCGTTACAAACAGCTCTTCCCTGCATTACAGGTAATGACAATACAATCTCAACTAAATTACTCTAAAGTCGAGCACATCATTGCCATCGGATTCAACCCTGTGTGTGTGTCTGTGTGTGTGTCTGTGTGTGTGTGTGTGTGTGTGTGTGTGTGTGTGTGTGTGTGTGTGTGTGTGTGTGTGTGTGTGTGTGTGTGTGTGTGTGTACCTGCAGGATTTGATGTCCCCAGTCAAGCACAGGATGTGGATCCCAATCAAGAACGGCATGGAGGGGATTTCTTCGGTGTAGCGGCCCACTGCACGAGTCAGATCTCCTGCATCTACACAGAGGGATGAGATTACTGTTTGATTGTTTTTGTTCCCTTGTACAATTAAGAGCGGTGAAAGGTCAACAGGAAGAGCACTTTAGGCACAACAGCTTCCTTTAGCAAAATAAAGGATAAGCTATCGATTGATTGATTATCGTAGATGCCCCCGGGCTTTTGAAGGAATTTAATCTTAGATTCTTTTTCTCTCTCTTTCTTTGACTGAATCTCTATAAATGTACTATTTGACTCAACATTCTGCCTTCTGCCTCCATAATCAATGTATACGAAGGACTAAGCCTACAGTTTTTAAATGTTTACTTTCTGGATTTTTACAGTCTGGAGGAGAACGGTGTGGAAAGAACTTCTGGTCGTTTCTGGTGACATTTTGCACAATATTATATAATTATATTATAACACTGCAATCAAAAATAAGTATGCAAGGCAAGGTTTTTCTTAGAACCACGGCTTTGTAACTATAGTAACAAGACAGCCTTACCGTTTCACTGTAATGATCACATACATGACCTGTTGTTGGGAGTATGGCACTGTAAAACGCAGTGACTGCTCCTGTGCCTATATGCGGTGGATTTTTGTTGGTGACCATACCCGGGGAGTTTGTTTTACTGAAAATGACTTATGCTTCGCATCCTTCCAGAAAGTGTGGCGCTGACATTCATCGAGGTTCATTATGAAGATAAATAAAGACGGACGGTGTGAAAACGGACTTCAAACCTGGCTCCTCGAGCTATCCATGATTAAAGCTGCTTTTATTTTCGCCAGTTACAGAATTGTTGCATTTCAATGCAATGCAGACTTTCAGCTGCATAACATGCAACCATGCAAATAAACAATAAAAAGCACACGTGATGAGCACAAGTACCCAACACATTGATTTTTAACGCATAGTGAAATGAGCATGGTACATGGTTTGTATATGAGCTAGAATATGCAAAAACGCAGCTGTGGTGTTTTAACTTTGCAACATCGTTGGGTTGGACCAATAAACAGGGTAAATAATTTTGTACTTTGTTTGTCATATACTTTGTTTTTCTCGTTGACATGAAGATGCACAAATAAAACTGTGGATCAGTTCAAGGTGGCCAGTTTAATTTGTTGTCATTTTTAATTAAAAGGAAGAACCTATTTCAGTTGAAAAATTATTCTTTTAGCAAAACATTGTCATGTCTTGAGACGAGGGTTTCAGTAGTTGCCTAGCAACAACAACAGCTTTGCCAAAAAAGCATCTGTTTAGTACCTCTAACCAAAAAAAGAAAGTGCTGTGGACACGGGTGGTTGGTTACAGCTGCTGCAGGAATACATTTAATTTTAGTACATTTAATGCTTGCTAGATCAGTAGGGGTTAACTTCCCAATAACAAAATACAACACACAATGGTGTGTAAAAGGTTAATGAAAGACAAACATTCAGTTTAAAATTGTACTCCCACTTAGAAAATAGAATTGTATGTTTCTGCTCAGCTCTCACATCTGAGAAAAAAGGAGTGTTCAGACAAAGCCGTGATCTATTTATGATGCTTAATCATTTCCACACCTTTGTGAGAAAGTCAGAGTGGATGCAAATGAGTTAGGGCCCTTCTGCTGGAGGTCAGTGTGAGTTCAGGTGCAGCTGATCTCTGCTCTCGTCGAACACAGTTCCAACACGTAACATCGCGTTACTTGTCTTACTCACGTTTGTTCGTCACTGGTGTCGACGAGGTGATTGGAATGAAACCAAAACAACAAAGTAGAACGAATTCATCTATGATGCGTTCACGTTCATGCTAACTCTCTGGGCGTCTCCGGCTTTCCACGCACACCTGTTTTTGGTTTGTTTGCCCCAGGTCACGTGCTCCTATATTCCTTTTTCCTGTTCGACCGTCTGGCAACCACTAGGTGGTATCGATAACCTATTTTTTTATGTACCCGTTTTTATCAAACAATTCAATAAAAAAATGCCTCCAACGGCTAAAGTGTCGTTGTTTTTATTCCGTTGCTGCTGATTTTGTGAAGTTAAAACGAGAACGTGTTCAACGCAACCTGACACACTGGAAGAAGACAAGTGGGGAAAGGCAACACCCAGATGTTGCTGATGCTGAGACAAAGACCAGAATGGGTTGACGCAACAGCATCTCTAGGACTTGACGACAGGCAACCTACAACCTGCAAGTGTGCAAAGAACCACATCTCAACCTTTGTCCAAAACTTGGATCAAGTTAGCATCCTCACAATAGGCATGCCACTGCAACAGAAAATCAAATCACATAAAAAAAAATAATAATAATAATATAATAATAATAATATGTACGTTATTTATTTTAAGACTTATATGACTTCCCCATCATAAGATAACTAATAAATCTGGTTGATTAAATGAAAGTGGCTGATAACTCAGTGGCAGAGTTACGACCCTATGTATGAGACTCAAAGCAGTGGTAATGGGTTCGAATCCGCCATGCAGTCCCGTTTTAGAGCATGTCGTCCCTCTCTCTCGCCCCTTTTACTCACTCAACAAAGGGTCCATTCCATAAATACAGAACGGTCCCTAAGTAAAAAAAATAATAATAATAATAATAATGAAAAGCAGAAACACAACCACGAATAATGTATCTGTGTGTTAAGCCGAATTATGACAGTATTTAAAGTAATCCCAAAATCAAAATTATCCTGGATCAGGGTTTGGTGTATTTTAGAACTTCATCATCTTATGGGAAAGTAAAGTAATTTCAGATTTGTCTTCTTTTTTTATTCTAATAATTATTTGAACATCCTGTTACATGCAATGCATTCTTGGTGTATTAAAAGTCTCCACATACATCAGACCAAAAGCATTGGCTCGGGTGTAAATGGCGCTATTGTAACAAGATCTCCGATATAAACACACATAATGTGTTTGGTTGTGATTTCATTTCCGTAAGACTTGTATTAAGTGCGCTTTAATCTCCTCCCACCTGCCTGGTAAGGTTGCGCGCTCCCGGTGAGTTTTATAGCAACTGTTGCCCAGTGAGGCAGCGCCATAGTCACCGTAGTCCTGGCGACTGTAACCCACCAACAACAACCTCTCGCTCCATCATTACCACCTCCTCCACCATCCTCATCTTCATCAACCAGTCCACAGCTCAGGTTTGAATACATATTTTTTTTAATACTATACATTTTTTGTTAGCGCGAAATCGTCCTTTGTCGCTTGAAGAGATACTAATATGAATGAGATATTAGTGCCGTGGTGTGTGTTTTTGTCTGCTGCTGAATGAAGGCTCGGTGGATAGCTGGGGTAGTTTGCTAGCGAGGGTGTTTCTTTGTGACGTGGTAGCCTGCTTGCTAACGTTGCCTGTAGATACCCACAGCTGTGAGAGGTCCTGCTCGCTAGCCGAGGCTAGCTGTGTCCCCTCAAAGGCGGCCGTGTGGCTAAACACTGAGCTAAGCGTCATTCGGTGTGGCAGAAAACGGCTTTACGTGCAACTTATTTGCCTAAAGTCACCATGCTGTGTGATAGCATAGACCCGGGCTAGTCCCCGATGCTAGCTGGTCAGCTGGAGCAGGTGTCTGTGGTTGCTAGGTTGCTAACGCCAGCGTTGCCCTCTTACAATGCCTGTTGGTATCCCCTTTTTTTTTGTTGCTTTGGCCATATGTTACGGCGATATTGCGAGTTTATGTGACGGGTGGTTCAAATCTCGTTGGTCATACACAATCAATAACGTCGATCAGCAAAAATGGGAAAAGTGCTGTGAGCTAGCTTTCCATACACAAACTGCTATTGACAATAGCTAAGCCATTACTTTCCCTTTTGTCTTAGGGAGCAAGATAGCCTCGCTAGCTCTCCATCTGCCCTCTTTGTGGCATCAGATGGATGCGATAAGCTATCTTGACAACACAAGGCTAAGTTTGCTGTGAGGAATAACACCTGCCCGGTTTAATGTTTTAAAATGCCTAAATGTTGCGACCCGTTTTTTCCCCCCCGAATCATTTCGTTATTCTGCATTGCACACTCAGCAACGGGGCTTGGGACGTCAAGATCTACCCTCCCCTTCTGCAAAACGGGGCTCAAACGGAGAAACAGTTAAAAGATTACATTTCGTGTTTTTTTTGTAAC
This sequence comes from Eutrigla gurnardus, assembly GCF_963514095.1. Lineage (NCBI taxonomy): Eukaryota > Metazoa > Chordata > Actinopteri > Perciformes > Triglidae > Eutrigla > Eutrigla gurnardus. Next base: position 12,364,213 of record NC_139930.1, on the reverse strand, counting down.
GTCTGTGCGTGTTTTTTCCTCTGGGTGCGCAAAAAAAGAAAAGAAAAGAAAAGAAATAAAGGAGTCAAGCAAGACTCGGTCCAAGGGGAAGGTCGTTGGTTTATTTTATTATTCTCCCAGATTGATTTTAGGCTCCCTTAAATTGGGTAAAAACATCCATCTGTTTCAATTAGATGTGCCCTTTCCTCACAACAGTATAGTAAACTTCCATTTTAGGATTGCTTAATCCTGTGGGTGGTGAGCAGGGACTTGGTTTCTTAATATTGCATCACAATTATTCCTGGGTCCACTGGGTCTCCTGTGCAGCTGCGACCTCTGATTCCCGTCAGGGGGAGAGAGAGATCGGGTGTGTCTGGAGAGGTGAGCAGAGGACAGGTGCACCTCTCTCCACACACACAATGTAAATTTACAATTTACTAGAATTGTCATTTTCAGTCGCATGATCGCTGCGAATCATGAATTACAGTACCACTCGTGCAGCAAGTGGGCCTTACAGTGCCCAGAGCAATTCAAACCAATGAGATCAAAATGCCAATGGTACCGTTTTACTGTAGGTAAAGCCTAAAGTGATGTAAATGTATTGATCTGTTGTCACATATAACCCAAAATAGGTTGTGCACAGACACCCCTCCCAACACACTTATAAACACACACAGAAAACAGGATGTTTGGGACTGCTAGTTATCATATCACGTTACCACTTACCTGCAGTCTGGTAGCACAGAAATAGTACCATGCCACCTGCTGCCTGGATCCTGTTACATTTCCAATCACTTAAAGAGGGGCCTGATTAATTCAATTATTCAGTCATCCATTTTCATGGCTTAGCAGAATACAACATGTTTGGTTTGTTATTTTCCCCCAGCCTGCCCACAATAATGTATATTGCTGTTGAAAGGGGATACTTGAAGGTCTTTCCTAACCCCACATCTGACAATAATAGGGTACAGTATGTATGTCACGATGCTTGATGTTTCTGTTTCCACTGTCATGGAAAAAATCTGGACTCTTTGTTTTTGGCAGTGTCCCGTATATTGATGCAATGTTGTTTTTCTTTCTATTATCCCTAACAATATTAGTAACTCCTACTTTTCTTTATAATCTGACAACTCAACTCTTAAGCAAACACAGCACTTTGCTTACCCCCCCCTCTCTTCAGCTCCAAATGACATCTCCCTCCACCTGTTTTCCTGCTGAACTAGCGTCTGATCACGCTCCCATCTTGCCCGGGGTTGCATGCATGCAACGTATGTGCATAAGAGAGGGAGAGATTTTGTGTACGGCATACTTTTCAACCTTGTTCCCCCGGCTCCTGTTTCTTCGCTCGGCCCATCAGACTCCACCTTTATCATACATGATTATCAGAGGCACGCTGTGTATTTTTCTGTGAACCTTGCCACCCTTTTGTAATTTGTTGCTTGTAATGTTAGCAAGAGGAATTGCGGGGAGAAAATGCAGGGCAAAATGTTGCTCTCCTTGGTGGCTTTTGTTCCTCTGTGTCTTTGTAGGGCTTGGACTTGCTCAGTGGAGCACAGCATTTAAGTGGGCCACAAGGGAGTGCCTGAATGGTGAGGCAGGAGGTGTGTTTGTGTGCGTGTGCATGCGTGTGTGTGTTTGTGGAGGGGGTTGGGGTGAGGCATCAGGAGTGTGTTGCGATGCAAGGGCTCTCCTCCTTGATTTGGTGGGCTCCATTGGGGCCATGTACTTTACCTTTCAAACTTCACCGTGGAATAGAAGTCCACATTTTCCTCTCTTCACAAGTTGCCTTTTGTACCATTTGGATTAAGCTGAAGGCTACAGCTTCACTCTGCGGTTTGATTTTTTTTTTGTTGTTAATTTCAGTCGCCTGCATCCAATGGCCTTCACACTTCAGTGTAAAGGGGTTGCTTGTGTGTATCTGACTCATACAGCTTTGTCAATTTTTTTTTTTCAGAACTGATTGTCACAATTTACAGTGTCGTAAATGATGTGTGAAAAATTGCTGAAGCAGGCTTTGCTTTAATGAATGTCAGTGCTCCTGTACGTTTAAATACAATGCAGACTTTTCCTGCTTCCTCCCTGTTCCTTGCACTCTCAGTGCACCAGGGGAAGATTGACTCAGTCCAACTTCGAGGTTAGTCACTATTACTTTATTTGTAAAGGCTATTACTTTACAAATAAATAATAGCCTTACCAAGAAAAAAAGGCCTAGGCTTGTGCAGTATTGAAGGGAAAGGATGTCCCTGAAGAGATTCAAAGCTGTTAAGAGACCCGGCTTAATTAACCAAGAGAGGCTTGTTCATGGAAACCGTGATGGGGAGGAGGTGGCCTTCCCCTGGCAGGAATGGGTGATGGTAGCCATACTATTGTTAACTCATAGACAAAGGTTCAGCATCAGTGTCTTTTCACACTCTCATCCTTCATCCTTCAAAGTAGCTCATTTTAGCCTTGGTTTTGTAACTACTGTACTCATGGTCCTGCATCTCTGATGCACAATACAGCAATATAGCTCTTTTATTACTAGTAATATCTTGTAGAGGTAACTTTCCAGGTCTTCCTCGTACCTTTTCTCAGTACTGATCCAGGGCTTCCGATCTCGAGTAACATTCAACCCGTAAGAGTGGGAACTTACTGAGCAGCGAGAAGCGGCATCTATTTGGAGTTTGTTAAATATTAACTTGTTTTTATGGCTGTGAACATGGAGACAAGACCATGTGTCACTGATGCATGAGGCTCTCAGTACATTAAGTACCACAAGGCAGAAACAGGTGCTGAGGTAGAATTGCTCTTAAGCTGCTCTAGCAGCATTGATTTTGGGAAGCTTTGGTGAAATGTCATGTTTTCTATTATGCCTGAATAAGTATCTTTAGGGACATTTTATGTCTTGGGCTAACTAAATTATAAGCATAATTATTGGATTTACTTTTTTTTTTATTAATTTTACATCTTTTACAGAAGAATACAACCCTCTATTTGTAAAGTGAGTTATCAATGCCCCATGAAAGCAGTGGCTCAGTGATGCATTAAGATTATGTTGTTTTTACCGAGTTGTAAAGTTGTTTTGCCAGTTGGACCAGTCAGTTGAGAGCGCTCTTCATTTTCAGTGATGGTCACCATTATCTATGTACAGCAACACTGTGTTTTCTCTGGCTCATTCAGGCGCCATGCAGACCCCTGAAGCAGGCGCTGACTCCACCTCCACTGTCCCTCTTCAGACCACCGTGCCTGTCCAGCCTACCGGCTCCACCCAGCAGGTGCCTGTCCAGCAACAGGTATATCCAGCCTGTGTGTGTGCGTGTGCGTGCAAACTGCATGTGCATGTCTGTATTTGCCACAGCAATACCTGCGTTTTAGTCAATTAAAAGTATTAATTTGAAAACTCTTACCATTTGTATTACCAGGCCCAGACTGTTCAACAGGTTCAGCATGTTTACCCAGCACAGGTGCAGTATGTGGAGGAGAACAGTGGCGTCTACACCAATGGCAACATGTGAGTCAGTCTGTTACCCAGTTCTGTTCCTCCACCGCTCTACAAATATGAGTGCTGCGTCCCTGCAGCCTGTTCGTTCTCCTCTTAAGTCTCTTCAGACCACCATTCATGTCACAAGCACATGATGCTGGTGGGAGAGCGCATTCGTTTTTTTGTTTGTTTTTGTGTTTGTTTTCTTTTATGAGGGGTTCCGCGGCTCTGTGTTTGATTGTGCTTAGTCACCTGAACATGACCAGAAGTAGGCCTGTCTTTTAAGTGCTGATGCTACACGCGGGAACCCTGGGTCTGAGGAGGGGGCTGCATAGACTCTTGACTAACAAGCCCAAGCTGTGTTTGTCCTACTGTGATACACACAGGCTCACACATGTAACCTCAGCACTCTTGTAAGGGGCACCTAGAAATACAAAATCAAACACGCACCAAACAGGTGCTGAGTACCAGACTTGTGTCAACGTAATACGTGGAATTCATATAATCATTGTTTATAGACTTTTTTTTTTTTTTTTTGTCAATTTTGTTGTGGGCACATTGACTGACTTCTTAAACTCCCTTCGGAACAGAAGAACCTACTCGTACTCGGAGCCGCAGCTGTATAGCCAGAACAGTGGAGGGAGCTACTTTGACGCACAGGGCAGCTCATCACAAGTGTCCACTGTGGTGACGTCTCATGGCATGACCAACAACGGAGGAGCGGGCAATGGGGGGATGAGCATGAATCTGGCGGGGGGTCAGGTAATCAGCGGCAGTCCTGGGAGTTACATCATGGACAACGCTGGAGCCCACCCCGCCACCCAGACGGCACGAGCTTCCCCAGCTACTGTGAGTGCAGAACACCCACTAATTGAGCCTCCCTCACCTACCTTTACCTGCCTGTATGTGGGGACTTTGTAGTAACTTTAGACAGCTTTAGTTTTCCTGGACTCCCCCTATTAATAGGACACCAGTCTCTTTAGCAGAGTTCCATATTTTAACTCAATATTTGTGTCGCGTATTAAAAATTTCAGCATGTACATACATTATAGAAAAGCAACTTCTGTGTGCACCTCCCTTATGCGCTGCATTTCATCCATGGCAATGATTCTTCGCTGATGTATGCGATGCTCTGCGTAGGCTGTCTCTCTGCAGCGAACTCACTACTGCCAGCAATGTTCACATTTAATCCTTAATATTTAATGTTTCAAGTAATGCAGGGCTTAGTTTCCATGCCAGATTTTATCTGTGTGATATTCCCACTCTTAGAAGCGTAGAAGAAAGGAGGGGCTAAAACCTGAGACAGGTGTGTTAAGGAGGGCAGAGTCCTGCATTGGACGAAGTGGTGCGTGAAGCACAAGAGCCTTGCTTTTTTTTTTTTTTTTTTTTTTGCTATAATCTGAACACCCCATTAGGTATTTTCATATAGTCCACCTTAATGATGCTTTCTTGATGATGCTTGGCGACCGACATTACATTACGTGGATATCGGTCATTACGGAGAGTTTAACATACAATAATGGCTATGCAAAGGAGCAATTTTCTCCTTTCTTTTATGTCACCAAAATGTGTGCAAAAAGGGTACATTTTAACTGTCAAAATACCAGCTCATCCTTGTCTCGCCTAAGTGATGTGACAAGATAAATGGGCCCATAAACATAATCATAACACAAAAGGTAATCTCTAGAACCTGGGGAACTGATAATAATTGCACAACCACTGCATGGAATCACACTGAAACACAACAAAAAGTTTGGGAAATAACATATATCCTATATAGTATTGTCTGATGTTGCTGAATATTGTTGTGAGACACCCAGTTAGACTTGTTCACACAAACCAGCAAGTCTTCAGGTTGAGGTGCAGATGTTGTTAAATCATCTCGGTACACCTCCTTAGTCTTTTGCTTTTATAATGGAGCCTCATTATCCATGCCCATGATGTTTGTTATAAGTAGAATATGTGCTAGTGGAATCTGGGAGAGTTGTGATGTATTTCTGTCTCCGTTTCCCAAATGACAGGTAGTCCTGCTCTGCTTGGGTTTAGCGGCGCTTGCTTTGGGATCCTTTTCTAGATTCTCTCTATTTTTTTGCTCGTGAATACTAGAGCGTCTACATCAACTCTTCTTGCTTTTTGTTTTCATTTCCCCCGCCCCTCTTACATTTTGTTGTCCTGTGCTTCGTGGTTTATCAGATTGAAATGGCGATTGAGACGCTCCAAAAATCTGAGGGTTTATCCAGTCAGAGAAGCTCGCTGCTCAACAGCCATGTAAGTTGCTTTTTACGAATGCTTGCCCTCGCCTTACTTTTGACTTTTTTGCTAGACTCCTGCCTCTCTCTCTCTCAACTCTATTTGAGTTTGATGTGTTGCTTGCTGTTTTTGTTGCTGGTTTGAATTCTCACTGTTGTTTTAAATCCCCCAGCTGCTGTAGAAATGCGTTTGCAGATGCTGCAACATCAAGATTACAGATTGTTAGTCTGAGGTCTTTCCAGACAGTTTGCATGGACCTGTGTTATCTTCTGGGTTCACAAAAACCAAACATGTATTCTCTTGTAGCTCCAGTGGCTGTTGGATAATTACGAGACAGCAGAGGGCGTAAGTCTACCACGATCCACCCTCTACAATCATTATCTGCGCCACTGCCAGGAGCAGAAACTGGACCCTGTAAACGCAGCCTCTTTTGGTAAACTCATCCGCTCCATCTTCATGGGACTCCGTACAAGGCGTCTTGGAACAAGGTTATTTTTTATTTTCTTCATTTCAGAAAAGTTTTGCAGCAATTTAAGATTTGCTGTATGCTTGCTTGACTGCATTTGATATTCATAAAGCCTCATCTGTTCTTTCCATACACCTCATATTGAGAGTCTGTTAATGTGTGCTCACCTTTTTGGTTATGTCTTGCAGAGGGAACTCCAAATATCATTACTATGGTATACGTGTGAAACCGGACTCGCCGCTCAATAGACTCCAAGAAGACATGCAGTATATGGCCCTCAGACAGCAACCTGTTCAGCAGAAACAGAGGTACAGGAGCCACTCGCCGTGCAGACATGCCGTACTTGTTGAAGGAGATTTTTTTTTTTTAAGAGATACTGATGTGAGCCATGTGATTTCAGGTTCAAGCCAGTGCAGAAATTTGACGGCTGCTCTGGGGAGACGTACTCAGGTGGAGGCCAGCACCTTCCTACTGGAGAAGAGCAGACAGTCATCGCACAGAGTCAGCACCACCAGCAGTTCCTAGGTCAGCTGCTTTTCTCTTTCCCCGAATGTCTGTAACACCAAAAATGCATGGGATGCGCTGAAACACGCAGAATATAACGTTTTTCCAATTATTACAATTAAATTGTTTATTACTCCACAACAGACGCGTCGCGGGCACTCCCTGACTTTGTAGAGCTGGACCTGGGACAGAGCAATACGGAGAACATCAGCCCAGAGGACGTAAAAGCTCTGCAGTCCCTTTACAGAGAGCACTGTGAGGTTAGATAAAGGGCATTTCTTTTCACATCATCATATTTCACAAGGGGAACAGGGGACCCGGTCCCTCTTCAGTGCTCAAGGAAAGACGAGTAATCCTCGTCAGTATTGCAGCCTTCGTTGATACCTCATCTGTTGATCTGCCTGGACTCGCCGCATTCCACCATCCTCTAAATCTATTCCACTTTATATTCCATTAAGATTCTAATTTTCTGCAGGAATCGAGTGTTTTTCCCCCTTTTCCCTTTTTATACGTGCCTTTTTAATCTGCCGATATCTATTATTACAGCAATTTACTACGTTAATCTTATTTAAGCTATCTTTAATGAGAAAAGGCTGGTAAGACTGAAGATAGTGAACTAAAAGTTCTGCAGATTTTGGAAAAAACAAAAACAAAACCCATGTGTTTAGACCTTTGCAGGATTCAGAGTGTGGAAACTTTGGGAAAGGTCATGAGTGTTTATTGTGACAGAGATTTGTAAATGCCAGCCGCTGGCATTTTGGAGCAGAATTTTCACTTCATCTGGCGAGGTGTTCAGTAAAACCTCTCTTAATGTCTGGAAAAGTACGGATCAGGTCATCCACAGGTGATGGATGGGCACAAGTCCTAACAGAGCTGTCCACCTGCTTCTGATTAAAGGGTCTGTTCACCCAAATCTATAAAAACAAACCCAATTCCTCACATGTGGTGGTTAGCCATGCAGCTAGTGCTGAGGTTTTTAGATTTCTGCTGCCACATCAATACAAATGAATGGTATTAATATGCGCTCCTCAGAGAACTAAAGACAGACCGTGGCAGATTACAAAGTCCTGTTTCTTCTGAATAATCCACAGACCTCGCTGCAGACAGTTTTCAAAGGGACTATTTCTTCTTGTTGTAGAAGGCTGTATCAACGTGGTAATTTCTCTGCTTTTGTTTCAGGCTATCCTCGATGTAGTTGTCAACCTCCAGTTCAGTCTAATTGAGAAGTTGTGGCAGACATTCTGGCGTTATTCTCCCCCTGACTCTATAGAGGCTGCCACGGTAACAGAAAACAGGTGAGGTCAAGCTCATAACATACAATGTTGAATGTTTTTTTTGTTTTTTTTTAGAATATAATTATTAGCGAACGTAATTCATTTTTGAATGAGCTGAAAATTCAAAGGCCTTTTTCTGTCTGATCCGTTCATTCCTCAGCAGTTTAAGTGAGATTGAAGCACGGCTGCCCCGTTCACAGCTATTGGAACTGTGCAGAAACGAGGCTGTACTCAAATGGATGAGCACCTGTGACCATCTAATGTACCAGGCCCTTGTGGAGATCCTCATTCCTGATGTCCTGAGACCCATTCCCAGTGAGCCACAGTCAAAGACGCCTCTCATGTCATCGGTTGATGCTCCGAACATCAGTTATTAACTCCCGTTTGCTGCTTGCTCTCCAGGTGCCTTGACTCAAGCCATTCGCAACTTTGCCAAAAGCCTGGAAGGTTGGCTCAATAATGCCATGAATGCCATTCCACAGAGAATGATCCAGACCAAGGTACACTTGCTGTTTACAGAATTGGGTCACCTGTTATTGTTCCTAAAATATACACTTTCTACTCAAGCAGCGCCTGGGCTTTTGTGTGTCTCTTTACACAGATTGCCGCTGTTAGTGCCTTTGCGCAAACACTGCGCAGATACACATCTCTGAACCACCTGGCTCAGGCGGCACGTGCTGTTTTGCAAAACACGTCACAGATCAACCAGATGCTGAGTGACCTGAACCGTGTTGACTTTGCCAACGTACAGGTCAGAGCAGCTCTTTGTGTTTTCGGTTGGTGCTCTTCTTGTGCGTGCTATGCCATTGCTTCTCTAACATCCACTCTGCATATTGCTGTACAGGAGCAGGCATCATGGGTGTGCCAGTGTGAGGAGGGAGTCGTTCAGCACTTGGAGCAGGACTTCAAGGCCACATTGCAGCAGCAAAGCTCTCTGGAGCAATGGGCAGCCTGGCTGGAGAACGTGGTCACTCAGGTGCTCAAGCCTTATGAGCACCGGCCCAGCTTCCCCAGGGCAGCTCGACAGTTCCTGCTCAAGTGGTCCTTCTACAGGTCTGCAAAAATAACACAGCAAAAGCGGCTACGTTTTGAAGAGACGAAAAACGTTCACGATGTTGTTCTGATGTCTCCGCAGTTCGATGGTGATCAGGGACCTGACCCTGCGCAGCGCTGCCAGCTTCGGTTCCTTCCACCTGATTCGCCTGCTGTACGATGAGTACATGTTTTACTTGGTGGAACATCGCGTGGCCCAAGCCACTGGAGAGACACCCATCGGTGTCATGGGGGAGGTATAACTGTGGCATCGTACCTTCACAGTATTTTAAAGTGCTGCCATGATAAAAATCACCCCAAAAGAGATGTTTCAACTAATTACCATACAGTATTATAGATTAGAAACTCATTAAAACTAGGTGAACCCCCACTAATTCTGATGTTTGTCTTTGTTTTCAGTTTGACAGCCTCAACACGCTGTCCCTCTCTAACATGGATAAAGGTATGTGACAAAATGTATGAAGCGCATCATTCGTTGTAGAAAAGCGTCCCATACTAGTGTTTTTACACACGCGATGCTTTGTCCCGTCTAGATGAAATGAGCGGGATGGACAGTGACTTAGAAGACGACGTGGAGGAGTCCGGGGAACCTCTTGCAAAGCGAGAGAAGTCGGAGCACGAGGTCATCCAGGTGATCCAGGTCGGGGCGCTCGAGGACGGGTCCCACCCCGTGGTGGGCGTCGTCCAGCCAGGCGTCCTCCACTCGCTGCCCCAGCCCCCGCAGGACCACACGGAGCACATCCTCACCCCTTCTGCCGGTACTCCCAACATCCGCCACTGCAGCGCCACAGGCAACACCTACGCCTCCGTTTGAGGGGTCCGAGGGGCACGGCCGACCGCCGCTCGGCTCCGCTTTTGCTATCTCACTCTCCACATATCTTTCTCTCTGTAAGTTTAGATGTTTCCGTGTTCTTCATGCATTGTCTCTGTCTGCACTCGTGTGGACGCGCTCTCCTCTCCTCATCTCTCCTGGTCAGTGGGGGGGGGGGGGGGGAGTTCTGGAATGATGATACTCTGGCAAAGATGTGCTGTCCTTGTCTGACTGCTTAGATTCTGGATGTGGTGTCATCCCATAAGTCTGTGCTTTATCGCAATGCGGCAGCTGGAGGAGGACTAATTTGACCTGTTTAATGTTTCCTGCCTAGACATGACTTAACGCCTTTGTCTGGCTATACAGACAGGTTTTTGTCTTGAAGGAAAATGCAACTCTTTCAACCTACTGATGTCTCAGAGCTCAAATCCATGTCACTAGTCCCAGTGGAGCGGGGTCATCGATTGACTCAAGACCTTCACCTATTGTAAATAGTTTTGCTGTACTTTCAATTGGTATTACCCAAAACTCATGGTGCTATCATTGTGTTTTTTGTTTTGTCGTAAATTCCATTTATCCCTCCTAAGTTTAGCATGGTTTACATGGTCCACATGCATTCCAACTGCTGATAAAACGTTTTGGCTGAACAAAATCTTTTGAGTATTGTATGTAGCTAAAAAACAAAGGAAGGACTTTCTATGTATGTATGGCATTTGGAAAAGGATCATGGGGCAGTTTTGTCCGTCATATGGTAGCCGCCCACTGATAACCACTCACAGAACTCAGCCACAGAAAAGGAAACCCCTTAACGAAATATCTGTGCTGCTACTTGTGTATATAGAAATGAGATTGACAAAGACCAGCTGTACAAAACCACTTCCTCAATGCTAGCTTTTCTATGCACTCCGTGCAGAATGCTTGCCTTTTGTTCTTTGTGGGAGCTCTGTAGTGTGGTTTACGTGACCAGCTGTAACCTTGAAAACAATTTACTAGACATTTCCCCCCCTTTTTTTCTTTTTTTTTGTTGCAGTTTCTGTCTTAATGGAATTTCTTAAGTTCACAAAGGACCAAAAAAACAAACCAACAAGAGGAAGCTGAGAGGGAGCCACTTGGGCCACCCGAGAGCTGTTTCCTGTCCCACAGTGCCATGTTGTAGAGCAGAAGGAATGTCAGGGATTTAATGTACCTCGGCTTTATCATAGTGCCTTATCCTTAAATGCAGCTGTCCTTGTAGTCCTGACTGTGTGCTGTAGAGAGCCCGCGGCCCCTCTGCATCGTCCCAGCCACAAATTTTGGCTCTCTGGTGACTCGTGGCTGGATTTGGGCTGGCTCATCAGTGTTGAGACCAAGGAATACAGTCACAGACACACCTGTTGTTTTCTCTGGATCAGCTCTACTAAGCTTGTTATTACTTATCTGAATCATGGTCTTTAGCCTTGCTCCTGCCCTCACTCTGCCCTCTTGAGGCCTACTCTTGCATTAGCCTTTGTTATCGGGTGAAGTGTGTGTGTGTGTGTGTGCGCGCGTGTATATATGTGTGTGAGTGTAAGTGAACGCGAATGCATTGGTCTGCACTGTGTTTTTATGTGCATGTGTATATAAGTCTGTGTGTGTGTGCTTGTGTGTGTGTGTGTTGGAGCACTTCCATCAGTCACCCTACCTCAAACCAGTGGTGCCAGCCCTTTGACGCGTGCAGCACAGTCACCAAACCTTATTGCACACACACCACTGTACTGCACAACTCTCAACGCGATGGAGAAAAACGGCATTGCTTTTCTCTCACCTCTGATACATCTCCATTTCAGTTTTTAGCCCATAAACGCTTTCATCCTTTGTTCCCTGTTTGAAGGTGATCTTTGTACAGTGGACCAAAAGTAGATATTTTGTGATATTCAGAGATATATAGATATATATATATATATATAAATGTATAGTATATATATATAATGATGATACACTACATATATTTGTTGCTTTATACGTGATTGTTTCTTTTCGTAGCTCCTCTGTAAGTAGTTCATAGACTGTGAAATGGGAAAAGGCATCGGGGACTAACTTCTGATTCATTAGACTACATCTATACTTGAACTGTTAAAACATTCTATGTTGTGGAGATTATTGAGATTAATCCTCTTAATAGGAACATTTTGTTACTAAAAATGTTTTTGTTTTTTTTCCGTTATCGTTTCTTCATGCTTGTTGAATTGGTCTGCACGGTTTTTTCCCTGCAGAAGTGTTTAATTTATTGCTATTTATTGTGTTTTTGGTTTAGATGCTTACCCATTGCAACGTATTATAATGGGCACTGATAATGAATGGTGAATTATACCACTGTAAAACGGCAGACCTACTGTACAGGAGGACCATAAGGGTTTTTGTTGTTGTTTTATTTGTTTTTCTTTGTGCCTGTGTAGAAAACCTGCGTAGCGTAACGGAGGGTGAGAGAGCAAATGCTGCATCTCATGGAGGACCGGTGGAATCTCACAGATTTTTGTTGTTGTTTATATTGTTTCCATGACACTGAAAAGTAAACTCTGGCATCCCCAAAACCTACAGTACGCATCTCATACTGTAGCCTTACCCCGAGACTGCTGGCTGGAAGATCTCTGGAATTGAGCACACACAAATCTGGCTGCCCTATTATATCGCTTAATAGTTTTGAAAAGTCTGCAAGAAAAAAGGTCAATGAACTTTAAGTAGCTGGAAGTTGAAGGCCTGAGGCATTAAGTTTACGTCAGTCTGTGACCATAACGAACTCCTTCCCTGACTTTTGGTGTTAAACTGTCGAATGCAAGTTGGGAGAATGCAGAGAAAAAGTCCAGTACAAAAAATGTTACATACAAACATTTAATTTCTACAGAGCTGCACATAAGTCAGTATTAAATAACTGCGACAAAAGGAACCCTGTTCCCAAGAGCTCAATTAGCCGACCACATTTTTGTGAATGACGTGATTAAATGAAGTGATGGGATTCCGTCTCTTCATTCAAATTTCAATGTTCAAAGTCAGGATGGCGTGTAAAGCACCGGCGTGCAGGTTTTGCAGGATACTTTTTCTTGCCTGTGCCATTTTTACCTTCCATCTCACTGAATTATGTTTGTTTCTTCCCAAACACAAATCTCAGCTCCCTTGTCATATAAGTCAAGTACAACATTGTAGATGTAATCTTGTATTATTTTGTGCCTGAAGTGAACATGGCTTATAAAATGGTTTCTTTAAAATTTAAATTATGTGCTCCAGGATCTTTAAGTGCGTTCTGGTCTTGCACGCCTACAATGTGCTGCTAGAAATAGTCTTTTGTCAATTATCCGTTGTTCCCCATTTTATTATACTTACACATGTGCCGTGACAGTGATTTTTTTTCTTCTTCTTCTGCATCTCGACATCTGCCTGGTCAACACTGGACTGATGCTAATGCTGCCAACATAATTGTACTTGATTTCTCAGCCTCTTTTTTTGAAATTGAGAAGTAAGATTGTTTTTTTTTTTTGTTTTTTTTTGTAACAGCTGTTTGCAAAGGAGCCCATTTCCAACCAGAAAAACAAAACAAACAAAAAAAAGACATAAGCTATTCCTTGACTTTGTCATAGGAGCGTAAAGCTAAGAGATGCCTCTTCACCTGGAAGAAACAGCAGCTTCACTGACCCATAGCAGACTCCAGTGCCTTTAATTTCGCCCCGGCCAGAGCAGATGGCCTGGGTGACTATTGGGTCTCTGGTGGGCTACAGATAGAGGCTGAGCAGACATTTCATTGCACAGGTGCTGCCGCTGAGAAGACACCAGGGAAGCATAAAGACCTGTCCTCAGACTGGACTATTTATTTACTGGATGTGACTCCACACACACACACATACACACACACACACACACACACACACACTTTGTGGTTTACACACGGTAGTTTACCCGCAGATGGCTTTTTATTGTACAGAACTGGTTAATGAACAAGGAGAGTTACTGTAAGTAAAAAACGCTCTCTTATTAATTGTTTTCCCATGATCGTGATTTCTTTTGTCAAATGATATTTTCTGAATGCTGTGACCCGTTTGAGATTTGTATTTGGATGTTTTCAAGTGCCATTTGACAGTCTAGTGAGTCGTGGCCGTCTGTAGCACGCTCTGATGCAAGCACAAGCATTTGGCAGTGGCATTTGGGGAAGGTTTTTATTTTTGGTTCACCCTAGACAAAAATATGTATATATCAAAAACTGGGGAGGAAAAAAAAGGTATATTTATTTGTGTCTTAATTATTTGATTCATTCTTTTGGTGAACATTCTATCAGATATGTTGGCTTAAGTGCTTTTGTGATTTCTTTCCTCTTTTTTGGATAATGTATAATATCTGATATAATATATACACACAAACTTCTGTGACTTTTTTTGTGTGCAATTCCGTTTTTCTCAAATTGGCAAACAAACTAATGCGTGTAGGGTGATTTGTATTGTGTATTTTACATAAAAAAACAAGGACACTTGGGGGACTTTTATATTTATAAAGACATTATCATTTAGTGTGTCGTATTGATGAATATAGAAACTATTAAAGACACATGTAGTTTGGTTTTCTGAATATTTCAGATCTCAGCTCAGGCTAGCTTCTTAGTGTTGTTTTCTTAAATTTGTGACTCGTCTCTGCAGTAATAAACGTTTTCTTGTTCAAGTCGCGCGTCGTCTCATAATTTTGACTCTACACACTAATTCCAAATAAAAAAGGACATTTCCTCGACTGTCAGCCCAGTGAATTTTATTCAACCATACTCATACATATAACATCAATGTCATTCAAACGCAGTACATATTCAGAATGTATGACAACTGTAAAGATTAAGATGAGCGTGAACTTGCATTTCCTGAACATTTTACAGCATTCTTCTTTTTGTCGTTCATCGCTGTGAAGGTAGCAAAAGAAATATCGATATAAAATACTGCAACAGCTGTAGGTAAACAGAACTCCAAATATCAAAATATTGATTTGTGCGGAGCAAAAAACTGAACTCATTCAGTTAATAAAAACCAAGCTTTTACAAGCAACAGAACACTGAAACGAGGGCAGTCTGATGACCTTTTCATACGGTATATTTGGCGTCAATATGGCTTACACTTCCTCTCACAGTTCATCCCCTGCCTCTTTCACTCAGCTGTTGTCTAGAACCCGTTCGGGTAAGTGTCGTCCAAATAATAATCAAATTAAAATGGTTGGACGTGACTCATCTTAAAGTCACGTTCCACCCGAAAACGCATCAGAGTATCAAAGATTCACCGCTTACAGGTTTATAAGGTGGTTATTTTAACGGTAGTTTTATCCCACAAGATTTCAAATGTCATATTCTTACAACACGAGTGAATATGTTGCAGTCACCATGTTCCCAGAGTCGAGCTAAGTGCACCTCTCAGTCCAGCTGTGGGTGAGTGTTTGATACTGAAAACATTTTAGGCAGACAATTTTCTTTTCATGGATCTCAACAAAGGTTGCAAGCAAAAAACATTTTTCAACTGTGCTAAGAAATTATATGGGTACAACAAGTATAACCACGCATGAGACTACAAAACAAGACAAAATACATTTTACAATAATTCATTAAGTGCTAAAAGACACTATGTGGGCATCTAATAAAACAAATTACAATTATAAATATTACAATGTGTTATAATAAGCTTTTTTTTCTTTTGAAAATATTTCAGAATTTAAGTGATTTTGGCATTTGAAATGCATCACTTCTAAATATAACAGCCTTGACTGGCATAATGAACATGGTATGGTGTTGAGAGAGAAGCCGAGGTCAGCGTAAATTAGCTTTTCAAATCGGTAAGAACAACTATCCAGAGGGGCAATATAAATCAATAAACATCAAACAAAGGACTACCAGCATTGAAAAATATTAAAGATTACATATAACACGAGCATAAGTAATGAATAACATGGTTTTCATAAATGTCCATGATTTGTGAGGTGAAAAACTCCACTTACATGAAGCCATATAAGCACCAAAGAGCCAATGAAGGAGAACTGGATCGGCAGTATACTCAAACTGAAATGACGTAGTATGTTCAGACAAGTTTTCATCCAATACGAGGCATCACATTGTACTCCGCTTGACTGGTTTCAAGTCAAATAGTTTGCCCTCTTAAGAAATTGCATTAAAAAGGGAATTGTGTGTCAAAAACCTTGTGGAAATGTTCTTTAATTCATATCAATGTGAATATTTTTTGTTATCAACAGTTCAAGATTTGAGAGACACACAGCCTTGTTCGCTTCATGCCATTTTCGAGTTCCAATTTGAGCCTCTTGACCGCATGTTTGCAGGAACTTCACATATTCCTCCAGTTGTTGTCTGGAAGTCTCCGACACTTACAGACCTGGAGTTCCACTCGGTGTACTAGTAACCGCTTGCAGTGCTGGATTTGAAAGCAGTGTGTTGGAGTATACTGCCGGCCTGTATGTCCTTATTCATCCTCTTATAATCTACTCAGCGTCCCTGGGGTTGCAGTCCTCCTCCAGCACCCCGGGGCTATAGGTGGAGTGGTTGGTTAAAAAGTACAGTCCCACTGTTTTCTTTGATTGTACAGTTTGTGTCTTTTAACTCAGTCAAGGGGTTGAGGGTCAGCTATGGGCATGGTGTGCAGAACTTCATCCAGAAGCTGGAGCGCTCGGTGTAAATGGATCTCGATCCAACACGGTGTCTCTTTGATGCTTTGCCGTGGGTAGTCGGGCCCCCAGCCTTTCACGAAGCTCATCCGCAGGATGCACAGCCTGCGCAGGTCATCAACCCCAATGCCTGCAGCAGCAGACAGACCTGTGGGGGGATTACAGGCAGCAACTTTTAGATCAATGTGGCACGAAAGGCCAAAGATTGCAGAGATAAGTTAGCTAAGTTCCTCTTGGAGTGAAAGTTTGAGCATATACTGGGTAGTAGTACTACTGTCATATGCATATCTCTCAATCAGATCAGGCCTCACGTGTCTCACTGCATTCAAACTAAAACCCACAGAACAGATTCATTATGTAAATTAGTTAGTTGTTTAATGGTGTGTTAGCTATGTGAAACTGTTAATGTGGTCATTATTTGTTCTAAATCAAAAACTACGTGTAGTATTCATAGTGTGAAACACACGATCCAATGCTTTTGAGTTTCGGAGCAATTATCCAATCCCTTCTATCATACATATCTCACAATGCCACTATACATCAACTTCCTAACACCAAAGACAAATACTAAGTTTGGGCCAATTTTACTTTCCACAACCTGGTCATTTCATATTGTTGATACCATATCCTGACCCAGTACCTACATTTTCCTACACAGTTGCACAGACAACACAAATCGCTAAATTCAAATAGTTAAACTCCAATTTAGTTAAGATATGCTGACTACATAACTATCCATATCCCACTTTCATTTTCCTTATAATTAACAGACACGGCAGGTTTCTGTTCATGCCGTTATGTAATTATCTTGCACACAACACTGTGCAGTCATAATAACACACTTGTTGAAGGGTAAGTGCAGCAGTATGAACTCACTGATGGCGGGAGCGATGCCTCCCACAGAGCCGGGCCCGGGAATGTTCCCAGCCACTGCTGCTGCCTGGGCTGCAGCTGCTGCCTGAGCCGTCGCCGCCTGCTGCTGCATCTGCCTGTGGCACTGACGCAAGTCAAACACCTAGCAGGGGACAAGACAAATGCTTCAATCCGAAGGACATTGAACATTTATACATGGGGAAATAATTTCCTTGAATAATACAACTGAACGCTGCACATAATGTACTGTGATTATGGCTACTCCAACTAATATTAGCATAATTTCATTAAATTAGAGCTTTTTTTTTTTTATTACCGTAGTTCAATCTTACTTAAATTAGAGCCTTAATCACATTATGACTGGTTCATTGGTGTGCATGTACTGTAACTGCAGCCAGTGCTAAGAGTAATCAGGAATTTGCAAATGGACATAACACCTCCTTGGTCTCTACCATGACCTTTGTACTGCAATCTCACCTTGATGTAAGCGCTGGGGTAGATCTTGTGGACTGCATCTCCGGGGGCACGTCCAGCCTCCCGATCCAGGTAATAGCTCTGCACGAACACTGCGTGATCGCTCAGACAGCGCACCCACACGTCCCCTTCACCTTTGCACTCCAGCTGCATGCCTTTGCCGATGTGGAGCCTAAAGGACAGAGAGGAGGGGATAAAGTGATAAACACAGTCAGAAAGTGACATCACCAACCGTTTGTGTTACCATCACTATCACTGATCATGTGGGGAAGTACCTGGCCCTCTCTATGTTCTCCGTCCTGTGAACATTGCTCAGCTGGCCCAAGCAAAAGCGGTCCCCTCCCGAGGGATCAACGTAGCCATCCACAGTCACGATCGGACATGTGGACGGCACCTTAAACGTCTCCCCGACTTGGACATCCATCTCAAAGTATGCAATGGAGCACCAGTATTCTGGAGCTGAACAAACCAACAGACAACCACAAGTCAAGTGGGTTACACTGATTACTGAAAATATGTGGATTGTCTTCCATCTGCAGCTCGATGCTCACCAGGGTGATTGGATATGGGTGGCTGGAATGCAATTTCATTGGTAACAGGCCCTGCAAGAACATGTCAACATTACTTTGACTGACACGTTGTCATGCAGCACAGATCATGCAGTAACTGTGCTTAAAATGAGTTCATGAAATGAGAGGGGTGGAGCTTTGATCTACAACACCTATGTCACTTAAGACTTTTACATCTGGTAAATGATCTTTAATGTGGAAAACAGCTTAGGAGGTTCCATCAGATAAAAAGAAAGGATTAGGACTATTTAAGGGCTTGAGGAGAATTTCCATTCACTCACAGTAATGCCCTGTGTGAGGCATGGGGGGGTGATGCTGTAGATGCCCATTCTGATGTTGAGGCACTGCAGGGGTGAAGCTGTTGTTTCGGCTCCAATTAGGGGTAGGATCTGTAAATAAAAAGCATTAAATTGTTGCGTCTGTAAGGTAGATCAGATGATAAAGCTAAATACTACAAATACATGTTTGTGGCATTAAAGTAACTTTGCCCAATTCAAATTTCAAACTCATCAATCCTCATAAAAAGTGTCCGACGTGAATCTAATTATATAATTACACAGATGTAATAATTTTACATTTTTTTTCCTTGGTAGAATAAATGTATTTCTCATTGGCAAAAAAGAGCACAGAGTGCATCTTCTATTATATGTGGCATCAATATAATCTCTTGTGTATTGTCTCACTTGAGGGTCCAACACTGATGGTGGTGAAAGCGGAGGTTGACGCTGAACTGCCGCCCTCCGATGGGGGGAGCAGAGCAGGGTTGATGAACGTGTCCTGTGGACCGGGTCTTGATGGAGGATGCTGGATTGTCTGCATGTGGCTTTCAGAGCTTGAGTGAGATTGCTGATTGTCATAGTCGTACTCATCCTTGACCATGAGTGGACCTGCATGAAGACAACAGGCATATGAAAGATTGATCCACAAAATCTTCAGTTAGAAAACAGGGAAACTTTGGTACCTCCTTACCTGAGGTTGAAAGGGTCAGCCCTGACAAGTCTGCAAAACCCAAAATAGAACAGATAGGTCAATCAATCAGTTAACGTAGATCAATATTCTGAGTAAGAATTAAAACACATGCTGTTATTTTGTCAATCAGATCACTGAATAATATTATCGCTAAGAATGTGGAGTATCAGGAGTGCCGAACCATGCATTTAAAATGTTAGTCAAGACTAACAAACCGGTGATGCTTACTTACCAATGCCAGGGGAGACGACCCTCTCATAGTGGTATGGATTGACACAAACATTGTCACATTTCAAGTCAAAGGCATACTGGCAATATTTCACATGTTTTAACTCATTCTTGTGCAGATCAGGCCATCGCCACAGTCGGGCATAAACAACATGGGGAAAACCTTTGCGTCCTGCAACCTAGAGCACAGACAGGTGGATCTAATGAGATGGGGTTGTTGTTTTCTCTTACAATTATGTGGAACAAAATATTAAACCAACTTCACACAGTATATCTGCTACTATACCTGTAGGCGTCCATCCAAAGTTCTCTGTATGGTTACACACTTGCTAGGATGAGCTCCGTTTGTAGTGATGGCTGTAATGAGGGAGTCCAGCTCGTCTTTTTTCTCCTTCAGCTTCTTGACGAGACTCTCAATAGCTCGCTTGGCGAAGCTTTCGCTCTCCCCTCCCTGTCGGTGGCACATCAGGCTATGCACAATGCTCAGACAGGCATCGTTGCTCGTGGGAGTGTTCGTGATTGACATCTTGCTCCTTAGGTTTCAACCTTGGGGAGACTTTCAAGTTGTATCCTCTATGACTTTACCAGTTTGAGTGTCGAGGCTAAAATGCTGTATTTCTGACGCTGCCCAAGCGTAGCAACCTAAAACAGAGAGAACAAGTGTGTTATTACTGAGAGTTCAGATGTTATGCCAACCATCCAAAAGCAACAATGTGTGTATCAACCTGGCTTAATGCCAGATGCAGAAAGAGGATGGATCATCACGTGATCTCTTAAATCAATCTAATGTCCCTTTAAAATGACAAATGGCATTAAAAAAAAATAACACAGGGACCAGCTATAATAACTCATGTGTTTACAATCACGCGGATTCTGCCTTCAGCAACATTACACTTTGACAACCACTCTTCCTTATCATTACAGCTCGGTCAGTCGTGCAGAAACTCTCAGCGGGTTTCCTCTGCAAACATGGACATCACATCTAGGCTGGAATGCAACACGAAATATTCGTACGGCACTGATGTGACCGTGTTTTCCTCAACTTCCATAGTCGGTTTATCACATTAGGATTGTGATAAATCAACATTAATGTAGGTTTTAAGAGCGTTTTCACAACAAGCGAAGCTAACGTTAGCCCAGCTGGGAGAGCTAAGCTAACTCATAAACACATGCAGTGTGTCCCTCCTAACAATGCCTCGGGAGCTCGCTGTGCAACCCAACCTAATCTGAATGTGATGCTCACTTATTAATCGTAATAACACATGTTTTGTAGGTGTACAATCGTTGAGGCCAGCTAACATTGCCCAGTTAGTGTCGAGTGGCTCTGTTGGCGTTAGCCGTCACTGGGCTTCCCGTAGAACGCCGTGAGCGATAGCTAGCTAACGCTAATCACCGCATCTATACATTAGCTAACATTACCTCAAACCGATTTGTGGACTCACGCTTATTTCTCCGCGCAGTCGCGTTACTCCCAGTGATGCAAGACGATACGTGAGATGTTCAAGCTACCTACATTTTGACACGCTGTGTGTCGTTAACGAGCTTGCATTAACGGCATCTGGACTAGCTTGCTAACAGCTAACTAGCGTTGCAGGACCCTCAACTTCACGCTAGCTCGCTGGCTAACCTTCTCCTCTGACGGCCCAAATCCCCTGCTCGTGAAATGGTAAACAACAAGCATATGAACTACACGCATGCCCGTTTACCTGTTAGCTTTATTACACTGAAACGGCAAAAGAAAAAAGTGCTTAATAATAATAATATAACAACACGTTTTTCGTCAATTGGCCACGAAAATAAACCAAAATTCCACCCACCTCGATCCCACTGCGCATGCACGCGTAGATGTTACAGGCGTGGCGCTGGTGTGTGTGCGTGTGTGTGTGTGTGTGACACATACATCTATATACTGTATATATATATATATATATATATATATATATATATATATATTTCAAAATGTCTATCTCCAGGTATTAATACAGTAACCATGCTGTTAACTTATGTTGAGACGCTGCTGAGGGCTCCTGAATCAAAATCGTGCAGTATTAAGTACTTAGTGCTGATGGCTTGAAACGTGCTCTATAATTAAAAGACATTGTCGTAATTATTTGACTGCATGTTGGTTTCTTGGGCTGAAAGCTGCAAAGTGTAGCCTTCTGAGTATATTTTCAGAAAGGGTTGGAGTGAATGGGGAAGCAATGAGAGCCCGCAGCTGGATTGACATCTTTTTTTTTTTGTACAAATCAGTGTCTTCATGGCACAAGATGTTTGTCACCATAGAAATAAGTTGGTTGTAATATAATTTTATATTTGCTGGGTGCATGCTTAGTAGTGTCTTCTCAACATTTATCTGGACAAGACTTATCCTAAAGGTTATGTTCTTTAAAACATAATTCAGGTGAAAGATTTTGTGGCGTGATGGGTTTTTACTGAAATATAAAGTCTCCCCCTTGTGGTTATAACATAGTGTGACATCACAGTAATGACAACGGTCCCCTGTCCAAATCTCTCTCACGCTCTCTCTTCCATATCACCCAATGAGATTAACCATGTGTTTATGATTTCATGTTGACCTCCCATGAACAACAACAGCCTTGTGAACAAAGCTGCCATTACATGAACCCGCTCCAACTGTGTTGTTGACATATAGTCTGGGTGGATCCCTTTTCCAGACCATGTTAGTGTTTGTTAAAGGGATGTGATCATTTTTTAAAGCAGATATTGTATCATTTAATGTATCGTTTCATTAACAGTGAAAGTAATTCTAATTGTGGTGAGTCATAGATTTCTCTACCTTTAAATAAAAATCTAGCCCATGTGAAGTATCATCATTACAGTATCTAAATAGTAATTGATGTAATCATAATTAAAAAGAACAATTATATGTATATATATTTATTTTTGCAGGAGTATTTTTTTCCTTTTTGTATTTTTGTTGAAGCTCTGTCAATGTTTACACGATAGGTGCAGTTCTAGATTATATTTTCCATAAAATACAACAAGTAACAACATACTAGTTAATATAACAGTTCAAGTTGGCAAAAAAGAAAATGGGTTGTATTTTTTTGTTATGTTTTTACCATTCTTATAATGATTGTCATTAATATATTGAACTATAAAGGCAAGATATTGTAGTTGCATTCTAAGTCAAAAGGAGAGTCAAAGTGTGTAAAATGTGCTTTACAAATACCGGACTTGAAGATATAACATAGGGAAGGTCTTGGCTTTTTATAAATCATAAATAAGATTTATCCCTTTTTTCTCTCCCCAATAGTTTTAGTCCTCAAACTTAAGAAAATATAAATTCTCATGTGGATCAATAAGTAAGGGATATTTTAGGAATATGCTTTGCATATTGGAACTTTATTCAAATTTTCAATTTAATAAAATAGGTCCACAGAGGGAAATCAATTTGTTCACTGCCAGTCGATATCTCTGCCCGGCACGCTTGGCCTATGTAAATCTGTGTGCTGACGGAGGATCCTATTAAGTTATAAA
Source organism: Eutrigla gurnardus (assembly GCF_963514095.1). Lineage (NCBI taxonomy): Eukaryota > Metazoa > Chordata > Actinopteri > Perciformes > Triglidae > Eutrigla > Eutrigla gurnardus. The sequence goes on along the minus strand of NC_139930.1, from coordinate 12,341,157 downwards.
GTTCAACAGTGTTATTCCATTATTGTTATCTGCTTCCGACTGTTAACAGCAGAGGCTGGGTGATGATGTGACATGTCATTTTTCCATTTGTACTGTTGCCGTGGCCTCGATAAGGGCGTCAGCATGCCCGTGTCAGAAAAGGGAAGTGGGAGGGTTCAGAGGGCACCAGGCAACCTGATGGGAGGATTGTTAATAGAGCATGTTGGCGTTGGAGACCAGGAATCTGACACCACCTCACCTCCCAAACGCTGCCACTTGGAGTGGCGTCTCATCCTGAGTGACGGTCTGCAGGACTCCAGGCTCTGACACCTCGTTATCACCGTGGCATGGAAGCGGGCAGAGAGAGGCCCGCCAGGCATGTGGCGCTAGAGGGATGGGGATTAAGGTTGTTAGGTAGGGAATGCTGTGATTACCTGACAACGAAAGAGGGTGCACAAGAGATCCAAACTTGCTCAGTGGCTGTGTTTGTTTTTAGATGTTTTATTTGTACAACTGTAGTAACATTAATATTGGTGTGAGAGCCAAAAGCAGGATATGAATGGCTGCGATGTGAAGGAAGATTTCACAGCAATTGATGTTCGGTAAGAGAAACTATTCATTTGTCGGACAAGAAGCCATGAAAAGCTCCAAGACACTGTGAAAATCATCTGCAAGTTTGGCAAGCAAATACGAGGAAATATATTTAAATGGCTCCATCATATCACAGTGCACAGAAGCAAATAGCATTAACAAACCTGCAGCATGTATAAACAATTCTTACATTTAAGAGATATATCATATTTAAAAAACATTCAGCATCTTATAAGTAGTGCAAATCATTGTAATCTGGTGTCTATCATTGTTTGAATGAGCTGGCAAAATGCAGGTGGAAAATAGAAAGTTAGAAAAAGCTCCATAATAAGTCAGCGATAATGCATGTAGATTTTGCAATAAGATGGCTCGTCTATCACTCTAAGTATATTCTGTTCCAGTACCCCTTTGAAATTACCCCATAAGTGCAAACTTCACTTTTGTCAGAGTGAAACCTCGCACACATCTTTTGTGCTTTTATCTTACACACACATTTCCAAATGATTCAGAAGAATGTGATTTTAACTGGTATGAAATCTGTGGTATTGAACCTTTCGACTCGCCCCGAATCACACGGAGCTCACTTCATCTGAAAAACATTTTTTTTTTTTTACCAGGATGTTCAGACATCTTCTATCACAGCTTCCATTTCTCATCTTCGTTTGCTCTGTCACTGTGTCAAATGGGACTGGTGCAACATTTTAATTTACAATAAAATGTGGAACACATCCAAAAGCATTCTAAAACACAAAAAAAAGGCAAATAATTATAATAAATCATGACAGACAGCTTTTATATTCAACATTATACAATAAAAACTGATTTACCTTTATACAATTACAAATTTACATCATGTAGCAGAGATTTGTGTCCATCCCTAATTTACAACTAGTCTAGACTTGTGTTTTTACACACCGCTGTATAGATCTTAGATAGATAGATAGATAGATAGATAGATAGATAGATAGATAGATAGATAGATAGATAGATAGATAGATAGATAGATAGATAGATAGATAGATAGATAGATAGATAGATGACATCAGTGCACAGTCTCTGTGTAGGACTATCTACAGCCACACTCTGCCACCACCATTCCCTCATACTTGTGGTTGAAAGTGATCACCCCGTTATCGTGATAAAGAAGCGAGATTGGCTCCAGTTTAGTGGGCACACAGCAGGCACGCGAGGCTCTGTCTGGACTCTTCACACTCAGCAGCGTCTGCACGATGGCATGCTTGGTGGGGGAGACCTCGGAGGTCATCGGCGGGTTGCACACGCCGTTGCACTCGTACGCCTCGTAGCTCAGAGGCTGGATGATCCAGGTGTCCCAGCCGATGTCTTTAAAATCCACAAAGAGCGGGGTCCTCTTGCACGGCTCGCTCTTAACATTGCGACGGATTCGCGGGGGCGTGTCGTAGATAAGGTTGGACTGCGGTTGCGTGACAGGCCCGTCTTGGTCGGCCTTGCCACTGTTGTGATTACCGTGGCCCCAGAAAGCCTGTTGGCTCCGGCCCACGTTCTCAGGAAGGTCATTCTCGTGCTCGATCATCTGGCCGAGCTCTTGTTTATCCTGTCTGCGGTCTCTCGTCTGATCGTCTGAGAATACGATCATCGCCGCGTTGTGTCTCCCCTCCAAGCTCCTGTCGATATCGATCTCGGCCGACCTCCCGACCTGTTCTGTGACCCCTCGCGTGGCCCCTTCCTCTTCTGACCCCAGGCCCGATATATGGACCTCCAGTCTGTGAGTCGAACACCCAGACTTCCGCCAGAGTGCGACCGCATGAGTCAGATCAAACGACACCCAGCTGTTATCTTTGGCATGGATATGCTTTGTCACCAGTTCCTCCATATCCTTCATCTCCACCACCTCCTCTTTATCCCTCCTTCTCCCTTCTCTCCTCACCTCTTTTGTCCAAACGACGCCCTCGTGTATTTTGTAGATGGTCACCTTGCAGTCAATGCCGGCATGTGGTCTCTGGGCCTTCTGAAACAGGGTGAACAGGCGAAGCTCGGCGATTGTTATGTGCTCATGGTGGTGCATTGAGATGTTGAATAGCAGCGGGTGTATCCTCACCCCCCTGGACGTTATACTGTAGGGGGAAGAATCTGAAATCAAAATATCAATTTGTGGAGTCAAAAGTCAAATTAAACGATGTTAAATATTCATATATACCCTTGTATCGAATACACATAATAGATGTTTTTGGTTTGAATCATATTATTCATAAATTGTCAAGACTTAGTCAGATGCAGCTTCATTGTTTCAATTTAAGCTATTAACACTTTGAAATTTGTAGCACTTTGACTTCCATAAATCAATGTTATCCAATTTTATATCATGAAATTATTACAATGTCAAACAAGATCCAGTGATTTGAGTGCTAATCCTTCAACTGGTTGAAAAAAAAAAGTTCTTATTTTTCTGTGCATTACATACATTTCCTGTGATTTATGTAAGGTTGAACAAAAAACAAAAAAATTGTACCTTCGTTCTTGAAACTGCGTACAACATTGGCCGAGGGCACAGCCGTGGGGTCGTTAGCAAACCGGTCGTACAGCTCCAGCATGTACTCTGGTGGCTCCTTGCGGGCAGCGAGGGGCCTGGTCTGGGGCCTCAGCTCTGTGAGGTTCATTGTGGATAGAAAGTGGCTGAGAAAGTCCTGTGCATCAAGTAGCGGATTAACACCCACATCCCTACCGACTGATACCCTGTGACGGTTCTCAGGGGACCTGATGGGACTGCTCAGGCTCAAACCAGTCAACATCAGAAGTAGGACGTTCAGGGAGCGGATAAACCCGAGGTTGGAGAAGACTGAAACGGTCATGGTTTAAATCCAAAGATTGGGGATCAGATGAGACGACGCGAGGGCTCCTATGGAGAGGACACCTGCAGACAGCTCAGCCTCCCGAGGGAAGGACTCTCCTTCGTTTTAAAGACGACGGGTTGCTGTTGGGGTAAAGAGGAAACAGCTTCGCCCTTGTTGATCGTGAGGTTTGGTTCTGAGGGCAGGGCTGTGCTGTCCAATGTGCTGTGCTGACATGTTTGGAGATGTCACGAAGACCCTGCTCAGCCCTCCTCTCTCTCTCCCCACCAGGAACTTATGAGTATCAATATCCTTTCCACTGATGTTCGGTCTCATTGTGATGTACGCTTTTCCCTTTTGTTTGACCATAAAACGTCCCTTACAGTGACTTACATGACAGTTGAACATCTATTTGTGGTACCGTGCTGGAATCAAAAGATTTAACCTTGATACTTTATTTTTTATTACATTTAGAGATAAGGAATTTATAGAAGTCCACCAAAAAGTGGGACAAATTATGTTGTGGGTAGTATTTCCTGTGTAATCAATTAACATTATTGTTAATTTCTGTGTAGAAATTTCCACAAGAGGCCAGTGCCTCATTATATAAGTTGAATTTAACTTTTTCATCAGGTGCATAAGTATGCATATACTTATATAATTAATTACTGGTTTTGTCTTCTAATAGCAAATGCAATCATGGCTATCATTTCAATGCACATCTGCTTCAACAAATAAATAATGCGTAATGAGAACTAATTGTTTTTTAACTGCATCATTTGAATAGATTGTGACTTAAAACAAACATCAATGCGATTACACTACACCATAACGCTTCATCAGTGTATATGAGACATATGGCTTGACATGAATATATATGTGTGTATTTATATACATGAAGCCACAGTGCATGCATGCATCTAAAATGCCTCCACACATGCAAGTGAACCCTGCAGCCTGCAGGAGGAAGGAGGGAGCATGACTAATGCCAAAACTTGCAGCCCTCTCGGTGGCAGCGTGCACCATAAGAGTTCATAAGTTCATAATCACCCCTGCTGGCTGCTGCGGATCTGAGGTCATATGAGCGTCTTGACAGCTTGTCTGGTTCTACACAGAAAATGCACCAAAGAGGTTTTCAAAGCGGGAGGTGGATCCCACTAGGGGGGGTTCCAAACCAGTGGGTGATGTTTAATGTAACAGGTTCCCACTCGTGAAATAGAAGAAGGAATAAAATCCAGTCTGTGGTACAAAAAGAGAATGCAAATAAAAAATGAGAAATTATGCACATCGTTTATTTTAATTCTTCATTCAACATCGCGATGCAAAAAGGACCACTGCAAAGCAGAGTTTTATAGAATGGAGGACCACTTACCGGTATTAGCTAATGCACATCAATATACCTTTAATTAATAACATGGGTATTACAATAAATATTACAATATAAATACCTTCATTTAGAATATTAACAGTCCTTTGTTACACATTTACAATCCCATTTTGCCTACCATGAAACAAATGGAACAGAGCGGCTTTGCTGATGATCACACGGTCTAGTCTGATGGCAGATTTGTCAATAGACTGAATTCCAAATCATTTGGATGTTTTTGATGGCTAGACTGACAATAGCCCTAATCCTAATTATCTCAAACACTGGCTAAAAATACTTTAAAATGTTTTTGTATCACAATCGTCTTTAGCCCAGAACCCACGGGGATGGACAACAAGAGATCCACGTGTCACTTTTAGGCCTTAAGCTTGACAAACTAGAAGTCTTCTGACTTGTCTCATACTAGCAATAAAACTCAAATTGTACATGTCATATATTCTTTGGAGTCATGATTCACCACAGTTTGCATATTTAGGCTATTTCAGATGTCACACATAATCCATCATGAGTTTCAGACAGTATACCATCCTAAATGACCAAAAAATCTATTAAATCTTTCGCCAAATAAGCTCCATAATAAATACATGTAAATGTTTGGCACATTATTTCCTGTAAACAAAGGAGATTATTTATCTTTTTTATTTTTGTTTAACGTGTTTGTCTGTACAACAATGAGAACGCGGCACAAATCCACGTTTCATCCGCGGAAAGTGTCTCTGCAGGATTTGAGCTTGGCTCGCTGTGTTGTCATGTTTACACCCAGGAGTCCAGTGGTGGAGGTTTGTTATCCATGAGGCCCACTGCAGGCCTGCCAGCTCTGATGAAGTGCTTCCTCTCACTTATCGCCTAGGTAAAGAAATATGCAAATCGTCAATGCACGAAAAAACACTTGACAAGTGACGTAATCCTTTTAAACAAAATCCTGTAAAACAATTGTCACAATTTATGCTTCCATACCAGGGATAGGTGTGAAGTACACACGTAATCTGAAATTCAGTTCATTCAAATGGGCCAATTACCTGGAGAGTGTCTCTTTCCACAACTGGCCCTTTTCCATCTCCAACTCTATCATTTGGCTCCAAAGTGGAATAAACATCTGTAAGAGAAAATTATAATCATTTTAGCATTAGACAATACGGAAACGCAATATGGAAACAGTGATGCAAAAACGAGTCTTAGAATATATATATAGAGAAAAATAACTGATGTAAATCCGTTTGTACTAAATACGCTAAAGTCTAAGTATCCTTACTTTTGGAAAGTGAGTTCAATCATTTTTAAATGAGCTAACCTTGTAACTAGCTAATGTTAATTGGACATTTTCCTGTAATTTAGTGCAATTTAAATAAACGTGTTGGGTCAACAAGCAGCATATGGCTGTGAACATATTTTATTTGAATTCATGCTTGCTAGCATTCGCCACGCTAAGCTAATGAAGCTATGCTATGTTGCTTATTCCTCATTCTGCTAATGTTACATGGCTAACTTTACTCAGTTATTAGGTGTTATGCTATTTCTGCTATATAGTTTATAGATTCTAGCATATAAATGTAAATAACAACCTATCACACTCCACATAGTTCATTTTTCAGTCTATAAATGTAGCTCAATTTTACCCAATACTGTGTAGCAATTTGCTTTCCCCTATTTCTGAATCATTAGCTATGAAAAAGAATAACATTTAAAATGCAATGCAATGAAATTAAACGAATAGAGTTTGTACCCATTCCCCGCGATTCATATTTCAAAGGGTGTTTTTTTATGATGTTCATAATTCATAAAGAAGCGTTAATAGAAAATCCCTGTTTTGGTGGGAAGCTAGAGGTCGCTCTTGACGTGGGAAAACGGATGCCCTTCTGGAACAACATTCAAATTAATGTGACTGGTGATGCGTGAGCCTGCCCTGCCTCTGGGAGAGCCTGTTCAGGCTAATAAGCCAAGGCTCTGCACTGATAACCTTGGCAGCACATCGCTGGTTTAAGGCTATGTTTCAGAACGATATGGTCCCGGACTCAAAATGCCCATTTCTTTGTCCCTGACATGACACGAACCACAGTGTGTTTTAAAAAGCATTTTCTTTTTTTTGTTCCCTGAGCTGGAGGACACTTCTCTCATTTAGATTATGGTTTAACGACATTTTGCTGAGGGAATGCGTGCAATGATTTGCTGACCTTGGGTTTTATCCATGAGAGGCAAAGTGATATCATCGCTGCCTTGCTTGCCGCTCTTGGATTTTTTAGTCACTCCGGTAGTTGTTGGCTTCGAAAGACAAAAAGAGGATTAGGTTCCTGGATGGCAACCAGAATGTCATGCTTTCCTGTTGATCCAATTTCATAAAAGGGTATTGGACCGGTTTTGATTAGAACGACTGAGTGTTGGACAGTATCACACCTTTTTTTTTTCTTCATGTTTTTATCGTAAATGTTTTGATCCATTTTACACCTTTGCATAAAGGGTGTCTTGTGTCCTGGTGCCTGCAGCCTACTGTGCACAAGGATTCTCTAGGTTCAGATCAATGTCACTGTCCCACTTTCACAGTTGAACATATGTCTGTTTGTTATTTCTCTACCACCAGCTAGAAAGGGGTTTGCACAACCACATCTAGGAAATAGTTACAAATACCTTGAAGTGGCTCTTGGTCCAACCGGCCTTGATCAGAGCATTCCTCAGGTCCTTGTAGGCCCATATTGTCTGGAGCACATGGGAAGCTGCCTTGGTCTCCCGTGTTGCTTGGCTGATGACAAAATCATCAGACATTGTATTAAACAACAAAGGCTCAGAGACAATACTGTCCCGTAGATTTAAATCAATCTGGTCTGATCGCCCTGGGATATGATACTTATAATGACATGGGCTATTACATCAAGCTTGTGTCTGAAGTACCAAAAGGAATGCTATTTCCGATTGAGTTGGAAGGCCTTTAAGTACCTTGACTTGTTGATGGCCACCAGTTTCTGCACCGCATGACCCTGTATGAGTGCCCGGGCGTTCTCTGGGCTATCTGTGATGATCTCGTGGATGGTGTTCAGAATAGACACCACCGTATCGCCGTCCAGATTCTTTGCCGGGTGCTGCTGCCCACACGGCAGATTACCGACGAGGTCCCTCAAAGCATAGCTCCCTGTGTGACGGAGAGACAAACGTAGCAGAGTCAGCATGCAGGGCAGGGAGTGGCCTGTATGCAGATGAGAAGCCTGTACCTATTAAGTCTTTATTCCTCCTGTCCATCGCCAGATTGCGAAGAGCAATAGCCACGGCTCGCACCACTTTGTCCACGTCGGAGCGCAGCAGCTCCACTAGAATAGGCAGCCCTTTCTCTTTTCTCACTGTGGCCCGGATGTAGCTGGACCACTACAAGAGTCAACACAAATTATAGTTGAGTGATGTTTCGGGAGTGGCTGAGGTTTTTTTTACTTTTAGGGCCCTCTTAACTTTCCACTCAATTCTCCACATTTTACAAAAACCCCACTTATATAAGTGCACTATAAAAACACCATAAGTAATAACTAAGTTTTGCTCCCTCGACTGCTCTTGTGTGTGATGCAACTTGATTCCAATGATTTTGAAACTCCTTCCTCCTGAGCGCGGCGAGCGTTAAATCATAGTGACATTCGTGGCTCAGTATATCTTGGCAAAGCACATTATTTGACAGGCCTACGGACCCACTTGGGGTACGGCGGTAAAAAGTGAGTGTTGATCATACAGGCTGGCGGCAGAATCAATCTAGAGAGTCCAGTTGGATTAAGATGATCAACAACCACACCTGCCAGGAAAAAGCTGTGGGCATGGAGGCCCTCACCTGAGGGCCTGATATGAGGAGGTTGTCTTGTTTGACCCCTGTATAGTGCAGACTGAGTTAGAAGCTAAATACATCCTCAGCTTGAGTTAGACATTTATAGTACAGTTCATTTTAATTCCCCCCTTAGAATGAGAGCAAAGAGGGTGATAGCGATAATTTCATCCAGAGACAAATCCTGGACCTGCTCCATAGAGGTATAAGGACACTAGGACACTATGACAGCAGCAGCACGACGATCCCATTTGGCTATAGGGCCAACAATGTGTCATTTGATAACCACCATCAATTTAAAGTTTAATGCTCCCATTTCCAGCTTCTTAGAGATCGTTTTTATGTTTCAAGAATAAACGCCACACTCACAGCCCCTCGTGTAAAGAGTGTAAGAGCTGGAAGGGCTCCATGTACTCACAGCCCAGTGTCCCGCAGCAAGGTTCTGCAGGGCCCCCGCGGCTGCCTCCAGGGTGTTGTGGTTGTGACTGCAGGTAAGGAGAGAGAGGTAGAGCCTCACCACCTCTGGCTGGTACAGCAGCTCCAAGCCTTTACAAAAAAGAAAAGGCAGAGGAAGTCAGATATGATAGTCAAGCAGCTGTGAAGTACCTGCAGGACCATCAGCTGCTACTTTATTACACAACGGTGTTGTTATCATGCCATTGTTCCACGATTTCCTCAATCTGGGTTAATCAGGTCTGTAGTAGTAAACGCTGATTCCTGCAGAGTTTTTTTGTTTGTTTGTACTGAGCCAGTGGAGACTGCTGGATGTCAAACAAGTCGTATAAAACTGACCTGGGACCATTACATGCTGGTCAAACAGATTTGCATTCACCGGCTGGAGTGTCAGAGGCATAAGCATAGCTTCAATCTGTTCAAACAGCAGCCAGATCCACATATACAGTATTCAGCACAGGACTGTTCAGTAAAAATCCCCATTATAAATGTACACGCACTCACGCAGAAAGCATTCTAGTAACGAAGATATAATGTCTTCTTCAAGTGCCTGCCAGAGGAAATGTTCCTCGTCTAGATGTTGCCAGATTTTCGAGTTGGAGGGTCATTTTTGTTTTTGTAATGATACTCTCCTGAAGTGGTGCAGGTGCAGGAGTGTGGCTTTGCATTCAAATCCATTCTCTTTCAGGCCATGCCAACGTCATGCATACAAAGCAGATAACATAAGCAGGTAACTGATGCTTGATTATGATGCTGTATGATGATGATATATGATGGAAGCTCATTCAATCTGGCTACGATGTGTGGCCTATTTATTTCCAAATGCGACTGAGTCGCACCACGATCAGTATAATTTAAAAATGCAGTGTTTTATGTGAAGTTGATATTACATCTCCTCAGTGTATACCTTTCATTTGTTGTGTACGTTTTGGTAAATCCAATGTACCGTACTTTCTGTCCATTAATCCATTTTTCCAACCTGTACATCACAGACACATAACATGCACACAAATACAAACACGGGTTTTCATTATGTCAGCAAATTCAATGTGGTATTGAATCACAATATTACCAGCGTCAAAGTATTCAGCTGTAACGAGAAGACTGACCTTGATTGAACCACTCCTCTGATTAATAGGGTTCGAAGGGGAAAGAAGAATAAAGATTAGATTAGACGGCGTCAGAAAACACAAAGCTCCTCCATGTGGTGAGTCACTGGGGCTACTGACAGTATCAGGTTGATATTTGGCTCAGAGAAGCATTTGTCAATTTTGCGCAATTAGCTGAAAGGTTAGCATTGGGGGAGAGCCATAAAACTTTAAATCACAATTAACTCTAACCCTATCGTTTCTCCATTAAGCGGTGTCCTGCAGCACAAACTGCTGCAGCCTATTAGTCACTGTAAATCAGATGTAATTCACATTATGACTCGCATTGCGTTATGCATGACTAACGGGAGGGGGGGTTCAGTTTAAAAAACCCTCTTGTTACATCAGTTGCATGGTGCAAAAATCACATAGTATAAACACGTTTTGTTTTGGAACCCAACACTCCTCCAGAAGAGCAGAATACATATAATCAGCTCCTGAACGAGCCGGGTTATGAAACATTTAGGCTTGGGATGAAAAGGGGCAACAAACCTCTGAGTTTGGGGAGGGGAGGAGGAGAAACAAAGAATCGAACGATAAAATAAACCTCTAAAACCTTGTGAAAATGAGTCAGTGCTCGCATCCAAGCCCCTATCAGGAATCTCAAATAGAGCATGATGTCATCAAACATAATGGTCTATCGACCTTTGGGTCTTTTCCCTCCGAAGCAGTCGGTCTCATTCTTCTTCTTCTGGTGGCCCACTGGTCTCATCGGATGGTTGGCGTGGGGCTCCTGAAAGCGCTCGGCTCCGGGTATCTCTTTGTGAACGTGATAGGACAGGTTTCGCAGGATGCACACGCAGTTCTCCACCGACTGAATGGAGGACAAAGACAGAAGAGTCCATTCAGAGATGCTGTGCAGAAACATGTACAGCAGCAGGGGTCACACAGGCGTTTACACCGACCGACTCTCTGTGTTGAGGATTTTTGATTGGATAACCTCATCCATATCCTGGTTACTTTGGTGACTTTCATTAACTGTCTGAATATAATGCAGTTGTGTGCAAGCTATTAATTTAGATTTGATGCTAAATCAGTGAAGTATGAGAAACAAGGGGAAAAGGATACCAATTTGAGGGTAATTGGCCATTACAAAAAATAACTCACTTGAGTGAGCCCTTCAAGAAAAAACAAACTATTACACCACAGTATTTAATTATCAAAATAACTAACAGCCATTACCCAATAATTTAGTGAATTTGCATGAATGAACCATGGTGCCAAGTTTGATATGATCTAAATGTATAATTTTTTAATTAAGTCTCTAAATTTGAGTCAGCGACCTTATTGTCAGTGTCCTTGTTGACAACAGCTGACTGAAGGGCGTGAAGGAGGGCGTCCACCAGCCCCTCGCACTCCCTCAACCTCTGCCGAGCCTCCGCCCCATCCGAGCTGACGTTCCTGCAGAAACAACTTTGTTAGCAAAGCCACGAGAACTCGGCCCCATCACAAGTCTGCTTTGTAGTAGGCGGAGGTTACCTCAGACACCCAGAGGTGTTCTTGAAGACCGTGGTCCACTCAGCGCTCAGCAGTTTGGAGGGTTCGGCCGAGTCTCTCCTCCAGCCAGAGTGCGGGATGATGATCTCGTCGGTCAGCGTTTGGAGCCCGTTGTTGATTACCATCATCTTCAGCGGCTCGTGTGAGGACAAGTTCCACAGAGTTCCTGCAAAGGAGAGAATTTAAATGCTATAGAGATAAGAAGGATCACAGGTTCTGGCTCCTGGTAGAGCGAGGACTTGGGCCGTACCTGTGACTAACTCTTTGACCTCCATGCTGCTGGACTTCCTCATTAGTCTCACTAAAGCTTGGATGCCGTCACAGTTCTTGATGGTCACTTTGTTATTGTGGTCTTTTCCGTAGGATATGTTGCGCAAAGCGCCACAGGCCTTGCGGTGGACTTCGGGCTTAGGGTGGTCCAATAGTTCCACCAGGATCGGCACCCCGTTGAGCTGGCGCACCTCTTGCTTGATGCGGTCGTTCTCATAACACAGGTGCTGCAGATAGGCGGCGGCGTTGGACTTGACCGGGTCCATCGGGTGGCTGAGCATCGAGATCACCTCGTGCAGGTTGGGGTCCCTCCAGCGGGGGTCTCTGCGGATGCTGTCCAGGCTGACCATGCTGCTGCGTTTGTGGGGGAACTGCAGGGTCTGTGCTCGGCACATGGCCTGGAAGAAAGGATTCAGGTTCCCCTCCAGCTGGGCCATGAAGGCGTCGTCATATCCACCTCTGAGAAGAAAAGACACGCATGCATGCTGAGGTCAGGACAAAAAAAAATACGACCATCAATCTTGAATTTTAAAGGCTCTGAACACCCACAAAGGGTATTTGGTTATTCTGGCTGGTTAGACCTCCGCTCAGGTGGAAGGTGGGAGCTTTGATTTGAATTCATGGGGTCACAAATTTCCAACCAATAAGAATGATAAACGTGCACTTTGCCCACTCGTAATGGGGGCAACAAAGCTAACAGGAGGCCCGGGAAGATAAATGAGCGTCTATAAACCCACACAGTCCTGAGAAGAGGTCTAATCAGCCAGATTTACTGAAAACACCCGAGTGGCTTTTAGATTTGAGTGTTGATCAACCTTTTGAGAACTAAACTAATTTGCATTCTTGCTGAGAGGTAAGATCTATGTGTAAACTACAGCCAGCTGACTGATTAGCTTAGCGTAACCTAAAGCCTGGAAACAGGGGGAAGCAGCTAGCCTGGCTCCAAAGGTTAAAAAGGTACCTCAAGCTCACTAATTAACATGTTACACATAGTTTCCTTCTGCTTCCAGTCTTAAAGCTAAGAAAAGCTAAATGTCCCCTGATTGTTCACTTATATTTAATAGACAAATATGAGATGAAATCGTCTGTTAAAAACAAAGGGAATGAGAGTATTTCCCAAAATGTCAATCTGTTCCTTTTATGATACAGTATATTCAACAGGTTGGGTGAAAAAACGGTTTAATGCCATCTCTTAGTCTAATAGACTGGGCTTCAGGCAGTTTAACTGCGTAAGTGAGTTGCTTGTATCTTTTGTGAACAGTTCTGTCACTTGCTATGGGATAAGGAAAAGCTTCTGGCAGGCAATAACAGGTGAAACCTCCTTATTTATCGCCTTTGCAGCAGGCTGCCGTTTCTGATTGATACCAGCTGCTCCTTACCTGCCGTCCATATGTCTTTCTATTGTCCAGGCGGACTCACAGGACCAAGATAAAGGCAACCACTGGGTGCCTGTGCAGCCACAAAGTTTGATCTATCATTTCCACAGCGGGTCCTCTGTGATAGAATCAGCCGGAGTCTTTACTAGTACTTAAGTCATGTGTATTAAGAAGTTATTTAGTGTAATATTTATCTAATATTATGAAATCCAGTCAAACCGTATAGGTAAACTGATACCATAGAATTAAATCAGCTTGGGGACAAATTTACATCAAATAGTTACTTTACTGCTTTCCCTTATTGATGCAATTAATGTCAAAGGTGAATAGGCTCTCTGGTGGCCGTCTAGTCGCCTTTGTTAAAGGTGATCTCATTATCGGGGGCTTTATTGATATTTCAGTGACACAGACTGAGTATCCTTTACCTCTCCTGCCTGCTTTCTGACCAGAAATGTTTAATGAGATCAAAGATTGACCTTAAATATACAGACTTTTCTTTAGTGTATTTTAGTGACAAAGCAACATGCAAATTTTACCAATTAATTGTCCCAAGGCCCTTTCAAAGTGGCTGAATACATGTAGAGATATTTGACCATTTACCATTTGTCTCCCCCGAGGGATCAATACAGTTACCTGGTTCTCGAGGGCTCCCTGAGGAGCTCCATGGTGGTGATTGGCCTGAACTGATGGATCCCTCCCAGTGTTGGGTAGCTGGCAGCTGGGTGGTCAGGCTTCATGTCCAGAGGGTTTTCTCCCCGTTCGCTGACGCCGTCCTCCTCCGCCTGGCGGCTGAGACCCACCGGAGCGTAGCTGTCCCTGAGGAAGGGTAAGGTGTAGTGAGCCCCGGGCTGGAAGTTCTTGGCGGGGAGGTAGCCGTGGAGGGTTGCGCGGGACAGGCTTCCATAGCCAGGGCATAAGTCACCTCCGATGCCTCTGTAGCTGTCAGGGAGGGTGTACACTCTGCTCTGCCTGTCTGGGTTCACTGGCTGAGGCTCCTCAGACTGCTGCACCACCTGAGGTTGTTGGGTGGTGCTGCTGGTCACTTTGACAGACTCAATGGGTTGAGTGTTTGCTTCGGGAATGGGTTGCTCAATGGGAGTGTTATCTTGAGCCTCTGGAGTTGATGTGAGATCAGGTGTGTCCGGTGTCTGGAAGTCCTCCTGCTTTGTCTCTGAGGATTCGTGGGTCCGGGCCTGTTCGCCCTCTTGTTCCAAGGCCTTGGACTCCTACAAGGATTGACCACAACTGTTATCGCCACAGAAATCGAATCAGAACTTCTGTTACTCTTTAAAATCCCATTTGGCTGAAAGGTCACAGGTCTCGTCTCTCCGATTAAATGCCACCAAATGAGTGTGTTTACCGTCTATTTGGTCTTAATTTACTTGGAATTGAGCAAACATGTTTCTGCTACCAAAAGTATGTGTTTAATTACCATTTTAACTGTACAGCCCACCCAGGCTCATTTCTCACAGTGATGATCAATCATCATCATTTCTGCCACCAGTAAAGTAATGGATTCTTCTTTCCCTGCCAAACAATAATGAATTCCTCTGGTTGAAAATGAGTTTAGATTGGACTCCAGTGAAACAACTTGAGGTCCAGCCACTGTTTGGAAATTGCTGTAAATTTAATCACATGGTTTAGAAAACTGAATTTGGTTTTAACTCTTTCCTAGCAGAGAGTGAGCAAAAGTATTTTTAGCACAAAAGATATGTAAATATGTACCAACTCTATGAGATTAAACATGATTGCGGTTCGTTGTTGACCCAGAGGGGAAATGTGTGTGTGTGTGTGTGTGTGTGTGTGTGAGTGTGTGTGTGTGTGTGTGTGTGTGTGTGTGTGTGTGTGTGTGTGTGTGTGTGTGTGTGTGTGTGTGTGTGTGTGTCTGTCTTGTGAATTATTGCAATTGCATTTCCCTTTAGAATGCACATATTTTTTCATATTTCTTAAAACACAGTTTGATGACAGTTAATAAAGGATTAAAGAAGTTCCCGGAGGATTTGTGGATCACAAAAGTGAGAAATTACTCTTATTAGCTGACGATTCAATTACAACTGAAATTGCAAGTGAATAAAATACCTTTGTGGAAAAGATTAAGAGAATATACTTTTTTTTATGGCCTTTGATTTTTTTTTAAATTCTGTGGTCTGCGCCATTCAAACACTAAGAGTTGACATAAAATCACACACCTCAGTGTCTGTCTGCTGCGGGGTGTCCGTCTCCGTGGAGCTCTCGTTGGTCGAGGTCATCACCGAGGCGATGGAGGTGGGCGTGTCCAGCTCGTCATTGGCGGATGGGTTATCCAGCGTTGCCTCTTTAGCCTCCTGAGACAGAGATAGTGCAGGAGGCCCCTCTGAACTCTGCTCCTGGAGCACGCAAACAAGGTAAAGCAGGAGCTCATCAGCATGTTGTTTTTGTATGCAGAACATACACAATGTTTGCGTCACACACAGTGGGGGAAATAATTACAGGTTAGACATCACCATGACAGCACACCATGTCATTAACGCCGTCCTCACATGATAAGAGCGCTGCATTTGATGAGCCGCTGTGATTAAAGTCAATGTTGAGAGCACAACTCATTTCCACTCCATTACCATATCATTTGTATAATCTGAAACTCGATCTGTTGAATTCACAGTGTGTGTGTGTGTGTGTGTGTGTGTGTGTGTGTGTGTGTGTGTGTGTGTGTGTGTGTGTGTGTGTGTGTGTGTGTGTGTGTGTGAGAGAGTGCACACTTATTATTGAATTACACTAATATATGTCTGGAAAATCGGAGGCATTTTTTCAGTGTTTAAGCTATTTGGTGAGCTGTAATGTAATTGAGCAGTCTGTCCATAGGGCAACAACACTGGAGCTGGTGCAGAGCCAGGGATCATGTGTAGACAGCAGAAAATAAATAGAGACTGATATAATAAAGGATGAGAGATGCCATTCATCGCTTATTTCATTAAATACCTGGAGGTTTTTCTCCGGTGTCATATCCTGTGTGCAGACCTGGATGCACCATTTATCAGTCGGCCTATCTTTAGGTCATAATTGTTTTTAAAATATCCTATTGGCATAACAAGGAGTAATTCATTTCAGAATCATTCGCTACACGCATGATTGGTTTCTTAATTATGATTTTCAATTCCTGTTTGAACGCATCACTAGCCGCTTTAAAATGCATCAAGTGAGTTGTTGAAACGTTTGTTGTGATTTTGAGTGTGCGTGTTATGCACAAATAGGCATTGGCAGATCAGACCGCTGTGTGACAAAAACAGGAGAAGCAACAACAAGTAGACAGTGTTTGGCAATAAGCATAAAAGACAGGAGGGAGCAGTGCTTTTCACAAGTATGCATCCACTTCTCAGCTACAGTTTATAGGTCACCTCGACTAATGGGAACATCAAACATGAAATGAAACAATACAAACAATATTTGTACCCATTATCTGTATCCGTGTTGGCCAAAAAGGTCCAAACAGCCGAGAGCAGATCTATTCACTTTCATAGACTTACTTTTCAGCTTGAATCCCTCTCAGCAGATGTTGACGTTCCCCATTGTGTTATGTAAGCATGTATAAAATGACAAAATACCTTACAGAAAGATGGGACATTTAATATTTGGTGTGAGACCTGCGATTTTCCACCATCGACGCTTGAATCCACAACCCAGCTGCTGCTCTGGAACAACTTGTGGACATTTCTCTAATTTCCACTTGTTTATTTCATGTAGAACTTAAATACTCCTTCTTTTTTTTTCTTCTCTGCAAAATGTGTTTCATCAACTGGAGTGGATTAATTATTCAGCATCCTGGTCTGAGACAGAACTGGAGGCAGTGTTTGACGGTAAACACATTTTAGGATGATTTTCTAACTAACTTCACCTTCATCTCTCTGTGTCTACAACACGTTTGCTTCACTGCTCCATTGATCTTAAACAATAGCTGATAGAAACTTTTTCAGTCTGGAGGGCGTTCTGATTGCAGCAGCTGAATTTATCTAAAATGTAGTGCAAACAACAATGCAAACAACCCATCAAAACATAAGAGTATGATTAAAAAGGTTTTATAGTGGGGGGGTAGAAATCAATTCCACTACAGTTTACAAGCCATTTTACTATTGGACTTGCTTATCCACTCTAAATCCATTTTCATTTTGAGAAAATAGCACAGACAAACTATCCAGAATGATTCAGTGGGGGATAAAACGCTGTTAAATCTCCCAAACTCTTCTTTTTTGAGGCTGCGGCATTAAACCGAACAAGCGCTGAGAACTCAACTCCACTGCATTAAATCAGGCTGCAGTGAGCAGCTGTCTGACTGTGGAAGGTAGAGGGCTCGATTCGCTTTTTTCAAACACCTCAGCAACCAGGAGAGCTCCTCGTATCCGCGTAGAAAAAAAGCGTGTCGGAGAGGACGAGGAGATGAAAGGGTCACACGGGAGGACTTGGCAGCAGGGAGATGATCCTGGTTTTGAACACCTCCGGGGGAGGCTGATTGGATATTGTTCAGCAGCATTAAATGAACGCCGGGCCAAATGACAGACGGGGGTACCACTGTTGTCTGCGAGAAAGCGTGATTTAGGATTTGGAAGACGACAACAGGCTGGACAGGGCCCTGCGTGCTGTCCCCGTCTGATTCAAGCTCCAGGGAAGGCCAGGCCGCTGTGAGTCAACGCTCATTTAAATAACTCACTGCAGCATCACTAACTAAGTGTGCTCACACAGCCAAATAGGTCGAGATGACGATTCTCAATCTGACTCCAGCTTTTAAAAAAGAAACAAAGTATGGTATGTAGACGTTAGGTGCAACGATGCAGGAGATAGGACGGCACGATTAGCATCTTGTTCCAGTCAACTCTGGGTATTGAGGCCAGCTGCAGCCAGGGTATTATTTTGGGAGACGCAGAGTCTGATCTACGCTGAGAGAGTTCACGTCTTGGTGACCAGCTCAAAAAGGAACAACAGGCCCGAAGCCATGATTCAAACTTGTCACAAATCCATTTCAGAAAAGGGGGGTAAAAAAAGACGATTTGAAAAATGAGCACTCTCAAATGCAATTGAATAAGTAGGGCCAAAGTCCTTTTTTTTTAGTGATCAAACTTGGAATAAATCGACTTTAGCAGGCAATTTGTCTTTATCCAACTGTGCGATTGAACAAGTAATGCTGCCATTTGATAATAAAACATGACATCAGCCCACCGATGTCAGGAGACATTAGTCACAACTTTGTCACAGCTCATCTGCCCTCCACTATCTGTTGAATCAGTGAAGCTCACGTTGTTTACTGTAAATCCACACAGCGTCGCTGTACATTGTGAATCAAGATGGCACCAAGAGGACCCGTGTATTTAAAAAAAGACTTGTCTCGTTTTAAGACTTGTTCCTCGCAGCGACAGCTTTGTCCAGCATGTGATGCATCCTGTTTGGTCATAATTCAACCAGGCTGGTCTATTTAGAGACGATGGAAAGGGAGAGGAAGGACATTCGTTCTCAAACTTTCTATCTGGAGCCTCTCTTTTCATTCCTCTGATCCTCAAATAGTTAAATGCTGCATGGTCAGATGTAACGTCTCTCTGATACATGATGGCAATACACTTACCGGAGTGTGTGCAGCATTTTCTCCCTGAGGGGACAACCTCCCCTCATGATGCAATCCAACATGATCCCCATATAAGCTTGCCTATGCATTTGCACACGTGCACGGCCACGCGCGTGCACACACACACACTCAAAGACGCACTTGATGAAGATGTTAGCATCATGTCCCCCATGCACACAAGGAGACTGCACCGAACAGCAGTGAGAGGAGCGAGGAAGCGATTCACGCCTCCTTCATTCATATCACAGAGGCAGAATGCAAAGCTGTGGAGAGCTATACAGTTCATCTGCAGGAAGGGAGGAAAAAAAAAGGCAAAAAAAAAAAAAGAGGGAGGGTACAGAGCAAATAGAGCCATTCCACCACACACTTACCTCTTTCACTTCAGCAGGCATTGCCAAATCTTCTGCGCTTCCCCACGAATGATGAACAAGATGCGTCCCCCAGTAAGACGTCTGTTTCTCTGCTGAATTGTTGCCTTGACTCTCCCTTTGAGCATTTGAGGCAGTTCAAACATGAGCAGCCATCCTTCCTCCCAGCTCTCACTAACACACGTCCGCTCTCATCCCCTCTCTCTCTCTCTCTCTCTCTACTCTGTCCCTCCCTCCCTCTCTCCCTCTTTCTGGCTCTTTTTCTCTCTCAAACACACACTAGACGCACCATGCACACATTTGCTCAACACTGATGTCCCCACACACACACACACACACACACACACACACTGAGAAGCAATAAACGCCGGGCTCTCTCTCTCATTGCCGTGCTCCTCCTCTGATCTGTGCTGCAGTTAATGTGTGCGCTATTAGCAAGGTGCTGAATCAACTGTGTGATGCCGAGCTTAGGTGAGTGCAGAGCCCTGCAATCATGTGCTCTACCCATATTTTCTGGCAGACTTGGTGCGCAGAGAGATTTCACACACACACACACACACACACACATCCTTCCCTGTGGGCTCACAAGCAGATGCAGCTGGAGCAGCCCGCAATAGTTCAGTCCTATGTCACCCATGTGCGGCATGATAAAGGGCGAGGGATGGGAAGGCGCATTAACACCGTGTTCAGCACCACCAGCTCCATACTGAACCAGCTTTGTTCTGCACACTAAAAGCCCCTTTTCACCACCCATCCCTGTCTGCCCACGAATCTTCTTACAGCACCTCCTTAATGCATTGTTGTTGGGTCCAAGCACAGAAACTAAACTAAAGGAGGATGTTTTATTTTTTTAAGATGTAGTCACCATTATGTCTTGAATCCCTCATTTATGATGTTGCAGGCATTACGGCATTTTATGAGTCTATCAGCTGTGGTCTGAAATGATAGAAATCCTTGGCTCCATTTGACAATACAAGATCATGATAGAAGTCCTTGCTTTCTCAATTTCGATAAAACAATCCAGGACACCTATTTGCCATCAGACCACTTGCACAGAGACTGAGCAATAATCCAAAAATCTGCCATCATCTACAGATCAGTGCTCCCCATCAGCTGTCTTCATTGATTTCAGAGAAACCCTCAATTTTAGTGATCCTGGCGCATTTAGAAATCCTCATTGGCCTCTGCGGAATTTCTTCCATCTGGGTTTGTCCAAACTTTGCTAATAAACTGCAGTTTGTTATTTTTCCGAGCTAACACCTTTGCATTTTAAGGTCTGTTTCATTAAACCCCTCGGCTCAGTCAGCCTTTTCTCATTTTCATTTGATGTAATCCCTTGTTGGTGATGTTGTTCACCTTAGGAGACCTCCTTGATAATGTGATTCCGAAGACACACAGCAAGCGCAGTTGCAACAGAGAGCAAAGCTTAAAAAGAACCTTGACTTCACTGAAATAAGTGATTCATTTTATCAGTTAAAAAGCAACGTCCATGAAACGGCATGTTTTCACATTAGAAAGAATTACAGACCGGCAAACACAGATCCATTTGTTCCAGGAATTATTGCTGCTGTTCACTGCTCTCCTGCCGTTCCATCGCCACACTTGAAGTTCCATCAAATGGAAAATACGAACATTAAGTGTCTTAATGGTTTTGGGTCACTGACAGGCACCAGAGCATCTTCATCACACTGGGTATTTTTAAACTTTTTGTTCACTGAAGTTAATTTAGAAAAGAGGGTGTCCTGTGGAAATACAAGGGAACGTGAACAAAGACATCCATTGCAGACGGAATACAAATATAGTTTTGAACAGAGGAGCTTTCATCAAGGATGTATTCGCTAGCTGTAGTTGGTTTTACCCTCAAAGCCTTTAAAGAAAGGTATTGAAGGCAGCAAAATCATTAACTTTATTATCAAAAGAATCGCTATATAGGTAATCTACATCTTACTAAAATAGAAGGAGTATCTGTATGTCAGTCTGTCTGTCTGTCTGTCTGTCTGTCTGTCTGTCTGTCTGTCTGTCTGTCTGTCTGTGTGATGCTATCCCCCTTGTTAGCAAAATAACCAAAATGCCTCTTAAGATTAGATTCATCCCAGCACTCCATCAAAACAGTAACGAAGGTGACAGCTAATATATAGAAAGGAACGACAGTGATAACACCTTTCTGAAAAGTTCAGAGATTCTCAACAAGTAAGTATAGCCAAACAAAAGTAGTGCTTTTTCTTTTTCTCTCTAGGAGGCTGCAAACTATTTCTCTCCATTGGGAAGAACTGAAAAAAAGATGCTGTCACTCAGGGGGAAAAATGCCCTGACTGACTTTTCTGCAGCAAGAATCTATGACCCCGACCGCGGTTCTGAAATATCAGCAGCCCAACTGTGCTGTGTGTTTAATGGCGCTGTCCGTGGTGCTAAAGTAGAGCGCAGATTTTTAACTGCAACTTCATCTCTGTCCCAAATGGCATCACTTTGCATTTTGCTCATGTATATTATAATCCAGAACTTCATCTTTTCTCCATACCAGCTATGCATGATTTTTAACACTCTAAACTGTAAACATACAGCTTCATAAGCTTCATAATATCCGTCTGAAACTGTTCAAATTGATGTGAGCAGTGTTTACATTTGAACGTCCTCTCCACTCAGCTTTATACGGGTTCCTCAAAACAAGCAGGAAGTTAAAAACTAAAAAGGTGGCCGTGAGTCGACGTGACATAACGACGAATTACACCTCAGCTGAAAATGTCACTCACGATGGATGAGACCTTTTTATACTTCAAATGAATTACGCTGAATTTATTGACATTTCCTCAGGGTGTGGATTTCCGAAAATTACTTTGAGCTTAGGGCACTGAATGTTACGAAATGTCAGCTGTATAGATCTGTGATCCCAAATTAATCTTTCGTCCATTAAGAGTCTCTCAGCTCAAACTTTACCTGATACAACCTCGCACGCATGCTCTTCTTTTGAAGTAGTCTAAACTACAACTTGTTACTCAAAAGACTTTGTATGCGTCGCATCTACAGGCTGAATAGAGGAACCGCCACAATCGCCAAATTTCACCTTTCACCTCATTGCCTTCTGCCGTTAGTCAGCCCAGCATCCCCAGGTTTTCACATTCCTACTGGATAATTCTGCAAACGTTCAGTGTAAACATATTTTTTATGTCGCTGCTCAGTCGAAGTGAAATGTATCTCTTCATCCATCTTATTATGCGAACCAAAACATTTTGCATCCTTTTTATCACCATAATCATACGTATATTTTTTAATATCACATGATTTCTCACGCCCATCAAACTGTCTCCTATCGAGGGTCTGTGGATGGAGCTGGGAAAAGCTGTGCCTGCTTTCGCCATAGGATGAAAATGATGATTCAACATGACTTTATATTACAGACATTGCTTGACTCTCTTGGGGTTACAGCAGGCTTAAACTGTAATATTTCACACTATAACAGAGTCTCCGGAGCCTGCAGACGGTGTGTGGATGTGTGACAGCGCGGTAGAAGGTAAAGCCGAGCTGCACACTGTACATTTAATGAAAAGTCCTAGTTGGGGGGGGGGGGCTGGCCTGTTTTTAATTTCGTTTTTCAAATAACTTCATGTAACCTTCAGTGTGTCGTTGCTCTACCTCTCTTCTTTCCCCCATTATCTTGCTTTTCTGTAACTTATGCGGTGTTGTTTCAAAACGACTGCACAGACAACTCTTAGAGAAAGTGTTATTGCCTTGTTTGTGTGCATGCGCAGATATAAATGCTCTTCAGAGGGATCGAACCAATACAGCACAAGGCAGATACGAGTTGTCACACATCAAATATTCTTTTTTTTCCAGTTGCAAACATGAAGCGAGAACACTGGGAGACGTTTTCTGCCTCGCAGTGAACAATTTATGTTTTCATTGACTCAGGTAAGAAGGTCATGAAAGACTGCAGGGAGCGCGGCAATGTCAGCAAGGTTAAGAGCCCTCTTTAAAGCCCAGTTGGAGTAGCTCTGTGTGTCATCAACCCCGTCCTAAAGATGGAGATCGGTGCTGGAGAGGAGACGGTTTATTATTCTGTGTAATGGGGTCAGTTAAACGCTTTCGTTGCTGCATAAAGTCTAATCGCAACATTATCATTTCTACATGTGGTGGCTTTAAACCCAAACAAGATGAAACCTTTCCTCACATCAAACCTTTTTCATCTCTGTCCAGTTTCAGCAGGGGTCTAAAAGGCAAATCGGAGCAGTGCATTCATGAACCAATTCAAAGTATTCGTCCATTTAATTCCCCTCAAACAGATGAACCGCAAGAATTTCTTTTTAAATTCAGCAAGTTGGGGAATTTACATAATCTGAGATGCATAGGCCTTCTTTGTATTATGTATTCAAATGCGTGCAACATCCTGGGCTGGGGGCCATTTTTTATCATTATCACCCTCTATATTTCATAGCACTCTCCACTGTTTACTGTCTGTTTACCAACTCATAAAAAACGACAGTGAAAACTCCTTTCAGGAATCCACAGCAGCGACTTCCTTGCATAGTCCGTTCATGCCAAGGACATTCTGCTTTGGGATTAAAATGTTAGAACGCCGACCATGTTTTTTATTTTTTCGTATTTTTTCGAAATGTTCTTCTACCGTCTACCTAGACACCCAACATACCAGAATTTCTCTTTATTTTGTTGCTTTTCGACAGTCTGTGATGTATTCTCTACTCCTACGCATCGCCTGATACCATCACTTGTTGAAACTGGCTTTGTAATTTTGTAATTATTTCCAGTGGTATTTATTTCTTTGTTTGCTCATTTTCTCACACACACACACACAGGAAACCATTTTCAGTATGTAAACAGTAAAGAATAAATCCTGTTCTACTCAGTTTGTTGACAAATTTGATCGCCGGTTGCATATTTCCGCAACCACACACCTCAGTTTTATGTGTAAACACAGTTTTGCTGCAGCTGTCACACAACCACAATAACCGGATTGTAAATTGGCACGGCCATTTGACAGAGATGAACGTAATTACTGCTGCTCATAATCTAAACACACTGGGATGAACACAGAGGGGACAGAGTAAAGTGCAATACACGGGATCCGTCAACAAACACCCACATGGAAAAAGACATATTATATTACAGCGTGGATGATGCTGCATTAATTGCAATGAAATGCCCACACATGCTTTGGTGCTCAGCGGGGCATTTCACATCGTTTTGTACTGTGGACTCACGCAGTCGGAGTCGGTGGAGATTTTTGTCCTAATTAAACCCCCACACTGCCCACCTCTGCTCTGTTCAGGCTGGCGTGTACAGCCGAAGCTAATATGATTTAACACAGAGGCAAAACATCTATCAAGAGTTTACAAAAGAATGGGAAATCGGTGCCAGCGTTGTGTTGAATGCTTGCACGTAGTTCAGATGGCACCGCCGCACGGAGTGCATAATAACGACTGGAAATACCAGAAAAAGGTCACCAAAATTCCACTTCAGAAGGGAAAGGTCACGTCTCATTTTCATATACAAATATTCAAAGGGGATCCGAACATACGCTTAGCACCAATTGACAGGAAGTTAACCTGAAATGTGTGTAAATTGGACAGATTGAATGAAAGGATCCAGTCAAATTGAGAGTTTGCCCTCAGACTATAAATGACAAAGCAACACCTGACGCCCCGACTCTCACATGGACTTGCTGCTGCGCCCCCTCGGTGAGCTGCAGTAACAGCACTATCTGCCAGTCGAGTCTTATCCATACAGAGGAGCAACTCCTGGAGCAGCGCCACGCTGAATCCCATCGCAGTGGTTTGATAAATAATGTAAATCATAAAAATAAAAAATCAGGGTGCTATTAATCCAACTCCTCTTTGTCAAGTGTGACTGCAGCAAGTGCTTAATCACAACAACAGAGAGCCCGAGGAGGGAATGAAATGCATCAGTGGCACTGCAGCTGAAATGACAATCAGCCAATTCAGCGATGCCTCTGATGATCAGGCATATCAATGAGCTGAGAGAAAGAGACAGAGACAGAGAGAGTGAGAGAGACCCGCTGCTACAGAGAGAGAGAGTCAGCGGCAAAAAAATGTAGGTCAATCTGCAGCATCTAGAAGTATCATTAGTTGACTTGATTGATCAGAATGAAATCAACTCAAGTCAAGAGTCCATATTCCTCAGAGGAAGCATCACATTATTATTATTTGCTGCTTTCTTATTGCTCCATTTATCATAATAGCATGCATCCAGAGGCAACGAGAACCATGGCAACGCAGGAGAATCTCTGATCCGGAGGCAGAAAAAAAAAACAGAATATGGTTGTTGTTATTATTATTGTCATTATCGTTAAGTTTAATTTGTGAAATGACAAACCTTTTGATCTCCATGTCTAGAGGACTGAAGGGGATCAGTCATTAATTAGGACTTACTAATAAATACACGTTAGTTTGGTGATAAAGGTACATGTGTTAAGCAGAACTGAATGGACTGTGGATTTTATCACTAGAAGAGAGAAAGTCTTTTGTCAGTTGGGTGAACAGAAGCGTAACTGTCCAACTGAAAGAAAATTGATTCTGGTTTGATTTTGTCTGCTCTGTCCTTCTCTTTAAAAACACTGCTGTGTTCTCCTTTGAGCAATTCATCAGAAATCAAAAAGGAGAAATGCATATTTTATTTTATTTTGATTTTATAATGGCATTCTCTATTATTGAAGCCATGCCTGTCTCCATAATTTATCAACCAGTACAAAGCAGAAGGTCACCAATCCAGGAACCCATCAGCTACCATTCTGACGAAAAATAAGCCCCCGAGGGTTCCTTCCTTTCCTGGACTACGGTTTTGAAGCCTCAAGTTCTGGCTGTCGCCATCTTGGTTTCTTTTGCAACCAGTGAATGGAGGTGACCATATTTGGACGTTGGAGGAGCGACGGGTGGATCTGATGAACACAAGCAACTACACTGGATCTGGCTCGACCTGGTAGTCGGTATGAAGCTGTTAACAAAGTTAGCTTCCATAATTCAAGGTCAACGACAAGTGTGAAAGTCATCATAGTAGCTAATTGCATTGGTAGCGACCTGTCAATCACAAGGTAGCCCCGCCCTAAAGCACCATGAAAGCATTTGACTTGCCATCTTCAATCCCACTGCTACTAAACCTAGTCTGTCCAAGACTTGTGAGCCTGAGCCAAGATTGTTGACCTCATCTCGTGTTCAGGGACAGGAGCTCAGCCAGCTGCTGTCAATCTGCTTTTCATTGCTATTCACAGTGTATATTATTATATATATAAAAGCATGATGCCTTATGTTTACATTGCAAAACTAGCAAACATGTGGTTTATTGATCACAGCTTGAGACATTTGAGACATAAACTCTATTCTAAGTTGAATTTGACATGGTGACAAATTGTAAAAATAGCATGATGTAACACGGAGGGGGCTTCACAGAAAAAAACAGTCACATCCGACACCAAACACTTTTGATCCACTCCTCTAACTCAACGACCTGCAATCCCTCATTGGAATGCAACCTTGTCATTACCGTCATTACCATTTTACCTCCGGCTACAGACGCTACGGTGAGCGGGAAAACAACAGGGGAAAGAGCAAGCAAGACAAGCGACAAAACAACAGCCAAACACCTCTCCTGACATAACAAAAAATAACATTTTTGGGGCGAACAGAAAAATAGTCGAGCAATTATCATTACCGATGTGAACACAGAAACGTAAAAGGTTTATGTTGGATTTGAAGAAGAGTCATTTGAACACTTCAGTTCCACTACGTCCCCAAGACCAACAACAACTGACTTAGCATTACAAGAGAATAATAGAGACTACAGGAAAGGCTTGTTCTTATCTGTAGGTGTGTCATGTATTTTCTGTTATATTGGGATTTTGATGCTTCTCTCTGTACATGTTCACCAAAAAGGACTCTGGGCTGGTTTCATCATCAATGACCATGTGCAAAGTGTGAATGTTACAACCAGAATATAGTTTCCAGGGCAACATGGCGAGTAAAATAAGTGACCCAAAAGCTGCTGGAACCCAATAAGGGTAAAAATAAAAAATACAGATGTCCCACAGATTCAATTGGCAGCCCAGCATACAGCCTCATGGCCAAACAGGGGAACTCAGCTGCTGAGGGTTATATGCTGGTTTAGGTGACGATGATCAGGTGTGAGTGATCAAGTATGCAAAGGGGGTGTGGCAGACCTGAAACACAAAAGGGGAGGGGGTGTTCTACAAAAGAGGCTATAAGGACGTCAGTGGACGTAACAGTGGATAAAGGACTGAAACACAAAATAAAAACGCTCCTTTCAGAGCTGTGTGTATTTTTATTTATTTTTTTAGAAACGTAGGCAAAGATGAAAAAATGCTGCAGCTTCATCAACAATTGCAGTGGTCTGTGGTCGATGCTGCATACTTTTCCTCGTAAAAAGAAATAGATTAGAAATAAAACAACGCTTTTAAAAATCTATCGAGCTCTGGCTCACATATGCTTCGGGGGAAGACGTCAATAACTCATAAACTGCAGCTTGTTCACAGCGCTCTCCGGTTCTTGTGATGCTTTGAAGGCCCAGATGTTGTCCTCGTCTCTCTCTTTGGATTTCCTGACTGGTTTTCACACAATCCCTCGTGTGAAAACCCTGTGTAATATAAGCTGCAATCTTGTTAGACCTTTTTTGGCAAGAACGACTGCTCCGAGGGTGTGTTGTTTACACGTTACTTGTTGCACCCTGGCACTCCAACCAAGAGGCTTTTTGGTTGTTGTTGTTCCTGCTCCAAATCTTTTGTTGTTGTCGGGCCTGAACTAGTGATCATTTTAACATCTCAATTAATTTACCAGTCCTGTGAGAGATCCGCTGCGTGCGTAAATTCAAGCCAACACTTTAAATCAATCAATCCTTTCAAGCCTTCCTCTTGTCAAATCTGCACTTCCCCACCTGCTATAAGGTCAAGTGCATCAATAACTCATGTGAAAAATCTCCAACTTCAAAGTGTCAGGGCTCGTAATTTAACAGCTAAACAAAACTGTGTGATTGTCAATCATGGCTCAAGGTAATAAAAGTTCCTGTTATTAGAAATCTTTCCGTCACAAAGCCCCTGAATGAGTCACGCGTATGTCCTTAGACGGAAGGCCGGCCAGAAAAGCAGATCTTTGACCTCTTGGAAAAGAAAAATGCTAAATGTGTCACTTGATGACTCATCAGACCTCTTCTCTTATAATAATACATTTATGATTTATGATGTTTTTACATCTTTCCTGCTTTTTCTTATCATTTTAATATTAACTACCTGTTGTGATAATAAACTGTCATGTGAAATGGACCTTCTGGAATACAGGCCACACTACTGAGCCCCCCCCTGGTCTTTTCCATGTCGTGTAGCCTTCGACATGAATGACGTGCTGTTTTCTGGCATTTTACACACAATAGCATCATCTGCTGGCCCTGACTGCCTGGCCAACTTCACACCACCTTCTGAAACTCTTCACTAGAGGGTGCCATACATGAATGCAGTGTAGAAACTGGCATTGCAGTGGCCTTGAATTATTCCACCAGTGTTATATTTCATTCAAATCCCCATTATATGTCATGATTTTTTCCAGTGGTACTATCATCACTGTTATATGCACTGCAGCAGGTTTAAATGGAAATAAGTGTAAGTATATATTATGACTCTCCAAGCCTTGATCACAATATATATAATAAATAAATAAATAACGTAACAACAGGAGTGAAAATTACAAAATAACTTTATTTATATAAACAACTACAAAATTCTATTAAAATGGGTATTTTGCAGCGGGACACATTAGATGATATGGTATTACATCATTTCACAAAAGCAATATCAAAACACATACAAAGAGATAATAAGTTAATATGTATTCTTCACTTGGCTCTTCCGCTTTGACTGAGTTTACAGAGCTCGCTCCGTTTGTAAGAGGAAGTCCTGAGATCCTGAGATTCGCCGTTTTTTTTTTGTGGATTTGGTCACACTTGCATGATATTTCAAGAATATGTATCCTTCACTGTGTGTTCTCACCATCCCACACAGGAAAGTCCCATATGGCCTCTTATTTACAAAGTATATTGGAGCTGTGAAGACTGAGACTAACACTGCATAGATGATTCATTTGCACCGTCAGAACCACAGAGGCTTTTTTGTATTATTTCAGGGCTCCCAAGGTGACCGAGTCCTTCCCCTCAGAGGAGTATGTGAGCGAGGATCGTTTTGCCGTGGCGTAGGAGGCGTACGAGGGGGCGGAGGAGGCAGAGGAGGTGGAGGAGGAAGGCAAACGGGGCAGAGTGGATGTGGAGGAAGGGAGGAGTTGAGTCTGTCTGTCAGGAGGACCGTATGCCGGAGAGGAAGACTTCCCCTTGCTTTGCAGGCTGCTGCTGCTGCTGCTCTGCAGAGGGGAGCTGGACGTTTTCGGGCCTCGAGTCAGAGACGACGTGGAGGAGCTGGAGAGAGGCGAGGTCCTCATGCCGTAACCGAGGATGCCGGTACTCATCAGAAACTCCCTGGAGCCGTAGGCCGGAGGAGTCGGTCCACGGGAACCCGGAGGTCGGACGTTGTCCGGCGGTAGACTCCTCCTGCTGGGTATGTCGTAGATCCCCATGTCTGGGCCGTAGAGGACCTGGGATCTGGCCTGGAGACGCAGCATCCTCTCCCTCTCCTCCATCTCTCGTCTCTCCTGGATGGATGCCATGATGGTTTTTGAAAAGTTGTCATAGCGTGCGACCGCAGACTTCTGAGGCGTCAAACCCTGCGGACCAAGGTCGCGAAGGCTGTCTCGGAGACTCTGAGAGGTCATATCTCGCATCGCCAGACCTGGAATGGCGAAGTCTCGTGATGTCACGCTTTGGGATGCAAGGTCTCTCGGCATCGCTCCTTGAAAAGTCGGACAGGATTCCCTTTGAGTGAAACCCTGGAAGGAGGGCGAGGGATCCCTTGAGGTGAGACCCTGTAAAGAAGGTGAGGGGTCTCTAGGCTGAGGAGACTGTCTGGCGACACCCATAAACACGGGGCTGTAGCCGTGAGGAGGGGCCCGCTGCACCACAGTCCCATCTACGCCTAGAGCCATAAAATGAGGGTGGTAGCCGACTGACGGGGCCCCTCTCTGAGCCAGGAACTGGGGGTCCGCGGAGCTGATGAGGGTATCATAGGAGAGACTGCTGTTTTGGTTGGCCAGTGGGCTGGAAGAGCTGACGATGCCCGGCAGTGGATTGGATCCCAAACCGTCACCATGCATGGCAGGTAGCTGGGATTTATTGCCGTGGCGACTGTTGTGTTTGAGGGTGAGAGAGCGGGAGTTGAGCGTCAGAGAGTTGAGCTGCAGCGAGCTGGAGATGGTGTTGGCCTGGACAGGAAGTCCGGCCTGCCGGCTGCCTCTCCCGGGGCTTTGTTTAGACTCAGATGTCTTTGTGCAGACGTCAGGAACTCTGTTGGTCCCTTGCTGCTCTGATGACTTCAGCAACTAAACAACAACAAAAACAGTCCCTGTCTGTCAGTGAAAAGGATAAAAACCAGGGCTTGGATATTGAGGCTCATACTCATATTAACTAATGAAGCACCTGCTCTGGAGGAATGGGGGACGATCCTCTGGATATGGCTTCCAGGACCGGCCGTAGCTGTGGGACCGTGGGAATGGATACAGGAATGATAGATTTGGTGTGGTGTCCCATCTCTGCAAAATAAAACACTGTGATGAGGATATGGAACACAAACATTCTATATTTTTCTTATTGTCAACAAATTCCATGAAAAAAAACCAAACCAATGCGGGATTAGCTAATTCGTTTAGTTCCTAAATACATTTGGAATCTATAAAAAGTCATAAATGTAAATTTTACATTTCAAAAACAGCTCTATCAGGGCCTACTTTCACCAGCGGATTAATACACATTTGGTGCACTAACCAGTACGTAAATACTGCATGGTGTATTTGGAATCAACTCAAAATAAACTGCAATGCCCTTGTGGTTTTTTTGGACCAAAAATGGCACATAAACTGTATCAGGCTTTGGCTCTTCAGGCATATACAATAAGATGTATCCTTGATGCTGCAGTATCTCTGTCACCACACAAGTAGGCTATGTATGCAGTACAAATTGGTGTCTGGTTATCACATTACATATGTATCATCCTACAGTACCATCCATGACAGCGAGTTGGCTTTTCAGCAGGCCGTGGTCTGGTTTGGGCGGCAGCGGAGGTGGCGTTTTCATTTGCGTGAGTTCTGACAGCTCGACAGATCCGGCTGAGGTTCGCTGGCAGGAGAAAAAAAAATCTTTAGACGATGATAGAACATTAAGAAAATGACTTAATTATAACTTTGCTTTTTTTTTCATGCATACTTTATTGAGTATCCCATTGTCTCTGACTTTCATCTGCCTCTGTCGGTCGATCTCGGGTCTCAGGAAGGGAGGCTGAACGTGGATCACTGTTTTCTTACAGGGCCTCGCTGTGTAGCTGGGGTCACATGACAAACAGGGTGTCAGCCAGTGAGTTACAAGGCTTCCTGAAAATCTGAAGATTAGGGGAAAATAAATGGCTCTTACTTTGGAGAGATGGGGCTGCAAACCAGATACTCCAGGTTGTTGCAACAACCTCGGGTGAACGGATTTACTCCTCCTTGAAACTTCCCAGTTACCTGCAGGTCATGAAGAGAATGAAATCAAAATAACAGAATGATAATAATTGATATACTTCAGTTTTCAATCAAACCAATCTGACTTGTTCATTGGTGGTGCGTCCTCTGGACACCAGGTACAAGTGGAATCCAGTGAGACCGAGGACCGGGATGAGAAACAGCCCTGATATGCTGATCACGACCAAACTGCACATGCTGTTGAGGAAAACTCAACCAGAAAAGAAGTTTTGTACGTTTACACGACATGTTTACATGTTCACACACATACTGAGGATACGTGACGGTGCAGTGCAGCTTCCATAACTCCTCCTTGTGGTGCAGGACGTATGTGAGGCCAAAGGTGAAGACGCCGATCATGTGAACTGTCAGCGACAACAGAAACAGGAAGAAATAGCGGTAGTTTCGCCTCCCGATGCAGTTGTTCACCCACGGACAGTGGTGGTCAAAATCCTGGGGGGGGAGAACGTGGGAAAAGAGAAATCAACTGAAAATGAAGCATTCGTTGAAAACTGCTTTCTAAATACACTTTGTTTAATGCAGACTCCCTGAACCCTTTTCCAAATTGCATTTCTACTGAGACTACAAGGGATCTGAGAAAAGGATTAACCTGATTAATGAGATCTCTCTCCCCCTCCATCGCACTCTGTCCATCATTCACTGCAGAAATCCCCTTTATTGACTTTCCCCACACACATTGCTACACTCACCCACTGGCGCTACCCGTGGTCTTATCACTCATTTCCCCCCATTTAAAGTGTTTTCTATTTTTTTCTTGCTAAAAATAACCCACACTAACCTCCACGCAGTGATCGCATACGCTGCAGTGGGAGCAGCGTGGCGGTCTGTAGAAATGACAGGAGGCGCACCACTTCATCCGCACCTGGACGCCCTTCACGTCCACGTTCTTGTACAGAGGAGCGCGGAACTCGTCATCCTTGTCCTCGTCCTCGTTTGCTGGAAAACAATATGTGAAACTGGTTAAATAACATTTCAACAAATGAAACCCCCAACCACCCACACACACACATAAAAGATGACTTACCCATCGGGAGCACACCAGCATCCATGAATGTTGCCATGGTGAAGTTGGCCAGCACAAAAAGGAAGAGGGTGGCGCAGCATGGTGGCACGGCAGGGCAGATGGTTACAGCCAGCCACGGGCATCTGAATATGCAAACACGGGGAGGGGGAAGAAGGAAAAAAACGTTTCCTGTACTTGAGTGTTCATTCAAAGCCGAAGTCCTGATGTAAATCAGAAGGGTTTCACGGCGTTTCTCAACCTTGCAATTATCCAGCCTCGACTTGGGTTAACACAAATCAAGGATGTACAACAAAGATTTCAGGGGATAATCTTCATCCCATTTATTCTGATGGGAGCACTGGATCCCAAAGGTAATTGTTTACAGTGGAGAGATAAGCACGTATTAGTGCGTTCAACAGTGAGCAACAAGGGATTAAATCATGGGGTCTCTCCCGGCAAAAACAGTTCCTGCACCCTGCAGAAACATCTGCATCTGTGTCACACAGTGAAGCAGATCTGGACACCACTAACAAACCCCCGAAACCCCAAAATATACAACTTACTTAATTATTAAAAATGCTGACGGTTATTTTCCATCTTCCTATATCATTTAAGAATCTGACAAAAGACAGAGTGAGGTGGGTCTGTCGTATTAGTGTTGCGTTATGAAGAGATTGTTTATGATGGGACAGGTTCATAGCTTCGTTTAGCTCTAAAATGGTCAATCGATTAATGAATTGATAGAAAATTAATCAAAAGGATTTTTAACATTTTTCTGTTTTATAACATAAAAACAAATCATTTTGGGCTTGACAACAAGACATTTTAAAACATCATCTTAGACTCTATGATGGCATTTCTTGTTATTCTCTGACATAACTAATTGATTAATTGTGAAAGTAATCAGCAGATTGTTAAATGAATAAATCGTTAGTTGCAGCCCTAGGTTCAAAACTATTCAAACTATTCTTTTTATGCAACACAGTACTGAGATATGTCAGGATTGTGTAACATCTTTCCACGTGTCCTAAAATCTTAGAGAACCATCACTTCGCCTCCTCAACAGTATTCTGCTGAATGGGAGTATGATTATATCTCTACTGTGTGAGATTAGAGGGAGGGGCGGCGTAATCAGGTTACAGAGGAAAAGATTCACTGGATTATATTAACAGTGTGATTGAACATCACATGTTTAACCTACATATATATACTGTATGGGAATGTTCTAAATGTGTCTGGTTCTATCTTCATGGATTTTTCCCCGCTAGGCCCAAGTAAACCGTAAAAAAACGAGCGTTTAAAACAAAAGTATTATCGAAAGTGAAAACTCTGACAAAATGAAGAGTCATCCGCTTCAATTATGCGCTTCATCCCATTGTGGCTCCAATCCCCAAACCCCCCGGCTGGTTTTAGGGAGTGGGGGAGGGGTCCACGCCCTCCAGAGGAATGCCTGCTGATGCCATGCCAGCTGCAAACGCAGTAATCCCTGGATTATGATCTCTGGATTATAGACCGTTTCTGCCGCTCCGCTGCATTGTGGATTCCTCACATTAGATGCTAAATACACAGATTGCGCATATTCACCATATATCACACGTTACTATACACTGCTTGTATCGTGACATGAAGCCAATCGGTTCGCTGCTAGAAGTCGACACCTGCAGACGGCTCCCCGCTCACCACGGATAATGAGAAAGGAAAAATGGAAATAGGACAAGAATCCCTTTGTAGATATGAACAAATTTAGCATAATGAAATTATGAGGAGGCAGTGAATATGTGACAAAAAGATTAAGGAGCATAGCATGATCCGACCCCCCCCCCCCCCCCCTCCAAAGGCTGCTTTTCAGGATGTGTGTCAAAGTTCTTCTCATTAAACTGGTCCTGTTTGACACGCGCTTAAACTGTCATATCTGATCAGATACAATAATCTGTGTAACTCAAGCTGGTTAGTTACAACAACCCTCTCATCATTCTGCATGAGATCTTACAAATAAATACTGTTTACCCTGAGTCTTTGAAAGAAGAAACGCACTCTCTTTCTTTATAAACGACAGCAATTTCACCAAATTATCTTTTGGATGCTTTGATTCATTTCAGTAAAAACAGTAATTGCGTCACCGCACAATGGATTACCTGCAGAAGCCTGTAATTTGCTTCAGATCCGACAAATTATACATATTTGTGTCAGTGAACATGGCAGAGCCATCAAAATGACAAGCACAAGATAGTCGGAATGAGCCATGTTGTCATTATAACGGTACTAGGGAGGAGTTTTCTGAGAATGATGAGAAAATACACATGGCTTCGGCTGATATCAATGTCAACATTACAAAGAAACACATACTTTGTGCTGAGATTGGACGGATTCACATTAACTGTCTGTACTGTAATTTGTGTGTGTGTCTGTGTGTGTGTGTGTGTGTGTGTGTGTGTGTGTGTGTGTGTGTGTGTGTGTGTGTGTGTGTGTGTGTGTGTGTGTGTAATAGAAATGATCAGAAAAGATGCTTGATGGATTGTGACAATTGTTTCAACCATTTTGCATGGATTTTATGGAGATGTTTCTACAATATGCAAAATACAGCTCCAAGTGGATGAACGTGCAGCAGATGAAACACTGAAGGTGAGCCGGAAGCCCGTCCAAACTTTCTTCACGCCTCCGTGTGGACAGTGAGCCTCCGTCATCGGTCTGAGGCCATCTCGACCCGCAGGGAGGGACAGTTCATTACACTGCGGCGTGGCCGAGACAAGCCCCACCTAATGAAACAGCCCAGGCAGAGCTGTATTAAATCACACAGAACAGTAAGCTGCTCTTGCAATCTGCACGCTGGCCTCATCTCCGCAGTGGGTCAGTGGCACAGCAGACGCAGCACAGTTGGTCCAGCCGCAAGTCCACTAGTGCTGGCAGCCAGGGCTCCTTTTGTGAAATATTGCCACGGTTACATGAATGACATCACAGCCATGTGGTCCGCAAGATTTCTAGACAGAAAGCACTGATGTGTTGCGCTCAGTGTCATGGGAGTGTGGTTGTGAAATGAGTGGATGCCTGAAAGTAAAGCGATATAAGCTTTAAATGTTCTCTTTATGCATTCATAGCATTAATAACTAGCTAGCTCTGGACTGTGCTCATATGGCGGTTACAGGCGATACCGCCATCCCGTCAGGAGAGCGGCCCACCCTCCAGTTCTCCGCTCAGGTTAACACTGTTGGCTCTGTCAGCATTGGTATTTAACACTTTAAGCACACAGCGTTCACACTGTTAGCACAGCTAGCTCAGCGTCTTTAAATCTGCCCAGAAACTGAGCGGGGATGTACAGTATCTCTTCATACAGCGTCGCCTAGAAAGTTGGAATCATTGGCAAATGTCAAACAAATGTCATGCATGAATACATTTTCACCAAAACAAAATATTCCAACTTTATGGGCAACAGTTTATAAGATGCACATTTCAAAATTAAAAGTGAAAAGTTGAATTTAACAACAATAAAAACGCAGCCCATCTCAATGTAAGACACTCAGGGGTTTTACTGCAGCAGCCTTAACTCATCAATGTTAGCCAACTTGACAAATAACAGAGTAACTTACAGAGTCTCTTCTCTATCGGCGCTCCTGTTAATGTGTGTATACATTATGCATATACAGAATTAGCATTCAGCACTATGTAATTGCAATTTGTGACCACAGTGGCCGCTGTTCAGCAGAGTTTACATAGTCTAGCTTTAAGTGTCTCAATTTAAACTGCAATTCCTGTATAATATGTCACATGCAAAGACTGATGTTCTAACCTGCCTGCAGTGTTTGCATCTACACTTTTCACACGTGTTGCCTTTTTCTCGTTTCAACACATTTCAGCATTCTGAACAGTTTATTTCTGAGCCTGGGCAGAGCTGAAAATAGCTTAATTAACAAGGGACATTTTTCCTTGGTCTCTCCGATGTCTTTGTTGGGCGTAGGCGACCGGCCTGAGTTTAACAATGCACAAAACCTGAAGCACTAACCCAAACAACGGTTCACGGTCAGAGGAACAAAAGCAGGAAACCAGTAACTGATGTATTTTATCAGGCGAAGGAAAACAAAAGAGCCCTTTCTAACTCTACCAAACCGGCAATGGAAAATGGTAGCATGCGTGCTTCCACTATTAATGTGCACACACACACACACACACAAACTGCAAGATTATTAACAGATGGACTTTATATGACTGCAGGGTTTATGATTCAAATTGGGGTCGAAAGTGAACGTCAATACAAAACGTGACAAAACAAAAGGCCTGACTGGATATTCACGTGTTCCCATGATTCACAGCAACCTGAGTAAAGGCAGAGGCAGTGTTATGGCAGATGACAAGCGGCGTCCCTTTGACTCAGTGTTACAGAGGCTGAACAGTACGAGGCACCTGCCCAGCTCTGCTTTTGGTGATATTATTCATTTTAAAGGGAGCATGTTATGCTCCTTTTAAGGTTCATACTTCTCAACACGTTTGCTTTCTTTGATGTTCTAAAATACATATAATTTTCCTGAATAAACCTGTATCCACCCTGTCTGATGCACTCCTGTTTTAGCGCTCTCTCTTTAAGCATGACGTGGTATAATCTACCATATAAATGAAAGACTAAACACGATTTCACTCAAAGCATGTTTCTTTTAAAGATCTCACATTTCTGCTGGTATCCATAACTCTCAGCTTTTTCACAAAGAGAATGGAAATAAAGGAAATGTAATGATGCGTGGAAAAAGAAACACACTAAATCAAAGATCCCAGACTCCATTTTCCCAGATGGGGATCACATGGCATTGGCAAGAGGATCCTAATCCCGTAGTCCCAATCTGGTGTCAGATTCCAGTGGAAACGGTGCACTGCTGGAGAACAGGGGAGAAACTAGGCCAAATATGGCTGCAGAAGTCATGGGTCAGTCGACTGGTTGATAGAGCTGATGAGGTGGAAGCCTTCAACCAGCGAGTCAACAGTAGATGTCAGAGGGGTTTTCATATTGAAAGTAAGGTATCTGACCCTGGTGTTGTTTCCTTTGTGGTTCTTAATGCAAAGCCTTTGCAATATATAGATAACTCTGACTAACCTATAGGCCTTATTTAAATGGATTCCAGGGTATTATGTGCTTTATATTTCTTTCTTTTTTCCCCTGCATACCAGCGTTGGCTTGAGTGCATATCTTTCCAGCCTCCCACTAGTTCCTCACAAATAGGTCAAAACGAGGAGGCTAAAATTAACCATTTCAACGCTTTCACCAAACGTTGTATAAAAACTTCCAATTTCAGATCAGGCCATCTGATCTCGAGAAAAAAACACATCGTTGGAGTTGGTATTCGCCTTTCCATCAGCTAAATGTATGACACATGTGGGTCATAACGGCGCTTTGATACATGTTGACTGTGGGTGGCTTATCCCCTTAACTGTGCTTACTGTGAGTCCTCAGGGTGCATGGGCAGGCACCCAGGCTGGCCCACACTGAGAGCCAACCGGGTCAGATGATAGCCACCCCTGGTGGGACTGCCAGCGGGAGGGGACGTCAGTGAGAGGAAGAAGAGGAGCTCTTCATGTGTGTTTTTTTATTGAAAAGTGTCTAAAAGTAAAATATTTAAAAATTGGAGTAATATTACAATATTTCACTTCTCAGAATCCAGTTCCACATGCAAACACAGACACACTTGCATTAAGAACAGGCTACCTGATGCGTGCTGGATGAAGGATGGGGGGATGAGTGCGTGGATGGATGGATGACTTCTCTGCGGAGCAAACCAAACAGTTACATGTCACCAACTTTTCCCTTTTCGCCCGGCCGGCACTTACGTGAAGACGAAGAACAGGGAGGTCGAGCCGAGCAGCAGGCAGGCGGCCGTGCTCACCGGGATGAAGGCGCTGGGTCTCAGCGAGTCGGCGCCGCTGGCGGGCATCCTGTCCTCGCGCTCATCAGACTCTCATGAGGAGGAAAGCGACGGCGGAGCGCAGCGCGCGAGCACCTGTTTGTTGCGTGTCAGGTCCCCCGCCTCGCATCGACCTCAGGAGCGTCGCGAGACGAAAAGCATAGTCAAAAGGGAGGAGGGGGAGGGGAAAAAAGAAAAAGATCCCCGATAGCGAAAGCCCGCAGCGGCTCTGCTCAGCATCCCGTCCCGTCTGTCCGTCCCGGCAGGCAGCAGCTAACGGACGCCGCCTCCGGTTTCTCCAAAAGGTGGAGCTTTTAGTCATGAATCACGTGGAGCAATACTACACTACCACCCCCTCCCACACACACACACACACACGCACACGCTGGGACCGGACGAGCAGAATAATTAAAATCATGTGCATTAGTGTCCATATCAGGATGGAGTTATTAATTATGTGAGATATTTGTTCATTAAAAAAATAAATAATCTGATCCACCTATTTTATAAACTCGTATTTCCATCCCAAGTCTCCACAAAGTGAGTTTAAATGGCACAATTTTCTCTATACAAGTTGTAACTAATGGCTTTATTAATGGTTAATGGATAATAATAATAATAATAATAATAATAATAATAATAATAATAATAATAATACTTGAAGGGCAGGTTGTGGAAACATTTACAAGTGGAGACTATGGAGCATTGCATGGACCATGAGCATTTATTGATGATTACCAACATTTATAAAGCATTAATTAATGACTTATTAACCATTAATAATTGTCATGACCTTTTATTAAAAGAAGAAAATTGTGCCAAACGTTCTAAAGGCATTAGACAAACTTCTTAAACATAAAGGGGGAAGGCTACAATATTCAGACATTGCATGCAGACAGTTCAGTCTGTGTTTGTTCATTTCTAAAGATTAAATCGGGGAGTAAATCACTAATTTGTCTCGCCACTGGGTGTGAAAATCAAGTGATGCGGCATGGAGAAATAATGGGCCACACTTTGTGCAGCTGTAAAATGATGTTCATTTTTCACACACGAAAAGAGTTAAGATGGAATTAAGATCCCATCTGCATGCAGGAGGTCCACGCAGTCTGTTTTTTATATATTTTGCAAAGAAGCAGGAACAAAGTGAAATGATCAAATGGGCGGTATTCTCCTTTAAGATAGGAGGGCCTGTCATGAAAAGGATCTCTGTGGGACATCATGATGAAGTCCCACTGAGAGACTCTACATTGTGATTGGCTCATGGCTTCACAGCCATCTCTTTAAAGGTCCAAACCACCCCACATTACAAGCCTGGGAAACTAGGAGACCGGTCGACTGCACAGTGAAGTCATCACCTGATCTCGTGAAACGATGGATGCAGAAGAGTTAATTGAATCCATCATCAGAGCACTCATGTTCCTGGCAGGGATCCTGGGGAACAACTGGCTGGCTGTACGCTCCCTGCCCGGGAACAAATCTGGCATCCGCACCAACGAGGTCCTCTTCATCAACCTGGCCGTCTCCAACCTCATCACCAACTGCCTGGTGGACCTGCCCGACACCATAGCAGACTTTGCTGGACATTGGTTCCTCGGGGAAACCTTCTGTGGCGTGTTCCGCTTCTGTGCCGACCTCTCGGAAACCAGCAGCATCTACTCCACCTTCTTCATCAGTGCTTTCTGGCACCAGAAGCTCGTGGGCTCCCTGAAGCGCGGGGGCGCCCCGGTGCAGCTGGACAGCCTGCGTTTGGTGGGGTGTCTGCTGGCTGGGAGCTGGACGCTGGCAGTGGCCTTCAGCATCCCGCACTTTTTCTTCGTCGCGGTGGAGAGTGGAAATGAGAGCCACGAAGACTGTGTAGATGTCTTCCCCAACAAAATTGCTAGGCAAACCTATGATATCCTTTATTTGACCCTGGCTAACGCTCTCCCCGTCGCTGGGATTGTGTTTGCCAGTGTCCAGATTGTCATCACTTTACTCCAAAACCAGCAGCGCATACGGGGAATTAATTCGGACACTTCCAAGGAGATGGTTCAGGATAAAGACAAGAGTATTGAGAACGCATCAATCAGCACCGTTTCTGGACCAAGCACCTCCAAAGATCCCAAAGAGTCTGCATCCCCAATACATATTTACACAGGCATACCCGCCTCCTCCTGCCAAAGTGGAGGGCTGTCAGACCCCAGCTGTGCCATCAACGGGGAAACTAACACATTCAGCAGTGTTGGAGCTCCACCAAACCTTTCAAGGCCCAGCCAGATGCCAGCCAAGCCCAGTCAGAGCGCGAGCACTCAGGTGAGGGCAGCCAAGAGCGTGGTGGCTGTAGCCAGCGTGTTCCTGGTCTGCTGGCTGACTCATCTGCTCCTGCGAATCACCAACAACATCCACACCTCGTCAATGTTGGTGGAGGTGGCGAGCTACATCGCGGCCTCCTACACCAGCATCATCCCCTACATATTCCTGTACGGAGTGAAAAAGCTTTCTTGCTCATGCAAAAGGTAGAAATGTGTCGATCACGTCCACAGCCGTCAGAATCTGCTCGTAGGTAAATAAAAGCATCCATTACTTAGGATGAGCAAGACGGGGATTTAACATGCGGTTTAAGTGCAAAACAACTTGTCCATAATGACACTCTTATATTTTTTCTTTAGTACTACTTTAGAGCTGAAAAATTAGTCGATCGATTGAAAATATTTTGATAACCAAATAATCATCTTCTTTAAAGCAAAAGTATCAAACATTAGGAGGTTTACAGTTTTCATTTGTGAGGATTCACTGCATTTCTTTGTCTTGTCGGATGGTAAACTGAATATCGTGGGGGTTTGGATTGGCACTTTTCTACCATTTCAAACCAGATGAAGGGATTTATTGAGAAAATAATAAGTAGATTAACAGAAAAGGAAAATGTGCAGCCCTATTTTACATTACAACTCTAACGCCCTGTCGCATCTGATGTCTGTTTCTCAAAAGTGATGTTAGTTTTGAACCTTATGTCGACCTTAATTCAAGATGCCTAAAGACTCAATAAAGATTTAAAGTTAAGAGTGAGATTTTCATGGAAGCGGTGAGACTGACGGTTTTATTTCTAGTTACCGTAATGTATGGTATAAGAATACAAACTCATTTTTACTTAAAAGCTAAATCAACCCAGCATCAAGTAAGAATTATTTTTCATTAGGATACAGATTTAGCATAATTGTGCACTAGAGTGTGAAGTAAATTGGAGAGAAAAAATTAGCAATTACTGCAGCAATTCCTGATGGTGATGACTGTAAGAAACACAAAGTGCCCTTTTCAATTAAAGATAATTACGTAAACACAAACAGTGAAGACATAAATCCATAATTGCGCTCCCTCTGCAGTGTCACATTATCAACTCAAGAATAAATCCTCCTTTCTGATGCAGATTATTTGTAAACTAGAATATTGTATAGAAGTCAATACGTTTGTAGGTTCACAGGTCACAACGGTAGTGTTTTCAAAAGATTCTCATACACAAAATCAATGACAAGTTTTATTTCTTTATAAAAATGTTTTATGATTTTTTTTTCAGTGCAGCACTTCAACTGCACAGTGTTAAAAAAAATCTTCTACATTGAAAACAATCACAACATCCTTGTTAAATTTATCAGCCAAGTAGGCAAAACGCTCACTGTAAATAATGCACATGGTGTGTGTGCGTGGCCTTTGGCAGAAGAGACAACACCGTGGCCAAGTTATATACATAATTACAACATCCAACACTTGTTTGTTTGGAGGCAAATGTAAAACAATCAAATCAAATTATTCCCCTGCGATCAAAAGGCTTTAGTCTAAGTGTCCCAAATCCATCGTAAATTAGTGCATTTTCAATATATGAAAATTCACATGTAAAATTCAGAGTTTGGTGTGTTTTTATGAATACAAGGTAACTCAGCTTTGTAATGCATTGTGTGCAAAGGCACAGCTATTTGCACACAAGGCAAATAACCAACAGTGCCTTGCTTTCCAAAGCTGTATTTCAGCATAATGTTTAGACGTATAACAAAATGTATTAAATAAGTTATAAAACTTGTCTCTTCTGTCTTTTTCTTCTTTATGAGAATACTTTACTGTCATCTGCTCCATCTGTCCCTTAACAACAAGCTCTTGCTAAGCTGTAACAGACTGAAGAGGCAAAGAAGCAAACTCTACTCTGGAATTCAAACAAACATTGCATGTGCTGATTGTGGATCACTTTTGAATCAGCTGTTTAATTAACACCCGCAGTGCAAGATCCAGAGGTCACCTGTCCAGTGTCCTGTGAAGAACGTCATTAGTAGCATCAGTGGAGTTTCTCCAACTTCGCCTGCAGGGACTTGAAGTTGCCGATGGTTTGTTGGAGGGCCGAGTTTGGGCTCAGAGACTGCAGCTCCACAAGGTATCCACAGATGTTGTCAAGGCACACGTTAGTGAATCGGCGTCTGGAAGGAAGCAGTTAAACCAAGTTTAATGCAGGTTTATTGCAGGTTTTGAAAGGGTCAGTAACACACTAGGCACCCTGCTGCAACTAATGAGGTAGTCTGTAGTCTGAGTAAGGCAAATCAAGCAGGGATGTGGAGAGAAACTGATACCAAAACTTTGGAGGATGTCCACTATCCATCTCTTGCATTGAAAGTGCTTTAGGAACGGTATTCTTGGAAGGACAAGAGGAACACTTACAGCGGAGAATAAACCTGTCAATGTAACTATGGGCATGTGAGTAGTGTTTTCAGACAGACTTGAATAAGTGTGAACCTATCCTTGAAACAACAACACCCCTGTGGCTAGTAGTTCTCACAGAGAAGTGATCCTGACACAAACAATAAGCATCAATCTTGGATAAACAGTGGGCATTTGGTCGTGTCTGTCTGCTGTGCGTTTGACTGACTGAATGCAGCTCCTGGTTTTAGTGCACAAGT
Source organism: Eutrigla gurnardus (assembly GCF_963514095.1). NCBI lineage: Eukaryota > Metazoa > Chordata > Actinopteri > Perciformes > Triglidae > Eutrigla > Eutrigla gurnardus. Next base: position 12,297,456 of record NC_139930.1, on the reverse strand, counting down.
GATTGACAGACATAAGCTGCTTCCTAGAAACGGAGCAAAAATACATCTCCCTGCAAAAACAACACCTCAGTACGATCAAGATGACAGCTTAGATGTTTGTCTTGCTCATGGACTTTGGCGGGATTGCAGCATTAACTGTCAGAGGACTTTAACCAGGGACCTCATGCATTTACATTTAGCTTTTGTCCAAAGTGACTTACAGTCAGTACATTTGTCAATAGAAAGAAACCACAACATATTGCCAATAAAGTAAGAGCAAAAAAAGTGTTCGGTCCTCATCTGAGTAAAGTAGTAGCTTTTCAGCAAGGATACCTTAAGTACAACAGAGCTATGATCAAAGTGCTACAGGAAAGCTCTGTATACCCAAACCCCACACCACAGCGCCCACTACAGCATAGAAGCTGAACAGCTACTCTGACAGTGATTACCTGTCATAGGTTGGTACTCTGCTGGGATCATCCACGTATCCTGACAGAAGCACGTGGATACACTCCACCAAGTGGAGAGGTTTCTTCAGCCGCTGCCAACAGGGATCCTACAGCGAGCAGGAATGAAGCAGATTGGTGGATTAAGAAAGAGACAATTTAATCCTCAACCTCCTGTTTATAATGATGGGCATAATGATATCTTATCCAGAGCAAGTACCCGGGTTTTGAAGAGTTGGTCATAGACCTCAAGAAGACGGGGCAGCTGTACTCCAATCTCCTGCATGGTGGAGGTGACGAAGCCCACGTCCCAGTTCATGCGACACACCTCCTGCTCTAGAAACTTTACTAGGAACTCTACAATCACAGGACAGGATCAGCACTGGTTAGCACTGCATACTCAACAATTTGCAAAATCAGTGGGGGGAAAGATGCTTTGTGTCTGCTATAATTGATTCTGTGCATGCATGCAAGTACCAAGGATACATATAAAATGAATAATTTACTCCGTGGAGAAGACAAGTTTGAACAGGCTGGCTGTATTGAGGATAATTAAGCAATCACCTAGAGCTCCAGCACGACCTTGCAAGCCTTTAGCGCTGAGACATGCTGACTTAAATGATGCAACAGGGAAGTCTAATTATATTAATGTTAACAAAATGGCTGAAAAATTCTAACGAGAGGAAACTGAACATAATTACAGGAAGGCGTGAACGCTTACCTAGAGGGAAATATCTTGGTGTTCCTGCGTAAATCTTTCCCAGTGACACCAGTTTCAAACTGAGAGACCTCATCCTGTCTGCTGGACTCATAGCCACGGTGTCTCCCAGCTCTAGATGAGACAAAACAATCATCACTGACACCAACATCATATATAGCATGGGAAGGGCATTTAGAAAAGAGTGTGGCTGCGGTACATTTTAGTGAGGTGTTGACTTTTCACTTGCCTTTTTCCATGATCTCCTGCCACAGCGAGTGCACCAGGATTGGGTCAGAGTGTCCTGCACAGTGGATGATTGCCAGCTTGCACTCAGACAATTTGAAATGGTCGGCAAACTCCCCGTAGAGCTACACCAGGGAACATTTATTTAGCAATTAACATATAATAATCAACATTTTCCATTCACTTTAATAATGAAATTAATGTTGCAGCTGCTGCATGTTACCTTGGTGATGTCCATGAGCTCCGAGTCCAACTGAGAGATGACATTTTTCACTGAGGGATGATGGGAATACTGTCTGATCAGGGTGTCCTGGATCTGTACTTGGATACGCACCAGCTGGGAAAACAAACACAGAAATTGAGTGGTTACAACGCTGGATCTCTCATAGATGACGTTCACCATGATCGCCACCACGCACACACACCTCCATCTTTTCTTCCAGCTCATGAAGGAACTCTCCATCAGAGGCCTGAGCCGAGATGCAGGAGGAACTCTTAGCGGACAGGATGGCTCGGGCGATGTACTCCAAACGCTGCTTCAATGAGATCTCAGTGCTGCATAATCATAGAACGAACAAGGCACCTTTATAAAATCATGTCTTCACTTTACAGACAATTAGAAGAGACCATGAAGTACAAATACATACAGTATACAGTATATGTGGTAACCAGGGTTTACTGAAGAGTCAGTGTTGGAGGGTGTTTGTGATTATTATTATTTTATGGAAGCCTGAAATTAAACCTATATCCAGCTGTTGTTTGTACAAACCTGTGCATGTCGGCGAGACGGGCCAGCACATGAGCTGCCTTGCCAAAGTTACGGTTCTTCTCGTAGTAGCGCCACAACAGATCCATGTTGTGCACCTTACTCTGGTCCTGCTTGATCATATGCATCAGGTGTTCCTCCAAGTACAGAGAATTCACCTGGACAACAGAGGGGGAAATAAAATAAGACAGCTATCAAAAAGATGGCCGTCAGTACCCATTTTAAACACTAGCCATGAGTTTTACATATTCTTCCTTTAAGTCAAGTTTCATGTTTAAAAATAAGAAGAAAAAACCCCCACATATAAACAGCACAAACAACACTACCTCCAGCAGCTTGTCCGTCAGGTCGGCCTGAATCAACCAGTTGTACAGAGCGATGTGAAACAACTCGTCCTGAGACCTCTGGGCCAGACCAAGGATCTGCTCACACTACAAAGAAACAACATATTTCCATTATCAATACGGATCATATACACTGCTCTGGAAAGAAAGAAGAATGAATCGACCCCTTCTTACTCACATGAGCTGTAGCTTCTTCGTTGCTAAGCATGTTAGGGTCAGAGGTCATGACAGGAGGCCCAGGCTGCTTCGGGACGCTGGGGGACTGAGGGGCGGCTTTGCTCTGGTTGACCAGCTCCTGCATGGTGTCTGTGATGCACTTATAACACGAAAGTCTGGAGCAAACACAGGAGGGGTGAACATTTTGTTCACAATTGGCTAAAACGCCCGTCAACGCTGCTGATTTGTGTGCTACTTCTTTGTCGCGTTACCTTTCATGGAAGGCCTGCTGTCCCACGCCATCCTCCTCAGGCTCGCCGTTCTTGTAGAAGTGGGGCCCCAATCTCTGTGGATCCTTCTTGTCTGCTGCTGTGAGGCACAACTCAAGGACTCCCTCGTAGAAACGCACTGACACAGTTGATTTGCATTAGTGGAAATTTCACATGAAAGCCAAACAAACACAGAAAGTGCATCTAGTGCCTTACCTTGTCTGTACTGGGAGCAGACCAGCGGCAGATCCGTGTGTTGACTGATCTGCTGATAGAGCCGTAGAGACTCCCTCAGTGTTCGCTCTTTATCTGCTTTATTCTGAATCTGCTTGGAGCTCTGCAGCAACTCATTAGCCTGAGTGGGAGGAAAAAAAGCAACAAATTCAGCATTAAGACACATGAATCAATGTGGGTAAATCAATACATTAAAGACTTTGATACCCCTAAAATTATCCTGAAGATTGCAAGAAATGCAAAAGCACGGAGACATCAATAAAACTAGAAATGCTGACTCCTGACGCTGTAATAAAGACCGAAACATCTAGTACCTTTAAAGATGGTGAGATAATTCAGCTAAGAGTATTTTAATAACTTTCAGTGACCCAAAAGACCATATGCTTGTACCTTGGAGCAAACGCTGTCATCGCTGCTGTACAGCAGGGGACAGATGTCGCGCAGGTGATTGCTGATGGCCTCCACAGAGGCATTATCCTTGATGTAGACATTAATGAGCGCTGTGATAAGAGCTCCAGACAGCTCCTTGCCCCGGATCACCACATCCTTAAAACCTGCTCCCTTCATCTGATCTTGAAACTCCTGCAAACACAGAAAGAACTCGTCAGAGGCGGCGCTCACATTGTACACTGGGTTTATGGCCGACAACAAAAAGGGTATTACATTGAGGACGACAAGCAGATGAATAACGCGGCGATGATGCATGAGCATCTGCAGTTGTCTACACCAGATGTGTTTGCGCACACGTACCTTTGGCAGCTCAGACATAATGAGGCTGAACTGATGATCGCAGAGGAGCTTCAAGAGGGCCAGAGTCTGATAAGAGCGATGCACTAACTGCTGGATGCCCTGCAGGGACACTTTCTCATAGACCTGAGCCTTGGCTGGAAACACAAAGGGGAAAGAGTTACAGGAATTTGAAGGAATAAAGACATCAGTTATGAGAGAAACAAAGTGAAGCACTTTTTCTTCTTTTATTGGTACGTTGAGTTCCATATTTACTTTATGTTGATTCATAATAACATTGATAATTTGATATAGATTCTCATGACTATGCAGAGAAATGTGGGAACCTGCACTCATTACTCACTGTGATATTTCCTCTGGAGCTCCTGCTGGACCTGCTGAGAGCTGGTGCCGTCAGGACGCATAAATCCCAGCAGCCTTTGCTGCAGGTTGGCAGGGGAGCTGAAACTAACAGGGAGCAGAAGAGATGTTATTCTGGGGGGGATGGGAAGCAAGATTCAGTTACTGTAGTTTTTGCAGATGTGGATCCTGTTTTTGCATGTTAAACTAAGAAGACGCTATTAAGGCATCAAAGGAGCTCTTACCTTGCAGCACCAAGAGCAGATGGACTGAACTGGGAGTTTTTATCAAGAAACTCCCGCAAACCGTTAAGCTCCATAAGGACTGACTCCAGATCAAACAAACAAACGCTGCTTTCCAACTGGGGAGACAACATAACAGTTATCGTGAACCGACCACTACAAGCATCATTCTACGTACACAGTCATTATTAAATTGTTAAATAAATCCCTGGTTAAATTATGATACTTACAATACTGACAGTCTGATTTCCTTTGCTCATAGTTTTCTCAACAGCAAGACTGCCATCCCAAATATTTCTGTTAGTGATGTTGGCAGGGAACAAGGGAGAAAAACATATTGATCAGTTTTGACGGCATCATCACACATCCACACCTCTGAATGAAGACGTTTTGTGAAACGATGATGACAGGATTTACTTACCCGAGAATGCGAGCAAAGTAGATACAGATGCCGTTGTGTTTCCCTGAGAAAATCACCTCTGGGCCAGCTGTCATGGGTGTGATGGGGGCAGACCCAGAATGCATTTGTGCAAAAGGTGTGGCCAAAGCTGGGGGCATCATGCCTGAGGAGAGAGCAACAAAATTAATGTCAATGTCAAAATTGGCCAAAAAACGACTGTGTTTTCTTAAAAAACACATAGGAATATCTAGTTTTTCCATTACAGCCATTCCTCGGTGTCTTACTGTCCACCGTTTTGAGCTAGAACTTTGATGGACACCCTGTTCCGATGGACAAAGAACAGCTGATTTGTGAAGTTGAATTCAGAATATTCACCCTAAAATTTACACATGTAAACATTACACATGTAGTATTACCAAATGTGATATCTGAAATGTTTAACAATGCACTGTTTGGATATCCTGTTGTACGCCAGTTAGTCAAATACTTGCAGAAAGGATAATGTGTGTACGAGGCTTTACACAATGTTAGAGTTTAAGCTGTCACATTCGGTCTTTATCTTTATTATTTATCCCCATGTCAGCATTAACTTCTGATTTACCTGGTACCGGAGAGCTCATCACAGGTCCCACGTTACTGGGAGATGTCAAGGCTGCTGGGAATCTCATCTGTGCTTCTCCTCCATATCTGATCATGCAACAACAAAGGAACAGCTTTTAGTTTGTGTACAGTGTGCATGAGTGTTAATCTGTGAACGTATAAACAATAAATGTGAACTCACCTGAAGAAGGCTCTGGTTGCCCACTGTGAAACCTCTCTGTCACATGCAGCGCTGGAACAAGCTAGGATCAGCGCTGTGGCACAAGCCTGCTCCTCCTGTATGGAACAGATTAACAATTCAAATGTGCAAAACATTCCTGCACATTTGTCCTGTGTGACGGTGTGTCATACAGTCTGCCGTATCACGTGTAGCATAAAACCATGAATGTGTGACTGTGTGTGTGTGCGTGTGTGTGTATATATATATATAAATATATGTCTTAGCTCTGTACCCTGTGCAGCTTGAAGAAACGTTCAACCTCTTCACTTTCTCCTCCAGCACAGCTCACCAGCAGGTGACGGAGTTGGTCTACTGGTCGCAGTTTTTGGAAGATATGACTCCCCTACAGGACGACAAGTAGTCCACACTTAATATACAGAATGAAGACATTGTTTTGGTGCACTACAACAAAAATGAGCGTGTGCAACATTATGCATCACAGCAGTAGTTTTAACCTTTGCAGACAGAAGCACAAACTTCTGTGGAGGGATATTATGCTGTTGGACCACCACAGGTGAATCAGTGATGGGGATCTGATCCTTGTTCAGAGGAGTAAATATCTTGGATGGTCTCTCCTCGTTAATGGCACAGAGAGCCCAAGAGTGTCCATCTACATTAGACATCATCTGCAATACAAGACAAGAGGAAAGAAATTACTTTTTGGGGATTTCTTTTAAGCATTGTACCCTGGGTTTTAGGTGGTATCTGACAAAAAAAAGTAACTCAAAGGTGTGTTGTTTCTGACCAAAACGCACTTGAACACACAGGATGCACTACAGAGCAGCGACCAATCATAATAAGACACCTTAAACTGACACCTACAATTTTAATCGATTTATTGTAAGTTTCTTATGCGCCAACCTGAGTCTCCATCAAGGGTTTCTTGAAGGGGAATGAGTCATGGTTGATGCACCACAGAATGTCACTGTCCTCTGTCTCAGAAGCAGCCATTAACAGAATGCCTGCAAGATTCAAACAAACCAACACCAAAATGGTATTACAGGATTATTGATATAGGTGGGCTTGTGCGCCTGTAAGCTGCAGATTAATTTAAAGTTTAAAAACAATGTTGAGTTGGACTCCCATTGGGTCTTTCTGGTAATAGGTTTACCTTTGCTGTGTAGTGCTTTATGGACCTTTGCAGGCTTCTGCAGGGTAGAGGATGCAGAAAACCCTGGTGGCAAACGGACATGGACCAAAGCTAGCAGGCTAGGTCGTACTGCCACGTGCCTCTGGTGCGGAAGGGCAAAAGGTGTGGTGCTGAAGTAGAGACGCACACCTACAGAAACCAGAAGGTTACAGGCATACATAAAGTATAAACATTTCATATTAACATACAGTTTTTGCTCATCTTCACTGCTGTACTGTATACCTGCATGAGTGACAGCTAGCAGGTGACAGTCTGAGGACTCTGATCTATCAATCACAGAGATCTGGACAATAGGTTTGAAGACAGAACGATCAATTGTCCTGCAAAGCAAAGAGAGTTTCAGAGAGACAAAAAAATAATTCTTACTCCCCTATAAGGAGAATTAATAGCCGATGTGAAAGAAACACATTTGAGGGTCAACAAATCTGGACATACCTGGCAATGTTTCCTGCGGCTGCGACAATGGTGCTCTGTGACATGGTTGCCACACGACTCATACCCTGCCCATCAGCCCCCAGGTCATACACCTAAACAAACAGATAAATGAATGATTTCAGCACACTGACAATCACCACGTTTCTCAGCTAACCATAAACAGCCACACATTGACATGATATTCACTGAACGTCATACCTGCAGGACACCTTTCTCAGAGCGTGTGAACAGTATGTTGCGGGAGTTGTCGATAGCAATCTGTACAATGGGGTCTGTGGAACACAAGAACAAAGAAACAATTTAAAGTTACGTTTAATTAAATTGAGGACATATTTCCACATGGAACACTGTCCCTCTCCTTACCGTCTTCAGAGAAAGAGAACTGGAGCACAGAGGGGACGAGGAAGGACAGAGAGCTTTTGGAGTGGTTGATTTTTCTGCATCGCTGGCTCAGCCATCCTGCCTCCGCCTGGTACGCTATCTCATAGAGGCAGCCGTCCTTTCCTGCCATAAAGATGCGCCCCAGGTCTGTGGAGGTGATGGATAGGATGTAGGTGTTGTCTGTAGGGATTGAGAAGAGGGGGTCTGGTAGGAGCTGCATGGCTCCAGACATGCTGTCATTCAGGCCTACAACAAAACAAAGAGAGAGAAAAAAAAGATAATTGCAACAGGGAACAACTCAAATGCAGTGTCTATGTGATGGGAGTTGTAGGAAGGACTCACCAGCCTGGCTCTTGGGGAAGCTCAGCCCGAGGATCACCACATCCACAGAAGTGGCCAATACTAACAGGTAGTGAATGTGTGGCTGTAGTATCCCTGAGAAGGAAAACACAAATCCATAAACATTTCCCAAATAAATAGAATTTGTTTAATCAATGCTGAGTTTAGATGTCTACACATACCTTGTTTTGGTTTTACAAGGCCCACTGCCAAAATGGTTTCAATAAGGCCATCAAAATAGGCCACATCTCCTCTGCAAAGAATATAGGAGAATGAAAATAAACAATTTTATTCAATGCAGAATTAACATAGGTGGAAGTTCACAATAAAAGACTAATTATACAGTAAGTGCACTGTGTCTCTTGGTTTCATGTAACGCTAATCATTCATTTTGTCAATCATATAAAATAAATGCACTCACCCATCTTCATAATTCCACATGAAGATGTCATTGTCAATAGTAAGCCACGCTCGACAGATCTCTGGAAAAACTCCCATCATGCAGTTACATTGCATATCTGTAAAAGTGTTAAGCTGAAACGCAACTTCACCTCAAAACAAAGCAAATCAAATCAAAATATTTTTACTGTGTGGCTGATGGAAACCTTTAGGTCCATTGAAAGTGAAAACACTCAATTAGTTTTTCATGACCAAAAGGATACGGCTGAACTGCTCCACCAGCTCAGGTGGCAGAGGGACTCGGCGGACTGCACTGAGCTCCGGGAGATTTGGCACACTGAGTAAACCTGGTCCCTGGAGGGGGTAGTCCATATCCGACACTCCAGAGAGGGATGGCATATCTATCAACACAGTCAACAACAACAAAGTTAATCAAATTTGATCCTGATCAATACAACATATTCCATCGTAGAGCAAACTGTAAACACACTTCAGTGTCAGTGGATGGATTATCTTTGAAATGGAGTAATGTGCATTCATTTTGTGTCTTTGTATTTTTATTCAGTGTACGTTTCCCTTGTATAACCTGAGCTACAAGGCTGGTTAACCATCTTCATGTTCTTACAACAACTTATGACCCATTTTTATCAGTCTATTCTGGATGAATTACAGTGGAGGGGATATTTTGGCAGCCATAAGTTCTCATTTTATTTTTTTTAAGAATGGCAACTTTTCTATTCATGTATTACAATTAAATGTTATAAGACCAGCTCTCTGAATGTACCGGACTGTGGCCCTTAGTCTTCTTCGTCATCATATTCAATTACATAGGATCATTCCTAAAAAACCTTCTCGTCTTGTGCTTATATGTGTGTAAACAACCAACACTGACTCACTCTTCTGTATCAAAGATGTGCCAAAACAATTGCTTTATTCGCTTTTAACAACATAATCCAACCGCCTACGTTATCCTCAGTTTGTGCTTTGGCATGGCATCCCTCGGGTAAACAGAAATACTTTTGTTTGATAGATAGTGTTCGGTAAATCTCTCTTCTGCTCCTTCCATAATCACGACTCACTGTGAGAGGGGACGCTGAGCAGCTCCGACAGGTCAGGAAAGCAGCGGTCCTCCTGCAGGTGTCTGTCAATCAGCCGTGAGGAGTTCTCCAGAGCTTCGGCGAGCGCAGCGGCGGGGCTGCTGGGTCCAGCGCTGGACGGCATGGCTGAGCTACAGCCGTTAACTTACCTACAGGACCGTTCAACCAGAGTTAAACAAGTGCGTTGGCAAAGCTAGGTAACATGTCATACGTGAATAATGTAGAGGTACGCTGCCAAATGCACAGCAAGTTAACGTAAATCTTCTGTCCAGCATCAGCTAGCCTGTTAGCAGGCTCGTAGAAGAACGCCGGTTGGTTAGCTAGCTTTAAACGCTTATTATTTAGCATGCAAGCTAAATGCTAACTAAGTGTGAAGTAAGTGTGTTTTTAAGTTAACTCGTTGCTTTACCCGACTGAAACGATTCCGCGTGATAGTAAGTTATTTGGCGGAGAAGTTTTCTTCACCAGTTTGGCAGCAGAATTCAAACAGATACATCCAAAACACACACAACGAGCAGCCCGCCAACCTCATGCACAGCGGCAGAGGTGAAAGGTTTTTTTCCGGTGAGTCATCTTCTTCTTCGTGTCCTCAATATTCCGCAGGCTGGGCCAAGTGAAACGTTGTGCTGCCATCTAGCGGTCAATGTGTTTTAGTTTAAATATTCACCACACAAGGTACACAATAAAAAAAGAATTATAATTAAATAATTCAATCAATTGTCTTAAGTGAAATTGTGTTTTAATTATTACATTATCCAACAGAATTTCTTCTTTTCAGTTCATAAAAATATTGCAAGTTGGTTTTATTATTTCAGCAGCAAAAGCAGAAAAATATAATTTTGTTAACAAGACATATATGTAAGACCTGTGGTATTTTTTGTACTGTAAATGTGCATGTTTTGAGTTCCCTTTATATCTTTTTGATACTATGCATTTCTGTACTTCAGAAGCATGTGACTCAACCACCGGTCATAACAAAAAGACACACAGGGTCATGGTAATAGTAAAAGGGCATTCTTGGTTAGATGAATTCTGATTGGCTCAATTTAAAACAGGGACAGTTAGTACACAACATGCAGTGCTTACAGTGTGTATTTAAATCTAAACTTTTCTACCAAAATCCATAAAATCTTAAAGTGAACAGATACATTTTGTACAGTACATCAACCTTGTGTGGAAAGTCTGAGAAGGGTTTATCCGTTTATCCGTATGTCAAACTTTGCCTAGCAAGTCAAGGCTTATGTAAGACTAGGAAACTAGTATTATTTCTTCAGTCGTGCAGATAGACCTTTTTAGCTGTCCGATCAGAACGGGAAAAAAAACTCCAAGGTTTTCTTCAGTGCCCCTGATCTCTACCACACAGGTGAGGGAATCACAGTACTTCCAAAAACATGAGCAAACAAGTAACAAAGACGTAAGAAAAATTTATTGCAGTATTTCTTCCACCAGTAGAGCGAGGGGTCATTTTTTTCTTGCTCTGTGTTCTAGAACATCAAAATCTATATTGAAAACAATATAACTTCCCCTGCATATAGGCTCACTGCACTGCTCTTAACATAAATAAATTGTATCAAAGATACTCCATGAAACAGGGCGGGTAAACAACAAAAGGTCAAAAGCAGGAGAAAAAAAAAGAGAAAGTTGTTGGAGCTCAGATCAAGTGAATAAATCCATCTGGTGCTAGTTTAAACTCCAAAAACACTTTATTAAGAACATCATCAATACACTCACTTCCAACATTCAGTTTATTTTTTTACAGAATTATGTTCAGATATAAACATGTGTTTAGTTAAACTATGATACAGTGGGAGTAAAAATCAAACAACGAAGTTGCTGCACAACAGCGAAGGAACTCCCACACAATGTTTTCCAAAACATTTCCTTCTTGTGTTTTTCTTGTGTTAAACTTAAACATGTCTGTACTCAAACAGATCAGTGGTCTCAATACTTTCCCTCCATAGGTCCTTAAATCTAAGGAGGTTTCGTTTCCTCTCTGTAACATATTGGCTCCACATAGATTTTGGGCTGTGAGGTTTCAGTTAATTAAACTCTTAGTCCCCGTCCTTGGCAGCATATAGCGCCCGTAACGTCTGTGCCACTTTGTTTGTCAGCTTGTGTCCGCTCGTCAAAGCTATTTTCTTATAAATTATGTCTGACTCCTTGATGGTGTCAACCCAAGGCACCTTTTTGCGACCGTCCCGTTTCTTTACCTCAACCCAGGGCCCCGAGTAAGATCCGGTCATCCAGTGTATACTGTAGCCAGTTTTGATTCTCTGGACGACCCTGGCAATCTGTGGTCTGTCTTTGTACTTGGGACAGCAGATGGCAATGATGTCCATGGCCTTCACTCTCTCATTCATGTGACCTGTATCCTCTGTGAGCTCCTTGCCTTTCCTTGGTTTCTGCTGTGGATAGAAGAAGCATTTTTAGACAGGAAGCTGCAGTAGGAATACTAGCAGAGCTGTGTAAAATCCATTCAACCCATTAGGCTGTTTGCATAAGGGCATAAAATTCCTACCACAGGGGGATCTTCATCCTCGCTCTCCTCCTCATCTGTCTCCACTGGAGCAGTGTCAATATTATTGTGGTTCTGGTTTGAAGATTTGGGGACTTTCAGCAGTGATGTGATGGCTTTGTTTCTGGCATTGGCACTTGCTTCACCCTCCGCATCCTCTTCGTCACGATCCAAGTGCTCCATCAGTACCTTGAACTAAGAGATAAAAGCAGACAGATTCCTCATATTCCTGATACTGCAATAATACATATATAATCTAGGGCTGAACTGGCAATATATCATCATTACATCAATATGTATCATGTAAGATGTTTGATTATATTGTCACATGGCATAAGTGGTGTCTTTTCTTGGTTTTAAAGGCTACATTACAGTAAAGCAATGTCATTTTCTTACCAGACTGTTCTAGCTGTTGTATTTGCCTTTACCACTTAGTCATCATATCCACATAACTGATGATCAGTTACCAAAAAATATCATTGTTTAAATATTTTGTGAAAGTACCAAGTGTCACCTGTACAATATCCCGCAATATCGATATCAAGGCATTTAGTCTGAAATATTGATTTTCTCCATATGGCTCAGCCCTACCATAAACTCAAAATAGTGCTAAATACTTACATCCAAATACTGTTTCACAATATTCCTCTTGGTCTCATAGCTGAGATCTGTGTTGGCCAGGTCCCGCTTCAGGAAATCCAATGTCTGACGAGGGTTGAAGTGCACCTTAGGTTTCCTGTTCACTGCCTTCTCGTACACTTTGGCAGACTCCGTCGGGGAATATTTCTGGATTTTGCTGCAAACAAAAAGTTCAGTCATAAACAACTTTGTGTAAACAGCTGCATTGCTAACAGTTGGTGGAAGAATTTTGTATTCGAGCCTACCTGTCTGAGAAGCCATACAGATTCTTCAGATGTTGTTTCAGCATAAGCAGCAGTAGAATGCCCTGCGAAGCACTGGCGAAGTCCAGCAGGGGGCTGGGGTTGTCAGGCAGACGGCCCATCACTGCATCCTCATCTTCCATGTCACCATCAGAATCCGAATGCACAGATTTATTCTGCCTCTGGACCACCTCCTCATCCTCATCACTGCTGCTGGATGTGCTACTGCTCTGCTCATCATCCTCTTCATCATCATCGTCGTCATGGTCTTTATCATCCTCATCCTCATCATCAGAGCCGTATTTTCTCCTCTGAGGCTTCTTCTTTTTTTTCTTCTTCTTCTGCTTCTTTGTCTTGGTCTTCTTTTCCTGCAGTACCGGCCCTTTCTGTAGAGACTGCACAGAGAACAAAATCACTCAAACTCAAAAATCACTGGAGTGGGCATATTTGATTTACACCTCATAATAAACAAAAACAACTAAGAGCATGATACAAAACAAAAATAAAAAAACTTCCCACCTCCTTGAAAGACTGGAGCAGGTTGCTACCAGAGACAGACAGAGTGATTTCTATATGGTGCATGATGAAAAGAGGCTCCTCCTGGCTCTGGAAGGGGAAGCAGGCCAAGTTGTCTGCTATGAACAACAGCATGTTCACCTCTGTTTTCTGCAGGGGACAAAGTGTAAAACGTCACTACTTAGATTAACTGTTTGTGGCCAGCTGTGATGCTTGGATAGCGGCTGGTTGAAGACACACATGCCTACAAATCACAAAGAGAAGCAGAAAAAGGGAACCTACTGAGCTGTCATCAAACAGGCTGAGAAGGGAAATGAGGAAAGCCCGTCGGTGTTGTCGGTTCCCTCTGACCAGAGTGAAGAGATGAGAGCAGAGAGCAGAGTCGGTGTCGTCGTGACGAAAACCTCGAATCGCTGCACCTTTTGGTCCGTTAATGGCCTGTTGGACCTGATAGGACATCTTCAACCCTGCGACGGCCTTCATCTGTGGAGTCATGGAGATACAACTCAGCATGTATGTAGATAAAAGGATGATGGTTGATTTTTATGAAGCCTGTATTTTATTTTTTAATCAGACCTCAAGTCTAGGATCAAAAGTTGAACTACGGTACATTATGTATTTTTTATAACAAATAAAAGTAAAGAAATACATGTTTTGTGTACCTTTTATGCTTCCTTATAACATTCAAATATAAGTGTAAGCCAAGTTAATGCCTCACAGCATTCAGTGAAGTTTTATATTCTACAGCAATAATAAAATATACGCACCCCTGCCCACAGATACTTTTAATGCAAACTATCTCATATGCACTTTCATACCTGGTCTGGTGATGATAAAACAGCAAGCCACTTACATGGATGAAGCCTGAATATTTCTTGTCAATCTCCGCCAGCTGTTGATCAGCCTTGTTCTTCATGGTTGGCTCAGGGTCTGTTCCCATGGCAATCAAGTAGGGTACACACTAAAAAAAAAACAATTGTTCCAAATCTGTGAACACCTCATGATGCATTCAAGACAACAGAGAATGTTATCTATTATAATAAATATTAAATTATAACTATAGAAATCCACAATCCACATTGTGAACAGCAAATCTGAGTGAAAATCGTCAGGAGCTGCTGGTGGGGATCAAAGTTTTGCTTGACTAAATAACGGAACTAACAGCTAATGACATTCACAGAGGTTGCATTGAGTTACAGTATGACGCGTTCAAGCTCATAAGTAACAAATGGTACTGGGCAAAGAGGGTTTTTGGCCAGAAACCTGAATACATACAGTTGTTTGAAGGTTATTTTTTCATATTCATTTAAAATAGATGTTTCAGAGGGAAGGAATGAGAAAAAGCACAGTGCTCTGTGTGAAAGCGTCTGTGCAACTGTTGAAGGGGAAAGAAATGATCGTATGAACTATAGTGTGAACAGAAAAAGAACCCATAATCACTGTTTATCTTGGGTGAGCATGCATGTGTGAGACTATGAACATACCTGTACAGGATGGATGAGGCCCTGGCTGAGAGTCAGCGTAATGACACTCAGGGCAAAGTGCCTAACAGTTGACTGTGAGTTGAAGAAGGACTCCAGCACCTGCTTCAGGTAAATCTGCATGATGGAGCTGCTCATGCCTGATGAGATATCCCCCATTTCTTTCAGATCCTCCTGCGTGGATTGCTTCTTCCCTGAATAAACACAAAGCATCAGCTTTATTAGTAGATGTTCTACATGAGCGGAGTAACAACAACACATGAGACACATTTGTTAAACTCACATTCACGATCGGCCTCCTGCATTCGAGAGTCCTCTTCTTGCAGGTATGTCTGCAGGTTTTTTAGCACCTGGATCTTCAGGCTGACCAAACTGCTTTCATCTGACAGGGTATTGTTATAGAGAACCTTCACATCCTGCACAAACATGAGCTCTGGATGCATGATGAACTGGAAGCCTGAAACAACAGAAATGGTTGAAATATAATTAATTTAGAGGAAACCTAACCCTAACTCTAAAAACAAGAAATACAGTATAAATACAGTGTTCAAATCTTCTGTTAGTCTGAGAGGAGGTGCAGTATACCTAAACCCGTGATGGCCTTGATCTGGACCTCTTCATCTTCATGAGTGGTGAAGTACAACAGAAGCTCCAACACTTTGTCCTTGATGACAATCTAAAAGAAAGAGGTCAGTCAACAAAACAGGTTCAACAGTCATTCTGTACACATAGTCCGAACAGATCGCTGGTGTTTACCTTGTTCGCGCCCTTGAATTCCTCTTGGTCAAAATCAAAGTGCCGACAGAGAGCCCCAACCGTGAACAACGCGCGCAGGAGAGTGGGTTTGTTAGCAGCCAGAGTGGAACTGTTGGCGTCCTCTTGGTGCTGTGTCTTCAGTTTTGCCAGAGCTCCTATAGAATGATACATATAGGCAGTGAAACTTGTTCTTCTCATTCACACTCACTAACAAATAATCTGGACAATAAAACACTTTTTGGTGTGTGCTCAATGCTCTTAGTTATTTGCATGATCAAACCTTTAATTTGAAGGTGAATAAAAAGGTGAAAAGTATGTACCCGTTTCTAAAATGTTGGTGTATTTTCATAGCTTTTCCAGCCTTTTGCATTTCAAGGTATATAAGAATTCTGGTACAAGAAGGTATACATGAATGTATGGTGTAAAAGCCTTACCATAGTAGCGATTGAAACAAGCCCAGACAAACTTGTAGTTGTGTGTGACTTTGTTGACAACGGCACCAAGACAGCTTACACAGTGCTGTACAACCTGAGAAGCAAACACGACAAATGACATCATATTCAAGTGAGATCTGTATGCTCAGAGCAGCAGTTCCACATTCGAGTTGTTTGTTTTTTAAAGAGCTATGAGCTGTGACAGCTCTACACTGACCGTCATGCCATATTTGATGATGAGCTTCATCAGGTCTTCTTCAAGGGTATTGAGGAAAGTCTCACTTGGTTCCTCCATCAGAGGCACGGCCAGCTCCAAGATCTTTGCCACGTTGCATATCACCATAAAGTCATTCTGAGTCTGAAATATCAATACAGATTTCCATGTACAGTATTGGTATTGGCATGAGTGATGGGGTGTCCTTATAAATCATGCGTGTCCCAGTGAGCTCTGTCTTAAAATGTCAAACAAGTAGGCACTTAAATGCAAGCAAATACAGCTTATTGTGATGGACCCTGTGTTCATTTCAGCTGCCACTAGATGGCTCTATAGGACAACATAAAAGTTGGTGTTGTTAAATTATGTCCTGTGAGACTCAACAAATGATTTCTCATAGTTTCAGACATTTAAAAAATAAAAAGACTAATATTGAACAAAAATCATGTTGTACTTACATTGCACTTGGTAGTCAAGTAGGGCTGCATAGTCATGGCATGCTTGACCATTAACTGTGCTCTGATCTTGCTGAACAGGTAGAGAGTGGTGATGCATGATACCAGCCGACCTGAGTTGACCCCTTTGTCCTCACAGTCTGAAATGCAAACACAGAAACCATTTGTCACAATGAGATGGCAATAAGAATTTTGTAAGCAATTGACATTTATTTGTATTTACCTGCAAGCGAGTCCTCGTATTTCACTATGTGTTCCATCAGATTGTCCACCAACTGAACACAAGCCTTCTTGGCAGGTTTATACGAAGCTTGCTCTTCTGACTTCAAAAGCTAAACAGATGTCATGGAGAGGTTATGTAAGATGCCTGACAAAATTTGCACTCACCAGCTAATGATAAAAATACACAATCTGATGTTGAGATATCAAAGAACCACACAAGTTAAACAACTCACATTTTGGAGAAGCTGTTCAAACCAGTCATAGCCGGAATCTTTACATGCCGAAACCTGGGATGAAATCGAAACATGACGTGAGTCAGACAGTGTCAAACAGCAAAATGTTTTTAATTGGAATGATGGCGCCAACATTTTTGTCACGAGCCTAGGTAGTACGCACCACGTCTGTGATGTTCAGGATCTTCCGAGTCATGGCGTTTTTGTCATGACTGGGTGTGGGAGTGAACCAGATCTTCTGGAATGTCTCATTCACCAGTTTCTGCACAGGAAGATATATTTATGTGTATAAGCTGTATATTTATAACTAAAAAACAGCCACTATTAAGCAGCATTCACATAATTATAAACACAAACCTTGATCCCCTCTTCATCGTTGACCCTTCGTATCATCTTGACACACATCTCAGTGATCTTGTGGAAGTCTGGCTGCTCCAAGCAAATATCCCTCAAGATCTTAATGACCCTCTTCCTTACACTTATACCCGTGTCCTGTGGAAAGACAAAAAATTATATGAGAACATCTCAATATAGACAATGGGACTTTCGGCTGCTAAATGGCTGCAGTTCATCATTTGCTCTTTAGGTGGCAGTGTGGGAAAAGATTACTGAAACCCTTTTGCACTTTGAATTAAGTTTTTGGTCCGAGTTTGTAACAGGAGTTTCCACTTGAGACTGTTTTATGATAGATGTTGCCTATTACACAAACCCCTAAGTGATGTAACCAAATATATTCAAACTTTACCACCTGAGAAAATAACATAACATTTCTGTATGACAGAATCTCACGGTGAGGTGTTGAAAAAGATCAAGAGGGAAGCTTAAGAAATTACCAATATCCTTTCAATGAGCATGTCATAGTACTGCTCAATGAGCTGCGGTCGACTGAGCACAAAACGGCCAAGGAGCTCCACGGCTGCCTCTCGCACACTGGTGGAGTTGTCCATGAGGCGACAGTGAACCCCACGCTGCATATCCAACTGCAAAGCAAATAGGGGAGATTAGGCTGGCGCAGATATACATAACTGAATGTTGAACTGTTAGTGTGACTGTGGTAAACTGGTAAAATAACTGGTAATACCACCGTAACACAGAATGTCCTGTTAGGGATGACTTACCCGTGCCAGAATACTTGGATCCACAGCCACTACTTCAGACAGACACTTCATGGCTTTAGTTCTGACTGCAATCGCACTCTCACCCAGCACTCTCAGAATCTAGACAAGAACAAAAAGTTAAAGACAGCCAACACAATATAATCTTTGACATTAATTTGAAATGAATCATCTTACCTGTGATAAATAAATATCAAAACTCTGTGCAAATGGCCTCATGGAGGCCAGATATCTGACGATCAGACATGAGTCCACATAGTCTACTGTGTCAGAGTTAATGCTGAAAGACAAATCAAGAGGACCGTTGGAAACCAGGATCGGTGAACAAGTCAAACAGTGTAACATATTAGTACAGACCTCCAGGGTTCAGTATTTACCTCACAGAACTGAGATCTGGTGTTGATGTCTTCATGATCTTGCGGAGGAATTTTTTCCGTGTCTCGGCTTTCTGTACAATCTCTTCAGTCGTGTCGACATCCTCGGAATAATATCGCCCTTTCAAGTCCTCGTCGTCGTTCTGAGACTTCATCGCCTTTTCTGCCTCAACTGTAGTGTCCCTGAACCACTGGGCAATATAAAACTTCCTGGCAAACTACATGAAACAAATGCATACATATGTAATAAAAACACAACATTACAAGGCATGATAAAGAGTATAATACTGCTTTGACACTAAGGAACCCTGTTTTACCATTGTTGATGTTATTATTACTGCATGTACACTGAGCATTGAGGCTATAGATAATCATTAATGTGACCATCATGATTTCAGTAAATACACAGATTGAAATATAAAAATGCTCACCACTAGAGATGGATCTGTCTCAAGTTTCTCATTTAGGAAGTCTAGCAAGGCCTTCTGGAGTTTCTGGACTTCATCATTGCCTTGAGTCTGTAAGGAGATCAGTAGGTCAGGAGCATCCAAAGAGTAGTCGAGTACACTGCTGTTAATTTACATCTGGTAAAATAACTCCATAACCATCTAGCCTACCTCGTTGAGGACTCGGTCAATAGCCTTTTGGTCCATGTTGCTAGTGACAGCATCTTTACGCAGACTAGAGGCAACAGTGCCAAGGTAGTCCAGCGATGCCACCCTGAGCGCCATTTCCGTCTGCTTGTTACTGAACTGGTGCACCTGGAGCACAAGAAGTGCAGTGTCACAACAAACTGTACTATCGACTGGAAAGATGGTGGGAGGTGATAACTGTGAAGTGATTGATGATCCTCACCAACAGCCTGCCCAGTAAACTGAGGAGCAGTTCAGCTGCAGGCCACTCCGGCCTGTTGACTGTAGACAGCAGGTCATGAACAAAGTTCTCAAACAGTGGCCTGTAGTCATCCTCTCCCTGCTTACTGCCACACCTGAAGCACGCAGAATACAATTTGTTGTTATGTGTGTACACCTAAACAAGTGATATTACAGCCCGTTCCACAGTAGAAGGTGTACTGTGTAAAGGCAATCTATGCAAAAGTCCCCCTTTAACAATCTACAGGCCAATGACTCACTTCTTGAGAAACACTGATAGGAAGTTCTGAGCTGTCCTCATGGCAGTTTCGTATGAGTTTGTGATGAAGGCATCTTTATCCACCTAGAAAAAAAAGTCCCTAATATGTAAAACAATTTCTAAAGAAAAAACATCTTTTCAGATTAATGTGATTAAAATATCTGTTAAATGTTGACGGTTACCTTTTTATTGTGTTCATCCTCCGCGTCCCTCTCTGAGGGAAGACGAACCACACACTGGATGAGCTGAAGAACCAGTGCTGTGACCATCTGGATATACAAGGGCTCTTCATCCGAATCACTGTTTAGTCTGGGGGAGTATCAGACATCATCAGGTTTACTGAACAACACAGAGGACATCAGCGATCAATTTCTTCATGAATGTAATTTTTTTTAGTAAGATGTAGTTACCTAAAGTTCCTGAGGCTGCGTTTGCTAGTAGGCAGTCTAGCCAGGGAGGTGAAGATCTCTTCAAGAATGAGCTGCCTGTGCTTCTCGTAACGAGAGAACACCTCAAGAAAAGTAAAATGCAAAACACTTAATCAAAGCATAACAGATAAAACAATGCAAAGCTAAATTGACTACTAAAATAATATGAAATTAAATAAAATTGCATGCCATGGCAGACTTACTGCTGTCACCAGCGTGATGGCACATAACTGCAGCTCACTGACATTCTCCACAAAAAAGGGTGTAATACCCATGGTGGACACCTAAAAGTTGGGCACAAAAGCAGGCGTGTTAGACCTCAAGAGTCAAAGGTGAAACGGACAATTTTTAAATGACGTCAGAGTCTCACCTGGAGAATAGTGGTGTCAGTTAGCAGCTGGATCTCCAGGAGCTCTGACATGTTGCTAACAATATCACACACTTTGTCGTAGAGCATGACTACCACCTTCTGCTTGTGGGTGGAACCTTTTGCTCTCTTGGACTTCGAAGCATGCATGCCACCTTAGGTGAGGAAGATAAAAGGAAAATAAGAGTTGAATAAAAGATAAGTAAACCACTTGCAAAATACCAATACCAATTTTTAACTCCCCATTAGAGCTATTTGTCAAATATGGGCAAGGATTACTGGACAACCATAGAGCGGCCTATTCAGCTTATGGATATTAAATCTTTTCGTGCATAAAAAGAGCTCAAAGATTTTTGGCAACTCTTGTAGAACAGAAGAAAATGGTGCTGACCTTTTCTGTAGACCGGGTCATACTGAGGATACAACGAGTTTTGCAGATGGTACTTGGTGTACTGCAACACCCTCTCAATCACATCCTCTATATAAACAGCCTTGGGCATGTGTGGAGATGTCATGATGTTCAGGGCAGCCAAACTGGCATCAGCAGACTTAGCCACCCGCTCCATGATGAGGTCACGCCACAACCGCTCCTCATCCACGGACTCGTTATCCTACACAGTTTAAAATCAATTAGTTAAAACAAACATAGGACTAACGTTGGTGAAAGGTTTTAACAGAAAATCAGATAAGGAAAATCACATCTGGCAACATACGTGATTCATTAGTGTGGAAAGTTTGACGCTGTCCTGAATGTTTTTCTCCAGGATATTCAACATTTTCACCAGTTTAGAGGTCGACATCTACGGATCAAACAAATTACGGGTTACGTTCACAATGATGCGGCTGTGAATTCATGCGATTGTGATTGACGATGTCTTTACAGCAGCTAAGAATCAACTGTGAAACCTGAGTTGAACCTTGTGAGACTGCACAAACATACTCCACTTACCTTGTTAAAGATGCACATAGCTTTGATCTTTACAGAATCGCTGCTGAGCTCACTCAACTGGTGCTTTCCGAGCAAGAGCTCTTCAGGTATCTCATCATCATCTGTTTGAGTGCACAACGTTACCATTTTTAACATTTTTCAACTCAACATTTCCAACAAACGTCATGAACTTTGGATACTGGGCTGTGCTTGATGTTTACCTATGGTGGTGAGGTCCACATCCTCGAGGTTCTCAAGAATGCCGTTCATGTTGGCCTTGAATCTCTTAAATGTGGAGGAACTCATCTTTTCTGTTATACAAACATAAACAAATTGATTAATGAAAATATGTAGTTTTTAAAATGCAATAATATTATAAAAGAATCAAAGTGGGAAAACAATACCCTCTGTTGAAAGCTTTGAATCATGCGCTATCCTGTTTTTCTGTTTCTCCTTTTTCTTCAATTTTCTGGCAACTGAGCAAAAAGAACACAACGTTTTGTTTATTATCTGAACTTATATAGGTTAGATTAAAAAAATATATATATATATTTTTTTTTTCTGTTGCTTATGCCCACTGGCAAGCCTACGCAAAAAATACTCACCCTCACGCAGGCTTGGTGGTGGACAGTTTTCTTCTGAATCACTTGGGCTCAATTCACGGTGACGGCTGCTGGACCCCCGAGCAGCATTTGGACCTCCACTTCCTTTGTGGTGTCCAGAAGCCTTCTTCTCTTCCTGCTTCCATGTCTTGTCGTGATCTTTCCGGGACTTTTTCTTTGGAGCTGTAACAATAACAGAGAGGTGATAAGTCAGAAAATATGAAGTTCTTTAAGCTCCAATTATTGCTTGAATAAACAAATAAAATGTAATATTATAATAGAAAATCTGAAGAATTACTGCATGGTTAAACAAAATTCTGTCAAAAGTGGAGACAGCATAGTGCTTTTGCAGGACTCTGAAGTGTATCTACGAATATGAAAAGTTTTTAGCTTTAATACGGACACTCATTGTCAGATTTATCTCCATCGTCATCTTCGTCATCTTCGTCCGACTCGGCGTACTTGGATTTCTTACTGATCATACTGTGCTTTCGCTTCTTCTCACAAACTGACATCTCTGTAAGCACAAGAACAATCAGCACAGAATAATCTAGACTTCAAAACAAAATACCTTCAGTAACTCATAATGACTGTGATAATGATTCCTGATACAGTGGTTTAAAGTAAATAATCCGGAAACTGAGCACAGTCACATTGCACGTATCGACAGCCTACACTTTTTCGTACCTATTTAAGAAACAAAGTAAATCGTACCTCTCCCTGATTTGTCAAAGGATCTGGAGCTGTGTGCATTCCTGCTTTCCTTAATAATCCTTTTAACCTCATCAATACTGAGTTTGTTGAGCACAACAATGGGCTTTGCACCTTTGTTTAAGTTCTTTATCAATGACAATCTCTCCAGCCTGACCAGGGGTTCGCTCCAGCCCTCTATCAATTTGGTTGGAAGTTGGAGATCTTTCGCCTCCCGTTTTAATTTAGGAATCACAAAGTTCTTCAGACTTCCTGAGTTGCCGCCCAGCAGGTATGAGGGGAACTCACAACGTTTTGTCTCAGAAGACTGCTGTTTGTTTCCAGCTTGGCCGCTAATGCTGCCATCCCCACTTTTCCTGTCCTTCTTATTTTGGGCACTTTGAATGCTGGAATTCTCTGTCTTCTGTCGACCATTGAGGTCAGTGGATTTTTTTCTTTCATCTTGCTTCACTCTAGGGCTGTCAGGTTTAGTATGCCGGTTAGGAGAGTGTCTGTTGCAGTTTTCCCTTGAAGTCTTGTGCTTCCTATCCCTGTCACCATCTCTGTCCTTATCCGTATCTCTATCTTTGTCCCCATCTCTATCTTTATCTCTGTCCTTACCCCTATCTCTATCTTTATCCCCATCTCTAGCTTTATCCTTGTCTCTTTCCTTATCCCTATCTCCAACTTTCTCTTTGTCCTTAACCCTATCTCTATTTCCAGCTTTATCTCTATCTTTGTCTTTTTCTCTTTCTCCAAATTTGTCTCTGTCCTTATCCCTATCTTTATCTCCAACTTTATCTCTCTCTCTGTCCTTATCCCTATCTTTATCTCCAACTTTGTCTCTCTCTCTGTCCTTATCCCTATCTTTATCTCCGACTTTGTCTCTCTCTCTGTCCTTATCCCTATCTTTATCTCCAACTTTGTCTCTAATGCTGTCCTTATCCCTATCTTTGTCTCCAACTTTGTCTCTAATGCTGTCCTTATCCCTATCTTTGTCTCCAACTTTGTCTCTAATGCTGTCCTTATCCCTATCTTTGTCTCCAACTTTGTCTCTAATGCTGTCCTTGTCCCTATCTTTGTCTCCAACTTTGTCTCTAACGCTGTCCTTATCCCTTTCTTTATCTCCAACTTTGTCTCTAATGCTGTCCTTATCCCTTTCTTTATCTCCAACTTTGTCTCTAATGCTGTCCTTATCCCTATCTTTGTCTCCAACTTTGTCTCTAATGCTGTCCTTATCCCTATCTTTGTCTCCAACTTTGTCTCTAATGCTGTCCTTATCCCTATCTTTGTCTCCAACTTTGTCTCTAATGCTGTCCTTATCCCTATCTTTGTCTCCAACTTTGTCTCTATCTCTGTTGATATCCCCATCTTTATCTCCAACGTTGTCTCTATCTCTGTCCTTATCCCTATCTCTATCCCTGGCTTTGCCTTCTCCATGTCTGGCGTTACGCTCCACCTTGCTCATGGTTTTTGGAGTCTCAGGGTTGCTGGCATGGGATCGATGACTGTTGTGGTTCTTTTCCTCTTTGTGGCGCAAGTCTGAATGCTTGTCATGTTTCTGCCGTGGTGTGTCTGGACGTTTGTCATCCGAGTGTCTCTTGCTGCTAACAGTTTTGCCGTCATGTCTGTGTTTGGATTCACGTCGACTTTCCTGCTTCTGTTTCGGGGCTTCGGGTTGTCCGTCTGAGACAGGCTTCTTGGGGTTGTCAGCATTCTGTTTGATGATCCCAGGTCGGTTTTCAACAACTTTATCAACCTTTCCATCAGCCTTTGACTTCAGTTGCCGTAGGTGGTCCTGACACAACTTCTGGGCTTCCAAGACCACTACAGGATGTCCTATCATTCTGCCAGCTTGCTGCAGATCAATACTGACCATCAAAGCAGGCCGACTGGCACCGTTACTTGCTGCATTCGTCTTCTTGTGTCTCAACTTGTTGTCCGTGTTGCCCCCTTGTAAAGTAGGCCCGTCATTTGACTCAGCTCCGGATTCCTGAGGATACGAGTCTTGCTTCCGTTTCTTTAGTGGCTTATCTGCAATAACGAGAAATGTAGCTTAGATCTTCTTCAAATACAAACATATCTAGGTCATGACATATTTTTTATAAAAAAGACACATGGCAAATACCTTTATCCTGGACTTCTTTAGACCACCTTTCTCTCTCGCTGGCCGACTCACGTTCTATTCTCTCAATCTCTGCCAGTGTTTCTATCTCAGCATCATCAAACACAACCCCACTGATGACTCCAGTCTCCTTGGCATTTGGCCTAGCAGGAACCTGCTGACAGTTTGCCTGCTCCTCAGGGCCCAACTTGTGTGACAGATCCTGGGCGGTCCTTGACAACTGATTATTATTATTATTCGTCAAATCAGATTCATGATCTGAGTCGACATGTGGCCCGAGAGGAAGTTCTTCAGATGGATCCATGTCTGAAAACTTCACTCGGGATAGTTTTATAGTCAGCCTGGTGGACTCTTTTGCTGGGGAACTAACAATGTCATACGAGGAGTTTTTGTCCATCAGCTCGTTTTCTTCTTTTCTCCTTTCTTTCTGCTTCTTTTTGCGGTCAGCAGAGGAAAGGAGAAAGTCAGGCCCTGCACCTGGTGGCATATCAGGAGGAGGGGACTGCATGATAAGGGGAGGCCTGGACCCTGCATAACACAAAAGAAATTCAAGATAAAGTAACTACCACAGAATAAGTCTTTGCAAAGAATTGGTGCATTCATTTAGATTTTTGATTTTGAGTTGTTCCCGAGGCAGCATACTTTTTGCAGTCTCTTCACTCCCAGCAGGGGAACACACAGACTGTGGGGATTTAACTGGAACCGTGGCAGCCCTCATGGAGGGGTCGTTCTCCTGTTGGAACACAAAGCATTTATCATCCCTCTAAACAGCCAACATCTGCTACGGTCCACTTTATTATATCTTGATATCTCTGCATTACCTCATTTCCCAATCTGTGAGCCATGTTGATGTAGTCTTCATCTGAGCCAAGTCTCGCATTATGATTAGAAGTACTCGAAAGCTGACCAGAGACCTTGTCGGCATGGATATTTCTAACTAAAACAGAGAGCAAAATAAGATATCCACATTATTATCCAAGTTATTTGTGAAAGGGCTCCCATCTCCCTGAGAGATAGATACATTCTTTTACAACAGTTTTACCATACTTCGGGAACAAAGTGTCAGCTTACGTGTGAATACAAGTTTTAAAAAGTATATTTGTTTTCCTCCAAAAAATAGTGGGAAGACTGAAGATGTTTACATAGCTGAAGCTTTTAATGTCTCTCTCATGAAAAGGCTTCTTGTTTAATGCAGAATGCTTAACTAACAAATAAATCAAGATTGATAATTCAAATGGAATGCATGTCACTATCACTACACAGTACTCATAGAATATTGTCCACCTTGACTTGTTTTAAACCAGTCCAAATGCACACAAAATGAAAATTATTCTATGTTATTCACTTCAATCAAACCGTTGCTATTTGCTGTTCCTCGCAGAGGCATGGCAGGAAGTTAGACACGTTTTTCTTGATTTGAATGTGTACTCACCTTGCTGTGTCTGTTGGTGTTGGGAATAACTGGGTGGGTTGTACGGCATGTAGTCTGCAGGACTCTGAGGGGTATATGGACTGGGTATAGGACTGTTCTGCTGGGGTACAAAGCGAGCACCTGATCCAGACTGAGGAGATGTAAAGCATCTGTGAAGGAGGAAGACGTTGTTTTAGTAGAAATACAGACACGTCTGCCTCTTCATCATCTGACTATATGCTGGCTCTACCTTACCCAGAGGGACTTTGAGTGACGGTGGTTGGCTGATAATTTGATCCTGGACTCCCATGCACCTGATTCTGAGACATCTTATACTGTTGCATCATTGGCTGCTGCATTACACCTAAGAGATAAGGATACAAAAAAAATCTAAAATTAAGGTCATACAAGTGGGGTTTCTCTTTTTAAGCAGTTTTCGCTGCTGAATCAGTTTCACATTCCTAGATATATCCTTAAAATGCGTATTGTTTAATTGTAGAAGCTTCTGTTCTACTGCTTCTCTCTGAAATCACGTCTTCGTCCTCCCAAAAAATGTATAATATTTATTTAGAGAGTGCAGTTAGTGATAGTGTGGGCTCCATGGGAGCTCTGACAGCTTGACGGAGTAGCAGCGGGGAATGGGGCTTAGCCAAGCGTCAATTCCACAGTAACAAAACTCACCTATATGTGCCTTAGGAATGTAAACTCGGTTACATAGGATTATACATCTGATCACATCTACACTTCTTGAAATACATACATACATACATACATTAGCAAGTCAAATAGAACAAAACCACCAGTGTATCAACGGGCTCCAGCTAAACCAAACTCAATAGAAATACTGGGTACTACTAATAAGCAAAAATCTTATAAATCTTACTGTCCTTTCCCCCATTAGCAGTGTATCAGATAGGTGTTGTACTGGAAAGCATTATATTGAGAGGTATTCTCACTATTCTGCTGCCCCTGATTTCTATTCTGCCCCCACCTCCCAGTGGTCAAACTACTGTTTATGTACTGCAAGCGTTATCTTTTGTACTTGTTGAAAATAAAATAGATCTCCATAAAAATGAGTTCAGGGAGATAAAGGATTAAGTTATAGCTGCAGGACAATGGGGAATTTACCAAGGTGCAAGGTTATGTATACACTGAGCACATCTTCACTGGATCAGAAGCACTAAGTTCCTATTGCTGGCTAAAAAGCCACACATTTCGCACAGTATTGTAAATATTGTACTTTTTGATGACAAACTATAAACAATTACTTGAAATTTCTACTTCTGTACCAGTAGATTTTAAAAGAGGCTAAGAGATTGATAGATTTGCTGTGTGGTCAGGATTGATTTTAAGATGCATATTGTATTGGGTAAAGGGTTGGTTCAGATTCCAGATTTCTTCCTCCTTCCCAATACAAGCTGAACAGTATTCCATTTTGGTGCTCACTGCGGAGGATAATGACATAAAATAATTCAACAGTGGGACGCCCCGTCCCGTCGAGCTAAGTGAAGCTGAAGATGCATGAACCATAACGACCCTGGGTGGAGTTCAGCGGGGGACCTCTGTTGCATCTCTCTCCCCTCGTTTCCTATTTTCTACCCACTGGTGCTGTCTAATGAAGGCCTAAAGCGACAACAAAAAACAATGTCTCTGTTACACTGGATAATCCACTCCAACTGGGTTGTGAAATGGAACGACTTCCTTTTTCCGGACATGCCCTCCCTTTTTGAAGCTGAAAAATTCCCTTTGACTTCTTATAGCGGGAAAAAATACAGGCGGAACTAATAACAGCAATGATGGCTGAGTCCATGTAATAACTGCAATGCAGTTCAAGATTAATAATGGTATTAGTTACACTTGTGTTTTACAGCTTGAAAGGCCTGTTGTGAAAAAGATCCATTCAACTTCAGTTTCACGCGATGTTCTTCCTCCAGCACTAGCTCTGTCCCCAGCTTGGGAACCAGCAATGCAGTGAAACTAGGCACAACTAGTGCATCTGACACAGGAAATGCTCAGGTGGGCAACTGGTTGCAGTGAAAACTAAGAGCGCAGCCAGGCAGAGAGCATGCAGTGAGCTGAACTGCAACAGGCCGATGCCTCCTCCTTACCACCCCAAACCTTGTACTGAGATGGCATACTTTTGTCCCTGAAGATTTTGGGGTTCCTGGACAGCAAAGTTTGAAGAAGCATTGGCATGTCACCCTCGGGTTCATCATTCCCCAAGTTGTCCTTCAACTCTCTGGAAAGCAAACAAAAGTATAGGTCACAGTCATCAAGCAGGCTGCTCACTGGGCCTGAGTGCAGTTTTGACAAATACACTCTGATTCCTTCCCGTCTCAATTACCAGTTATTATTTTCAGTGCAGTTTAGACTAACCCTTCACGATTCTGACAACTCGGAAAATGAGCTGACCTTTCTGGTAAAGTAATGACTGTAATACGATCATTGAAATTGAACCATCAATGCCTTGACTTCTCTGTTAAAGTAACCAGTGAAAACACTTGCATTTCCACTAACACAAGGGATGGGTACCGCAACTTGGTATCAAACGGGCACCAATGCTAAATTATTGAAGACCAGATTATTGATAAGATGTGACGTTCCGTACTTTCTAACATTTTGGTGTAATGTATTATCACGCTGCAGTGAGCATCTTCTCTGCTCTCTGTGTTGGTGCTGAGCTTCTCCAAGTACACACACACACACACACACACAAACACACACACAACGAGCAACAAGCGAGCATAAACATGTAGAAAAACAACATTTGAATCTGTTCTGTCTGCAGTCTTGTATCCACTGCCGCTATGTGTACACATGCACAGCACACTAGCTTGGCTAATAGAGAATTGTTACAAACAAGCTAAAACAAAAGCTGTCTCTATGTATTCCAAATGTTTAGCTTAGCTGCTGACTGAGACAAATAAATCCCTCCTCCCTCTGCCAGTGGTACCTGCAGACAGTGAATCACATCAGCAGAGGGTGGACAGGATGAGACTGTTACTGACTGATGTCTGTGTTCTTCATTCTTTTGTAAACATTTCTCAAGAATATTATTTATTTTATTGACATTTAAGATATAGTAATAGTAGTAAGTAGTAATAAAGTAATGAAAAAGAACCGATTAGAGTATCAACAAAGAATCCAACCGAAAAGGAGTATCAATAAGAGTAGCAGTGTCGATAAAATCCTAAAGATATCCATTCCTATCTCACACAGTTGACAACAAAGTCTGCTTAACAATGATTGCTTCCCAAATTCAAACCACATTTCAGAGCTACAAACCTACTGTGGTAGCTACTGCCAAGCTTTCCTCTCTCAAATTTCAATTCTCGAAAAATGTTGTGAAAGATGGGTGAGGGGTACATACATGTGTTCAGTGGAGACCTGGTTAAGGCTATGCGCCAGCTGAGTCACCAGATTTTCATCCCGGCACACCAGCAGGCTGCTGACCTCTTCGGAGATCCTTCCATTGTAGAGCAGGCTCTTAGCAGTGGTGGCTGGGAGAGGAGAAGGCAAGGGCAGCTGGTTCAACACTAGAAGAACGATGGAGAGAAAAGTTAGGTTGGCTGGAAAATGAAAGGAAGTAGGATGGGAACTACAATAAAGGAAACTGTTTTGGAAAGAGATAAGTACATGGAAATATTTGTGGATGTAAGAATTTAACATGTGAAAACATGCAACTGGCCCACTCTATTTGGTAGAGATGCCAAATGTCAGTGATACAATCTGAGTTTATAGACAATGTACATTTTGGTAATGCCAATTTAAGCTTTATTTGTTTTACTTGTATTTTTTGTGGGGCAAACATTTATTGGATTTAAATTTAGTGTTTACATTTCCAATTAGAATAAACATGTTGAAGGCCTTAGAATACATTCCAAACTGACAAGAAAATGCTGCAACAACATAATAAACGTGCTTTTCATCTTTTCATCAAAAGGCCTCATTAGGAGTGACGAAAAGTCCATCGACCTCTGAGTTCATGAAGCTATCCAACACTTTGTACCATCTAATGTGATCAAACACAATAGCTCAGCATAAAATCATATCTTTGTGAAATGTAAAATTGTTACATTTCCATTGTTTTAACAGTTATCCGTGTTTTTCTTTTATCAAAACAGATTTGGGTTCTTTGAGCCTACAACTACCCATCTTCAGGAACATAAGCCACTTCACTTCTGTCTGCCCTGAAATCACCAGTGATGAGAAGCATCACAATTACCAGTTACACTAACATACACATATTCCTTAAACGTGTCACATCTTGGTTTGAATGTCCCTGTTTAGGCCATGCGAACAAGCATTAAAGAGAGACGATGTTGCACTTACGGTCTGTCAGGCTAGCAATTCCAGCAAGAGTAGTGATGGGAACATGAGGCATATCACCATTCATGCTGAAGATGAGGTCAAGAGGTCGTGTCAATGCACAGGCTGCTTAATATCGCCAATCTCTTCCTATTCCTCACATCTCCAAAATTCTGCAAAGACAAAAAAAAAAAGGCATCACACACTTTTACAGACTGTTCACTGTCAACAAGGTGTGGATGCTATTACATTCAGCACTGCTCATATTAGGAGTATGAATATTAAGTAATAGACAAATGTTTTCCATATAACTACAGTGTGTTTATTCTGGGGATTATTATTTTTTTAAGCGTCAGCTTATGAGTGTGCATTATTACACTGCCAACATAACAGCACATCTGACGTAGGCAGTTTACACCGGTGTTATGTCGAAGTCTGTTCTTGCCCTTCCGTTAAAATGATAGCGCCCCCCCTCGGTGATAAGGTTGGGGATAAAGGCTGGTTCAGGTTTCGGTACGGGGGGGACGTAACGACGGCGATACCGTATTCGACACAATACTGCAAGCCTGAGCATGCCTACACAAGTCACTGATTTAAATGAGCTCGGTGCCCAAACCATCTTGCCCCCCTGTCCTCCATTCATACTCAGCTTCAGTGCGTGCATCTCTTTTCTTTCTCTCATTTCAACCTGCTCAACTCGGAACATGCAATTACTGCAGACATGTTCAATCGTCAATATTCTCTCTCACACAATGCAGTCCGTCGTGCATTGCGAGACTCGAGTGGTGACAACCCTAGCTAGCTATGTGACAGAATAAACGTAAATGATAAAGGGTTGAAAAAAAAGTTACAACGATTCTGCCTCTCTGTCTTGTCTCTATGCATCTCTAATCCCAAAGTCGGCTTGTCTTGAGTTTGTTTTATAATAATAGTCGTAGCTGAATCCTACAAGCAAAATGCCATTCAGAAAACATTGTAGTTAACATTATATCTCGAATTATTTCTTTTGTTACAATGTCAGCTAAGGTTTCCGGGGCTGTCCAAACACATACCAGCGACATTAGCGTTAGCTTATCTTAACATCAGATGCGACTGTATTGTTATTCATTTATTACAGTTTTTGACGTTTTAAAGACTTGCTATAAACGACTGGCAGCACAGCGACGTCTGTGAAAGTGACTAAAAT
Organism: Eutrigla gurnardus; assembly: GCF_963514095.1. Classification (NCBI taxonomy): domain Eukaryota; kingdom Metazoa; phylum Chordata; class Actinopteri; order Perciformes; family Triglidae; genus Eutrigla; species Eutrigla gurnardus. Next base: position 12,265,598 of record NC_139930.1, on the reverse strand, counting down.
CAACTCGGGTTAGCCGGCTAGCAACAACTGGCGAGGTAGTTAGCTAACCTATGCTAACTGGCAAGGTACTGTAACTTGCCCAACATCAAGCTAGCATCACCGGGAGTGCATCAAACCCCAGTTAGCCTACTCTGTGTCGCTCTTTTTTTTACCGTGCAGGTCGTGTAATGGTTTAGATTTTCACCTCGCACTTACTATGGCCTTCGTCGGTGCATCTCTAGCTCACAAAGTGGACCTCGGGCTTGCCTTAGGAAGCGCAACGTTAACCCCGACCCGACGCCAGGGAGGCAGGGGTACAAAGCGAAGACCCCATCACAAACCAGGAATATCGCCTTGGCTGATCCCGTCAACGGTTCCCAGCGGCTGCCACGGTGTGTGTGACAACCCGGAAACACTCAGGCGGCTAAGCAATTTGTGTTGAATAGAGGTTGTTATTGTTGAATCTGGCTTATTTACCTCTGGATGTGATGAGAAAGAGAAGTGATTCTGGTAAAGGAGGAGGAGGAGGGGGAGGAGCAGGAGTAGGATGGCAGCTGGAGCTGGAGAAGAGTCTCTGGCTCCCTCTCCGTCCCACTGTTCAAACAGCTCCACCGAGGACGAGCTTACACAACGGCGGTGATCTCCGTCGGGTGGGCTGGGGGGGGTTTCTTCTTTCTCACGGCGAACATGTCTGCCGGGATGGGGAAGGCGTCCCTCCGAGCCGGCCTCAATCAGGCGACGGTTTTCTGCTTTAGAGTTTGCTATGTTACACGATTAATTACAGCTGATTAAAAAATAATCGAGTCACAGAGAAAATGGGGATCCACATTGTCTATCCCCCTAACCCCTCTTTCTCTCTCCCTCTCTCCCTCTCTCCCCCCTCTCTCTCTCTCTCAAAATGACGACCGGAAGAACCGATAAAAGGAATAATACTTTCAACCGGTGAGGAGACATGGCTTATGACCAATGATAACTGGCAGGAAGGACCTCCTGGTATCCTTAAACGTTTACACGGTGCTACTTTTTATTTTTTTATTTTTTTTCAAAGACCATATTCACACATGAAATTATGAAATCCACTAATGATAAACCAGTCGTTTATAATAATTGTCTGTGATGTGTGTTACATCTGGAGCTTAAACAGGGGGGATCGTGTCATTTCCTTGACAAAAATAATTTAATTATAGGAATTTTCTGATCATGTCCCATTAGTATTTTCTTTTCATTTTATTTGTCTTGTTTATTAATCCGAGAAGTGACATTGTCCAAATACAGAAAGATAGAAGGATTTCTATCTTTCTATCAAAAAATAACTATGCCAAACTACAAACACAACAATGTTAGATATTACAGTGATTTATTGGTGTGCTCACAGTATTACATTTCTGCATCTGCTGCTCTTAAATGTCATTTAAATGAAATCACTAGGGCTACTTTTAAACCCTAATAGAGCGCATGCCCACGTAAATATTATCATGTAAATATGGAGAAAAGTAAAGTTAAAACAGGCAGATATTGCCAAATATTGGTTTCTGTTCTGGGCCAAAGCGCCCACTTAAAATAGAGTGATGCAAATGTAAATGTAAGATGTAAATCTGCAAGTCTAATATTAAGATGTAACAAACACAACAGGCAGAAATGGTAAAAATATTGGTTTCTGTGGCAAGAGGTTATGGCCGAGATAATTTCACAGAATTTAGTCATCATATACACACACATATAGTGTACAGACCATGCAATTTAGTAGAAATATTCTTAAGCTTTTTTAATTATTATTATTTTTTAACATCAATTCGGGCCATTTAAAAATGGGCAGTGGGCCACAGTAGTCTTAGCTTTTCTCACATGCTGAAAACTATTTAGCGATGTAGATCTGTAGACACATACAGGCCAATTGAAAACATCTCTAATTCATAGTATCAGACTTCCAGACCACCGTGGAGGCTGCTGTGATGATGCGCTGAGGTAGGCAATTTCAATTGAAGGTTTTGGTCTCCCTCTTGTGGAGAAAATGTAACATATTTTTACAGACTAAAGAAAAGTTTTCCTGTCTTCCATTCTGGGCACCTCCTTGTGCAGTTTACTCTTTTTAGACTGTCACAATTCAATTTTGATCATCTGAGGAAAATATCTGTGCAACACACCAGTTCTTGTGTTGTGAACAAAAAACCCTAAAAAAAATTTTTTTATTGCATTGAGAATGAGCCACTATAAGAAAATAGTCTCACACTGACATTTATTGTGTATGAAGACTATCATCAAAGATCAATGGTGTGATTTATTAAAAAAACAACTTTATTACCTTATAATTCAGGAGAAATTGCAGACACTGAATCCTTCTGAAACTAAAAATGATGCCTTCAGGACTTCCTGTATGCTTCAGCAATAAGGTTTAATGAGGAAATAAAAGTATAAATATCTAAATATCCTTTCCTCGTCTGGTATGGTGTAGCAGAGTTAATTCTTTAACGCTAATAATAACAGGTTTTACCTAAAAAAAACAGTACTTTTTACTCCACATTAACTCAACACTTCAGAAATTGAGAGAAGAACATGAGAGCCTTAGCTTTTTGGCGATGTAAATGCCACAAACTGCTCCACACGCTATGAGGTGTGAAGGGTGACACTGTACAACAGGCTGTACCTTTGTGTATTTGGAAGGATTTGGAAGGATGTCCTAATTTTTAAAAGAGCTTTATAAAGTTTGCTCATCAGCAGATCGATTGACGAAAAGAAGTCCCCATGTAATGCAGTTTGAATTTGTTGCCTTGAGCAACAGCAATGGCCATGGTGATACTGGTTTTACACAAACATTTTAATTGTGTTGTGTCATGAACTTGTGGTTCAACATAGATTATGTTATCCTTCAAGGCATTACAGTATATGGCTGAAAATTATCAGGATCATTATAGCAATTAATTATTATTTTTTAATCATTATTATTTGTCAGAAAGCAAAACTATTATGAAGATAATATGTTTAAGTAATCTTTCCCACTGAGAGTAAACATAGGCCTCCATCTAATTACATAAGCAAGACCTATTAGTACATCTAAGTGTTTTGTTTTGCAGACAAAAAAAATGTCAGTCAAATATTGGAGGTTCTTTAACTTTTCAGTATGCCTGCTTGATGACCTAATGTTAGTTTCATGATATTTGTATTTGACGATACAACAATAATATTTAAAATCATTATCAACACACCTTGATATTGATTTCATACCAATATATAATAGTTATTGGGTTGAATTAGCCCTCTGTATGCCTTGGATTAGGATATTTGTGAATAACAATACCACACACACACACACACACACACAGACTTTCTTATGAAAAGCCAGCAGCTGACGCCTGTAGTTTCACGAGTGGGTAATAATGTTGCGTTCAGGGCCGCGGGGTTTCACGGTAATTACTCCGCTTCAATGGATTTATCCATGAGCCTCTAACCCGTGACGGTCATGAGGGTTTTCTGCCCCTTTCTGCTCTCGGACAGACTGAGGCAAGATTTTTGAGGAGTGAAGTAATACCGAGCTCTGAGGATCGAGTCTTTCTGAGAAGGCATCACAACCAGAGGAACTGCTCCGCGCAATCTAATTATTCAATTTGGTAAGATGATGGCCAGTTTGTTTGTTTGTTTTCTAGCAGAGGTATCTAGAGAGTAACTTTTGATGAATATTAATGTCAGCTGAATCAAACATGTTTACCCATCAGACAGGACAGATAGATTAGGTGCTGCTGAAGTAGATTGTCTGGCATTAATTGGTATTTTACATCTATGATGCAGGATTATGATTCCGATTGGTCTACTGCCTGTTGATTCTTAAACTGTAGCATTGATGTGGCTATATATGCAACCCAAGGTTAGGTGTGACAATGTTAATTATAGATATGCATTTTGTTTTTTGTATGACTATCTACTTGCATATTGTCAAACACGACTTTTAGTGTCTTAATAGCCTACTGGGAGAGAGAGCATCTGTCAACACGTAGAGAGAGAGAGAGGGTGGATTAGAATAGCTCTGAGGAGTGAGGGCACTGATGCATGAAGAAGCCAATCCAATTTTATTTTAATATGCAGAATGAATTTAACTTTATCTGAATTTTCGAATGCAGAACATTTTTATCCAGAAGGCAGAAGCAATATTGTATGTCACAAAAAGACACTGACAAATAGATTTAACCAAAATTTAACCCACAAAAGAAAGAAAAAAAGTTATCCATTTCTAAGTAAGAATGGTTTAGGCTTATAAAGAAAATACCCAGTTCAATTCAAGTTTGAAAGTTAAAAAGGGTTATATTCTAAAGGTAACTAATTCATTTTAACAGTGCAGAGCTTTATGGTCTTTATTCATTTATATGCATCCTGGGAATTATGTTCTTGTATTTAATATTCAGTACAGCAGACTGCTGAAACCTGTTATTATTTAGGCCATTCTTTAACTTTATTTACATGATTAAAGGGAATATGATTTGATGCACTGGAAGAACTTATGTCCTTATAAAACTGTTGTTACTATGCTTTTGGTCAGTTTCTAAAGTGATTTTCCGTTGACCTCCAGCTTGATGCCGTGTAATCGTACAGACGGGATGCCTCGCGGAGACTTCAACATTTATTTTGCCAGCAGCAGACGAGGATTCGTCAGAGCTGAGGAGTATGTGTATCTGCAATCAGAGATCAATGCTTTGATTTTACTATAGAGCTGTTTGTATTCTGGTCTTTTTCATTGGTCTATTGTTTATTTTGGTGAATACAATAAAAGAAAATGAAAACATAGGTAAAGATATGAATTGTGTTGTGAACCACAGGGCAGTGGGCATAATTCTGCTGGTGGTAATCCTGGCATCTCTCTTCGTCCTGGGCTGCTGGTACTTCAAGAAGAGGAGTGGATACAAAATACTCAGGGTGAGACTATCGTAATTCTTTTTTATGAGCCTTCACATTGAATTCTAAAATACACAAATATGTTCCTTTTTGTATATATGTTCAATCTGCTTTCCCTATCTGTGTTTTCCCATCTTTCTCTCCTCTGCAGAGCCCCAGATCGGGGTCTCCTAGTCACACCGGAGGCCAGTACTCAGAGGCAGGACCTTCATCAGAAAACAAGATGGCTCTAACTGACTTCGGCAGCTTCCGACCTACGGTGAGGGACAGGAAGTTGCCCCGTAAACGACTTTACTCTCCTTCCATTGTATCTCCCATGTCCCCAAGTCAAAACTTTTTTTGGCAGTAAAAAGATTGATAACACAGTCAACAACTGGACACATAGGAGGTACATCTTTTTAAAGTATATCAATCATTTTAGTGCATCACAAATGAAGAATTAACTAGTGGATAGACTATGCAGTCGGAGACAGGGTTGTTGAGCACAACACGTTGCAGAGCATGTGAAGCCGGATGCCTGGAGGGGAGATTATTGTGTCACCAGACATGGGGTAGGTTTTAAAAATTCCCAAGGGAGTTAGATGTATCCATGTGTGCAGGAAAAGAAAAGGGAGGAGGGACAAGATCAGCACCCTCACACGTGAGATGAAGTTGAAAAAGCACAATGCACATCCTTCTACACTGCAGAAGTTACTGGAGTTCATAAAGTATTTTAATCCTGCTGGACCTGCTGTTGAGTGCACTGATACAAAGACCAAGATTGTTTAAATCCAGTCTCTAAAATTTTAAGATATAATGCTGAATTTCATGTGTATGTATAAAAATGGTATGTTTTAGCCATAAAAAGGCAATATCTGTTTAAATATTAAGTACTGAAAAAAAAAAGAGTCAGAGTTGTCTGGATTTTCAGCTGTTTCATTTGGATGCATCTGTTGTCTTTCACTCCAGGTTCCTAATGCTCCTCCAGCCTATGAAAAGATTTCCTCAGGGCCGCTGCCTCCTCCCTATTCCCCCTAAAGTACTTCTGTAGAAGATGGACAGATGTCTGAAGAAAAAGAAAGGAAAATACCGGAGAGAAAACTCAAAAGTTCATCTGTTGTCTGATGATATATTGTTGTCACTATTACTATCATTATCAATATTTCCCAAATGCTTTGTAGCGAAATATACCAATAGGTGAAACTATTCTATCCCCCACTTTGTTAAATTCACATGAGCAGTCACAATGTATATAATGCAGGTTGCCTCAATAAATAAAAATGATCTCTCAAACACACTTGAAGAGGAGGGGACAGTCGCATTGTTTATTCCCATGCAGTAATGCCCACATTTGTTCAATGAAAAGGTACCTGTTTTTGAAAAATCTATATGATAAAAATAAATAAAGTGTGACTTCAAAACATTTTATATGGGCTCAAACATGTAGTACAAATCCATCTATTAGTTTATAATTCTAAAAAGTAAAATGTAGTTTTTTTTTAACAGCTACTAGTTAAAAAAAGGACGACATGAAAGACTCTGGATACACAGTTGTATTGTTCAAACTGACAAAGTAGAACAAGTCCTACTAATGACTAGTATCCCAATTATTACTTATTGAAGCAGTATCTAACGGCATTGAAAAGTATTACAAAAGCTTGAGTTGAAATGAATATTATTTTCCATCCCAATCTACATCTTTTTTTAATAACAGGTTTCATTACTGGCCATGAAGTAAAAAAAGTAAAATCAAGAGTCTAAAACATTCATCCGAGGGCAACCTCACCAGTTTTCAATCGAGGAAACCATCACAGTTTACATTTCCAGTATGTCTGATTGAGCATACAATACCTATAAGATGATCTAACCAGAGGGTATAACCTACTGTATCCTAAATGTAAGTTACTAGGCAAACTACAGCTGGAAAGCAGGTTAACTAACCCTAGGAGTAATACAAGCAGTGGATATGAGCCCTGGCAAAACAAAGCAGCTGAAAAGTGGTGTCTGAGTCCTCACATAGCTGGCATAGTCTCAGTAAATTGGTTCACTTTCTGTCTGCCTGTAAAGAGGAATCACGTGTGTGTAGTAGTCCAGTGGAACTGTTGGGGGAAACCGCTGGAGCATCCAGCGGTTTGGGGCAGGCAACTGGATTGACCTGGCACTGAACTTTGTTCAAAACAGCGCCGTCAGGACTGATGAGTAGCTTGGATCCAACATTGGTATGCATACCTACCGACGAGGACTGCGGTGAGTGCTTTCCAAGTGCTTGATTGGTCAGAACGACATGTGGGTGGATGGCGTTGTGCGTCTTCGGTGATGTTATCAGTTGAGCTGGAGTGATTATTACAGTGCTGCTGGAGGAAGGCGCTGGGACCACAGGTGTCGTTTCAAAAGTGTTGACAGTGCTTCCAATCGGTGGAACCGTAGCAATGGGCAGTGTCTGCATCCTAGACACTGTACTTACAATTTGCGAGACAGTCACTGTCGGCAAAACCTGTGTTCGTGCACCAGCAAGCACTGGTTGCATGACTGCAGGCTCTGTGTTTCTGACTGATGTGTTGCCTTGATGCATTTCCGTACACACTAAAGCCTGTGATGGGCCAGTGGAGGGTGCTGCAATTCCATGTGCTGTCTGCTGGGGCTGTTTGCCTGGGTCGAGAGTCGTCACTGAAACCACCTGCTGGGCAGGAAAAGAAGAATGCAAAGCTGGTGTACCTGCTACCACAGGAGCTACAGCTGGGGAGAGGGGTGGTATGCCAGGACTGGGCAGGGCAACTGCTGATGGGCTGGATAAAACAGGCAGGGATGATAGAGGTGCTGACAATTTGGGGTAGGAGGGTGGTCCTGCAGGCAAAATGGTGGATGAACATTCAGCTGGCATGGGTGTACCAGCAGCTAACCTGATTGCAGTCAGAGCTGAGCCAAGAGCAGGGGTGCTGGTCACCACTGGAGAAACTAGGGCTGGTACACTGCCTAACCGTGGCGGGGATGAGACCAGGGTGGGTGAACCTACAGGTGGTGATGCAAAGTCACCAGCCTGTGCAGCTGGCAACCGCGGCAGACCAGACACTACATTGGTTTTACTGGGTAACCAGGTTGAGCCCAGGCCAAGCGTTCCCGTAAGTCGAACTGGCGTGACATTTGGAGTGGTTGCTAGCAATGATGGACCAACAGCAGGTGTGCATGCTACAAAAGGAGAACTTATGACTGGCACACCAGGCAGCCTGGCTGGGGATTGGGGCAAACCTGGTGCTCGAGGGGCTACAGTGACATGACTTGCCGCTTGGGGAGGTACTGATGCTCCAGTGCTTGCACTGGCAGTAGGCACTTGTTGTGTTGCGGGGCTAGAGATGATAAGGACATGGCTGCCTGGGCCCAAACCCTGGGGAGGAACTACAAAACGTGCATTGTTAAGGAGGATCTGTGTGCCAGCAGCAAGGGGCGTAGAGGTGTTAATGACTATCCTCTGCTGAATTGTGCCAGTAGCAGAGGTGGTGAATGGGGTATTCGTGGTTGTTGCAGAGGAGATGGGTGTTTGGGTTTTACTGTGAGCAAGTTGAGAGGAGGATAAGAAGGAAGTGGTTTCCTTACCAATGCCACCTTGGATATTTGAAGACTGATGGACAAGAGTGGGTTTGGAAGTTGGGGCTGAGCTACTCTGCACACCAGTAGTTACCTGAGCAGGAGAGTTGCTGGAAAGTATACTTGCAGGTATACCAAGATCTTTCTTGATCATGTTTCCTGCAGGCAGAGTGGCAACAGTAGACATGGACGTGGAAGAGCCTGGTTGGGAGATCATGGCAAAGGAAGAGATACCCTTGAGCTGACAGCTGGTGTTCAGAGAAGCATGAGAGGCGAGCTGGGAAGAACAGCTTGTGATGGTATTTGAAGCAGTGACTGGGACCAGTCCGGTGGTGGTGGCTGTGGGACGGCCTGTATCTGAGACAGACACTGGTGTGATCTTGGAAGGTGAACACGACAGGGCACCTATGGTCTGTCCAATGGTTGTCGTCTTCCCAGACAACTGGAATTGAACTGTTGGAGACATACAAGAGAGGAATTTTACCCTTGAAAATGTTATTTTTTCCCCATTTTTGCAAAATTTCACAGACTGAATGGAATATGTGTTGCGGCAGACATAATGCAAACAAAACATCAAACAAACCCACCTGAGGGCATAGTGATGTTCTTGACCTTGGAAAATGCTTCTGAGCTGACAACAGGTTGGCCTGTGCCTAATCCCATCTTTACAGTATGACTTGTTAATGAAGTGGTCTGCAGCTGTCCACTAGCCCCTGTTGCTATTGCCTGTTTTGGAATGTTTCCCACAGAGGTAGTGGATGATGTCCCTGGCTGGCTGATGAACATGACTCTTGAGCTTGGAAGGGATTTTGTATAAGAGGGCGTACCTTTTGATAAGGCTACATTTGAGCCAGAGGAAGAAGAGGGAGTAACTAGGATGAATTTGGTAACTTGGGAGCTCTCATCTGGACTGGCCCGCTTCACACCAGTCTTGAATTCCGTTTGTTGGGGAACGCCAGGACTACTCAGTGATGGGACAACAACAGTGTTTTTTACTAAGGAAGCTTGAAAATGAGAACCAGCAGCAGGTGTCTGCACTAGCTGGCCAATCTCTGTTGCAGCTGTAGAAACAGCTGTGGTGTGGGTGCATTGACTTATAATAGTTGTGCCCGTAACAGGAATGCTACCCGTGACTGCAGTGCGCATGGGAGCTGTGAGAGTGGATGTGGACTTCAACAGGGAAGGAAAATGCTTCTGAGGTTGGGCCACTGAGATACTTGTCACTGCTGGCATGGTGCACGGGGAAGTCTGAGAGGGAGCAGAAGGAGAGAGAGTCTGTGATGTCTTGGAGACGAGGAAGGCTTTAAACTGAGGTGAGATGGTGATAACTGGGCTGGTGGGCAAAGAACCATGGGCGTTCTGGTCTGAGGATGTCTGAACTTTGACAATGCCTGTATTGCCTCCTCTAGTTGTTACCAGGATGGACTGTGAGTCGCGGATACAGACAGTCTTAAGCTCCTGTTTAAGGTCTGCAGATTTAACAGGCTCAGTAGAAACTGCACGAGAAGGAGTTGTGATGGGCGTGGGGTTTTGCTTGACACCTTGTGGTGTGCGAGCTTGGGGACTGCAGACCTGTGCCCTCTTGAGCCCTGCTGTGTTTCGAATGCCCTGTTGCATATGAGAGGAAACAGAAGGAGAGGTTATCCTCACTGTCCTGGCATCTTTTAGGGGAGACACTTGCTGAACAGGGATTCTGTTGTCGGGAATAGTGAACCCAGGCACATTGGTGGACATGGAAAAGGGGCTGGCCACTTTGGAAACTGGGACCTGAATGACCTTAGACGGTTGTTGTAGATGTAGAGAAGACACCTTTTCTTCTGTTTTGTGAATGAGAAGATTAGAAGGCAGAATCACCAATTTCTGCATGACCTTCTCCCCAGTGTTCTGGTCCACAACAGGATGAACAGAAATCTTGACTGGACTGCAGCTGTCTTTCCTGACAAGGTGAGCCAGCCTCTCAGGTACTTTGTACACCACTTGGACAGGATTTTTTGGTACAGCGTGGGTTGGTTTTGTCAGTGGTGATTTGGGAAGAGCTGCCATCACTGTAGCCATTACTGGTTTTCTTTGTACTTCTGTCTGTTGTAGTCCTTGCGCCTGCATTTGTTGCAAGTTCTGCTGGGAACTAGATGGAGAGCTTTGTGCTTTTGAAAGTTGTGTGGTAGTCACCACAGTGGTAGGCAGGGAGACCAAAGACCCTTTGCTCTGTCTATCTACGATGTTGATCCCTGTAAAATCTGCAGGCCGTTTCATTAAGGTCACTTTGTTTCCCACACTCTTAGCCAGTAGGGTGGGGATGGGCGTGTAGCCCTTAGGTAGTCCAGTGGTGGGATGGAGGATGGGGGTTCTGGGTGACGGGGAAGCCTGGGCTGGCACCCTTGCCGAGTTTGAATCTCTGGATGGATTCAATGGCCTCAGTTCACACCTAGACTGTGGCCCAGAGTCAGGGGTTGATATGTCGGTCTGACTGCTTGGCAGCAGACTGATGATTTTCTCCGTGCTGGCCAGAGGGTGTTTTGGGTGGTTGAGAGGTTTGTAGGTCACTGCTCTTTCTCCAGCAGACTCAGCCACAAACTCCCTGGTGTTTGCTGAGAACAAAATGGAGATGTCTGTTAGGGATGTACTGATCAATCAGGATCAAACAGACAGGTAATGACATTAATTTAAATTCCTCTAGGACAGTTAACACTTTCAGTTAAATAACTCACTACAGTACTATTTTACCTCCACTCCAAAGACCTCTGGGGACCAAATGTTCCAGGTCGTCGTCTTCTGATCTTCTATAATGATCCGAGAGTGAACACAATCTCTTCCCCAAATCCCTCTCTTCATCGTTGTCGTCATCATCATCTGATGATGACGATGAAATACTTTCCTCGCGCACAAAGTTATTGTATTCTGGGTGCTTCTTGAAATCATCAAATTCCTTCTTCAAACGAAGCCTGATGTAAAGCAAGAGAAGAAAAGATACGATTATTTGTCTCCAGTCCAGCAACCGTTTTATGAGGCAAAGAGCTATTTAAATCATAAATGTGGTAAGTCATATGCTTTGTCCTGGTCAGCTGAGCTCACTGCACAAGACTAAGAATTATCAGGCCATAGCTTTGACAAAAAAAACAAACCTGTTCCTTTGGTACGCCTTAACAAGTTTGGGTTCCCAGGGTGACAGCTCATTCAATAGTCTGATTAGAGTGCTGTGGAGGTCTTTTACTGCTTCTCTCCTATAATACCACCGACCCTGTCAGTTCAAAAATTCAAAGGAAGCCTTAGTCAAGTCAACAGCATTACATTGTGTGACCACATTGTATTCTCTACCAGATACAGAAGGCTTTGGAGCATGACAGTAAATCCTCTTAGCAGAACATTGATTTCCACATACCAATCTCTTTTTGGTGCTCTCCAGGTCATCAAGCTCATCTTCTGTTTTACTGATCAACTCTCGCAACTGCTCGAGACTGGTGCATACCAACTACAGAGGATGAACAACAAATCGATTAAGTAATTCTTAATACAGATGGAGAAAGAAAGGGAGAAGATTGGTCAGGCTTCATAAATGCTCAATCAATATAGTATTAAAAATACAATTCTAAAGATTATATTTTGATATATATATATATATATAAAAAATATAGAATTCAGCATGAGTGTGACTACCTTAAATGATGGCTGAACTGGAGGCTCATCTTTAATTTTCTTTGAGGACTCAAGCTTTTTTCCTGTCAACGAAATAACGGAAATAATCCATAAACCAACATATTATTGGAAAACATAAACTACATATTATGTGGCTATGAAAGCACACTTACTAACAAGCTTGATGCAATACCAAAAGAAACCACTGGTCAACATTGAACTTTTTTCCCCTCACCCGTTTTATGTTTTTTCTTCTTGTCTTTTCTTTTGATCGTTCTGGCGACTCTTCCCACTGCAGACTTGGTAGTGTCAGCTGTCAGATGCAGCTGCTTGTGCTCAGCATTTACCCTCGGCAGTGGTTCCCTCCCTTGCTTTTTCTTACGCTTTTTTTTCTTGGTCCAGATTTTCTCATTCACTCTCTCTTCACTTGAGCTTTGAGAACTCTCAGAAGACAACTGCGCTTGGCTGGATGTCCCACAGCAGCAGTCATGCTCCTCAGGTGCAACATTACTAGTCTTGCTTTTACAACAATCCAAACAGGAAGACTTTTGGTGTCCCCAATTGGGACTTCCTCCCTCCATTTTCATTGGTTTGGTTGGGGAAGCCGGATTCACTAAGCGAGCAGGTGACCTGCCTGTGTAGCTGTGTTCCCCTACACTTAGACAGGGCTCCTGTGTCTCTGCTTTAATCGTGCGCAATGAGCCCGATGAGAAGTCCTGCTCCTGTTTTAAAGTGAATTGCTTGGATTGATGCTCCAACTCGACAGGTTCTTCCTTCAAATTCATTCCCACACCACTTCCTCCAATAGGACCTGTGTGTGAAAACGAGTTAGTGTGCATTTTTAAATCCAATTTCGAGTCTTCACAAGAGTCTCCATTAGATGTTCCTGGTTCAGACCCCTCCTCTTTCTTCAGTGACCATAATTTAAACCTTTTTTTATTTTCTCCATCCCCATTTTCCTCCTTGAAAACCCCCAGTGTCTCTTCTCTCTCCTTTCCAAAATCCTCAGACTCTCCTGTGTCCATTGAGCCTCCATAACACCCTCTGTCACTTGTGACCATCTCTTCCTTAATTCCATCCGACTCTTCACCCTCTGTCCCTGGCTCTATAACAACCTTTTTGACCCATACAGAAGGGAAAGGGAAAGCTGGGGGTGTGCTGGGGCTCTGGCAGTAGATTCTCAGGTCTGCCCCACAGAAATGTGGGAAATGTATATAGGCATTCTCCTTGCTGTCATAGCCCAAAATAGATTCTCTACATTCATGGATGGGCTGGGCCAGGAGAGCATCCTGCACATATTTATGCGTCTCATAGACATGATCACACAGCCCCTTCAGAAGCCATACTCGCTGGTAGACGGGGAGCAAGTGAAAGGGTTTTTCCTCCAAAGGACTAACCTCCCCGAGAGTGCTGAAAAATTGTCTGCTGAGTCCCAGCTGCTCAGCCCGACCTGGCTGATCATGGGAGGCACCAACAGTGCGATACCAGCCCATGACCCGCTGCCTGAGTTCTGACTCCCAGCGGCGGTAAGGCAGGACAGGCCGGCGGTGCAGAGTGGCCCTCCGCTGGGATGGACACAGTAGGGAAGACATAATTTTGGACAGGAGGAGGCTGCAACGGGGCATGAGCAAACAACGCTCCAGATCAAAAAATATTATCTCTGGGAGGTTAAGGGCAGTCTGAGCCAGACAGAGGAAGTGCCCTATAGCAGGGAGTTCCCAAAGTGTGTCCACAGTGTAGGGGGCAGCCTGGGACAACAAAGTCTTCTCCCACTCTTCAACCTCTTTGGCTGACGTTTCCTCTGCCTCTTTCTTCTCAAGCTCACGTTGCCTGAAAATTCAGAAAACATACATTGTTAGCAGCTTTACAACGGCAACTTAATCCCTCTCGAATATCCTCTCACCTCTTCTCCTCCTTGACCCTCTGTTGTTCTTCCAGCCGTAGGGCCTGGACCATGATAGACTCATGCCCACCGACAGTGATGGTAGCCAGGCTACGAGGTGCCAGCCTCCTCCTCGTGGAGGTGCCCCCAGAACCCCGTTCCTCCTCTGCACCAAAACGTCCTTTAGAAGTCACTGCCAAGGTTGTCTTCTCTCGCAGCGTCCTGGTTTGACAGTTAAAGAGAAAGATATGTTATAATATATGATTAAAGTTGCTCCATGGTGGGTGTCAGGATCTTTAGATTTAAACAGACAGTTTATCTACACCACTGATGCAAACCAACAAGGAAACATTTGATCAAAATACATAAAGAATTAGCTTATGGCCATTTTAAAATCTGTTACAGAGTGAATCATCAGTCATCTACATCCTCTATGCATCATGGATTTGACTATTTGCCAGCTAAGCAATTTGTTCAAGAGTGTTATTACATAATGTTATTGTGTACCTTGATAGCAATGTCAGCTTCTGCTCAAGCATGATTTCCAGCTTTTGAGCCTGTTTGGAGGTCCAGTGATCCACCCCATGGTAGCGATAACAGTTCTCCAACATCAGCCTGAAGTCTGCAACAAATTCTGTTATGGTCCCGTATTCTTGGTTCATAAACTTCTCCTCCATCCTTCGCAAGCACATTGACTGCCTCAGTTGTGCCTGACCCCGGCCCCGGACCCCTCCAATACCGTGCAGGGCCTCCTGGTGGCCAATGGGATGGAGGAACGGACCGGTGATCCCTTTGTGCTTGTCCAAGAGAAAGCCAGTGAATATCTTATAAGCTTGTTGGACCTCATAGTTCATATCCTCCTCAAAGCTATTGCTGTTGGTTGAAATGCAGACCTCAGGCAGAGAGAGGTCACTGTTAGAAAACTCTGACATGCCATCATTGCTAAGTGCAAGTTGGTCACCCTCAGCGGTAACATCTTCACTATCGCCAGGACAGCGCAATGCTACCATAGTCTCTATTTCACAGGTGCCATTGCTGAGCACATCCTCAGTTATGTTCAGGTCAGTGTCTTCAGTGCTGCTGCTCCCCCATTTGGATTGTGAACACATGATGTCTGAACCGGGCTGCTGGGGCTCTGAGTCTTGATCCGTCGCAGTCAGGTCTCGGTTGTGGAACAACGTTGTTGTGATTTGGTCTGTCACATCCACCTGATCCATTGTGACCTGAAGTGGGTAACAGGTGTCATCTAAGGTAAATAATAATAATAAAAAAGAACAATAATAAAACAAATAATGTTGCAAACAACACAACGACAGTGTTTTGATGCAAAAGGAAACTAAACCAAGACAATTAAACAGTGTTTGCTAAGTATGTATACTGCGAGGTTCAAAATAAATGGCAGCGAGGAGATGATGCTGTCATAGCCAACATACCAAGATCGCTACGCTATGTTTGATGACATTACCATTCCTGTCATGGCAGGTGTTTACATTATTACAGCCACACGATGCTCTGAACAACGGGGTGTTTACGCTGTGGTTGTGCCCACATTGCTAGCAGTTAAACTCACTATATCCACCTGCCCAATCTTTGAAAACTTTTCATTTTCCGCGGACCAACGGCTAGTTAGCTTGAAAGCTATTAGCGAGCGAGCTAACGGTATTGGAAACAACAATAAGTAAACAAACTTTGTTCTGCTTGGTCATAGAGAGATTTACGGTTCACTAGCTTATCACATCCGGTCTCACCTCATGTACAAACTAAGGCCCAGACAAACTGCCGAGAGGCAGAGCTCGGCTAGTTAAATAACATACCTCGACGTTTTTCAGTGCGGATCCAGACGCGCACCAAGCAAGACAGCTTGTACCGAGCTTAGCAGCCTGCTAGCTAGGCTAGCTTGCTATTGTCTCCAACCTGGGGCCTGCAATTGCTGCGTTCGCTGTCCATAATGGAAATGTTGTCGCGAATAAATGTCCAGCAGATAAAAAGTTATGCAGACATCTCATGTCGTCAGCGCAAGGAGTGACGCCAGTGTCAGCAAGATGGCTAAAGGAGCATTAGCCGGAGTAACACTAGCAGACTGTCCGACAATGAATAACAGTTCATTATCAGTAGCCGTCCAGCTAACCAGCTAGGTTTGCAAGTTGACATCCACTTTATGATAAGTAAAAAAAAAAATACAATTCTGGGTTCACTTTAGAGACAGATTTGCGCCGCGTGTCAGATATCTTCTGGACCCATGTAGGCTTTTACAAAAAGCTTGCGGACGACGACAGCTGTCTGGCTCGCTTGAAGACTGAACGTTACTGTGCCGACCACTTCACTTCCACCTTGCGTGCGCCCGATGCAAACGTGCGCAGCTTGACGTAGCGAGCTAGTCGCGTGTCACACACACACAAATTGTTATTTTGGTGTCGAAGCTATTGCCGACACGCGCTCCCTTTACACCGTATATGAACCGACTGTGATCGTGTCGTCCATCGCCACTGAAATAAGAGCCTCTTGAGACAACTTCCATTAAAAAAACAACAACATTGAACAATTGCACCTTGACGGCATCACATTTGTGCACGGCAAATAATCAGTAGCACACTAGTTCGTAGTTTGAGCGCTAATGCGATATTATATATTAGTTACAGAAAACACACTCCTCCATATCTAGTGTAAACTTCACTGGCGCGCATTACCTACCTTTAACCGCTAGATGTCGCTAGTCACTAGTGTACACCATGTAGTTGGTGGGCTAATCTCCGCCCATTGTTCAGCCTCTAAGGTAGCTCCATATGTTGTTGTTTACCGCTTCCTAAAAACTCCACTACATAATTAATCTGGTTATGGTTATGTTTTTGGACTGTTCGCAGATTATATGATGCAAGTTGTCTACACCTCCTAAGAAAACCGACTAACCGGCAGACCATAATCAGGGCGAAAGAACCCGAGGTATGGCTTTGGCCTAAACAGTCTATGGCTGAGGCGGGGGTTGATAATCACCAGGCGGATCTCTTAAAAACCGTGTTCCTGGATATATTTAGCACCACACTTTGTTTTAACATAACTGCAAAGTTTTAAGTCACACTGTGAGCAAAATGCCAATTAATGTAGGCCCATTATTCTAACAGTTACAGTCTTGCCGGTGGCACATCGAGGAGGTCTCCACCTGGGACAATTGTTAATTAAGCAATTATGCCACGAGAGGCATGTGCTTTACAGCGATCTTAGCGCAGCTAGGAGACATTGTGACGCAAGGGTTTTCAGACCAAAATAGCCCTTCTTTCCCTCATGTGCGTCGCTGCAGCGTGCAAAAACAAATAGAGGGACATGGATTGAGACAGGCCCAGCGAACTCCAGGGGGACGGCTTTAAGTGGCTTCTAGGCTGCTACTGTATTATTGACTAAGACAGATTTATGAGGCAGTGTACCAAAACATGTTTTGATTTGCTCATTTGCATTTTATTGACTTATGTTTTGACAAAATGTTTGAAGAAATGTATTATAATTAATTATTAGATCACTGTATATGATATGGTTCTCATACTTAACTGAGATACTGCATTTCAGTAATGAAGACCAACATAATGTGAAATATGTTTGCTAAAGGCAATGAAATGCATGACCACATTTAAAAGTATGAAAAATAAATGATAAGGAAGTAATAAGTGTCACCAATAAAATAAAAGTGCAGTAAGGAAATGAATCTAAGGCACAGGGGAACAGGAGAGATTTTAAATATAATTTGAAGATAGTGGAAAGTTGGTTACATCTATATAAGCTGCTAAAAGCAGCTTCACCCTGTTTGGTTCTTACACAAGGTCCTACTACTAGTCCTATGAGCTTATTTTGTTTATTTTTTAAGGCACACCATTTATGTATTTTAGCCCAAGGCCATTAAGTGATTTGTAAACAGGCAGCAGGCCTTAAAAATCGATTATATAACTTCCTGAGCCAATGGGCTCAGTTTCACTGTTTCTTGTTAGAACTATGGTAGCAGCATTCTGATTTTGCTACTGTTGTATAATTGTCTTTTTTTGGGAAGACAGTAGACGCAAGGCTTGGTCCTTAGTAGGTTAATCCTATAATATACTGCATTAACCAACACTGGATTACCTTTTGGACAAAGTGCCCTGGGCCCCCAAACTCCCAAGGGTCTGAAAAAACCCCAGGGTCACTGTGTGGTGAATACTTTGTAATTTGATCCATTACAAATTTGTTTAAGAAAATAAGAATGAGCACTGACAAATCACTTTGATAGGGGCCTTAAGGTGAGTCCTGTTTCAGTAGCTGAGATTGAGGCCTTGTAGTGAAGACTAGATAGTAGACCTTAATTATCTCCTTGATAATTAGCCTACATAGTGCATTGATGAAACAAACATGTGTTTGTTCATGTTGCCACACAGTAAACCTAAAGGAAAGCATAAAAAATGCTCAATATGCGGCTCCTTGTATATTATTAGGCAACATAGCAATGAATTGTATTTGCTCGAGTTTTGTTTGCATGTGCAAGTAACTGACAGACACATGTAGGGGTTTAAAAGATAAAGCATGATTGAAATGGGAGTGAATAAGTAGCTCAAAGTGATCCGAGCATGCATTCAAATATAGTGAGGGCCCTGCTCTAAAGAAAGAAAGAAAAACAATGTTAGGCTACTCTTTTGACCACGTATAAACGACAGGTCACTATGTCTTGACCCCATACATATTCTAAGATTAAGTGGCCACTATAGTACCGCAAAGGCCTTCAGACGAGGCTCCTCGCCTAAAAGAGAGACCTGCGCCTTTAACTGCAAACTGTGCTCGCTTAAACGTTATTTCGCGAGATTTGCTTGGCGCCGCGACCTCATGTGAGGCACCTCCTGCGAGAGCCAGTCCGACGTTACCTCTGCAGCGGAAAACGCAATGGAGCCCTGAATATTTTTCGTTTCTATCTGCTTTGACCGCCCGGGAAAACAACATTCGCGTCCAAACGCCGCTTTATCTGCTATTCATCCGAGGCGTAACAGGGCGGCGCAACAATGTGGATCCAGGTTCGCACCATAGACGGGAAGGAGACGCGAACCGTTGAGGATCTTTCTAGATTGACCAAAATTGAGTCTTTACGGTTGAAAATACAGGACATCTTCAGCGTGAGCCCGCAGCAGCAGCGCCTGTTCTACCGAGGGAAGCAGGTAAACGCAATGTTTGTGTCGAGTCGTCACGCAACAGTCGGTTTCTGGTGTTTTGGCAGGCTCCGGTGCTGGTGGGGGAGTGAGTGGTCCTCTAGGTGTTGGAGCCCGTTTCGGACCCATGCGAGCTTCCTGTTTTGATAGGAATTCGCCAATAGTTTATTGCGCAAGAGCCCCCGGGGGCTACACGATGTGGCAGCCCCCCGAAGGGGAGAAAAAAAACCCCCAGCAGATATCACCCCGGACGTGCGGTCCTATTGTGGGACCACATTGTGTTGTTTAGGTTTCGAGCAATGGAGCCCTGCATGCAACAAATGTCTCGCGCCGTAGACATGTTTGTTTACATTGGCGCGCGAGAGAAACGAGAACGTCGCCCTCTTGTTTCCACATGTACACGAGAGTAGTGCAGGGCAAAACAAAAATAACAACAACAACAACAACAACACAGCTCACAACACTCACGTATGACCGAATTAACATTTAACACATACAAACCAGCGTCGTTACACATCTATGTGACGTTAATTGCGCATGTCTGTCGTGTATCGGGTGACATGTGGCACCGTGGTCCGAACTGCAACCGAGCCCATAAAGCGAGCCGCCGGGTTCGTGCGTGTGGTGTCTGATGAGGATGTTAATGATAATTCGAGGGAAGGAGGGGACTCGCGGCTCCACGTGCCCTGGCATCGGAAAGCGAGTGGAGTTATGCACACTGTGCAGCGAGGACGGACAGGGCTGTCTGCTGCAAAGGTGCCAGCCTGTCTTCTAATGGCCTCGTAATACAGTAGTCCACACACTGTATACCAGATTTAGATGAGTGTCAGGCTTCCTAATGTTGTATTTAACCCAGGGCTGCTTCCAGCTCTTCTAAAGTACAGCATGATTTTGATTTATAATTATTATTGGGGGAAAATAGTCCTACTTCAGTTCTAAGGGGTAATTATATCAGTAATGGCAATCAGTTTAACATCCTACTTTTCTATTTACCTGTTTCAGTTCACATTTAATTCCACCCAAATGAGGTAGATAGTATTTTTCCATTTTTTTTAGATGTTTCTGCTAATCCACCCCACCAACATTTCAATGTAGTTTTGGGTTCATATTAAGATATTGTAATTTAAAGTTAATATGAAGTTAATATTCTGTCACAGCATCAGATGTCAAACATTTAAGAAAATACTGGATACAGGTTTGAAAAATGGAGTGCCTTTAACTGTTTTAGTATGTGGTTTTAATTACAGCTTTTCAGTCATAAATAATCATTGTTGGTGGTTTGTGGAAGCATTTCAACATTGTTGTAATTCTGACTCAGAGGACTGGTTAAATGTTCAGATAATACTGTGTCACTTTTGAGGAGGAAACGTGCAAAGTGAGAATTACCGCTCAAGGCTAAAATGATGGCGTTGGTCGTAATGCTTAAACCGGGCTGGAATTTTTATTCACCCTCCTGGTGGGATGGCAATTTCCCAATTTCTCATGCTGTGTTAGAAATGAATCTGATGATTCATCTATGACCGAATGATGATTCATATATTACTGTGAACAGATGTTAGTGAACTTTGTCTCTCCCTCCCGTGTTGATTGAATCAAGTTTAATGTGATAACATGCCAGCAGCCAGGGGAAGACAATGGTATGGAAACCGTAACCTGCCATCCTACCATGGACACGTGTTTGTGTGTCATGGCGGATGATTGCATGCAGCCTGCATTGCACGCTCAGAGCTTGTGGTTCCTACTACTTGAACACACAGGGATATTTTTATGATCTACCACAGACACACACTTGCGTAATGTATTTCCTGCACCCTTACATGTAGCGCTGCACTATGTGACAAGAGTTAAGTCTGAATAGATGTCTGTCATCATCCTTCACTAATCATGCACATGCTTGGAATACAATCAAAATCTAAAAGACAAACCCACCGTCTCTTAATGTGTCTAATGTGTGAAGGTTGGTGGAAGCGTTCAGTGCACCAGCTGTTCCATCCGTAAGAAGCAGATGCACCGCTGACAGGACACTGGTGCCATGATTTATTTAGTATTTAAGCATAGCATTACATAGTTGGTATTAACACAGTATGACTCAGCCAGACAGATAAGTCTGAAGGAAGCAAACAGCCCACACAATGTGGTGATCTCACATTGTTTACATTTAGTAACACTTTCCTTCATTCATTTGTCGGGCAGCATTACAGGCCAAGAAATTCCTCAATGGATGTTTTTCTGCATGTACAAGTTATCTAATCCACTTCCTGTGGATGATGCAGTTCTGAGCGATGCGGCCCACAATGAGTTGATTTTTCTCTCTGTTTGTGGTCTGTATGTACTGCAGGATGGAGGGAAAATACCTCAAGAACAGTGGAGAATTGTAATTCCTAGAGTGCTATCGCTTTGGTCCCTGTAGGCTACGGCACATGTAGCAAACAAGACAGTGGTTTACGTGGCAAACCTAATGATGGCAAACCATTATTTTTGAAAAGACATACTGTGTTATACGCCCTTTGCACCAGTGTCCTTGGATGCATTCTCCTCGGTTTTGTACTATGTAAACATGTAAAAAGAAATGTGGGAAATTGAGTTATCTTGTGCAACTTAAACACACAAGCACAAAGCAAGACTGTTAATCAACAGTAATAGTCACAATGTTGCTGATTTACATGTTTGCTTTGTTAGCAAGGCATTGCCTCTTAGGCATACTGGAGTTTTTGGAGCTGTGATTGCAAAAAGGCTAGGCCCGTGTAGTAAATCCTGCACTTCCTCCATCACGCTGGAAAATAAGTGGGCAGGGTTGACGGGGGGATTCCCATATGTCAAGTAATACATGGAATGAACCAGGGACACGCAGTGCACTGTACACTAGCTAGTGCCCTTACATGCACGGCCTGCGCTCTGTTCGGATTGTAGCAGAATAACTCAGTCTAATTCCTTTTCAAAATGGCGTCTTGTTTTTCCCTCCAGCTCACTGCGTACGCTGCCTCTCCGGTTCAAAGTCATGCTTGTCCTTGACTCAGAAGGGTCTCAAGCCAGCAGCCACGCAACTTTGCCTCAGTGTTTGTTTTTTTTTGTTTTTTTTTATAGGTTTTGTAATTTGCCTGTGCACTCCTCATCGTGTCTCTGTTTCACCCAACGCATGTCACTCACATTCACGAGTGCACACACACACACACACACATGCGCGCACACACACACACACACACACCTTCCACTGTCCTTGCAGCCTTTCTGCTCAACACCCACTCACTTTTGCAGTAGACTTCGCGTTTACTAATTTAAGAAGAAAAAAAAGGGTTGGCCTATTTATTACGTGGTTTAGAGCTGCGTCTGTGCTTCCAATATGAGGCTGTAGTTCATTTGTTGTTTTTTTTCTACGGAGACAGCAACATGTTTAAATGGTTGGGCTGTCCTCCACTGTTAGCTTCTCGCCTATTGTTGGGCTGTAGGAAAGCTTTATTGACGCGCTTCCTTTCACGCAGACAGTGGCTGTGACCTAGATATCGTTACAATTTGATTATACATGCATGGATATTGTGGCTCTTCGACTGATGGGTTTTCTTCTGGGCATCGCCGAGCTGTAGAATTTCACAGAGAATGTCAGGGGAAGTGGAGTTCACTGCAGCCGTGCATGTGCACAGTCACACCCTTCTCCGACAGATATGCCGGACAAAGAGCAAAGACAAAGAGAGAAGGCACTAAACCTCGACTACAACTGCAGGCATTTCTAACACTCCCACATGTTTTCAAACTTTCGCCACTCCTTCTCATAGTCGCTTTGGATTACGTAGTGGTCAAATGTCCTACTTGTTAGCGCTTCTGCATTTTGAATAGTTCTTAAGCTCAGGTTACTAGAGGACTGCCCAGGTTTTTACACCCAATTGTCCCACGTTTCTTGGGTTTGGGTTCTTTCCTCAATGATGGCCCATGTTTGCATGTAATAAGCATATCAAAATCTGTGATAAAGGGTCATCTCATAACCGAATTCAAAACGTAGGATCGCAACTGCTGCTATGTGTTTGTTAACCTCTACACAACAACTAAATCTATAGAATGTTATTAATGCTTTCTGATTTTAATAAAGGGATGTTTACATCAGTAATGTTTGTAAACACAGCCTGTAAACAATTATGATCAGTTGCGAAACAAACACAAAGAAACACAAAGAAACATTGACGTCTGTATGCCAAACTCAGTAATGTTTATATATTTAGGTCAAAGTTAAGTGGATAAAAAAGACTGGGCTTACATGTAGGAACTAACACCGAGTAATGAAAAGAGCTGCAAACCTTTGTCACCTTCCCAGGTAATTCATGCTAATTAACGGTGGACATTTTTGGCAAAAGAATAGATGATTGTGGGCAGAAAAATAGAGGGATAGACGACTAGATGGAAGCTTGGTCGATGGTAGGCACTCAGACACACCCCATGTCATTGTTTTTGGAAATCTGACCTATTTTGCTCAGCTCTTCGCTACGACGGCCTGTGGGCGGAGACGAGGGTGTCGAAGAAATTGTGTAGGAGTAAGGGGTCTGGAAGGCGTGCCTGAGCAAAGGAGACTAATTTATGCTCCGCTCTGAAATCTGCTCTCCACCAGCAGCGTGGGTCCGGCTTAGGTTTTCACACCTAAGCCTCCTTTTAGAACAAGGCAGTGATATCAAATGTGCCGCCGTGATTTCTTTGTCTTTCCATTTGGGCCTGCCTTTACTTAATGCCTTAACATGTTCTATCACTGCTATGCAGGCATAGATACGTAGGTGTTGCTTACTTTAATTTCAGGATGATTTCTGCATTTAGTGATTTAAATAGTTAGTTCCTGTGTGACAGCATGGTACAATAATAAAACCTAAAACGCAACATTCCAGCCAAATCTCTGCCCACCCGTTGTTTCTGCTCTATGATGGGTATAATTGCCTGCAGTTTTATCATAACATTAACACATTTGTTCCATCACTGATATTAGCTGATATAAAAATAGGCAGAATTGAGGTAATATCTTCTCTGAGTTCAGTGTGATTTTTTTTTTTTAAGCAGCCACAGGTCTTTTTCTTGTCTTTGTTTGACGTTCTTTCTGACGTGTAGTTTGGTTCCTGTTACAACAAGAAATTAGTGTCTGCCTGTTGATAGGCGTTAATACCCAACAATGTGATGCATGTGCATACACATTGTTGCCATGCCGATGACTTTTCGACTGATTTGCTTTTAGCCTTTTGAGAAATCTTCACATTGAGTGTCTCTGGTTTGTTGTGACGTGTGCTCAGGACTGAAGTCTGCAACACACAACGAATGTACCAGAACCAATGTGTTTTTTTAAAATTATTATTATTATTCCGCATAAGTTATGATGATGGAGAAAATATCATATCTTTGGTGATTGTATTCATCCTGCATGCCGGAGAAAGTCAGCAAGACGATATTCCTTCCAAAGACATCATGACCTCCGTGAATATATGAGGCATTTTTCTGACATCGCCCGTTTAGATGCTGGTTCTTTTGTTTGAAGGATTATTCGGCTGGTTATTACTGATGTCAGGGCTGTAGCACCTCGCAGCGAGGCACAATGAAGGCGCCGAAGAAAGCGGGTACAGCTTAGACGTAATTTATTTTTTTTGGTGCGGTGCGTTTAATTCTACAGCGTCGTTCTGATCCCCGGGTCTGTCTGCTGTAATTTTCTGTCCATCTGTACTTCCTAACAGCGAGACCGCCTGCTGCCGGTCCGACCAGCGATCTTGTTGTCTGCGTCAAATGATTTCTGTCGGTGTGTTTTCTTTGCCTGTCTTTTCTTAATGCGGCATCAAGTAGCACAAGACAGAGAAGGATAGGCAATTACTGAGACTAAATCGAAGACTGAGTTTAGGCAGGGAGGAAAAACAAAGAAATGCTGAGATAGACTAGCAGAGGAAAAACAGGCAGACAGGTGAGTATAGCAGCCACTGTATGGCTGTGTTTGCACCACTGCTCCTCTGATCTAAATTTCATGAGACTATTAAAAACAGGGAGGGATGGGGAAATTGCGCTCGCTCCCTCTACTGCTCTCCTGCTACGCCTCTAACCGCTCTCCTCCTCGCTGTCAAATAACGAAGAAGAGAAGGGGAGCGTGAGTGAGAGCGGCGGCCATGCTCGCCTCTCCAGCACAATGGGCTTGTGGGGTTGAGGACTGAAATGAATCGCTGGTGTCTGTAATGAGTTGATGTGCCCGCCATGAGCTCCATACCTAAGGCGCCGGTTGTACTGTACACTTAACAGTAGATCGGGGTGGTGGGAGAAGATTAAATATGGGTTTCTAGTCGGCCCTCATTGTTCCTTCAACAGCTCGTTTTTTGAAGAGAAGCCTTTTTTCAAATGTCCCTACGCCGCGCTGCCTGAAAGGGTCGCGCTGGTGTTGATGACGCTGGCGATGGCGGTCATGGTGGTGGGTTGGTGTCGGCGGAGATTGTATACATGATTCAGGATCATGGGGTTGGGGGCTGGGGGTGCTCTCGTTCAGTTGTCATAGCAACGCAGTCATTTCTTCCCTCCAGCTACATCTCCTATCACTTTAATTCATGCATGCGTTTCTTTTATTTATTTTTTCTTTTATTTCTTGTAGAAAAGCGGTGCGGAGTACATGCGAGCGGGAGCTGCAGTTCAGCATTCATTGGACTGGATATGTAAACCACTACAAACGGGGTTAATCAGTAGTACCAAGTAATAGCTCACTGATCACAGTTATTAATTGGTCCATTGTTTTTCCCCATTTTAAAATTGTTTAAAAAAAAAAATCAGTTCAGAGGTCCACTTTGATGTTTAGTTATGTGCATTTAATCACTAGCTAAACACAGGCTCGTTAGAGAACAGAGCAGATGTTTTTGTTGTGGACTCGTACGCAATGTCCTTAAACACCACTGGTGCATTTAAAGGCACCTGGATTTATTGAAGTGCCGTGTGTGTATTTAAATGTCCTCTATATGCTGTTGCGTGCGGTAGCAATACATAATGTTTTTTCTCTCTCGCTGTGCTCAATGTTGTTTTCCGTCGTATGTGTTCTTTGTTTGTCCTTGACAAGCAGCCGGCGGTATTTGTCTGAGGGCAGTGGTGTTCATTTCACAACACATGGATGTCTGTTATTAAGAAAGAAATGTGTGACAACGTTTAATAAAGGCTGTCTTAGGATATTAAGATGATGCCTGTTAAACTAAGATACAATTATTAATGCAATAACTATTTGAATGAAAATTTGATGGTTAATTGTTGTGATTTTAAAAAGGCAACTTATTTCTAGTGAGAGCTTTGTAAATGTATTTATTTGCCTTTTTAAAATGTCGAAATTGGGGTAATATTTAGGGTTCATGACTAGAATTAAAAGCAAGCCATTTGAAAGCAAATGAGTAATGAAAATAATTGTTGGACTGAAAATAATAGTGTGTTGCAGCACAATATACAATTATGGCTTTTTGCATCTGTAAAGCTGAATCTATCCATTCCCGTACATTTTGTTTGTGTCTTTTTTTAGATGGAAGATGGTCAGACACTGTTTGACTATAACGTGGGACTCAATGACATCGTCCAGCTGCTGATCCGCTCACAGACCGACCCTCCAGACAGCCCCGCCGCCAAGGACTCCTCTGGTGTGGCCTGTAGTTCAGCCGCCCCCACTGACTCCAGGTCAGAAAGCCACAGCTCTCCAGTCCCTGCCTCGCCCGCTGCTATAGAAACCCCTACCACTAAAGACAATGACAGCAGCAGCAGCGTCACTACCAGCACTGTTATCGAAACCAAGCCGGACACCAGCGCTACCAGTAACTCAGCCACTACCAAAAATGGATTCAAGTCCTCCAGTCCAGCACGGGACACCCAGCCCCCCACATCCAGCAGACACACACTTGTCAACCCGGGACTTGGTGTGTACAAGGTGAGGATGAGAGTGTTTTACGGTGGCATAATTTAGCTTAATTTACTACATGAATGTGCTTTTGCATACTAGTTTTTATACCTTAATATTTATTATTATTATTCAGTCGGTTCAGTACAGCAGTTTGCTATAATGGTGATTTTGAACCTAACAAAAATAGTGGAAGAACTAACATGACTATGACTTTAGTTGCCTCTGTGCTTGTGGTGATTTCTTTTTCGGTTTCTTTTGTGTTTTTTTACGAGTGCAGTGCTCCTTTCCTCACTGTCTGAGTG